>NW_028232827.1:37043318-37692902 GCF_057557595.1 Rhyacophila brunnea | reverse complement strand
GCAACCAACTAGCCAACTGAATTTTTAAACTTATTGGATCTTCCTGGCTTGCCACCGCACAATTTACAATTGAAGGTTGGCTCGGTAGTCATCATACTTCGAAATCTGAACCAACCAAAACTATGTAATCCATTTCATTTTGGTTTGATTTTTGCACATTTATTGAACTTAATTCATTTTGAATATTCATTTTAACTTAATAAAAAAATGAATTTAATTCAGCTAATAAGTTAACACAAGATTATTGATTCTGAGGCGGTACGAAGTTCGCCGGGTCAGCTAGTAGTTCATAAAAATGGGTTCTCTTTATCGCTTTACATACATATTTAAATGAAAACTTATCAAATTACCTTCAGGTTCTTAATATTTCACTGGGTAGTTTTGGTGTTGATAATGCTATTGAAGCCACCATTCGTATTTTGTATTCTTGATTCTATATTTATTGATCCTGGTCCAATTATTAAGTATCGTTATAGCCATATATATAAAAAATTGTGCTTATTTAGGAATCCCAATCGAATCGAGTAGAATTAATAACAAGATCTGTCCATGTCAGTCAAAATGAAAATATGCACTAGGAAAACAAATTATAACATGAATTATAATTATATTATAGAGGTAATAATGGAGAGTGAAAATTAACTCAAACCAATTAATGGTGAGGTGGACATACATTATGTCATATGGAGACGTAAAATTTTCCTCATATTATTAGAAGGTATAATAAAAAAAAAATAGTAGAAGTGCGACATCTTTATAATACAATTCAATGAAGCCTTGGTTATTCAAAATATTCAATCATCAATAATATGCAATTATTGTTGACTTTTTTTCTGAAAAACGAGTGTAAAATAACGCACTATTAAAATGTATTAGTTGTTCGAGCATTATCAAAAAAAACTTGGAGAGATGGAATAAAGTTCTCACCCATTCACATATAGCATACCTTGGACTTCCAACTGTCCAATTTCATTTGAAATAGTTCGGTAGGTACAATAACGATTGACACTATTGGCAAAAAGAGGCTGCGTGTCATGTAGATTAAACATTTATTAATGTATTTTTATATATTTTTTTTAGAATTATTAATAACAATGTCCTTGCTTTTTCTGGTTGTTAGTAATTTGGAACAATCACAAACACCCAGGCTTTGAGAAAAACACATAAATATTGTGTCTTCATCGGGATTGGACCCAGAACTCTCAGGTGGAAGGCCAGCGCCTTACGCACTACACCACGAGAGCCTTATAAATATTTATAATTGCTAATTGCTGATTGCCGAAATGAAATTTAGAGACATTTTACATCATAGGTATTATGATAAATTTATAGTGGGTATTATATATGGGATGGGCTTGTTTTTTGTTACTAAACCTCCAATAAATTTAGTAGGTAATTAAATCACGATATGAATAATATGATTGACGGTCCTAAAATATTATCGAAAAAATTGGGATGGCCATTAACTCTGGCTAGGGGCGATGTTTTCTCTAGTGATGCCATAGAGCAGTCACGTCTCGAAGGGTAGGTAGGTAATGCACTGCTTAGGTGTTCCATACGTTAAGGAGCGGCAAACAGAAAATGAATAAAAAGACGATAATATAATTTTTCGAAGAACTGTTTTGTGGGAAAAAAAAAAATGTTAACGCGCGTGTTTGAACATAAACCATTTAAAAAAAAAGATTTTTTTCCGGTTAGGTACATGTTCAAACAGGCGCGTTAACATGATCTTACTCCCTTCTTCAGTTAGAGTTTGTCAATTTATGGCTACGGCCGTATGTTGTAGCTTTACCACTGGGAAATGCCAAAAGAAATGGAGTATTTCAAAAAAATACTACCTTATTCTTAAATCAATAATTATTATAAAGCAATCATTATTCGTAAGATGTTTATCACAGTTGAATGATCAAAAGCATAGCTTATAATTAGTGTATTTAGAATTATCTTCAAATGTGTTAATCTTGCCCATTTTTTGAATAATAAAATGCCTAATTCTTGTCAAATTTGGGATCACAGAGATTATCAATATAATTTTTTATCTTAAATATTTCACTATAATAATGTCGACATAAATTATACTAATGGTTTTATAAATGCGTTGAAAAATTAATAAATGTAAAAAATCTTAACACAACTGCACATGGATGTACTTACTGAAATATGACTATATTCTAAAACATTAGAGCGAGAGGTTTAAAAGAATACTATTTTATGTAACAAAAATACTTTATGCAGTCATCAAATGTTTAAAATAAATATAAAGGATAATAATTCTTCAAAATTATATAAATAGATTATCTACAACGTTTAAGGAATGTCCAGGATCATGCTTTGAAAATACAATAAGAGCTCCATTTTGACCTACGCTGAGCATGTCCCCCCTTAAGTAGGACCTATGTACTAAAAGTTTTTAGTCTAAACATGAAAACATTTATTTAGAAAAAAAAATACAAATTATTGTACAATCAATAGGTACCGTGAAACAAATATAATAATATATTATTATGGCTTATTTCTCAATCTGTAATCATAAAAATATTAAAAGGAATTTTATTATAATTTATTATAGGAAGGAATACATTCACATTATAGATTTACGTCACACAGCCAAATATTAAATAATATAATATAAGTACTGTAATAAATAAATACGAAAAATAATTGATACATTTGTTCGATTGATTATAAATAAAAATAAATATTAAGTCACGGCAGTCTTTGAGTCACCCTATAGATTTTAGTCGAGCATTGGGATTTTGTCTCTATCTGACAGTAGGTACAAAACATAGTAATTCAAGTTAAAATTCACACTTTCACATTTCTTCTGTTGTTCAGGGCGAACCGGTGATGAATTAGCCATGATTGAAGTAAAATAATTTAAAAAAAACGTTAGATTAAACGTATAAACTTAAAAAATGAAATGTAAACAGATATGGGCGTATTTAGTAGAACGAGGGCCGATGTACCGCGAAATTGATTGGCTAAAGTGATATTCGACAATTATTCAAATCTTAAGAGATTCTTCGAGCATCCCGAAATTAACTGTGATATTCGACAGAAATAACTTATTTGACATAGTATTTTTTAAATCATTTCTGCATGCTGATCTGTCGAATTGACACACAAGGTTTATTCGACAATTTAAAAAAAATATCTCTGTGTTTTGAAATAAATATACATTTTTTATAAATGTTTCTGGTCCATTTAGATACAAAAAAATCATTCTGCATTAAAATGTCGATTTCGACAAAAACGGATATTCGACAAACCAGTTCTATATTGACGACTTGCTTTGCGCACGAAGTTATGCGCAAAGCACGAAAGAGCTTTTACGTCTCTCGCGCCATGCGCGAATCGCACGGCCAACATAAATGTCCAAAGTTAAGAATTACTAATGAATGTTTGGTAGATGGCGTCCGTATTCATAATAATAATTGTACAACATCAAAACATAAACTGGACGGTGTTATGCAGTAAAGTTATGCGACACTTTTGTGTTTTTGCGTTTTTCATTTTAACGACAATATGAATATGTTGTCTACGTTTTGCAAAAAAGATCACGGTCAAATTCGGTCTATATTGCCATCTATGAGACTTTAAAAAAATGTGTGTAAGTATACAATAATAAACAAAACCATTTTGCAATAACAGTCATCCACCAAACAACATGGCCGCTGCCCGCTGTTTTGAAACTGAGATGTCAAACGTTGTCGTTTTTTGCATTTTCTTACAATAGCTGCCTAGTTATCGTCGCCCCACTTACTTAAATTCATTATAATTATTGTGTTAAAAGTTACAGTGGAAATATAAGGCTAAGATAAACTGAATTGAACTGTTACTTAACGGGATTATTGGTGGTAATACCTATATTTTGAGTGGTGGTAATAGAGACAAACTCATGGTTGCTATGGCAAGGAATGAAATGGCTTTGAAAAATAGAAAAGATATTACCAGCTCGGCAATGATTGAAGAAGATATTGTTGTAATATCAGTAGATGATAATATTTTCAATATTATTGAAGATACCGTTCTTAGTTTTGGAGGCACATCAAATTATAATAATACATTAAATAGAAAAACTATCAGCAGAAAAAATGACTAAGCTTTGTACTCAAAGATGCCAAACCCTTCTACCAATTTCTCAATAATGACGTGCTGATTATACTGACGATGTAGAAGGGTTTGGATTATCTTTGGATTTTGAAATCGAATAGAATTCATATTTTGACACTAATTATAAGTTTTATTCATCGATTAAAACTTAACATTTACATTTATTTTTACTGCTTCCTTTTTTATCGTTACTCTTACCGTGGTAATATTTTATTTAGAATAGTACTTAGTTTATTCAGTTATTCATACTATATTGTAATAAACACATAATTTTGTAATAAATATTCTATATTCATATTGTTTTTTTAATAAGCAAAACCAAATTCGTAAATAATTGATATGTTAATGGAAAATCAGTCACACTTTTGGTGCATAGTGGAACACTGCAAAACGAATATTTTTTTTTTTTGCAACGATTACAATTTTTCAATAACCATTTAATATCAACCAAAAGCATATACGCCAAATAGTTCGGCCGGCAAAGAAGCTTGGTTACCTACGAGGAATGGTTATCAGCGATTCGCCGAATTCATTGGAACCTTGCTCTATTACATGTGTTAGGTTACAAGGTTTATGTGCATTTTAAATCTAAAACTATCGTAAATAAATTTCATCAGTGTACCTATATAAGTGGCGGGCTTAGAGACTTGAAAGGCCGAGTCACTGACTGATGTTGAGGCCCCCCACAATAAAGAATACTACCAACGTACCTAATAAAAATAACAATGTATCTATTTCCCTATCCAATTATTATTGAAGATGACAGTGATGACATATAATATTAGTGGTTTATTTTTTGTATGTACAAGTACATGTGAGTTGGAGGAATTCTGCATTTCTGCATTTGACATCTTCAGGCAATATGTAGGTAATCTTGACTTAATAGGTAGGTAATAAATTTTTACCTACTTTGTTGTATTAATTTTATTATATAAGATATAATTAACTGCATTTGTTGACAGTGTTTATTTACCATTGGTGAGTGCGCATAGTGCCTGAAGATGCCGTAAGTCAAAAACCGGGTCGCAAAAAACGACTCAAATGGAATACATAGTACAAAATTTAAATGCATTAGATTATTTATATCTATACATATTTAAAAAAAACTTAAAGTATAGGTACATGCTAGTGTAATTTATAATAATATGGGTTTAGTAGGTATTTTCCTTCAAATAAAGATGAATAGCAAACTAAGACGCGCGTAAATAGTTTGTGATCCAAAAGATTCATAACAGCGGCTACCTAACGCTACCGATTGCAGACGTTTTTCGAAGTCGGGGAAAGGAAGGGCGAGGGGAAAAGTCAATTTTGTTTGACACACCGCTAGCTAGCCGCTCGAAACGCTGCAAATTCGACGAGCGGCCAGACTGTCTACCGCTCACTCTCCGCGCTTTCATGATGGTCCCCATACATTTTTTGGCTCCGCTCGACCTGGCCGCTTGTAGGCTGCCCACGGGCTAAGACGTCATCATGGTTTAGGTTTATTCTGAATGAGAATGATATAGATACCTATGTAGATATTCAAACCGAGCTTAATTCGACAAAATTGCACTTGGGCCATGTTGCATAATAATATGACGTTCAGATAATTATTATGTCATATAGGTATATCCGTGTGGTCAACGTTTATCGGAAGACGTATTAAACATTATTTAGTTAGTTAGATGTATTAATTCTTTCATTCATCTTTAATTAGATGTATTAAACAATAAGTTATATATAACTTAAAACTCACTGACTTATCAATTATATTAATGCTGACGTACTTATATTATGGGTATATTAAAATAAATATGATCGGCGAGAATCACGTATTCTAGAATCTCGATCAGTAGGTATATTTCAACCTATTTTTAACATTTTCAGTCCAATATTCTATGCTAAGTGATCTCCAGTAATTTCCTCCTTTTTAATTTGGTTTTTATTTTCATAAACATATAATCATCAGCCGGGGTCGATCCACTGCTAGATGAAGGTCTCCTCTAGCTCTCTCCACTTTTCTCGGTCCCTAGTTCTTTGCTGCCAAGTACATCCAGCGGGTTTTAGAGCATTTGTCCAGTGGTTATACGTTCTCCGAGCGACATTCCAGCCCATTGCCATTTCATCCTTAACGACCTCTATCATATCGCGTATTCTATTGTCTGCTTCCTTATCCATTGGTTTCTATTGTGATATTTACGCGTTATGTCCAACATGCACCTTTCCATGCCACATTGCGCTAATCGAAATTTTCGGATTTCTCTTACATTAAGGTGATGTCTCTAGGTAAAGTTGTTATCGAAAAATAGCTAGAAAAGTTTATTAATCGGTAAATATATATTCAAAAGTAATGAGAAAAATAAAAGAAAAGTATCGTGGAGTTCTATATACCAAAAATACGTGTCAAATTCGGTACATTTCTATCGGGTGGTAAGAATGAATGACATAAGATTTATTATCAAAATTACGATAAAAATGTACGTAAATCTATTACCTAGGGAAACGCTAAACGTTAATTGGAATTTATTATATCCTTATATCTTTTTTTTCAAATTTAAAAAACATCGATTTAGAGGTTAGAAAGCATGCAATTAAAATCGAAACATCTCGGTTCAGACGTAATTTATCGCAAAAAACGCTTAGCGTTTCTATTAAAAATATTATTTAATAATTTTTAGGCTAGTTATTTAAATTTAATCTTGTATTTTTGTATATTAACGAATCGATTGTAAATAAAATGAATATTTGACAAGACTTTATCGACATATGCTGCTAACGCGGAAATAAATCGAACTATTTTTGAAACAGTAATTGCATAGATTAAAAAATACATACACACACACATACATTGAAAATAAAGGTTCGCCAGGTACGAAGACAAAAACTGTGTTAATTCTGCTGTCAATAATTTTTGTTTGCGATATTGGAGCATATGTCAATGGACTACATATATCAACCTCCACTTTCTGAAATAGTGTTGTGTAATTATTTCAGATATTTATTACTGTTTTGACGTACCTACCTTTTATAAAGCGATTTTAAAATAAATATAGTTTCATAATAATATAAAGAAAGCATACGAGCGAAAATGCCTAAGATACTTCTGACACACATCAAATTTAATCTTTGTCTAGTAACTGTACAATTTATCCATATTTATGTTAAGTGTTTAAAATGTTATAAGTAAAAAAAAAATCGTCTATTCACGTGGTAGTCGCGAAAATTATGAACAATATACAATGTTAAAAATAATAAGAATTGTTAAAATTTCTAGTCACAATATTATTCAAAGACAAATTAACCCGATCAAAACAGCCTCGACAAACTTCCACTTCACTAACTTTTGTTCTATATGTTTATCCTGGATACAGCGGCAAACACATTTTAAAAATAGCCGATATACTGGATTATTTGTTAGTTTGGGTTAATTTAAGTTAGATTAGGTAATCCTAACAAATAATCCAGTATATAGGCTATTTTCAAAATGTCTTTGCCGCTGTATCCAGGATAACCGACTTGTACCCTAACTTTAATTACATACATACTATTGTACTATATTTGGGCCGTCAAACGTTCATTCCTGTCTACGGCCTTAAAATTATTATCTACGTGCCTATATAACTGTATGCCGTCCTGTCAAAAAGTGGAGGTTGATAATTTAGTATGTAGAAAATAGAAGTTATTATTAGTCTCCATAAAATATAGGGTAAACAATTCAGTGAATGAACACATAAGAGGTGAATTTGAAAATAAATTAAATTAAAAACGATTAAATGAACTAAGAAAATTATAACAATAGGTAGGTACAATAAATTGTGTATAACCGTGGTATTACTAATTTTATGTCGTGATGCTTTGATAGTTGAACTTTTCATAATATTTGGATCACTATTTAGTTGCTCATTTATCTGCTACATCATAAAGTCGTAAATATTGTTTTTTTATGAAGCAATCATAAATACAAAAAATTAAGATCTACTTTTCAATCATAGTAGATACCTAGGAATATGGTATAGGTGTTGATAATTTTTAATTATTTATTCGAGATCTTCAGGGAATTACAAAAGTCCACACCTAGAAACCACTGGGCCAATAAGGTTTCTTTTTATATCTCCAAATCCATTTCACTTACACATTTATAGGTAAAATAAATAAAACTATCTTTTATTTTATCTTGCACTGTTATTTAAAATCGACATTAGATTTTTTCAAAGAAATAACGTTCTGTCTTTTTCTTAGAATATTATGTAATCAGTGGTGCACTTACTTCAAATTCTAAATTTTTTTCTTACGTTTTACAATTTTTTTTTTAATTTGTCACTTATTTTGTCCTTGGGTTTGCTTATCAAGATTTGTTCGCATGTTTATTTACGTTTTTTCTTACCTCCAACTTCTTTTTTATTCAATTCGTTGCGTGTCTTACTTTATTCTTATCTCAGATATAGTTAGTTAGTTAATACAAACCGTCCACTCTGTGGAGGCCCATATGAACCCATTAAGATCGGACATGGTTGAAACGAAATGAATTGGGATGTCTATATAATATCGACATTGTCATAATTATAACTACAGTCGAACTCGGTTATTACAATCTCGGACATAGCGAGATCTCGGATGTAATGAGGAAACAGTCGTTGACATTTGGTATATGATTTTCTCCGTACATTTTTATTCACTGTTATAACGAGATACTTATCGGATATACCGAGCTAAAATACTGGTAATGTGTTGATCGTTTAAAGACATTTCGACCCTAAGCAATAAAATCCGATCGGACAGGATGCCGCCGGGGACAGATTACGTTTATGACACTAGTTAAGTGTCTAATTGTTGTTTTCGCCGACAATAAAAATACCTATTCTCTGATATAACGAGTACCGCTTATAACGAGCACATTCAGCCGGTCCAACCTTCCTAGTAATAACCAAGTACAACTGTATATTCCTTATTTTGTTTAATAATAATTCGAATGGCATTTGTTTTGCTATTCATTTCATATCATTCTTTTATTCCACCTCTAGTAGAAATTCGATGTAATTGTCAATTGTACAAGATTAAACTCAATCTTATAAACATTTGTACTTAAATGTTCATTTACTACTATAAATGAATTTTACTGTAGAAAAATATTTATATTAATTCGTATTGACAACGTAAAAAAATCTGGTTCATTGACTGGACAGGATACCCTTGTATTGCCACTGTAAAAAAACTACGGTAAACAAAATGTAAAAATCATAAACACTTTAAATCAAATCAAATAGACATGTTAGAATTGTGAATATTTTATGGGGTTATATTAATTGTAAATATTTTTACATAGGTAAGTAAATATATAATAAATTTAAATGCATTTTTATCAAGCTTATGATTTTTAATATGTCACAATATTTTATTTTATATTTTATTGCCATCTGGTTGCGATCGACGAAAGTTTTTAGTAACACATTTTTAGAAATTCATGGTAGATGCCTGTAGATGCCTTTAGATGGCGTTGAAGTCACATTTGATCGTAAATTGAGGCAAAGAATTCGCCTTAAGAGTCCATGTTTCACATGCATACGTGAGCGTTGATAGCACACATTGGTTAAACACTTTACGCTTAAGACACAATGGGAGGTCGCTTTTGAAGATTCTATTCAGACGCTGAAATGCGCTCGATCCCAGTTTGGTTCTGCGAGCAATTTTGTCATACATACCACCGTCAATTGACATTTTTGTCCAAGATAGACGTAGTTGTAGTCTCGCTCGATTATTTTTTAATCTTTAAACCTGATTTGCGGCTTTCTTTTGCACGATCCTACATCTTGTTCTGAAGGTATTCTGGGTCGTTTGCAGAGAAACCAATGTCGTCTGCAAAAAGCAGGTGACTGAGGTATTTAGTCCAGTCAATCTGTACTTTTTGGTTGCAAAAGGTGGGGTAGAAGATTTTTTTTCCGACTTGTGTAAATGATAATGAGTAAAAAAAAACGAGTTTGCCAATTCGGATGGCTTCGGCACAACTTTTGGCGGGCAAAAAACTGCAAAATTTTGGGTTTTTTTTTTTGTTTTTCGCTTATATCTCAAAAACGGTCGGTCGTAGCAAAAATATTGTAATATACAATTTTAAAGCTTATTAAATTTCATTTTTTTTAACATATGTTTTTTTCTATCTCTGACCGTTTATGAGATATTTGCTGTTGAAAACAGTATATATGTATTCGAAAACATGCGTTTTAGTAAAAATCAAACTTTAATGAGAATAGATACCATTTTAAACTTAAGATCTTACAAATAAACAGTTTGGGGTTACAAACTAGACTTTATGGTCAATAGGCCCAATGTTCCAGATGGTGCGTGGGAGTGGTGGAAAGGACCGAATTCCAATACCCCCACCAGTACCGCTGGTGCCACGACACGAATCAGTACTACTTTTGTTTTAGTTTAGTCTCCATCGCTTTTTCTTTGAAATAAAAAATATATTTTATTTTTCCCATTGTATTTAGATAGGTATTGATCGATTAAAATATGTTTAAAGCTTTAATTTGAAAATGAAGTATGATGAATTTCTATGCCTCTCCCCCTTAAGGCGAATTCTTTGCCTCAATTTACGATCAAATGTGACTTCAACGCCATCTAAAGGCATCTACAGGCATCTACCATGAATTTCTAAAAATGTGTTACTAAAAACTTTCGTCGATCGCAACCAGATGGCGATAAAATATAAAATAAAATATTGTGTGTCGCCAGATAATAAAAATCATAAGCTTGATAAAAATGCATTTAAATTTATTATATATTTACTTACCTATGTAAAAATATTTACAATTAATATTTTCCCCATAAAATATTTACAATTCTAACATATCTATTTGATTTGATTTAAAGTGTTTATGATTTTTACATTTTGTTTACCGTAGTTTTTTTTACAGTGGCAATACAAGGGTATCCTGTCCAGTCAATGAACCAGATTTTTTTACGTTGTCAATACGAATTAATATAAATATTTTTCTACAGTAAAATTCATTTATAGTAGTAAATGAACATTTAAGTACAAATGTTTATAAGATTGAGTTTAATCTTGTACAATTGACAATTACATCGAATTTCTACTAGAGGTGGAATAAAAGAATGATATGAAATGAATAGCAAAACAAATGCCATTCGAATTATTATTAAACAAAATAAGGAATATAAAGTTGTACTTGGTTATTACTAGGAAGGTTGGACCTGCTGAATGTGCTCGTTATAAGCGGTACTCGTTATATCAGAGAATAGGTATTTTTGTTGTCGGCGAAAACAACAATTAGACACTTAACTAGTGTCATAAACGTAATCTGTCCCCGGCGGCATCCTGTCCGATCGGATTTTATTGCTTAGGGTCGAAATGTCTTTAAACGATCAACACATTACCAGTATTTTAGCTCGGTATATCCGATAAGTATCTCGTTATAACAGTGAATAAAAATGTACGGAGAAAATCATATACCAAATGTCAACGACTGTTTCCTCATTACATCCGAGATCTCGCTATGTCCGAAATTGTAATAACCGAGTTCGACTGTAGTTATAATTATGACAATGTCGATATTATATAGACATCCCAATTCATTTCGTTTCAACCATGTCCGATCCTAATGGGTTCATATGGGCCTCCACAGAGTGGACGGTTTGTATTAACTAACTAACTATATCTGAGATAAGAATAAAGTAAGACACGCAACGAATTGAATAAAAAAGAAGTTGGAGGTAAGAAAAAACGTAAATAAACATGCGAACAAATCTTGATAAGCAAACCCAAGGACAAAATAAGTGACAAATTAAAAAAAAAATTGTAAAACGTAAGAAAAAAATTTAGAATTTGAAGTAAGTGCACCACTGATTACATAATATTCTAAGAAAAAGACAGAACGTTATTTCTTTGAAAAAATCTAATGTCGATTTTAAAGAACAGTGCAAGATAAAATAAAAGATAGTTTTATTTATTTTACCTATAAATGTGTAAGTGAAATGGATTTGGAGATATAAAAAGAAACCTTATTGGCCCAGTGGTTTCTAGGTGTGGACTTTTGTAATTCCCTGAAGATCTCGAATAAATAATTAAAAATTATCAACACCTATACCATATTCCTAGGTATCTACTATGATTGAAAAGTAGATCTTAATTTTTTGTATTTATGATTGCTTCATAAAAAAACAATATTTACGACTTTATGATGTAGCAGATAAATGAGCAACTAAATAGTGATCCAAATATTATGAAAAGTTCAACTATCAAAGCATCACGGCATAAAATTAGTAATACCACGGTTATACACAATTTATTGTACCTACCTATTGTTATAATTTTCTTAGTTCATTTAATCGTTTTTAATTTATTTTATTTTCAAATTCACCTCTTATGTGTTCATTCACTGAATTGTTTACCCTATATTTTATGGAGACTAATAATAACTTCTATTTTCTACATACTAAATTATCAACCTCCACTTTTTGACAGGACGGCATACAGTTATATAGGCACGTAGATAATAATTTTAAGGCCGTAGACAGGAATGAACGTTTGATGGCCCAAATATAGTACAATAGTATGTATGTAATTAAAGTTAGGGTACAAGTCGGTTATCCTGGATACAGCGGCAAAGACATTTTGAAAATAGCCTATATACTGGATTATTTGTTAAGATTACCTAATCTAACTTAAACTAACCCAAACTAACAAATAATCCAGTATATCGGCTATTTTCAAAATGTGTTTGCCGCTGTATCCAGGATAAACATATAGAACAAAAGTTAGTGAAGTGGAAGTTTGTCGAGGCTGTTTTGATCGGGTTAATTTGTCTTTGAATAATATTGTGACTAGAAATTTTAACAATTCTTATTATTTTTAACATTGTATATTGTTCATAATTTTCGCGACTACCACGTGAATAGACGATTTTTTTTTTACTTATAACATTTTAAACACTTAACATAAATATGGATAAATTGTACAGTTACTAGACAAAGATTAAATTTGATGTGTGTCAGAAGTATCTTAGGCATTTTCGCTCGTATGCTTTCTTTATATTATTATGAAACTATATTTATTTTAAAATCGCTTTATAAAAGGTAGGTACGTCAAAACAGTAATAAATATCTGAAATAATTACACAACACTATTTCAGAAAGTGGAGGTTGATATATGTAGTCCATTGACATATGCTCCAATATCGCAAACAAAAATTATTGACAGCAGAATTAACACAGTTTTTGTCTTCGTACCTGGCGAACCTTTATTTTCAATGTATGTGTGTGTGTATGTATTTTTTAATCTATGCAAGTACTGTTTCAAAAATAGTTCGATTTATTTCCGCGTTAGCAGCATATGTCGATAAAGTCTTGTCAAATATTCATTTTATTTACAATCGATTCGTTAATATACAAAAATACAAGATTAAATTTAAATAACTAGCCTAAAAATTATTAAATAATATTTTTAATAGAAACGCTAATCGTTTTTTGCGATAAATTAAGTCTGAACCGAGATGTTTCGATTTTAATTGCATGCTTTCTAACCTCTAAATCGATGTTTTTTAAATTTGAAAAAAAAGATATAAGGATATAATAAATTCCAATTAACGTTTAGCGTTTCCCTAGGTAATAGATTTACGTACATTTTTATCGTAATTTTGATAATAAATCTTATGTCATTCATTCTTACCACCCGATAGAAATGTACCGAATTTGACACGTATTTTTGGTATATAGAACTCCACGATACATCTTAATTTTTTATTTTATTTTTCTCATTACTTTTGAATATATATTTACCGATTAATAAACTTTTCTAGCTATTTTTCGATAACAACTTTACCTAGAGACATCACCTTAATGAAAATAAATACTAATTTAAATTTAAGATCTTACAAATAAAGTATGTTGATAGCAAAACAATTGTTAATACCTACAGAATAATAATATTCACCGAACATCTTAATTTTTTAACCGTTTCTGCCGCTTTGGTGGAGGTGGAGTAGGCAAAGGTTGTACGTCTTCAAAGTCTTGCAATGCAGCTCCCACGTATGTATTTCATCAGGGCTGGCATCTGTATTGTTGAATGCTGTGACCACTTCCTTCAACTGAATATTTGTCTCCAAAATACCACACAATTTTATCTCTATATGGCCAATTAGGGAGGATGTTGTATCACGTTCACTGAACGCGTGTGTGAAAAGAATGGTACGTGCGTCATATTTAAATGATTTTGTCGAGAACAACATATCTGGTTTACTTCCCTTTCCAGGTTTTCGAAAAAAATAAGTTGTCCAAGAATTGTCTCCTTGCCGACATCATTACAAGAAGGTCAATATCTTTACCTATTGTTACTACGCTTTTGAATTCATTTGCTTTTAAAATGTCAGTAGTTACAATTAAAACATCGGCATCCTCTTCTGCCTGGTTCACTTTTATGCCAACCTACCTATATGAAAAGCGATTTTTTATTATTTTCGTTGCTCAAAAAAAGTTTCTGGTCCACCTGATTGACAGTGTTTCCTTGAAACATAATTTCAGGGTGTGATTTTAAATTTATACAGCTTAATCTTTCTACAAATTTTGTCCCACTGGATGCAGCATAGGATGGATATCCGTCAAATACAACTTCAATTTGTGACTTATAGTGTTTTGTCAAATAATCCGAATACATATTCGCAATGTCACCAAAGGATGAATTTCGGGTCCAAACTACTTTATGTAGGAGATGTAATCCATCAACCACAATAAACTGATGGTTAATGTTGGTGCCGAGAGTCTCAATGCTGGTGAAAGCCTTGTAGAATAACGATTTTGTCCCTTTTCTCATACCCTGTTCTGAAAACAGTGACATAGGGTAGGGTGCTAATTCATATGTAAAGAAATGTTGCAAATCTTCCTCCGTTTCTTTACATATATATATATATATATATATTCTTTCAAATAGGGTAAGCGGATCAGCTACAACAACTTTAGCGCTTCATGCTTTCATACTACCGCCAACGGATGCAATGGTAACAATTTTGTCTTTTATTTTGAAATTAATATTGTGAAAGTCGTTACCGACTATTTTATTAAGCCCTCTTCTTGGGAATTATAGCAGTTTACTGCTGTTCCTCCAACAATCCCACTGCTCAACGACTAATTCTCGTCGGTTTTGGGAAATGGGTAGTGAAATGATAGCCATTCAAGAAGCTTCCTTGAGTCAGCGTTGTCTCGGATATAATTCGGGAACTTCTCATGTCAACATGCTGTTCCGATGATTCGGACTGAACATTACAGAATGACTCAATTTAATTGCATTCTGCATACTGACCATTCCTAAGGTCCATCTGGTTAGAACACTTTCAGTTATGCCTCTGCCCTGTGTTAGACCTCCATAAATCTTCATTGTTTTCTGGAATTCTTTGCTGGATGGTCATATCCGACCAAATTCCACTCCAGTGTTTGTCAGAGTCGTAAAATATCCTCTGCTAGTGAACTCCTCAAATTCAATAGCGTCCATTTCTCTTTCAGTTGTTGCATATCCTGAAGATACAAATGGGCACTTTTAGCGTAAAGGAAATGGCCTGCTGCATGAAAGAATGAAATCATTTTTTCAATACTTTTAAATGAAGGTTCCAGTCACCAGTTCGTTCGGCCTGAATAAAGTGTGTGATAAGCGTTGTCATTCGAAAATACTGTAACCATAGCTTTACAGTGGGACCATTATTTTCTAGCAAACACATGGCTTTTTCAAATTCATTTATGACCATTTTGAGGACAGTACCATTAGACTATGATAGGGATATTACTAGCAAGGTGATGGAGTGCACCTACTTCTTCGGTAAGTTCAATTATTGTATCCCAACACAATACATATGTAAAGAATAAACATAACTGCGGGCGCGATGGAGACTAAACTAAAGCAAAAGTGGTAATGATTCGTGTCGTGATACCAGCGGTACTGGTGGGGGTATTGGAATGTGGCCCTTTCTACCACTCCCACGCATCATCTGGAACATTAGGCCCATTGACCATAAAGTCTAGTTTGTAACCCCAAGCTGTTTATTTGTAAGATCTTAAGTTTAACATGGTATTTCTTCTCATTGAAGTTTGATTTTTACTAAAACGCGTGTTTTCGAATACATATATACTGTTTTCAACAGCAAATATCTCATAAACGGTCAGAGATAGAAAAAACGCATTCAAAAAAAGAATAAGAAATTTAATAAGCTTTAAAATTATAAATAACAATATTTTTGCTACGACCGACCGTTTTTGAGATATAAGCGAAAAACCAAAAGAAAACCGAAAATTTTGCAGTTTTTTGCCCGCCAAAAGTTGTGCCGAAGTCATCCGAATTGGCAAACTCGTTTTTTTATTACTCATTATCTTCTATACAAGTAGAAAAAAAAATCTTCTACCCCACCTTTTGCAACCATAACGTATTTTTCGGTCTAATTTGACTGGACTAATTCGCCGTTAACGGCGATTCCACTATTCTCCCATCCGAGTCGCCTGAATAGATCTTAAATTGTAGCAGTTAAGGGGGGACATGCTCGTCGAAGGTCAAAATTGAGTTTTTATTGTATTTTCAAACCATGATCCTGGACACTCCTTAAACGTTGTAGATAATCTATTTATATAATTTTGAAGCCTTATTATCCTTTATAGTTATTTTAAACATTTGATGACTGCATGAAGTATTTTTGTTACATAAAATAGTATTCTTTTAAGCCTCTCGCTCTAATGTTTTAGAATATAGTCATATTTCGGTACATAACTGTGCAGTGGTGTTAAAATTTTTTACATTTATTAATTTTTAAACGCATTTAGAAAACCATTAGTATAATTTATTACGAGATAATTTTTGTAAAATATTCACGATAAAAAATTATTTTGATAATCTCTGTGATCCCAAATTTGACAAGAATTAGGCATTTTATTATTCAAAAAATCGGCAAGATTAACACATTTGAAGTTGATTCTAAAGATATTTATTATAAGCTATGTTTTTGACCATTCAAGTGTGATAAAAATCTTATGAATAATGATTGCTTTATAATAATTATTGACCTAAGAATAAGGTAGTGTTTTTTTGAAATACGCCATTTCTTTTGTCATTCCCTAGTAGTTAAGCTATAACATACGGCCGTAGCCATAAAATGGCAAACTATAATTAAAGTAGGGAGTAAAATTATGTTAACGCGCGTGTTTGAACATGTACCTAACAGAATTTTTTTTTATTTTTTTTTAAACGGTACATGTTCAAACACGCGCGTCAATATCATTTTACTCCCTACTTCAATTATAGTTTGTCAATTTATGGCTACGGCCGTATGTTGTAGCTTAACCACTGGGGAATGACAAAAGAAATGGCGTATTTCAAAAAAACACTACCTTATTCTTAGGTCAATAATGATTATAAAGAAATCATTATTCATAAGATGTTTATCACACTTGAATGGTCAAAAACATAGCTTATAATAAATATCTTTAGAATCATCTTCAAATGTGTTAATCTTGCCGATTTTTTGAATAATAAAATGCCTAATTCTTGTCAAATTTGGGATCACAGAGATTATCAATATAATTTTTTATCGTGAATATTTTACAAAAATTATCTCGTAATAAATTATGCTAATGGTTTTATAAATGCGTTTAAAAATTAATAAATGTAAAAAATCTTAACATCACTGCACAGTTATGTACCGAAATATGACTATATTCTAAAACATTAGAGCGAGAGGTTTAAAAGAATACTATTTTATGTAACAAAAATACTTCATGCAGTCATCAAATGTTTAAAATAACTATAAAGGATAATAAGGCTTCAAAATTATATAAATAGATCATCTACAACGTTTAAGAAGTGTCCAAGATCATGGTTTGAAAATACAATAAAAACTCAATTTTGACCTTCGACGAGCATGTCCCCCCTTAATAATTTTGGTGAGATCGTGAATGTCGCCTTGTTGGAAACCCTTTTTATTTGGAAACTTGCAAGACGGCTAATGAAACTTTACACTGGCTGTTGCACCACTGTATATGTTATTTAGGGTATTTATACAGCGCTCAGAAATTCCCTGGTTGTACAAGGCGTCCAAAATTGAAGATTTTTTGATAGAATCAAATGCCTTTTCATAATCAATGAAACCCAGGTAGAGTGGTAGTTTATATTCTTGATGTCATATAAATTCTCCGGCAGCCTGTATATGATCCAGAGTGCTGTAGCCTCTTCTGAATCCGACATGCTCTCTCGGTTAGTTCTCGTCTAGCATATTTTCTAAGCGGTTGGAGAGTACCATTGTGAAAGCTTTGTACAGAATTGGCAACAGACTGATCGGTTGATCATTTTTAAATCCTCAGGGTCTCCCTTTTTGTGGGGGATGATGATCGTGCCATTTGTCTAGGCCTCTGGGACATTCTCTTCGTGCAGACAGGCTGTGGACATCCATGTTTTTACCGGCTTTCTTGAGGATGTCAATAATTGTTAGCCCATCTTCACACAATATATCGAGCAACACAATATAACACGCCTAACTTGTGTTCCCTTGTCTCAAGAAAAATTCTCATCAGAGAGAAATAGAAAACTATTTCACTTTCTCACGAGGATCAAGTGCGTGTGATTTAATATCTTCCAAAAAGGGATTATTAATCCAGAGGTTAGAGATCCACTTTTACGTAGCTCTTAATTTTTAGAGAAATATTTATTAAAGTTTTCAGCTAACAATTTTAAATGTTGGTTTATGATGATGTATGACTTTCTGGTTGATATCAGTAGCATTCAAAAATTCTCCCAGAAGTTCATCTAGTGCGATTTCCCCGAGTCGTATAGCGATAATATAGTCGGTTGATAGTATGGTGAAAGCTTTAACGGACCGGCGCCGACCAGCGGTTGAAGAATACTGCTCTAGATAACTAGGTCAGTACCTCCAGTATCTCCCTCCATTTGCGAAAGTGAAAAGATGCTGTCACTTTTCTTACTCAGTAGGTTTTATCGTCTGGGTTCTGGACTTGGACACCTCCACAAATTAAACACCGGAGTTGGGAAACGGCGAGATTTTACGGCTTTAATTACATATTATTACATTGTTGTAATTTTTCTAATGCAGAGGCCGAGTTTAATATGTTCATTGTCTGGCCGTCTGGGACATCCTGCCGCCAAACAGTGTTGCCATCTTTTAAAATTGGAATTATAGTATCTACAGAGCCTCCGAACTTATAGTATTTGGGGAAAAAATATAGCAAGTACGCGTTGTCATCTGTTGAAAATGTATAGGTTTTTTGTTTCTCAGAAAAAAAATCTGAGAATTTGAGAAACTCCGAGACCCCTTTTTATTTAGGTACCTCTTGCCATCAAAAATGCTTACTGAAGAATTCAAGAAATTTTATTTTAAGCCAAAGTCAAGGGTTTTTTTACGTTTTTCGAGCAATTTTTTTACAAGTTCTCCAAATCTTCTTATATTGCAAAATTATAGTAGGAACCTACTTTGCACCAATTTAGAAATTTTAGTACTTTTTACGTATTTTTTCGGATATTCAAAATTATAGTATTTTGGGCGTACTATACCTGTTTTATATCGTACATAGTACGCGGACCAAAATTATAGGACAAATACTATAATTATAGTACGGTTGGCAAACTGCCGCCAAATCAATATTTCGCACCGCGCTCCTTTTCATTTATTGCCCTTCCTCCGCAAGCGAGCGTCGGCCGCTCGTAAAACAGGCTGAAGGACATTTTTAATTATTTAGTTAATGATTATTACTGATGCTAGGTTTTGTTTTTAATAAAAATATGCTAAGATTATTGTATGGGAAAACGCAGGAATTTACATACATTAATACCAAAAATTATTCTACGCATTTTATTCCTCGTAATCGACCCCTGCACATATTACTATGAGTCAGCTCAAAAAATGGTTCCGGCCTCTTTATACCCCAGAGGAAACATCCCGCAATTGGAGACAATTCGGGGTTGTGGCAGTACCTTCATGAACATCAGCTACTCTAATAGTACATAATTATACGAGTATTAATTTGGTACATACTCTACAAGTTGTAGTGCATTACCTGATGATTTTGACAGCTTCAATAAGTAGGTATAATTGAAAAACAATGACTTTGTTACCCTAATATTTGTATGGTTTTTTATAACAGAATGGCAGCCTCTTCGCCCCAGTACTCGATTCCAAAAACGTGGACCAGATGGAATACTGCATCGACGCCTGGGCCAAAGAACCTTTTTTTGAGGGTTATGACAATGAGACTTTTGACAATGAATGGACCACCAGATACATGGCCTTGGTGTGCTTTGTAGAACAAGACACATCATTTGATGTGCACAATGATTACGATACAATGATAATGCTGTGTTACATGAGTAAGTCATTATTGTCGTTAAGGTCATATCCAATGTTTAATGCACTCTGCAATTGAACTGGTCATTTCGAAAACCCCATAACTGACACAAAATGGAAAAATGCTTTTATTGCGGATTATTGTTTATTGAGGGTAGACCTATCATTCTCTTCGAAAACAACTCAATTGTGAATATGCAACACGATTTTATTTCAAGTCAGTTCGAAAACAACATAACTGCAGTAGTCGTGTTGTTTTCGCATAGATTATCCTTAGCTACCGTACATCGACTGTATGCAAAATCTTTCACTTCCGAATATTCCTGTGCATGATTTTTTTGCTTATCGCCATCTATAGGTAAACTCTATTTTTATACACAACCTTAAGTCAAATAAGGCAGGATTTTATTGCTACTTCAACTAGCTAACTAGGACTAGCAAAAAAGGCACAATGAAGTGTGCACATTTTTGAAGGACTACATAGATCGATTTTTACCCTCGCAAATTAATCAGTCTCGAGCAGAATGGGAATGGCTGGAGCAACATTCAACTCGATGCGGAGTGTCTGGGACTCACAAATGTCAAAACCAAATGCCGCCTGTTCGACGCTTGCATTCTGACGGTGCTGCTCTACGGTAGCGAATCAAAGTTTACTATATTGTTAATAACTCATCTTAGTTAATTGACGTATATCTACCTACCCCCTGAAAAATGACCTGATTGATTAAAACCAATGTATTTGTATCGTTACAGTAATGATGATAATCTGCACCCCGTTCCTGATCGCAACCTTATTGGTATACGCTGTAATTCCTGAGCTCCAGAACTTGCACGGAAAGGCACTCATGTCATACGTGTGTGGGCTGACTGTGGCGTATATCAATATTACAACCATACGAATTATGGATATCAATGATTACTATATAGAAATGCAGACGTGTTTCTATTTCGGTAAACCATTTAATTTATACCCACTTGTAATATATTATATTAAATTTTGCACCAGCATCACATTTAGTATAGACCAGTGATTCCCAATCAGCTTTTAGTCATGTGCCGTCAAGGCTTCCACATTTTATAATTTTGAACATACATCATTTTGAAAACACTTCTGAGAAATATATTATAACCATTAGAAAAAAATATTATACACATAATTCCAAATTTATGGTTAACGAAAGTGTATTGTTTATTGCACCGGACACAAAAAGCATTGCAAAAGAATAAATGGGTGCTTATGTTATTGCCGTTTAATCTTTTCATTTTTATTTCTTTGTTTTAGCTTTCATCATTTATTTTTCTTATTTGCTGAGCTTCTTCAACTTGAATGTCATGTGCTTTGATATATGGTGGACGTTCAAGTAAGTATCATTCAACTTTTATTAACCGACAAGCCCGTCGCTTGTGTGCCAACACTCATGGTGTTAAAAAATATTATTTGGTATATTATATGAATCAATGAGCAAATTAATAACTGATCGAATTCCTATAGCAATCCAATATGTTATTGCAAGGAATGTTTTTATATATGTTACGCCGAATGTGCGAAATTGAATATTACATGAAATGGGCAAAATTTTGCCTAAATCATGAAAAATGCAAGCCCGTCACCTTATTCATGAATTAGACAAAATATCTGGAGAGTGCGTGAATTCGGCAGTAATTTTTCTGTCTAGTTCATGTCTTGGACAAATTAGATAGTAGCGCTACGGTGGTATTTTTTGCAACTAAACTAGATGTATCAAAATGCTCATGCATTGGTCAAAATGTACATATATTATCTATGGTCAAAATAGATGATCGCGCTCCGGTTGTATTTTTTGCAACTAATCAAACTAAACAAATGTGTCAAATGTTGGATATGTTGACGTTCATATCCATTTACTATGCGCAAAAAAATCTAGAACTATAAAATGATAACGGAAGAATTGTATTGAAAAGTATTTTCGTGATTTGATTCGTGCTTGGTCGATTGAATGTTTGTGATAGTTTGTTGACACTTGATAGCTAACCTCAAAATGGACATTCAGTTGAATACTTTAATTCAGAATTACAAAACCTAACCTAACCTAACCTAACCTAACCTAACCTAATAATAATAATATTATATTATGTCCAATTATAACTAATAAAACCATCCGTATTAAATTCACTTTTTCTTCTGTCATGTTGACAGTTCAAGAATTCCATACCCTGGCGAATTCATGTACCCTGCAGAAATTTACCTAATTCATGAATAAGGCAATAGGCTTGACTGTTACATGAATTAGCCAAAATTTTGCCCATTTAATGTAATAGTCAATTTCGCACATTCGGTGTAACATATACATAATTAAGAGATAAATTTAGAATTAGTATTGGATATACGAATTTTAGGCTATACCTCAGTTGAGGCACGGCCTAAAAGATCGTGGCTAGGCAATGCGCGGATTGCGGGTCGCGGGTGCAAATGACGCATGCCGAACGAAATATAATTTGTCATATAAATCTAACATGCGTCCATTTAATATTCTGTTTATTGTTCTATTAGTAACAATAATAATATATTCATTGACATTTATTTATTTATTTAAGAATACAAAACATTGTGGACATAACAAATCTAAATTCAAGACGTACACAACATGAGATTTACATTATAAGTCGTCAAACATTACCCTTACAAGAGAGAAGAGAATATAGAAAAAAAAAATATATATATAATAACAAAAAAAAAAAAAATAATCAAAACATACTTAAGTACAATTAAATACAGAAAAATATAATTTTTGAGAACGAAAAATATACAATTTTATACAGAAAAATACAGTTTCAAAAATAAAATGCAAAGTACATCATTGAAAATGTCTATGTCTTTAGGGAGCGCATTTATTAGTCTTGCCCCCCTCGCTAATGGTGCCTGATAGGCTTGACACGAGGAAACGGTTCCAATCCAGAATAAATCATGGCTGCGACCACGTAGGTAATTGACAGGCGCATGTAAATTCAAATTCATTAGGACACCAGGATTGGAAACCATCCCTCGCGATAACAGGCAAAAGTGTTTCAACAGCAGAAGAGACCGACGAGAGTCAAGAGAGTGAAAAGTAAGCATGCCTTGTAGAAGGTAGTTGGAAAATAACCATCTGACGAATTATCGAAAGGAAAATAGTTAAATGTTTTAAAATAAAGACATCGAAGAAATTTCTTCTGGACGCGTTCTAAAATAAGTTTATAGGAAACCTCATAGGGACACCAGATAATCGACCCATATTCAAGAATGCTACGCACTAATGAGACGTAGAGTGTACGTAATACATTAGGATTCTTGAAAGGTTTGGATTGTCGCATGATGAATCCTAGAAGCTTACTCGCACGTAGAGCCGTGGAAGTTATATGCGAGTGAAAGGATAATGAAGAATCAAAAGTTATCCCAAGATCTTTTGCCTCAGATTGACGTTTTAAAGATTTTTTTGACATAATATAATTATATTTAATCGGGGTTCTTGACCTAGAAAAGGTAATACAAAAGCATTTGTCAGTATTAAATTCTAATTTATTCTTTTTTGACCAACTTTCAATTGAACAGAGATTTCTCTGTAACATGCAACAGTCCAACTCATTGCGAATTGGTGCATATAATTTCAAATCATCCGCAAAAAGTAAAAATTCTACTCCATCCATGGCTTTAACTATATCATTGACAAATATGAGGAACATAATTGGTCCAAGATTTGATCCTTGAGGAACACCTGAAAGAGTTTGAAAGACTTCAGATGCACACCCAGCGTACTCGACATATTGACAACGATGCGAAAAATAAGATTTGAAAAAATTTACAAAATTAATAGATCCGCCTACTGCACTCAGTTTAGTTAAAAGAATATCATGATCCACTCGGTCGAAAGCCTTTGACATATCCGTATAAATTGCATCAACTTGACAATAATTGTCTAGTGAACGAGATATGTATTCAGTGTACTCCATGAGATTGGTAACTGTTGATCGAGTAGATCGAAAACCATGTTGAGCGTCAGTCAGCTGACCATCCACATGTTTATATATATATATATTTATGTAAAATGGACTCAAATAGTTTGACCGGTGCAGAGAGAACAGCCACTGGTCGGAAGTTAGTTATTTCAGATACCGAGCCATTTTTATACACTGGTCGTATACGAGTTAAGCTCCAACATTCAGGGAAGGTAGATTTACTAAAACATAGATTGAAAATATACAAAAAAGGATCGCTTAAAAGTTTTTTGCATCCTTTCAATAGCCATGGAGGAATGCCATCTGGACCTACTGAGGATTTCGGATATAGTCTAGAGAAAGCATATTTCATATCTGACTCATCCAGAGGACCAATATTTAGTATGGGCCAAGAAGACGAAAAGTATTCAGGTTGAGGTTGAAATGTTGGTGGAATCGTGGAATAAACTGACCTAAAATATTCAGCAAAACCATCAGCGATGGATTTATAGCCATTCAATACACTACCCCTAAAAGACATAGACGATAGCTGTGCAGAAGAGTTACGTAAACTCCTAACATACGTCCAAAAAGTTTTCGGGTCTGAGGTTAAATTCAAAGAATTTTTCTCAATTATACGCTTTGTGAACAGCGTCAATGGCGCGATGAACTCTTCTGCGCATATCGGAGAAAGCACCATAATCATTCAGGCACTTCGAGCGCTTCCATCGTTTATGACAGATGGCTTTCAAGTCAATGGATTTAATAATGCTATGAGTGAACCATTTTGGGTAGCTGCGCAAAGTACCCGAAGACTTCTTAATGGGAAAAGACTTCGAAAATACACTATAAATATTTACATAGAAAACATCAATTGCACTATTAATATCATCGGTACAATATAAAGCATTCCAATCAATACTCTGCATTTCATAATACATTTGTAATAGGTCGCCTTTGAAGAAATTCCATTTATTAAAAAAGAAAGTTTCCGAGCTAACAGCATCGAAATTATTGTTATCGCTAAGACGACTATTGGAAAAATTATGATAATTGATTGGCAACTCAACTAATAGAGCAGGATGGTAAGCGTCTTCCTGAACAAGGGGATCAACGCAAGCATTCACCTGTGCATTACAATCTGTATCCGCCAAGACCAAGTCCAATATGCGTGATTTCACATTTTTAATTTGAGAAAACTGTTTAAAGTGCATACAGCTCAGAAAGTGCGCAAATTCCAAATCAACATTGGCAGATGCCGAATAAAGATTGAAATCACCGATGATCGCAATTGAGCTGCCAATTGACAAATTTTCAAAATATGAAAAAAAACATATTATAAGTATTACACGATGATCGTCCAATAAGTTTACTCCCTATTCTCTACAAGACGTTCACAAAAATTCTCTCAAACCGTCTGCAAAATGTACTAGACGAGAACCAACCGAGAGAACAAGCCGGATTTAGAGGAGGATACAGCACTATGGACCATATCCAAGTCGTCAGAGAAATCATAGAGCGGTACCAGGAATACAAACTGCCACTATGCATGGGATTTATAGACTATGAGAAGGCGTTTGATTCGATAAAGAAATGTTCAATACTCGACGCACTCAGAAAACAAGGAATCCCTGGACGCTATATAAATATTTTCAATAATATATACAGTAGCGCAACAGCATCTGTAAATCTCCATAAACCATCGCGCAGATTTCCTATCAGCAAAGGAGTCCGACAAGGTGATACAATCTCACCTAAACTATTTACAGCTACCCTTGAAGACTTATTCAGGCAACTTGACTGGAATGACAAAGGGATCCCCATAAATGGAGAATTCCTGAGTCATCTGCGCTTTGCCGATGACATAGTAGTTTTTTCGCAAGACTCAGAAGACCTCCAAAGCAGAATGCAGGAACTCGCTGAAGTAAGCAACAAAGTAGGTTTGAAAATAAATGTAACAAAGACGAAAGTCATGTTCAACTGCTTTGCAGGACAAAAAGAGATCCTCATCAATGGCACTCAGCTCGAACAGGTGAAAAGCTACATCTATCTGGGACAACAAGTATCTATAGATGGATGTATATTTGATGAAATTGTTCGCAGAGTAAAGCTAGGCTGGAGTGCTTTTGGCCGCCTGAATAATGTCTTCAAAAGTGACCTTCCACTGTGCCTAAAGCGCAAAGTGTTCAACCAGTGTGTGCTTCCCGTGATGACATATGCGTGTGAAACATGGACCCTAAGTAAAAGAGAGATCCAGAAACTTAGAGTAGCACAACGTGGTATGGAGAGGTGCATGCTGGGCATAACGCGAAAGGACAAAAAGAGGAATGAGTGGATAAGGAAGCAAACAAGGGTTTGCGATGTAATAGAGTTTATTAAAAGCCTTAAATGGAGATGGGCTGGACACATAGCTCGAAGAAGAGACAATCGTTGGACAAATCTAGTCATCCAGTGGTATCCAAGAAGTACAAAACGTCCACAAGGTAGACCTAGAGGCCGCTGGATCGATGAAATGATAAAGTTCTGCGGAAGTACGTGGCAACGCAATGCACAGGACCGAGAGAAGTGGAAGCAACTTGAAGAGGCCTTCATCCAGCAGTGGATAGATTCAGGCTGATGATGATGATGATGATGATGACACGATGATCGAGGCGGAAAATAAACACAGCTAATAATAAAAGGAGACCCATTACACAGCAATTTGACAATAATTACATCGATACCAGTAAATATATGGTCAATCACAGATACACTATCTACCCGATCAGAGCGAACGGCAATTAACACACCGCCACCCCTTTGACCAAATGAACGATCACAACGAAATACAATATATCTACTATCGAAAAGTTCACCATCACAAATCGAGCCATTGAGCCAGGTTTCAGTCAAGCATATGATAGAAATGTCACTTGCTAAGAGAGTATTACGCATCTCGATTGTCTTCGTCCTGAGACCACGAACGTTCTGATAATAAACGTCTATGTATTTAGGTGACCGCCACGAGCTTTTGCTTGCAGTATGGGGTGAAGCTGACTTATTCCAACGCCATTCATTGACTATCGAGTCAACCGGCCAAATTTCAGGAACAAGAAAATGGCCAATAGAGGACTCTGGAACTGTTATCCTGAATGAAGAATATTTATTCTTTGTATTTAGTTTAAATACTTCAAATTTAACATCACCTACACTCTCCTTCACATAATCAGTTAGGCCGCTTACTGTAGTGTCTGGGTGTAATGACCAAATGTGTAGACTTCTGCGTTTTTCAACGCCAGAACACGATTTGGAACCAGGTTTGGAACCACATATTTTTTGAGGGTAGAAGTTTGCAGGCTAGGTTGCTTAGATTCGTTTCCAGTGGATAAATTACGATGACTCATTGGACTCCTTTTTTTTTACTGTTGACCATTCGCCAATGCTTGTAGATGGCGACTGAATGACGGTAATCTGTTAAACAAATGGTGGCTCAACTTGTTTGTGTTTGTCTTTTACAGCCGTAGATGGACATACCGGTGGTGACGGAGCTACGATAGCTTTGTCAGGCAAAACGTCTAAGGGCGAAACCGAAACACTCTGTGCTTGTATGTCCTTGTACTCCTTGCTTGTACTCCTCAGGGTCTCGTTTTCAACCGTTAATTCAGCAACTGCAGCAATCAAATCATTCGAAGCAATAGCCAGTCGCCCTTGCAGCTCTTTTGTGACTTTAGATTTCACTTCAGCCAAAACTTTGAGGATAGAGTTTAAAGAGTTTTTACACGAAATCACTTGTTTGCAAGCCATTTTTTAGTCATCTTTACACGATTTAAGAATTAATACCCCCGTCGCCATCACTAAACAAATTGACGTGTTCCCAACTCGACGTTTTCTCTCCGAATGCCAGCGAGTCCAAAATTTCGTCGCGCCTATAATTAAAAATTATTTGCCATTTCACTGATGTATCGTCTTAAGATTTATTGTGTAAATTTAAGTACTAGCTAAATTCTCACAATAATATAATATTATTATCGATATAGTAGAAAGAATGTTTTTAATCAACAAATAAGAAATCTCTTTAGAAATGAAATATTTTATAGCTATAGAGAGTGTAGTAGCATGAATTGTAATGTTCACATCATAATATTCATAGTTTATGATGTTTTTGTGGACCACCTGCTTATTATAGGCGATCTAGTTATTCTCACGGTGAACCTTGTCCGTGTGAACATATTGCAAGATAGAATAAATCCCTCTTCAGTATTCAATATATATATTGAGCTGTTGTTTGATTTAAAAACGCATTTTTTTTTCAGTATTTATTCCAAATTATTTATTAAACAACAATACAATACAGTTCCGCCATGAATTAATAGTTAACACAATAAAAGAAATATATATTGAGCATTTATTGTAATCAATGAAGGAGGAATTTTGTATCAAACTCTATGCCGCTAAGTTATGATAAATACATGATTTTACAATAAATTGTCAATTAATTGAATCCAATAAAGTATTTTAAGAAGATAAACTCGTTAATTACTAATAATAGCAGCCTGATTACACCGTGCTATAACAATGGATTTAGATCATCATATCCACAAAACGGATTAATAAGATATAAATGTGAAAATCAGTTACCTTGCGGCCTGGACCAAGGTTTCGAAGCCGGGCTATTTTTATTATTTTATGTTTGCGTAACAAACTTTAATGCATGTTATGTACAATGCAGACGTTACTAGTGCAACAAATAACATAGTATTCTTTAACACGTGTTTAAGTTTATACCATATTTTAACACATTTAAGATCCGAAGCTTGAGTTTTATTATAATTATTCAAACATGGGACATTATTATATTATTTTGATTTGATTCAAGGGGGTCTTTACGATTCCAAATGGCACTATTACTGAGGGTTGATTCACTTTTGGTATATTACCGGGTTGCGCTGTTCACTTTGTTTAAATTTAGATCTCGCGTGGTAGGGGTCGCATAAATATTTATTACTCAATTATTCATTTATTACCTAAGTAGAAAATTTTATTTGAACTTTGGAGTGAAGTAAACGCGGGAAGTTAACATTTGGAAGGGTCACTATTTGATGCAGCGTGACCCTACGTTGCGGGGGTGATTTTTCAAAAGGCCTTGGGGAATGCAGGATGTCGGGATGAGGGGCAGGGGTCCTGGAAAATCACAGGAACAAACGGTAAATTTGGCTCGGGCCGAGGTTTTCTAAAAATTACTTGTAAAATAATATATAATTAATGTCTCGTTTTTTTAGTCAAAACTGTGATTTACTTTTTTAGACAAAAACTACGCGCAAAGTAATTAACTAGAGCTTTTTTTAGATAAATTCTATTGCGAACTTATATTCCGAATTTTCGGAATTATAGTATTATCTTTCATACTACGCGGGCCAAAATTATAGTACGATTGGCATCACTGGATTGCGCGCGACAGTCGTCACCAATGTTGCCAAGTCAAAATTCAAAATTTCTTGATTGATTTTGACAAAACAAATCAGCGATTCGATAAAATATCAGTAGATTTTAGAAAATGCAATTATATATCA
This sequence comes from Rhyacophila brunnea, assembly GCF_057557595.1. Taxonomy (NCBI): domain Eukaryota; kingdom Metazoa; phylum Arthropoda; class Insecta; order Trichoptera; family Rhyacophilidae; genus Rhyacophila; species Rhyacophila brunnea. The sequence goes on along the minus strand of NW_028232827.1, from coordinate 37,662,973 downwards.
GATGATTAAAAAATAAGGAGAGAACTTGCCTCGTGCAGATAACGATCTTGATGCACTTCATAATATGGTATGATAATAATTATTATGAAATATAATAACGGTCGAGTTCTGGCCTCAATGAAGTATGCTGATGCCAATAAGCTTACTTCTATAAAATGTTGAGTTGCTACCCATTCATGAACCGACAGATCCTACCTCCCCGTGGCCTCACCCGGGCAATGTGGATGATGTGCAGTCCTAGACAATGCAGTCAATCCATAGCTGACAGAGAAGGGTGAAAGGCGAATCTCTGGCGCCGAAAAACGAGAGTCCTTTGGCTATGGGATGGAAACCCAGACAGAAAACCGCATAACAACTAGAGGTGGGAAAACTGGTCGATTTTGAAGACTAAGTATACTTACTACCAGTATTAAAAAATACTTAGTATGGAAACTTGTTCCAAAATACTTACTAGTATTTGAAATATCGGCTATAATAGAATCGTTAAAAATACATCCGCTTTTTGGAAAGTCCCATTTTCGAAACAGGTACAGCTGGAACTATGGCACTAGTCAGTAGTCACTCCTGTTTCAGTAGAAAATACTGAAGCATTAAAAGCACTGGTTTCATTTATCTGTAAAGCATTTTCATTTACAGGTGGAGCTATATTTTGCCTGGACAATTCAATATGAATAGTTAGGTGCTTGCGCTGTAAAAGTTTCTTTAAATTTGACATTGACTTGTATGAATTTTTTATTTTACAAACATTACAGATGGCATAATTTGTAACTATTTCTTTGGAATGATTCCACACGAAACTTAACCTTTTAGTAGCCATTTTTACAAAAATTGTTTATTAAGCATAATATAATTATTATCCATTTATACAATCACGCATACAATTTGAATTCAGTTTATGTTTATAAGTTCCAATTATAACACTAAAAAATCGAGAAACTTGTCGTGATAAAACCAGATAAACGCGTAGTCAGTTAGCGTTATCAGAACTCCGCTATTCTGGCTTGCGAATGACGTCAACTCGATGTAAATGTCTTACTCAACTGAAACTAAAACTCAAACCAGTCGCATACTAAACATACGTGAGTCGCGACGCCGAGGTGATGATTTTATACGTAGCAAGACTACGAACTAGCTAGCGGACGGCGAGATCTCATACCATGCGTCGAACTCCGGACTCGATAAAGTCTCATACTCATACTCAACTAAAACTAAAACTCTTAAAACTAAAACTAAGGCGAACTCAAATAGTATACTATACAATGAACATGTGACAATTTCGTTCCTTCACTATACCAACTTTACAACAGAGGAGAAAGGGAGAACAATGACAGTTGTGTATAATATCACGGTTAGAGATACGTGTATCATGATATCTCGCTCGCGCGCATTTAATATCAATAGCGTTGAAAGTCAACCAGCATCACGTAATGGCGAGTCACGGCGATGATATCATCGAATGCGTTCGAATTAGTTACGACTTAAAACAAGTTTATTGGGCCACAAATACTTAGTATGGGTAGTTTCATCCGAAACTTAAGTACACAAACTGGTGACAGTATTTCCAACTCACCTCTAATACCAACCAGTCTGGACAGCGTGGTGTGCTATGTCCGAAAACCCCTCGATGAAAACCAACAATAAATCTCGGCCCTTATTCTCTGGAGGCCAATCAGACACTGATCACGGCAGCAATCAGCAAATGAAGGCAGATGGTGCTAACAATCTCCGGAGCAACGGTAACGGCTGCCTACTGATGACCATAGCCACGTACAACGCCAGAACACTATCCAGCAACGCCAAACTTGAGAAGCTTCAGCAAGAGCTCAGCGTAATCCACTGGGACGTTATCGGCCTCAGCGAAGTCCGACGTAAAGATGAAGCTATCACCAACTTACACAGCGGACATGTGCTCTGCTATAAAGTAACTACAAGTGGACGCACTAGCGGTTTTGGATTTACTATTCATAAAGCATGGAAAGAACGCATAGTTGAATTCGACTGTTCATCTGATAGGGTGACAAGTCTGATCATCCAAATCAATAGCAGGTACCAACTTCGACTAATACAAGTGTATGATTCTACACAAAGCTACCCTGATGAAGAAGTGGAAAAAATTTATGAAGACATAGATAAATTAAAAAAACAAGCGTATTTGCTACTATAACATCATAATGGGTGACTTCAATGCGCGGATCGGCTCCTACCATCGAGACGATATAGCTGTCGGGCGCTTTGGATACGGCCAGAGGGACACAAGGGGTGACATGCTGGTCGAGTTTGCCGAGAGAAATAACCTGCATGTCATGAACTCCTTCTTCGAAAAGAAGCCTACTCGTAAATGGACGTGTAAATACATAAACGTAAATTTATCATTAAAGTCGCTTTACTTAACTTGGTTACTATCCACTTGGATACCAATTGATTTATTTAAGAATTTTCATTTAATCTGACGAATCCGGTCCCGAATTTTGATAATAAAAATTACATGGCAAATTACACACACAGTCGTTTTATTCTTTTCAATCTCTGGTCTGGAACTTGTATCGTTTGTTTTTATATTTTTAACCGCCGACACAGTACAGGGCTACAACTACAAATATTAATATTTAGAATACAATAATTTGAGAAGAAATTTCTTATTAACGTACCTACTTGATATACATACATATTATGTAGATCAGAAACTTAAATAATAAAAAAAAATAATACTGTTGAATTATTATTAAACACTTCTAGACGCGTACGACAAGGCTGCCATTTAGTTCAGCACTGGTACATCTCCCCGTTCTACGATGCAACAAATATGTATGCGCGTCAAGTTTATGACTATCTGTCATGAGTCTACACGCTTCGCGACAAAAGAACGAAACACGGCATTTTACGACCGAGTACCTCATACAAAGGTGCAGTGACACGATAGAAAATTAGCCAGCCAATGTCCACTTGGAAATATTTTTTCATAAATTCGACATTAGATATTTATATACTTTATGTTAGTAATATTTTTGATTGTCTGTTCTCTCTTTTATGATATAAAAAATAAGTTTATAAAAATCAACGCGTGGGTCATTTATAAAGCTGGTGTGGGCCAGTGTCTGACACGCGGGTCATAGGCTCGCCATCCCTGATCTAGAGTCTACTCTCTAGACCAGCGCTGTTCAACTGGCGGCCCGCCAATTTTTTTTTGCGGCCCGGGAGCAGTACAGCAAATTTTTCATCAAACATTGGAATTATGCGGCCTTCAGGCTGACCCATTTATTGCATCTAGTGGAGCAACTGGAATAGAATTGTTCAAACTTTTGGATATAGAAAAATACCGAAAAATGAGAGATTTTGGACTTCAAATCATTTCCATTTTCGGAAGTACATATATCTGCGAGCATGCCTTCTCTGACATGAAATACATAAAATCAAAATATTGAAACAGCTTGAAGGACTACACGATTGAAAATATAATTAGAATTGCCACAACAAATGTTGATAATGACATAAAAGAAATTGTTGCTCAACAACGATGGCCACAATATTCATATTAAATAACTTATAAGTACGTATAAGTATAATCTTTCTTTGGTAAACGTAATTAATTTATGATGAATAAAAAAATTACAAAAAAAATTAAATAACTTAATAATATTATTGTTTTTATTATTTCTAGTTATGTGTTATTTTTGATTTTTTTTGTACAAAAAAATAGCGTTTGAATTAACATTAACTGACTTTTCATTTACCTATCCTCTTTGGCTACGAAATGTTTGCGAAAAAAAAATGGCCCGCGGCCTAAATGAAGTTGGACATCGCTGCTCTAGAGTCAGTGCTCCGCAACCGGTGTGCCGGGAGACGATGCTAGGTGTGCCGCTGCGCATTGTGTCAAAAAATGCAAATAATTTTGTATATTATACAATACTTACTTAATGGTCAAATTTGCGTGCATGGCTGGTAATATATTTGAGCACCTGAATAAAATTAATAAAAAAAATGCAAGGTCAGAATGAAAATATATTGATATGCTTCACTACCATAGGGATATTAAATAAATTCACTACCATTGAAAACAAGCAATGATATTGGGTCCGGCCCAAAAACTTATAACTTTGCTGCAAAAGAAATTTCATCATTACTTTCACACAATCAATACGACTGGATTCGAAACCCTTTTGCAACCAATGCCGGAAATTCTATAAAAGCACTTTAATTATATTCGTGAGGAATTTTGTTGAATTGAGGAACGACGTGACACTAAAAATGAATTTCGCCGATGTTCCATTGGGTATTTTCTGGATTTCGGTTAATAAAGAATATCCTTTGATTTCCGACAAGGCAATCGGAGTTCAGCTCCCATTTTATACGACATATACCTATGTGAGCAACTTTTTTCAACCCAAGCTATAATTAAAAATGATAAGCAGTCATACTTGACGGGTGATAAGAACTTCGGGTTTCGCTTTCGTCAGAGCTCTAGTCTGGGGAGCCACGCTCAGCTCAAGGGGGGGCGTGGCAGATCAACCAGATAAGTGAGATAAACACAAATTACAAATATTCTCTAATGGTTAAAAAAGTCGCATGCGGCGCTATATTACTACGCTAATATTAATATTTTTAATTATCTAATTGGGGAGTGTTTGTAATAATAAATACGAAAAATAGATAAACGTACAATGAATACCATTAATTTTACCTCGAACACCATTTGAAAAACACTACCTACTTAAGAGTATCACACTGTCTTTAACCTTAGCTATAGGTAGGAGGCCTGCTTCAGCATGTGGGGTCCATATTTTGTTGCATAATTTGTTTTACCTGTAGTGTCCACGGAATTCTGGGAATACCTTTGGTGTGCCATGGGTGAGAAAAGGTTGCGGAGCACTAATTTCAAACCACTGAAATTGTAATTGAAGATTCCTTGGGAAAACTTGGGTTTAATTTGCAAGATATGAATATTTGAAGTTTTCCGCACATTATCATTTACAGAAGAAGAAACAAAACAATATAATTAAATATACAATAATTTGAATTTATGGATAATACCATCTTCATTTTATATTCCTTGAAGGTAACGAAATCACAAAATTGTGACATTATTCGACGTCAAAAATATTTCGATTCGAATGCAAAATATAAAAAGCAATAAGTATAAATATTATTTGTTTTGCAGAGACTTCCAAGAGTTCCAGGTTCGAAGACGCCGTACGCGCCCATCGGAAAGACGTCGCATCATATTTTACTGCCTCTATGCCTGGGGATTTCCCGCCATATTGACGGGAATCTGTGCATTGATGGAATTCCACCCAGATATCCCTGATTTTATTTTGAAACCCGATTTTGCTCAAACTAAGTGCTGGTTTTCGAGTAAGCTATCAATTATTCTAAATATAGTGCATTATTGGATCAGAACAGAATCAATCCAGTTTCTTACTCTACTTACTTACTTGACATGTACCTGCCTACCCAATTTTTATAATAAATATTGTTGTTTGAAATATGTTGGTCAATCGATCTTTAATTACATTTTATGTTAATCAAAACGTAAATAAGAAGTAAAAACGAAAAACACGTTTAAACTTTATTATGTAATATGAAGTCGAGAAACCGCTGAAAGATACTATTATTTTCATTATAACCAATTCATTTTTAATATTTTTTGTTGTAAATTTAAACAGATATATTACACAATAGATTATTTAAGTATTTATGCACCTCTTTAGGTTCTGATAAGGAAAGAATTCTTATTTTTTTTTCAACGTCATAAAGCATAATGATTCTGAATCCGTAATAAAAATGTGTACTACTACTAATAGTAGATAGAAGCATATTAAACTGTCTTGTCTATTTTATCTGCTAAATCGTAACTTACGTCTTTTCCGTTGCGCATTTCATTCATCTGTGTCATAGACTAATATACTATATTATACTAATCTGTGTGGCGCTCACTTGTCCCGGCGGCTAGAGTCTGTATTCTATAAACTGGCGTACACGTCACACGGAAAGCATTGTGCCATTGCGTTCAACTGTTGCAAGTTTTCAATGGTAGAGAACGAGATGGATGCTAAAGCGGGGGGGGGGGGGGGGGGGGGGGGAAACCGGAACGCCAGCTTATAAAAAATAGACTCTAGTTAGCGGGGTCCATTCGGTCGTGCCTAGTCGGCGGTGCCAAATCGCCCCATTCCCAGCAATCGTCAACTCTAAATAGCAATTGCACGGAATGATTCAGCTACTAAAACAAATAAAATATCAAATCCATTTTAGCCAATTTAATAGAATTCAACCGGAGGTTGATTACAAAGTCGTTTATATTCAGCTGCTTTTTTTATATAAATTTTATTACTAAAACATGTTTTTTAATAATTTATTGATACTAAGTAGAAGTACTTAGTAAGTACTTCTTTATCGCTATTCGCTTTTCAAATCGATTACTAATATGTTTACAAAATAAAATATTCCATTTGTAGTTCTACATGTGCTTGACGGGTATTTTTGGTTTTCTCAAAATTACGGAATATGGAGGTTACCGACCGAAAACTTCAATATTAATAAATTTTGACTTTTTATTTACCGTATAGGTACATGTTTATAGATAAATACGAAAATTTTCGGACACATGGTAAAACAATTTTATTTTCCAACACTTTAGCCCTTGGTTAGCCTACAAGCGGCCAGGTCGAGCGGAGCCGAAAAATGTATGGGGACCACCATGAAAGCGCGGAGAGTGAGCGGTAGACAGTCTGGCCGCTCGTCGAATTTGCAGCGTTTCCAGCGGCTTATAAGCGGTGTGTCAAACAAAATTGACTGTTCCCCTCGCCCTTCGTTTGCCCGACTTCCAAAAACGTCTGCAATCGGTAGCGTTGGGAAGCCGCTGCTATATTAAATTCGGATCACAAAACATTTTGTGTTTTACGCGCGTCTTAGTTTGCTATTCATTTTTATTTGAAGGAAAATACCTACTAAACCCATAGTATTATAAATTACACTAGCATGTACCTATACTTTAAGTTTTTTTTTTTTTTAAATATGTACAGGTATAAATAATCTAATCCATTTAAGTTTTGTACTATGTATTCCATTTGAGTCGTTTTGTGCGACCCGGTTTTTGACTTACGGCATCTTCAGGTACTATGCACACTCACCAAAGGTAAATAAACATTATCAACAAATGCAGTTAATTATATCTTATATACTTAATAAAATTAATATAACAAAGTAGGTAAAAAGCTTATTACCTAGCTATTGAGTCAAGATTACCTACATATTGCCTGAAGATGTTGAATGCAGAGATGCAGAATTCCTTCAACTCACATTTACTTGTACATACAAAAAATAAACCACTAATATTATGTGTCATCACTGTTATCTTCAATAATAATTGGATAGGGAAATAGATATATTGTTATTTTTATTAGGTACGTTGGTAGTATTCTTTATTGTGGGGGGACCTCAACATCAGTCAGTGAATCGGCCTTTCAAGTCTCTAAACCCGCCACTGATATAGGTAGACTGATGAAATTTATTTAAGTTAGTTTTAGATTTAAAATACACATTAACCTTGGTTTGATTTATATTGAAATAATAATCGTAATATCGTTTTTTGAAATTCATATCTGGAAACTGACTAGTACAAAAAATCTATTTATGTTATGAAGACGATTTCAAAGCATGAAAAACATAAAGTTGTTTTTTGGAAGAAGGTTGGTTGGGGACCACATGTTCGGAGCACAAAAAGAAGACGAAACTTTAGTAAATTGGTACCAATAAGCTGCTGTTCTATAAGTTGTGTTCTATAAGATTTTCATCAATCATTACATCATCCAGGAGTTTTTGAGTTATGGCCACGGAGCACAGAATTCCCAATAAATATATTTTTTTATGTTTTTGAACTGTGATAAATATTTCTTACTTTAACACTATCAGGCTCAATCATCGTAATGCAAGGAAAGCACAAGGTCGCGCCATTTTCCTCGCCCCATCGCCATCATCCCCGGTCCAACCGCTTTGTGTAGGTGTATTATTAATTGAATAAAACATATTTTATTGTATGTGGTGCATATTGTTTCCAATATGTATAATGAATTATTATTAAAAATACAAAGGAATGTTATAACAGTAGGTATGCACATATACTATGGTTTCATTCGTATAGTTATATCAACAAATACGGAAGAACGAAGTGCAAAAAATACGCTCGATATTCAAATAATCTTCAAATACAAGGTAACTATGGAAGTACATAAGTAGGTACGTATTTATGTTACACTTTTTCTTTCACAGTTCAAATCGTGAATGTTTGTTCTGTTCATTAAGATATCATACGTGAAAAACGAACTCCTTTCGAGATGACATAACATCCGAGAATGATTTGATAAAGACATACTATTTAATATTATTAACTGGGTAGGTACTGAAAATACGTAGTTCTAGTTTGAAGTCATTATGTATACTAACTGAAAACACGGCTGTCTCGACGTCACTTTTTCACATAGGTAGGTACATACATACATACATAATAGGAACGTCATCCAACATAAGAAAAAATATTATAACTAATGTTTGGTATCACAGACCACAACTTTCAACTTGCAAGTGTAGACAATAGTGTTAAAACTTTTTAATATTATAAAAATGCAATATATTCTTGAAAAACAACAAAATACAAAGTTATTGTGAGACATGTTTTTAAATATCGGACGAAATTGGTGGTAAATTAAAAATATATGTCGTTCGTTCGCATCTCAGAATAAATTTGACCTATTCTGAGCGAAATAGAACGAAAAATAAGTAGCTGCTAATAACTTAAATGTTTATGATTGGATGCGAGCTGATAACAAGGTAAAACATTTAACAGAGCAAGGTTCCAATAAATTCGGCGAATGGCTGATAACCGTTCCTCGTAGGTAACCAAGTTTCTTTGCCAGCCGAACTATTTGGCGTATTTGGTCCGCGCACTATGTACGATATAAAAAATGTCTATAGGTATAGTAGGTACGTCCAAAATACTGTGATTTTGAATGGTCTCGGAAAAAGTTTATTTTTAAGTAAATACAAATATATACCTACTATAATTAAGTTATTGAAGACATTATTATTATCATATTACCTCCTCCAGTGTATTTTTTTAATTATGCGGAACAAACAATGAAATATTATTATTTTTTTATATTGTTCGCGACAAAATATTGTGTTACGGATAAAATAATAATAATACAGACTAATAATAATACGCGGCACGTCGATAAATTTCTTATTTTATTGCACGGCGCGTCATATTTCTTTTCAAAACCATATGTGGTCAGTTCTATGAAACCTTTTATTATTTTATTATAATATTTAATTCTCGAATAAAATAATATTTAATTAACTTATACCAGATTTCATACAATATTATAATTCACGTTTCAAAAAATGCGCTTGTGCGTTACTAAACATTTCAAAATTTTCAATTCTTATTGTTTTTTTAGTATTTCGGCATTTTTATGGTTTGGTATGCTGAAAATTCACTGTTTTTGTGAAATACGGGATTTTTACATACACAATAAAAAAAATCCGGCTTCTGTGTGGGAAATTATATACTTTAACCTTATTTTGTATATCACTTTTGATCTAGTGACTGTCGGGCTATGTAAATTATTTATGTTTATTTACATAATATTTTTAATATTTAACTTTGCGTGTATAATAAAATGAACACTTTATAAAATTACACTTGTTTACGTAGGCGTGTGTAGTCAAGATCTTTCAATATGCCGACATGATCTCAATAATTCTTCTTCTTGATTGTGCACTCATGGCTGAGGATCGTGACCAAATTTGAATTTCGTCATCCTTTGAGCGACCAAGACTTTTCATCCTTCTCGATCTTCAGCTTCTCTCAGGGCAGAATGGATGGTGCAATAATTCTTACTTGAAAACAAATTCACAAATACTAAAAACGTTGTGGAACCGCCATCAAGTGCCGAGTTATGCCAAGTCTCAAATCAAGATAAATAAAAAAAAAAACATTATATAAACAGTTTTAAAGTTGCATATCAATTCTTTGCAAACATTTGTATAAAAACAATAATTCATAGATAATATTTTAAACAAATGTGCACTTTTTTGTATTTCGTCACGAATAGAAAACGTATGCAAACGCACAAAGAAACATGCGAGCGTGGACGTGTCTATAGATGTTGTTTCACTAAAAGTAACGCCGTGTGGTCTCGACGAATGTTGTTTTGGTTAAATCTCATACATTTGTATGATACGGGCTGCCCAGACTACATTTCATTGATAACAATGTGTGCAGATGAATACGTGCGTAGACTTCCAAATGTTTGTAACGTGCATTTGTTAAGCGATATAAGTTTACAAACAAAGTGGGTATTCTACAAAAACATCATACAATACCTTCTGGTTATAATCCAAATAAGTCTGTTCAGGTTCTCAATTTCATTAAATATATTAAATAAATATTTATATTGAAAAGGTGAAGTGCCACTGGCTCAAGCCGCTGGTAAAAGACGCTCCTACGTTAGACAGGCAAATATTTGGAGCGGATAATTAGTCTAGACTTCAACGCGAGTCGCATGAGCGTCTGTACGCTAACCGCAGCCTAATGGGTTTGAGTACCTAGTATTTTGCTACAAATATTTTTTTTACAATTTCAATTTAGTGGTGGTCTTTCCTTCGACTCCACTCCAAGACCCACATAGGATAATACTGCGAAGAAAGAGATTATGTTCCACAAAGGCTGTTCCTTGTTTGGTTTATAATATTATTAACATCGATAACATTTTCTTTCAGACGGATTTAGGGAGGTGATTTACTTCTACATTCCTGTTATCATATTGGTTGTGAGCAATTGTGTGCTATTCGCCATAACCACGTTGAAGATAATGCAGGCCAGGCGGGACACGTCTATTCTCTACCCAGACAGCAACTCCACTCAATTGTTTCGCAAACAATATAAACAAAGGTTAAATTTTCATATTATGGAGTGCTCAAAATTCAATTGGATTAACGGCCCACGTGCTCGTCGTTGGTCAAAATTTAGTTTTTATCGTATTTTCAAACCATGATCCTGGACACTCCTTAAGCGTTGTAGATAATCTATTTATATAATTTTGAAGCCTTATTATCCTCTATAGGTAGTTATTTTAAACATTTGATGACTGCATAAAGTATTTTTGTTACATAAAATAGTATTCTTTTAAACCTCTCGCTCTAATGTTTTAGAATATAGTCATATTTCGGTACATAACTGTGCAGTGGTGTTAAGATTTTTTACATTTATTAATTTTTAAACGCATTTATGAAACCATTAGTATAATTTATTACGAGATAATTTTTGTAAAATATTCACGATAAAAAATTATATTGATAATCTCTGTGATCCCAAATTTGACAAGAATTAGGCATTTTATTATTCAAAAAATCGGCAAGATTAACATATTTGACGATGATTCTAAAGATACTTATTATAAGCTATGTCTTTGACCATTCAAGTGTGATAAACATCTTATGAATAATACTTGCTTTATAATAAATATTGACCTAAGAATAAGGTAGTGTTTTTTTGAAATACGCCATTTCTTTTGTCATTCCCTAGTGGTTAAGCTATAACATACGGCCGTAGCCATAAATTGAAAAACTATAATTGAAGTGGGGAGTAAAATGATATTGACGCGCGTGTTAATATAACAATAATAAATATGACTATATTCTAAAACATTAGAGCGAGAGGTTTAAAAGAATACTATTTTATGTAACAAAAATACTTTATGCAGTCATCAAATGTTTAAAATAACTATAAAGGATAATAAGGCTTCAAAATTATATAAATAGATTATCTACAACGTTTAAGGAGTGTCCAGGATCATGGTTTGAAAATACAATAAAAACTCAATTTTGACCTTCGACGAGCATGTCCCCCCTTAAGTCTATTAAGTGTGTTATATTGTTATTGTAATTAATATGAAAAATATCTTTTATACACCGATTTTATCGCAAGACCTATCAATAAATTATTGCGTCTATCCGTATTCTGTCACTAACTGACACTTGTACCAAAACACTCCTCTGGTCGTGATGTCATGTCAAGATTCTCGGGAATAGTTCGAATTATTTTGCTTCGTGTCACAGATCAAAGTGTGAGCCAATTCAATTCTGAGTAACCCATAATATTATTCAATACTTAGCTTAGATATTACTATTAAGATTAATAATATATTAGTTAAGCATTAAATGATGAACAAATTTTGTTCGATAATAATATTATTTTCTTGTTAATTTTCTCTGTGGCATCGTAATGTCCATATATATATATACATATATATATATTTTCTCTTCAAAATAAAGGTTCGCCATCATTGGTATAGACGCTTCCACTGGTGTCACAACAGAAATCCAACAGTGTTAAATCGCACGATCTTGATGGCTAATTAAAATATCCCAAACTTTCGACATCTGTGTACCCCTTCTATAATTTTCGTAGCACTGAGTACCTAACCCTCGTCAAAAAGAAATGCGTATACTTTAATAACATTAAAAATATTTTTTTCTATTTTAGTAGGTACATAAACAAAATAATAATAAACGAAAAATAAAATTCAGTCGTAATAAAATATAAATAAAATAAATAAAAGTAATATTATAAATAACATTCATTATAATCAATGAGAAGGATGAAATTGTTTATGTTGAGACAGATCATCATAATTTGGTTCCCTGGTTGTTAATTTTAATCTGAGATGCTGTTCCACACCCAAAAGCTTGTTCATTTTTTTTGACTGTCGGTCTACAGATGCTAAAAAAGCAACTTCACATAGATATGAAGTTGGAAAAAGCAAGATGTATTTCAGGACTTTCTCTGTTAAAACTGGATACACATGTTGCATTTGCAACAATAATTATGTTAAAGTACACTCCTTATATATATTTTTCAAGAATCCGTCTGAAGCTAATTCCAACAATTGCTCTTCTTCCGCATGCGATAAACCTTCTAGCATGGATGTTGTATTGATGTCGTAGTAATGCTTGTTGCACCAGACGCATCCAAAGCCCGGTGCAGCGAGTACCCCCATCAAACTCTTCCCGTACCCCCAGGGAGTACGCGTACCACACTTTTGGGAAACACTACTCTATTGAATCACTTGTAGGTTTTTTTTGTTTTTACCTAATTTTTGCAATTTAGGTCTCACAGACCTAGCCGGAGAGTCCCGTAGAATCACAGAGGCTAAACATAATATTTTCATTATAGCCAGGACTTAATAATTATAATATTATGTATTAAATATACCTCCAAATTCTTTTATACATTACACATTGTGATTCAGATTATTACATTATTTAATAGGTAAAATATGTAATAATTTTGGTTATGTTTTGTGATGACTGATGTCAATACAATCATTGTTTCAATATTTCTTTGACTTCTCTCATATTTTCACATTTTTTTTCTTTTGGGGAGGGTGGCTATTCTTGACTGGGATCCGGGCGGCGGCCATTCGTGCGCCTTCCTGTCCACTGTGTTAATCTTAGATTTTCAGCTGATTATATGTTTATAATATTTGACAGCTAGCAAATATGCCAGGACTCTAAAATTTGTACCACGAGTTGGATAACACTGTGGGTTATTAAGTAACGTAATTTGATAAACACCTCAGACGTATAATTTTTTGTTAATTTCGTCATCATAACGTATGGTGCAGGTTTCCTACCGCCCATAGTTTTTAGGATTTTTCTTGATATTTTTATATTAAGAATGTTACATTCTTGTATCTTGTGAATTATTCATTAAATAAAAATAGAAAGGATAATGAAAATATCGAATGTTGTTGACCAGCAATGAATATATTTACTTACTGTAATATTAATGACCAATATATTTAATGTTTTACAGGTGCAAACGTTACTTCCAACTGTTTTTGATAATGGGAATAAACCGGGCATTTGAATACATCAGCGTCATATTTGCACAACGTTATCTTTTGGTCCTCAGCGACGTGCTCGACTTCATTCACATACTATTCATCTTTATCACTTTCGTGTGTAGAAGGAAAGTGAAAGAACTCATCATCAAAAGGTAAAAAATAATAATGTACCTATATCTATTAAATTACCTTTAGGGCGTTATGCCGGGTCCACACTGGCAACCTCGTTAAATTTTACGATAATTATCATACTTATCGTAAAGTTTAACGAGATTTCCGGCGACATGTTGCCAGTGTGGACCCGGCATTAGGTTCATATTTCCGTCTCTCTTTCAATATAAACGTGTATTTTCCATACAGTGCTAAAGTAGTTACTAGGTAGTAAAAAAATATTTCTTTAAAATACGACAAACAGACGGATCGGTTTTCAAGTTTGGCCAAAACAGTTCTTGCACCATGTCGTGCACAAGGCTTAATTCGCTCATTTTAGCGATATATTGTAAGAAAGAATTATGGAGTACCCTATTGATACTCGTATTTTTTGATATTTGGAAAAATAAAGATTTTTTTGCTCCTTTCATTTTAGTGAGATTGAATATTTTTTTCAGACAAAATAATATTATATTATAAGTACCACAAAAAGAAAAATATTTTTGAAGTTATAATTCTTTAGGCGCGTTTGGGAAAACAAATCAGAGTGTATTTTTGGAGTGTGACGAAGTTGCGCGCGCCGATGTAACACATACTTTATTATTATTATGATTATATTCACTTAGGTCTCAAGGGTTTATGCTCATGCGCATAGTGTCATTTAGTAAGTCGTTCAATACAACCAAGTAAAGAGCACGTGCTGTAAATATAACCAATATTGTGTCATAATAAATATACTTATGTTTGTAAACAAATTGATGGAGACTAACATTCTACACTGTTAATTTATATTCATAAAACTTTATTTATATTGGAGTGTATATTTATTTTTCATTGTAAAGATTGTTTATCAAGATTTGAGGCTATATTTATGTAAGTATTATTTATGAGAAAAAATATATATCGATAAATAAATAAATTTTGTGAATGTTGAGTTGGTAAATATTTCAAAAAATATATTAAAATTAGATTTTTTATTAATTCATCATGGGCACTTCTGAATCGATTATAACCGCTGTATGGCAAAGATGAGTTTTGGTCCAATACAATAATTAAATTACAATTATCATGTGCTATATGAGACACAGATGAATCGCGGACGTTTTCATCAACCTAATCCACTGTAATATTAATAGACTCAGGTAACGGCTTATTTTGTTTTGTTACGCTAAAGAAGTATAACTTCTAACGCGCGTACATAAGTACACACACACACCGATTTTTTTATTGTAATTTAACATCTTTTTATTGCAATAGAAATGAATTGCAATGAAAAAAAGTTTTTAAAAAAGAGAACTTTTTCCACTGAAAAGTTATATAGTTATTGCAGAGACAAAACTTCGCGTACCAATCGCGATTTTCTCCGAGTAGAATGTGAACAACTCTACGCTTGCCGTACCTACCAGCGCTCGAAATGGAAAAGTTTACGAACCGGAGCGCTCGACAGTTTTCGGAAGATATTTACATGGTTATCAAATTTTGTGTATTTTATAAAAATACGTGTGTTAGATTTTCTATTATATGGACTGACCAGCTCTGACAGTCAAATTATTTTTTTCACGAGACGGAGCGATAATTTTAGCGATTCCACGAACAGAAACGGCACTCTGGTGCGCTCTGGTCCATTTCGAGCTCTGTTACCTACTCTAAGCTTTTGAGTCAGAGTGATCAACTCATTGGGTGGTTGAATTCTGAGGCTGTATACAATGGGTATTTTCAATTAAATGAATAAACGTACTGTTAATGCTCGTCTAATTGGTGCTGGCAATGACTGCTGAGGGTGTCCTGGACACGTTTTGCCAAACCTTACTAATCAGAAAGCACGATGGAGGTAATTGTCGCGCCTACATCAATGTAGCTTTTGGCGTACACATTTCAACATCGCCCATACAAATACTCAATACATCGCAGTAGCCTTTGGCGCTTAAGGCCTGTTCGGACTGTGCCAGTGATTTAGTAAAGTAGCGAGTGATTTTGTAAAAAACCGTGTCTGAACAGACAAATTTAATCGAGTAGTTTAGTAAAATGGTCAGTCAAGCCGATCCATTTTATTCTATTATTTCGGGCGAGTAGCGACCTCCACCACCTCTTACTATATACTAAGCAAGCCACGAAACAAGTCTGAACAGGCCAGTTCATTAGTTGCCGACTGCCGTATCTATAGTCTAAGGGCGGCATTTTGTCTTGAGACGTCACTGATGGACTGAGTTCCGATAAGTAGGCTTTGTAGCTTCATGGGCGATGTATGAATATGGTCGCCAAAGGCTGCATCGATGTGGGCGCGAAAATAGCTTCTGTCGTACTTTCTGATTAGAAAGGTTTGGTAATACGGGTGCACGACACCTCAGCAATCATTGCCAGTGCCAATTAGACGAGCATTAACAGTAAGTTTATTGATTTAGTGGAAAATAACAAACATAAAAAGCTTCAGGATTTGACCAACTAATCAGTTGACTACTCTGACTACTCTGATAGTAGGTACGGCAAGCGATATGGATGTTGAAATCCCACTCGGCTCAAGATTCATTCAAGGATTTCCTAATGAGTATGATTTCGAGGCTTTTTAATGTTTAATTTTTTCAACGAAGACTGTTAGATTCTTTAATCTATATGTCAACAATATAAAATTATAAAATTTATTTTATTTTATTGTTTGGTGTTGATATGATGTCATATACTGATTTCAGATACCACCGTATACGATACGGATCAACAGCATCTAATAGAACCCGATTGTGTAATGATGTAACTAAGCCACAATTCGCCACCGATGAGACGGGTAAATCTTTCATGTCGCCGTCTAATGACAACATCGTTCTTGGGGACGTAAACTATGAAGATAATAGTTTGGGAAGATGACAACATCAATTCGAGTGCCTCATGGAATAACACACTAACTCAAAAATGTCAACTATTCAGGAGAGCAAAAAACCATTGGAACAAAGTTGTAGCAAAAACCATTAATTATATTAAGCAAATAATATTTAAAATATAAGATATATCTTTAAATTACGATTCATATAAGTAACCTGCGCATCTATTCTACACACAAGACTGCTTTCAGCCGCTATGGCAGCTATCTTGGGTAGGTTTGTAACGGAGTATTAGCACTTATTGTCACAATTACAATAAACGCTGTACAATTTAGCATAGCCAAGAGAGGTGCTGTTAAACCATAGCACTTATTGTAACGATAATTACAATTAACCTATTTTCATTGTTACAATAGTGCTAATATTTCGATACAAACCTAACCTAGATGTTGTGTATAGAATAGATGCGTTGGTCCGATCATTTCAGAAAACTTACGTTGGATGGATCGCCGAAATATTAACGGTAAAATAGATTATGCTCGAAGACAACCCCTCTTACACCTTTCCCGTTTCCCGCGTCTTTTCGAGATATCATTAATCAAATAGAATTCAGTTGAAACTTGAAAAACTTCCCCACCCCCCGAAAACGCAGGTTCCCGCCGTTTAGGGCAGACGTCAAATTACCCGCGCTGACTACCCTGGTTAAAGTTTAGAAACTATTATATTTAATTAATGATATACAATGGATCGTAATCTAAACAAATGCGTCTCATAGCAACTGTAATATTGCACTCTTTCGATATCAAGTGATCTAAAGCAGTGTTTTTCAACCGGTGGTCCGCGGACCGGCGCCGGTCCGCAAGAATTTATTACCGGTCCGTGAAAGCTTTCAGCATATTGTTATCAACTTACTATATCGCTACAAGATTCGGGGAATTCGCACTAGATGAAATGCTGGGAGAATTTTTGAATGCTGCTGATATTAACTAGAAAGTCATATTCAACATCATAAGCCAACATTTAAAAGCGTTAGCTGAAAACTTTAATAAATATTTCTTTGAAAATGAAGACCTACGTAAAGGCGGACCTCTAACCTCTGGATAAATAATCCCTCTTTGGAAGATATTAAATCATGCGCACTTGATCCTCGTGAGAAAGAAAGGTTGATCGAGCCATCTTCTGAAGCCACTCTGGTGTCCAGACATAAAATACAAACATTGTCTCAATTTTGGATATCCCTTGATAAAGAATATCCATCTCTGAATTATAAAGATCAGAATATTGGTAATTTTTTCGACTTCATATTTATGTGAAAAGAATTTTTCATCTATGTCAGTAATAAAAACCAAACAGAGAAATCGAATGGATGTTAATGCAGGGCTTCATCTTTCAGAAACAATGCTGCAACCACATATATAAAATTTGCTTACAAGAAGCAGCAGCAGATGTGGCACTAACCAAAAGTTATAATTTTAAAACATAAGATTTAATAAATAAAATTCTATCTATAATGGTTATTATTTCGGGCTAATATCGCTCCGCAAAATATTTATCATATTATGTTCACCGAGCCGCGGGTGTTAAAAGGTTGAAGAACACTGATCTAAAGTACCGCATAGCGAAATAACCAAATCTCCTCCACCTAAGCCACGTGTAGTTTTAATCAGTTATCGCTCCTTTTTAATTGTTCGATCTTTATAATATGCCTTTAATAATAATGTTTATAATATTAATAATAATAAAACCAACTCTGTGCAGAGAAAAATAAGTTCTGTCTTTTTAACTGATATTGAGAAATAACCATGTGTTCCAAGGTCAGAAAACTTCTCTCTCCGCAAAACCCCAAAGATGAGCTAATCCCGAGCCTTTGATCTTCGAGATTCAGCCCACCGGAGTATCATCTATATATATAAAACAAAGTCGGGTTAGTTACACCATTTATAACTCAAGAACGGCTGGACCGATTTTTATAATCTTTGATTTGTTGAATTTTTCTCCCCCCGGAATAGCAGAATAAATATTAAAACATCGGATAAATCACGGAAAAAATAAATTATGAAGAAAATTAATTTTCTCATACATTTTGACATTTTGAACAATGAACTCGCGCATTCGAAAATAAAAGAAAATCACAAAAAATTTAAATCCATATACATCACAGAAAGAATAAACAAGAAACCAGGGGGGTGTATCAGGCATACACACAAGAAACAAACAAACAAATGAAAGGCGTTGTGTGCATTATCTATCCTTTGACAGTTGATTCAGTTCAGCCTCAGATAATCCCGAAAGACTTTGTTGTATAATCCGGCTAATTTTGGAGGAAGTTGTCCTGCCTGAATCTTTTTTACTTCTTCGACAGCGTCCAAAAATAAAGCCAAGGATAAAATTACATGATCTCATTGCTGGTATTGCTCATTATTTACCTACCATTTTCAAAATCCATCCTTCGAACTTCATTCGACAATCGATCTACGTGAATAATCGAGCCGATTACCAGCTAGGTGCGCAAATAGCTATTTCGATCGTGATTTTCAAACGGTAAGTTGCCTTCGAAGATGTTCACTTTGTGAGGTTATCAAATTTGTGATTGTGTGTGCATCGATAACTGCTTCATTATGTAATTTTGAATTATGTGATTAATTTTCCAGTGATTATCATTTGATGATTCGTCAAAATGCTGACAACTATTTGCTGCGATTTCGTCGATTGCTTAAAATCGAGACGGAGCGCCTCACTTTCATTCGGTTGAATCAAGCCAAACTGCGATCGGAGGAGTATATTCATTTACGCGATGCAATCAGCAGCGTAGGAGATGCAGCTAATGTTGGTCGATTGACTATTCTATCGGCGATGTACATTGGCAGCCCACGTCATATGCATGAATATGCGCAAGATGCAATGACATATGTTCGTCATTACGGTCGTCCAGATCTATTCATCACCTTTACATGAAATCCGAAATGAATAGAAATTGTTCAACTGCTACCCCCGGACAAACATCAAGTGATCGGCACGACATCACCGCACGTGTCTTCAAACAAAAAATTCTGTCGCTGATGAACTACATTGTTAAGCATCGCGTCTTTGGGATACTCGATGCTGGATGTATTCGATTGAATGACAAAAACGAAGCTTGCCGCATGCACACATTCTTATTTGGTTAGTCGAAAGAATTCGACCAGACCAAAAAGATGACATCATATGTGCCGAGATTCCTGATCCTGAAACCGATCCAGACCTGCATGATGTTGTAATTACTTACATGATTCATGGACAGTGTGGCGCCATCAACCCCTAATCACCGTGCATGGTCGACGGCAAGTGTTCCAAGCGTTATCCATGAAGTTTAACGGCGGAGACTATTACTGCCAATGATGGTTATCCACTGTATCGGCGTCGATCACCCAATGATAACGGTAGAACTATCACAACGAAAATGAAGTGAAACGATATCGTGGTCAACAACACTTGGATTGTTCCATATTCGCCACTTTTTTCCAAAACATTCAAGGCGCATTGCAACGTGGAGTTTTGCAATTCAGTGAAGTCCGTCAAATACATCTGCAAATATGTCACCAAAGCAGCGATATTGTAGTTTTTGGCGTTCAAACTCCCAATACCAACGATGAAATCACGCACTATCAAGTTGGTCGATATGTGAGCTGCAATGAAGCAATTTGGCGTATTCTCTCATTTCCCATTCATGAACGTCATCCCACTGCTGTACATTTGGCGGTGCATCTGCAGAATGGTCAACAAGTTTATTTCAACGCATCGAATGTTGCTCAACGTGCTGAAATATCTCCAGCGCCAACATTGACCAGTTTCTTTTCGATTTGCCAAAGCGATCCGTTTGCACGAACGTTGTTCTACTCTAAGATGCCACGTTATTACACTTGGAACGCTTCATCGAAGAAATTTCAACGTCGGAAGCAAGGCGATGCGATTCCTGATCATCCGGATGTGCATTCTACTGATGCTCTTGGTCGCATTTACACAGTTCATCCAAAGAATGGCGAATGATTCTATTTGCGGTTGTTGCTGGTAAATGTTCGTGGGATTTGAATCACTTCGAACTGTCAATGGTGTAGTGTGTCCAACATTTCGTGCTGCATGTCAAAAACTCAATTTGATTGAAAATGATACTCATTGGGACATGACAATCGCTAAAGCATTTGTTTCTGCATCTCCAAGTCAGATACGCACATTATTTGTTATCATTATTTCGACATGCTTCCCATCGAATCCACCTGAACTGTAGAAAAACTACAAGGATGACATGTCAGAAGACATTTTACATCGAATTCGTATCATTTCAGGGAATCCTGATCTCGAGGTGAATAAGGAGATACATAACCAGGTTTTCCTTTTGATCGAAGACATGTGTTACCTCATGTGCGGCAGTTTTTTAGTCAAGTTAGGAATGCCAATGCCACATCGTGGAGTGAATTACGCTTTCAATCTAGAATTGGAACGTGAACGTGAAAATGATCGAGATGCATTGAACTAATTAGTTCGAACGAATGTACCAATGTTGAACCCCCAACAGAAGGTAGTGCACGATACGTTGATGAAGGCAATTGATGATGGAAATGGTGGCTTATTTTTTTTCGATGCGCGCAGTGGAACTGGGAAGACATTCCTCATGTCATTGATTTTGGCCACTGTTCGTGCGAGATCCGAAATTGCTGTAGCAGTTGCTTCTTCCGGGATAGCGGCCACGTTGCTAAAAGGATGCCGAACGGCTCATTCAGCGTTGAAATTGCCGTTAAACCTTCAAACGACTGAAAAACCAATATGCAATATTGCGAAACATTCAACAATGGCCAAAGTTTTGGTAGCAAGTAAAATCATCACCTGGGATGAATTTAGAATGGCGCACAAACGCGCATTGTGAGAGATGTTTTGGAGGCGCAATGATTCTACTATCTGGCGATTTCTGCCAAACACTACCAGTCATTCCAAGATCGACCGCTGCCGATGAAATAAATGCTTGCCTCAAATCATTGACTCTGTGGCGCTATGTGAAGAACCTTCAGCTGACGACAAACATGCGAGTTACATTGCTAAACGATCCGTCTGCCGAAGATTTCTCTAAGCAATTTCTGACTATCGGTAACGGCCGTGTTCCTGTCGACGAATCAAACGGATTGATTTCGTTTCCGCTGAATTTTTGCAATTTCGTGTCAACAATTGGTTGAGTGAACGAGCAATTCTTGCGGCAAAGAACAAAGATGTGGATCACTTAAACTTCACAATTCAAAATCAAATCGTTGGTCTACTGCATTCCTTCAAATCTATCGACTGTGTAAGTGCTCGGCCGTAGTAATTTGGCGGGCGTGGTGCGGCGGCGTCTTGCGAAACTCAAACGTATAGCCATGTGTATTATGCCCGAAAAAAGACACTGTCTAAGAACATTTTACACACGGTTATACGTTTGAGTTTCGCAAGATGCCGGCGCGCCACCCCCGCGCGACCACTACGTTCTTGCACTAACAAACGAAGACGAAGCAACCAACTAGCCAACTGAATTTTTAAACTCATTGGATCTTCCTGGCTTGCCACCGCATAATTTACAACTGAATGTTGGCTCGGTAGTCATCATGCTTCGAAATCTGAACCAACCAAAACTATGTAATCCATTTCATTTTGGTTTGATTTTTGCACATTTATTGAACTTAAATCATTTTGAATATTCATTTTAACTTAATAAAAAAATAAATTTAATTCAGCTAATAAGTTAACACAAGATTATTGATTCTGAGGCGGTACGAAGTTCGCCGGGTCAGCTAGTTATAATATAATATTATGATATATCCACAACTCAAAGGCATAGTAACGGCACAATCTGGATTCTTTGGCCGATATTTCGATCAACGCAAAAACAATGAGTCGTTGTGTGATTTTGTTCACAAGATATCGACGGCCCCAGGAAAAACCGGTGTAAGTCTAAAATCACAAATGTTCAGGAGAGCGAAAAAACTAAAATATTTACGCTATTAAATTCATCATATAAAATGAGATAGTTTTTTCTTATCTTATTTAAGTAAATCAGATAAACCAATTTATGGTCTATATTCCTATCAAAATGTAATGTTGATTAATTAATAAACAGCTGAGATAATGTCAAAAAATCGTTTTTATTTGGAATAATATTACGCGCTTGGTGCTTTGACTTGATTCAACATGCTTTTGCGCGGACGAAATAGATTACAGACTCCGCGTAACAGACTCATACTCTGAGATGTAACCTTGTTTTACGTCACGTTTTTCTTTCTCTATACGATTTTATTTAGTAAACCTATATTTATAATGCTCTTTTACGGAAGAACCATCATTGCGCAATGTTTAACTCGAAATAATACAGCGTGTCTATAAAGTTTTAACAAAGAGTATGAGGATATATTGACATATATATATTTTTATACGGAGTTTTTATAATTTAAAAGTATTTAAGTATGATTTTTTTAATTTTTTTGTAAATTATTATTGATATTTTTATAAATAATGAGAATATGTACATTACGAAACAATAAACATTCAGGAAAAATGTTAATAATGGAATAATAAAGAAGTTGTATAAGAAATAAGTACATAACATTGGTAACTATTAGATTTAAAAAATAGCTAAAAGAAATGTTTTTTTATTCTTTACAACACAATTTTCATTAAAACTGTTGAAAAAACATAATGTCAATCGCCATGTAAATCACTAAGCCAATTTTAATTTATTAATAGTAGTTGACTTAATTATGAAAACTAGGGAAATAATTACTTATATACTTTATTAACTGCATCATTGTATTTCTGAGGGAATGAATTTTATTTAAATAAGTAATTACCATTTTAGAAAAAACATATGTACGGTTTAATACAATAATATAAATTACTAACCGCTTTGCTTATTTGAACATAAGAATGTAGGTAGTAAACAACTACTGAAATATATTCTTGAACATTTGGCACAGATATACCTATCTAAACATCATACTATTTGCAAAAATATAGATTTTCTAGTTTGAAAATTATAACTACGTATTAACAAAATAACTAATGTTATGTTTACCTAACAATTATTAATGAAAGAGAGGTTTATTACTTTCGTTCTCAGATGAGACCGCAGTCAACTGTGCATCATCAGAAATATTTATATAAAAATATATATTTAATATAATTATTAGGCTTGTATTACAAGTCCATTCGATAATTATGATTATGTACCTATCTAAAATGATATTCATACAGTATCTGTATAAACAAGAGAAATTGCTTTGTCAGTACCTACCTTCTATTTTTTTAAGAGTATCCTTATTTGTGCATATAATTTTATAATACCTTTCTATAATTAAGATTATAAAATTTCATATAAATTATGACCATATTAATTATCGTTTGTATTTTTTAATCTCAATCGTTAATATGAATGTTATTGCCAATTATAATTAAATATAGATTGATTATATTATATTGTCAACATAAACTTCAGTAAGTATATTTCTTAATTGAGCTCTGTTACGTTAATTAATACGATGTTTTATGATTTTTATTATTTATTTAAAAGGTTGAAATAAATGTGTACTAATACTCTCAAATTTAAATAATCAAATTTATTTTGTTGGTGTGGATTTGCATTTTTTTTATAAACTGAAAAAAAAATTTGCATTCAAGTAATTAGTATGTTCTTGAAATGTTATATTGTTATTTAATCGATAGCGTAGAGTTTTAATACAAATTTTCTCAAAGAAACACAGTTTACTATATCATTTGTCATTCATAACTATTTATTTTGATAGTTTTACAAAATGTATAATTCAGACCGATTTAAATTGGATGAAATAATAATTAGGTAGTTACTATTTAAAAAGGTTTTCATAATTTATAAAAATCATAGTCAATAGGTGAATAGGAGGTAAGTATATGAATTTAAGTACATACTTACCATTACAGACTTTTCAAATCCAATTGATATTTTAATTAAAATCTACGAGATACCGTGTACGATATCACCATTTGACATAGTTTATTTGAGTTTTTCACAAACTATAGATACATAATATTTATGTAATTATCTATAGTGTTAAAAGTCAAATAAGCTATGTCAAATTGTGATGAAAATATTATAGAAATGTTATTGTTTGTTAAAAGCAACACTGTATATTTATTTTGAACAAATTTAACTAACATCGAAAATTATGTCACCACTCACCAATGCTAAGATTATAATATATGTCTTTAATTAGTAGGTAATATTAAAAATTCCCAATCACCAGCGATGGGCTTGTTTTCAGAATACATACACATCATTTTGTTTACTTTACTTCATCCTTTTTCCAAAATATATCTACTTAGATAAGCATAAAATGCTTTAACAATTATTGACCATTAAAATTTTATTGTTACTTTCAAATTGTATTGTAAACAATGTCACGTCAAAACACATTTTCAAAAATCCCAGCCGCTTAATCCCTTTCGGCGAATGGCATGTAATAAAATAATATAATCCTTTGGGTAATTTCTATCTTTGAGGAATATTCAAAATACAAAATTATGCATAATTTACTTAATGTGTACCCTTTTATATTTTCAAAAATACTAAGAACTGACGCACGTGTTATTGATATTTAGACGAAGTTCATTACTATTATACTATTTCCAAAGCAAGCCATTCATAAATAATTCCATTTCAAAATGCAATGAAAAGGATTATTTAACTTGGTTGGATCATAAAAAAATAGTCAGCAATTAGTAATGTTTTCAAACTGAACCATGATAATAGTGATTTTTTATTATCTTTGTGCAAGATTAATTCAACCAAAATAATATGTAATGTCATTTTCTACTAATGATAAAATAACATTTTGAAGTTAAAACATAATATTTTAGGTAGTTACCTTTTTAGGTCCAAAATATTTGATTTTATAGTGATAGTAATATTTAATTAAAATATGTATTTTTCTACTGGGTATTTATGTAAATTAAATTTATATATTAGAATATTACAAACTCATTTTAAGTTAAGTAGGTAACTGCAAAGTAATTAAATATAATTATATATAAATAACGTTTTATATATGATATTATTTTTCTATTAAATAATATAACATTTTCAAATTTAAACTTTACTTCATTGTTTTGTTGAGTATCTATATGGGAGAGTAATCAACCGAAAAGAGTAAGAGAGAGATTGAAGAGGTCTTTATCATGCAGTGAATTAATTTAAATAAGCGAATCAAAATTAATATAATTACTTCAAATTTTAAGATAATATTAATAACTGAGAAGTTTTTTAAAGTAGCTATGCAAGTGAAAATTAATTCCGTTTCTTTTCGGTATTTGTTTTATATTAAATAATATAATAACTTAACTTTCTGACACAATAATATTGACTAACTTTTAAACTAATAATGCAAATACTCACTGCAAATACCTACCAATATTTTTCGGAGATAAACCGATGTTTTTTTAAATTATTGTGATACGTCAATATAAATCATGCTGTTTCTTTAGATTTCCGTAAAAGAATGTTATAACAAGTATAACAACCTTCTTATTTGTAAAATAAAGCGCAGTGCACTTTTGTTATCGAGGTATGACTATACTCCTCGGATATTTCTGTGAACACAAATTTGGTCGATGCGATATGTAGATATAGAGCACCATTGTCAAAAACCTAACTTCGTCAATTTTTATGCTAGAGACCTGATTTTTTTACAGGACATGCATAAAAAATTAAATATTATAAAAAGCTAATAAAACCGGAAACGCTATTTTCAGACTTACAATGGTTTTTCCTGGGGTCGTCGATATAGACATTTTATACATATTATTATCCACAAAAAACTCGGATAAAACAATGACTGCGCCACAAATTCACATCCCTTTAATTAATAGCATTATTGAATGACACTTTCAAGTATATTTTATTACTTTGGAAATATTTTATAGTGTCAGAAAATTTTGCATTTTAAAGTTATTAAGTTACAAACGGACAGTAAAAATATTTTGTTTTTTTTAAATGTATTATAATTTTTAATGTATTGTACATTGATGAGATGATGATTAAATTTGTGCAAGTAGGCAAGTTACCAAGTTAAGTAAATTGGCTTCAAACTTAAATATGCCTTAAATTTTACATAAAGTTCTGTAAAATGATGTCTTGTTTGGAAATAATGATCAATTTCAATTAAAAATGTTAATATTTTTAATAACTATTATTGTTTTTAGTGTTTAAAAGGATACTAGTGAAGCAAAAACATTAAAACTAGCACATTGTTCTGAAAATACCACCAAAAGACACCATCACAACAGTTTTAATCCACATATTGTGTCAAGAGCTGTCTGTTCAAAATTTTTCATACAAAGTTTGCGACCACGGTAGATGGAGGAGACCCCATAGCCACACATTCGGTTTGTTCAAACACTTTACAGAGCCAAATATCAACAGCACAACGATTAAGATTTCTTTTGAGAGCCAAACTTCTTAAACTTAAACTATATTGGTAGGTACACTGTTTATCAACTTAATAAACTTTAATTAAAGTTTTAAGTTTAAATAAAACTATAGGTACGCTGAATAAAACTCAATACTGATTTTATTTATTGATACAAATTAAATTGTAAGTAAGGTATCCATAAAATTAAACCATGACAATGACTGACAAACACTTAAGGGGGGACATGCTCGTCGAAGGTCAAAATTGAGTTTTTATTGTATTTTCAAACCATGATCCTGGACACTCCTTAAACGTTGTAGATAATCTATTTATATAATTTTGAAGCCTTATTATCCTTTATAGTTATTTTAAACATTTGATGACTGTATAAAGTATTTTTGTTACATAAAATAGTATTCTTTTAAACCTCTCGCTCTAATGTTTTAGAATATAGTCATATTTCGGTACATAACTGTGCAGTGGTGTTAAGATTTTTTACATTTATTAATTTTTAAACGCTTTTATAAAACCATTAGCATAATTTATTACGAGATAATTTTTGTAAAATATTCACGATAAAAAATTATATTGATAATCTCTGTGATCCCAAATTTGATAAGAATTAGGCATTTTATTATTCAAAAAATCGGCAAGATTAACACATTTGAAGATGATTCTAAAGATATTTATTATAAGCTATGTCCTTGACCATTCAAGTGTGATAAACATCTTATGAATAATGATTGCTTTATAATAATTATTGACCTAAGAATAAGGTAGTGTTTTTTAGAAATACGCTATTTCTTTTGTCATTCCCCAGTAGTTAAGTTACAACATACGGCCGTAGCCATAAATTGACAAACTATAATTAAAGTAGGGAGTAAAATGATATTAACGCGCGTGTTTGAACATGTACCGTTTAAAAAAAATAAAAAAAAATTCGGTTAGGTATGTAATGTCTGACTTTGGTCGTGACCCCGAACCGTTCCGTGACAGTGTCTCCAATTCTGACACAGCATTCGCTATTCTCGTGCAGGCATTTGATTATGCTAATGATCTTGGGAGAGATCCTGTATGGTCCCAGTATCCTCCAGAGGAAGGGGCGGTACGGACTGTCGAAAGCCTTATTATAATCCACAAAGCAGCAAGCCATCAGACTGTCCAGCACATGGCTCTGCTGGCGAAGACATCGAAGGTTGTGGTTTTGGTTTGCACACGCTCGACCAGGTAGAAATCCGGCTGGTTTTTCCTGAGGACGTGCATTATTGGGTCCCTTATTCTCATCAAGAGGATGTTTGCCAAAATCTTCCCCGGAACACTGATTGGCGTAATGCCTCGGTAATTGTCTTAGCTAAAAGGGTCACCTTTTTATGAAGTGTGATGATTTAACCATTCACCCAGTCCCTTGGACAGCGCTCTTCTTCCCACACCTTTGTCATCAGATGAAACATAGGGTGCAGGATTGCGCTTAGGCTGTACTTGAAGAATTCAGGATGAATGGGCAATACATAGAGCAAGCACAAGTTTGCGTCACTTCCCTCGATATATCGCCAACTCTTGCGCCTCCCGCCATTCCAGACCTGCAGCGTGTAGATCGTTTTTGTAGGACCACTGCAGGGTGAGGGAGGGCCGGCCACGACGACGGAACCCTTGGGGCTGTGACACAAGGGTACGAAGTGTCGCACTCTTTGGCGGCATCCGGAAGACATGTCCCAGCCACGTAAAACGTATCTTCGTGATTACGTCAATCACCGAAGGCTGCTGTGTCTGCTCACGAGCTCGGGTGTTTGTAACGCAGTCGCACCAATGTACCCATAATAGTCGGCGGAGACATCGATTCTCGACGCTCAAAAGCCGATACCTTTGTAAAGCTTAGTAAGATGCCATGTCTCACAGTCATACAGGAGCACAGGTAGCACGCACGCGTTGAACAAACGACATTTGGTCCTCACAGAATACAGACTGATTGACAGTGCGTAAGGGCCTTATAGTCGACATTCTTTGGTAGATACTATCAACTCTGAAAGTTTGGCGTTTGGCTGCCTCTTTCGCTTAGCGGTGTGGTGTTTATGGAAAATGACGTCTGCTATTGTTGGTCTTCGGCGAGATAAGAAAGAAAATTAATTTAATATATTTTTTTAAATTAAAAAAAAATCGATTGTATATTTTGAAATCCTTTTTATTTATATCGATTCGAGCTTTGATATTGTGATTATATTGTATGCTATGTATCATTGGCGAAGCTTGGAGGTAGGCTGTTAAGATCCGCCATAAACAGTGTACATTAAACTTTGTTAGCCATACGTATTTGTTTTTATTGAACAAATACTACAGTTTACAGATGTTGCTGATTAGTTTTTAAAAATCAATCAATCCCTGCCTAAACCAAATCATAATAATTTTAGTATACTTTTGGCGATACGACAAAATTGTGTACACTTTTTCATTAATACTTATTTGTTTTTGTTGGATTAAGAATACATACACATATTGTTGGTTCATTTTTTAAAATACATTACACCCTCCCTAAACCAAACCACAATAGATAAAAAATATTATTCTATCTAGAAAATATTTAAAGTTATGTATGATTTAATTGCATAATTTAAGATATTTTATTGATAGACGAGTATTTTTTTACTATCATCTATTATGGCTTGGTTTGCGCGGGGTTTAATTGAATTTATAAAACTAACCAACACCATCTGTAAATTGTAGTATTATTTCAATGAAAAGAAATAATACGTGTGACTGACAACGTTTAGTGTGCACTATTTATGGCGGATCTTAACAGCCTACCTCCACCCTACGCTACTGCAATATATATATTATATTAACTACTTATAAAGATTTTTTCTTATAATTGTTCGGCTGATGTATTTAAATGAAAATCGGTTAAGCGCAGGTGTATTTATTATTTATCTGTAGCGGCGCTTTTGTCTTTTTATTTATTTGTCCTGACGTCTACTGTCCAACAAGAAGATTGAGGCACAAGCTGGAAGTCGCTGTCGTCGACTAAATAGGAGGAGCTTGTTTAGTTCATAGTTTTAACACGTGGATAACTCGTCGCTAACCGGAAGGTGCTGTAATTGAAATGGGAGGAGCTTGTTAGTTCACAGTTTTATCATGCAGCCAAGAAGATCTTGTTCGACAGTAGATGGCGACATTGATACATAATGTAGCAATGATAATGAGTAATTAATTGGTGGAGAGTTGATGCTGTCTTCTTCACAATACAGTATTGCTGTAGGTTATGTTCCGATGAGTGACGTCGTTGACTCCAGATTGCCGTATGGAAGATCTATCCACCTCACTGGCGGTGAAGCTTGTGTTAGTAAATTGGAATCGAAAGGAACTGTTTGTATTGAAAGCGGTCGATCCATATCGCATACTGTTGTATCTGAAATGTAATCATTAGAGACTGGATTATATGCAACATAAAAAGCTTGAAAAATGCATGATCAAAATATTAAAAAATAAGTCATTTTTAGTTTTTGAAGTTATACTTCTTTTGGGCCGTTTGGTAGAGAGTGAAATTGAGAGACGTTACGAAAGTAATTGACAGTATGAAGTTAGCTGCGAATCAGTCAGCTGTATACACACGCAAGTTTGATAGTAAAATTGTTCCGTTGCCTAGGCAACGAATTTATTATTGTCGGCCATTTGTAAGTCCTTACGTAAACAAACGATTAATCGTTAGAGTGACAGTTGTTACTTTAAAAATAAAAACAACGAGAAATAATTATATAATTTAGTAATATAATATGTATAGAAATAAACCAACGGCGTTCCAATACGCGGCCCTTTTTCTTGAGTGTGTAATTTAACAAGATAATTAAGAGCTAGTCGAAGAATCTAGGTTATCACAAGTTTTGTTAAGCCAGAGAAGTATAACTTCTAACGCGCGTGGGGCATTGTATATTTTGCGTTTCATAGATTGTATCTCATTAAGTCATTAACCAAAACTGTCTTCAAATTCTTCTTATCTTATATCTTAATCTGGTCTGTGGGTGCACATGTATAAGCTTGCGCAGTCTCCCAATATTGATTGATAGAACTATGCTGGTATCTTTATACAGACCGTAGAATTTATCATTGTATCGCTTCCTTGTATAACCGTCCCTTCCTGGTTTTCCCATAGACATGACTGTAATACCCACAAGGTTGAAGAATGAATCATTTTTTATTGAAAACGCTTCAGAAACAATCTTAGAAAATAATTATCTATCGTATATTAGATGAGTGCTTTATCAATGAAGCTAGCCAGTGACGTCCCTAGACAAAATGCCGCCCCTGGGCAGCGCCCAAATATCGTCCCATTTTTTTTAATACAGTATTTTGTATCATCCGTGTACGTGTCGTTTCTGGCACCAAGGACGTCGAAAGGCAACGGAAGTAAACTAGACATTGCGAACTCGACAAAAAAAAATACAGTCCTGTTAAACCTTTCATGTTAATTAATACATTTTGATTTTTGAATTTTTTAATGGAAAGATATTTTCATTATAACTAAGTTTACGTAGCTATTTCTATATATGTTAAATGATTTTCCTCGATTTGCCGCCCTTCGAGTAACTGCCGCCCCCAAGCGACGCTCAATCAGCCTACCCCTACAGGACGTCACTGAAGCTAGCAACAAATCAGAGTTATGAACTAACTGTCAGTACCAATTTTGAGGCTTTAGTTACTTACTGACCCAGATTAAATGTTAAAAACATGAGATGATGGCGGTTTTAATAGTTTCAGTGACTAATAAAATGACAAAGTTATTCAGAGAATATTGCAACAACGTCACTTTCCACAAAGAAATATAAATATTTAGTAGATATACTAAATTAATTTGATGGTATTTAAATATTAATATCAGGGAACTCAGAAATAATGGGAACTGAAATACATAACGGGTAAGGCGAAGCAGGTAACCGACTCGAGTAAGGAAGAATCCGGGCTAAACTTACACACGTGTTAAGAATACGTTTTACGTCGAATACTAAAAACTGCTCTCGGTTTATGCATTTACGCTCATTTAATGTTGGTGTATTACACACACTATTGCACGTGCATAATGCGTGCTTCATTTTCGTAGGACACTCACACATTCAAAACCCTGCATCAAGATGCGGCGTATTAAATATAGCTTATCGGTATTCTATTTATTATCTGTTCTGTGGTTAATATACATATTTCAATTTTTACCTTTTGATGATGAGATTCCTGGCTTTCCCCTTCAACACAAATGTGACAAAGATGAAGATGTTGTGAGCGATGTTACACAATTCGGTGAGGATCCAGAGGTATTGAAACAGGTCAATCATGTCGATAACGCATTCAGCTACCCAGTTAATTCCCATTACCAGAAACAGTTTGCAGTAAAGGTTGAACCTGTCAAAGAAATTGATCATAACGAAATATATTGAACGCTTGTTAACAATATTCGATCGACCCTAGAGCTTGATCAGATGACACGTGTCTCGCCGCAATACGCCGCGAGTGCACGTGGACAGCTCAATGAGGTCACCTGTACCTCGACCGCACGTGAGAAGTGATACGCGGCGATCACACGTGGACGGCTCAATGAGGTCACATGTACCTGGAATGCACGCGAGTAAAATCGCGCGTATTCCACACAGGCAATCGCAAGCGTACGCGAAACTTTCAACAACGCGACGTTTTTATAGCCATTCCAAAATTAATTACGTCACCTAGGTTGTACAATGCAGAGAATATATCTTGGCAGTATATCGCGAGATATTAAATCTCAAAAGAGCCGTGCGTCACTTTTGAGTTTTGAGTTTTTATTTTGGGTATATAGGTATATGGACGCAGTACACATTTGGTACTCGAACGTAAAGCGTGGTGAGACATGCGCTATCTGGACAAGGCCTGCCCCGTCCAGCATAGGCGCGTTCGGCCGAGCGTTGAGCGGCGCGCGCAACTCAAACGTATAACCGTGTGTGAAAATGTTCGTAGACAATGACTTTTTTTGGTTATACGTTTATACGGTTATACGTTTGAGTTGTGTGCGCCGCTCAACGCTCCGCCGAACGCGCCTACGCTGGATGGGGCCTAAATTCTCGTTCTGCCGATATACCATGTTATTTTTATTGCTATGTTAGTCTGGGATCTCCCCAATTTTTTTAAAACTAAATTTGGCAACTAAAATGTGAACTAATGTGCTCGTAGATAATGAAAATAAGCTTTCCATTATATAATTATATAGTACAGTGATGGCGAACCTATGGCACGCAAGATGATTTTGCATGGCACGCCAATGTTTTATTTTGAAGAGAGTACCTATTAATAATAATTTAAACAATAATGAAGACGTAGCAATAATTTCTTCAGTTTTACATTTTTTTTACCAATCGATCCGCAAACGGAAATGACGAAATTAATGCGTACATGACAGATGTCATTGTATAAAAAATAACAGGCAAATACTCTTCAAGAAAAAGCATTACGTTTAATGCAGATATATTTTATAATTGCATAGGTCGGTCCTTAGGGTTTAGAAATTTATTGATCGAGCAATTAAAATTAAAAATATTCAATCAACAAACCTAATGAAATTTATCGGCAGTCATTCAAATATAATAGCTGCTTGTTATTTTTGACTCAAACATAATAGCTAAAAACGGAAAACCGTTCAGTTATATATTATGAAAGAAGCGTGGTTAAAATGCTCCCACGATCTCTTAAAAAAATTGAAAACAATGAAAAAAATTCTGATGGATATTTAGTTTTCACAGGTTTCGCCTTTCGGCATCTTCAGGCACTATGTGCACTCACCAAAACGTAAATACACACTGAAAACGAATACAAGTAATTCTAACTTAATATAAAAAATTAAAACGATACAGTAGGTAAAAACTTTATCACATATCAATTACTTCATAATATAATCATAATTATCATTTCTAATCATATAAACTTGACTTGACTAGTTTAAATGATCAAAAAAATTGTACTTGAAAGAAATAATACTGAAATGTCATATTGATTTCCATAGTAACGCACGTATATTTATTAATAATTTAGGTGCTAGGACCCCAGACCCCTAGCAATCAATAATGGTGTCGAAATAACTTTTCATACAAAACAGAATTAACTGAAAATGAATTCAATTATACTAAAAGATGGCTAAAAGTATTAAAAAAATGCATTGGCATGGTGTTCTGATAAATATTCTAAAAGTTTGAAATGTCCAGCTAGTCGGAAAGTTAGTTAAAAATCGATTGAAAGATTTGTACTGTATAAACAATACTGGTTTGTATAAAACCCCTATCACTAATAATACAATCAATAGGTGTATGCTTCGTCAAGACTAAATAATAATCAATAAATTTAATACTACATTCAAGAGGACCTCGAGGTATGAAATCGTCAATACTAAGAATTTAATGGGATTAACTAATGATATAACAGAATCAATAATATTTCGGTCGATAGTATTAATACATACTATTATGAAAAAAATATTCAAAGAATAAAAGTTATGGTTTCGGCTAGAAACAAGGTGAAAGATAGAATCTCAAGAACTAAATTTTAATTTTTAAACTTTTTAATAGATTTCTTAAAAACTATTTTTCTCCATGAAACATTGTTCGGCACGTCAGACAGTCGAAAAATAATATTTGGGAAATTTTGGTTTGGTGGTGTTAATAGATACTGACACCAAGCGGTAATGTAGGTATACGTTTCATTTCCTCATATACTGTCTCAGGAAGTGCTATTACTGGAAGGTGTACTTAGTTCAATTATTACTGTACCTACAATTACACAACAGCCATAATATAATATAATGGTTGTATCAGCGCTCGAAATGAAAAAGTTTACGAACCGGAACACTCGAAAATTTTCTGAGGTTAATTAACAAGGTTATCAAATTTTATGTGTATAGGTATTATAAACATAGGTGTGCTAGATTTTTTGTTATATCTATTGCATATCTAGCTCAGACGGTCAAATTATTTTGTCCGTGAGACGGAGCGATAACTTTACAGATTTCACGAACCGAACGGCGCTCCGGTGCGTTCCGGTCCATTTCGAGCCCTGGGTTGTATCAAGAGAGCCCGACAGACGTGATACTTTCACCGCCCCCTGAGTCAGCCCGGGTATTTCGCACCCCTAACACCCCCGCTTGCGCGTCCCGGTGTATATAAATGTATGTTAACCTTTGTTTATCATTGTCGTACTGCGAATGCCTGGAGTTACTCCCGGAACCGAGCACAGCCGTGTCCCGTTTGGCTTGCATGATATTGAAAGCCGTGCTCGCGAAGAGAATCAGGTTGCACACTATCAGGATGATGATAGGAGTTAAATAGTATACCAACTCCGACTTGGTAGCTGAAACAAAATGTTATCGATAGGTATACAACATTTGACAGTAAAGCGCGAATCAAATTGAGGTGCATGTCTAGGTTAGTCTATGGTTCGTGATTTTGCAGAATATTTTGAACGATCACCATCTCTATAAATTCACTGAAGAATTACACTGATGAAGAGTGCCAACGATAATGTATTAGTAATTTGAATTATTATTAATTATTCATGCTAATTTCAATTCTTAATTTTATCAGTTTCTACGTGTGCGTACGTTAAAATTACTTGCGACATGACATCCATAGATAATATTTTGAACAGAATTCAACCTGCAGACCATAGATAATAGACAACATTCTTATAGAAAATACATAGTGCCAACCGCTAAAAAGAAAAAAAATCTGATTTTGACATGCCAGTCAAAAAGTGTAGGCATGTAGAAGATGATAAAAACGTTCATTGAGTCATGCAGCGCTCGAAATGGAAAAATTTACGAACCGGAGCGCTCGACAGTTTTCTGAAGATTTTTACATAGTAAAGTTATCAAAGTTTATGTGTTTTTTTCCATAAAAATAAGTGTGTTAGATTTTCTATTATATGGCCTATCCAGCCCAGTTGGTCAAATTATTTATTCCACGAGACATAGCGATAATTTTACCGATTTCACGAACAGGAACGGCGTTCCGGTCCATTTAGAGCCCTGGAGTCATGCAGGTGTTGATGCAGTGCAATTCAACGTGAGGTGACCTCATTATTGTTCTGGTGATTTCGGCAGATTTTGCCAAATGACAATGTTAGATTAAAGGTTCAAATGTGCTACGGGATGGGAGCATCAGTATGATAACATTTTAAACACCAATAAAAACGACATTACACACTTTTCCCCCGTAACGGCAGCTTACTGTGACGTCACGTAATAGTCCGCGACATGCACCATGATATAATTTGCGCTTAAGCTATCATCCAATTAAACAGATCGTTAATACTATCGACTGAGGGTACTTGATGGAATTTTAATTTAAATGCTACTATTCTGTCAAAAATAATACACTGTCTGAGTTGATGGCTTACTTGAAAACCAACCGTCGGATTCTCTTAGATTGGGTTTTATAATGTTCTCAGGAATGTCTGGGTGGAATTCCATCAACGCGCAGATTCCCGTCAAGATGACGGGGGATCCCCAGGCGTAGAGGAAGTAAAATATGGTGCGACGCCTTTCCATCGCGGGCGTTCCATTGCTGCGTGCCTGAAAGTTTCTATAAACCAAAACAGATTAGTCGTTAGAAAAATAATAGGTGGGTACTAATCACATCAAATTTGATTTTCATAACTTAAAAACACCTCAGATATAATATACACACTAGAAAAAAATATCTAATGACTATATTTTATCAAAGTAAATAATTTTGGTTACTTAGAACCGGATGGTAAGATCAAAACAAAGAAACTCGGCGCTTTGCCTCAGATTATTGCGCCTCGCGGGGGGCTCTGCCTCCCCTGGGCCCTTCAGACGAAGGTTACTTAAACCCTGAGGCTAAAATTATTAAACACGGATACATGCTTTGCTTACTGATTCTCTGAATGCTGGTTGTCCAAATTCGAAAGAAAAAAATGCCAATCTCTGTTGCTAACGAATTATATAGGTACGACTATTTACTTATTCATAGAGTAGGTATACGCTTTATAACTTTGCACTTTTTTCACTTGTTTACTGCACTGATACGACTCTTCGACTGATTACCTCGCATTAAATTATATCAAATGATGTTCACTTGTATTAATGTATGTAGTAATAAATAAATAGGTAATATATTTAATAAAATATATTACGGAGTGCAAAGTTATGAAGTGACAACTCTACATTTATCATACAAAATGTTCTAAAACGGTGTTGGAGGTGGAAATATATTTTTTAAATTATTAATTGTAAGAGTACATTATTCTCAGAAGGAATATCGGAAAACCATCTTGACGAAGAGAACTTACCTTACATACCTAATAAAAACTGCTCATGCACATTATCAAGACTACATACATAAACGACTTGTCTCGCTTAAGGTGACGCATCAGTGAAACGCCAAATAATGTTCAACTGTACGCGCGACGAAAATTTGTACTTGCTTCGCATTCATCGAGAGAACGTGGAGTCGGACGCATGTCACTTTGCTGCGTGATGGCGACGGGCCAATTAATTCTAAAATCGTGTAAAGATGACTAAAAACTTTACCCATTTACTTTAAAAAGCAAACATGTCAATGAATATATTATTATTGATACTAATAGAATAATAAACAGAACATAAAATGGACGTATGTTGGATTTATATGAGAAATAATATTTCGTTTGACAGGCGTCATTTTCACCCGCGACCCGCAATCCGCACATCGCCTAGCAACGATCTTTTTAGACCGTGCCTCAACTAATGCATGGCCTTAAGGGGACGCTCTACAGAATCGGCCTTGAGAAATGAAAATATGATTTTTTTACATGTGGTCCATAATAACTGGTCTACTAATTAATATAAAAAGGTTGCCGCCAATGTTTGTCTCAATAAACTCCCTCCAAGTGAAGCTTGTGAAGTGAAGCTATGGGGTGACCAAAAAATAGTACTTTCTAATAAATGTTACTAAATTCAATATGTATATCAGTTCTTTGGTGGGAAGTATTGCAACTGATATGATGGATATGATAACTTTTTTGATTATGTGTTAGCCACGATATAAACTTAATATATTAATAACTTTTTAACATGAAATTGTCCGAGAACTAAACATACGAAGGATGTTGAAATACATATCTACCTACATTTTTATTTCAAGTGCTATCCAAAAAATATTACTAATGAATAGTGTTTGTTTGTAATGTTTAGGACCTACGTATTAAAAATAATAGGTATTGTTGAATTCTAATGCATATTTTTTAAAACGTAGAATTTAGTGTCTGCCTATTATAAAAAGAAAGTGACTTTTTATTGCCTGCGCAACTTCACTTTTATACTAGTGAAACAAGTGGTAGGTAATTGTATGTAAAGCCAATGGGTGAAATAATTTATATCATGAGTGCCTACAAATAATTATTAACATAGATACAGTCACTAGACACATTATTTTTTTATTAGTCCATCCCACTGGCGGGCGTATAAAAAATGACGCCGGGGCTGTCGACGGAATTAATTATTTTGTACTTTTTAAATTTTATTTATAATATATTTTATTCAAGTTTTGTGCATCTAATGCCGGGTCCACACTGGCAACATGTCGCGCGACAACCTCGATAAATTTTACGATAATTATCATACTTATCGTAAAATTTAACGAGGTTGCCGGCGACATGTTGCCAATGTGGACCCGGCATAATATCCACTGTGGTTCACGTAGTGGAATGGACCTGTTGTTTCTGGGGTCAACTAATTCAAGAAGTAAACACCCATGATAGAATTTTTCCAGTTTTAGTTGCATTATATTCCAAAACTCATTTCCGATTTTATAAATGGAAATTTCTTGGTGTACATAGTAAACAAACCTACGAATAAAAAAAGACAGGAAGGAACATACTGATTCATCGCCATAAAAACTAGCAACCAAATTCGCCATTTTGGAAAGCGACGATTTTGCGTAAACAAATATCGCGTGGTCTGCACGTATGCGGTAAACTTAAATAGGTAATTTTGTTTG
Organism: Rhyacophila brunnea; assembly: GCF_057557595.1. NCBI lineage: Eukaryota > Metazoa > Arthropoda > Insecta > Trichoptera > Rhyacophilidae > Rhyacophila > Rhyacophila brunnea. The sequence goes on along the minus strand of NW_028232827.1, from coordinate 37,623,677 downwards.
TGTATCATGCAAAGTTGGCCATATTTTCCGGTCTTTCTTGATTGCCGTGACACAATATGTTCCTTCCAGTTTTTTTATTCATAGAAAAAAACAGTATGTTCTATTAGTTATATAATGTATTATGAATCTGTAATAAAATAATACACAATTAAAATATTTTCTAATTGAAAAAAAACACATTTTCCAAGCTTTGAGCCGTGCTCACTCATGAATGTCATTCTTCATTTAGGTAAGTATATACAAATTTTGATGTTATCTTGCAAATTAAACAGGTATCTGACCTTTTCACTATATTATACATGTACCTACATGCAAATGTAATGTTTTCAAATAATTGATATGGATTATATACCATGATATTATTTTCTCGAAATCATAAACATACTATAATAGTATTTGAGTATCAACCTATGCTCAATTTGAATTAGGTAATAATAATAATATACCCGTAGATATATCAATAGTATGTTTGCTACGATTGTACTTACAGGTTTGATTAAAAACTATGACGAAATTTACATTTAAAAAATATTAATCCATATACTATTTTGACAGCCCTGTTTTCTGATCGGCGGACACGTGCAGTTGTTTATCAAATAATAATGTGTAAGACGGCCGACAATACCAATAATATATTTTTTTTTAAATAAAATCTCCGATGATTAGTGATTTTTGCGAAAATATCGATTTAAATTAACATCCTAACGACGCCGATGTCCTTTTTATACTTTGATTATATTTCAATCTCCTTCTCTTGAGCCCCCTCTTAAGTATTAATGAAAAATTATAGAACAGCTTGAAATTTGTTAATACTATTATTTGTTAATAGAATTATCAAAATAAATTGCTGGGCGCGGGGTTACACGTCATCCCTGAAACGCCGCTCGCGGCCGTCTGGAGTCTGTAGCGGCCGCGCAACTTTTGTGATATTATTTTTTGTTACCCCTGTGCGATTTTCGTAACGAATCCGCCCGGGAGGTCAAGACAAAAGTATGTATCCGTGCTAAATAAAAGTGGTTTCATTCTGAACCACGGTTCAAGGGAACGATGAGTATGTAAAAGTCTGCTACCGTGAATGGCAGACATTTGGAGTGAGGAAACTCCGTTAATCAAATCAAACTGAATCAAACAAATCTAACCAACGGTTGGATCTCGGACCATTTGTCAGATTTTTGCGGGAACGTGATTTCTGACAACTAATTAGTGTTGCCAATACTTAAAATTAATTCAATAACTTATTTGTCTCTAAAACAGCAACACATATTGAAATGTCAACATATTATGTATGACTTATTAAGTCAACTTGTTATGAAATTATAACCTCCTAAGCTCATCGTCATGGCTAAACCGTGGCGCATGCGCCAAACGTGGCGTATTGGATGATTACAAGTGGCGCATTGTATCTTTGCGCCTACTTATTTATTTGAAATAGGCGCCATAACTGAATCCATCTTCATATTTTCAACACCTGAGTGCTCTCAATTCAAGTCATACATATACATATTCTTACTCATCAGTTCGTTTTTGACAGTTTACAATTAATTGTAGGAATAAAATGAAATTAAAACTGTTCATCTCTGAGTTAGAAAATGAGGATTTGAGTCAATTTCCACACTTGAAAGAGCAGAATGAATGTGCTGCGGATAATAGCAATTTGACCAAATAAAAAATCAAGATATTGCAAGGTCATTTCAAGGAAAGTACAGAGAAGTACAGAGAAGTACAGAGAAGTACAGAAAGTTTCAGTAGGAAATTACAAGGAAAGTCGTTTTCATGATTTTGCTTAAGAAGAAAACTGCATGTTCGTATTTTAAATCCATTTTCACTTAGTGAACAAAATATAATGCAGATGCCTAGTAACATACAAATGGAACTGATTGATTTAAAAACAAATTCATTATTGAAAATGAAATCTGATGAGCTTTTTCCAGATCAAAATGCTTCTGACATAATTAAGTTCTGCCGTTCATTACCCTGTGAACATTTCCCAGAGCTGAGAAAATTTGCAAAAAGTTATATACCTATGTGGCTTTGGATCGAAATTCAGATGTGAACAAGCATTTTTATCCATTAAATTTAAAACAAGGTCGCGAATAACTGCTTAAAATTTGAAGAATTCTCTGCTGCTCTCAGTAACAAATTTGACACAAACATTGAAGACTAGCGAAATACAAACGCTCAAAAGCTCTCAGTGCTCCATCCCGCTCAGAGCTCTCTCTCTCATCACATCCAACAACTGTGGTCCAGAGTAATCTTCACCAAACGAGACTCTCCGGCAGCTGTAGTACCATCAGCCGGGTCCACGACAGCGATCACCCTCTCGTCCAAGAGATCATTTCTGATTATTGTAGATTGGTTCTCCAATAAACGTGTGTTTTTTGAACTGGCATAAATTAATTAATTTAATTGCGTGATTGAGTTATTCCTTTTCATCTCCTTAAAGAAGCAGATCCTGCCCCTATCCCTATTTTCCAACCACATTCGTGAACATTGAAGTTAATCCCTCCAAACCAAAACCCGCCACGTACCACACTCGGTCTTAATCGAGCGTATGACGTGCCTGCCCATCCGTGAACGTAAGAAAGTAGAAAAGGTGCTTGAGTTGTATGGCGCATCTGAACTCGTCTGTGAAAAAAATTGGCGCATGGTATGCAATAAGGTTGGCAACCCCTGCTAAACTTACAACAATCATAATAATATACGTGAAATTATTTTTAATTTAGACGAGTTTGAACAGGAGAGCTTAATAAATATAATATTATGTAATTTTTAAGTAAATAACTCTAGCAAATAGTATATAATATGTATTGGTTATAAACATAATACGAGGGTGGGTCAATAATTCCTTAGAAAAAAGCATTAAAACAGTTTTTATTTTTGTATTTTTTTTTATTTCTCAACATAATCTCCTTGGAGCTCAATACACTTGGTTAGACGTTTCTCAATTTTTTTTAAACCGTCAGAAAAATAAGTTTTCGGAAGGTCCTCAAAATAAGCATTTGTCCGATCGATGACTTCTTCATTTGAAAAAAAACGTTGTCCACTTAGCCATTTTTTTAAGTTTGGGAAAAGGAAAAAGTCACTGGGGGCTAAATCTGGTGAATACGGTGGGTGGTCGACCAATTCGAACTTCAATTCTTCAATTTTAGCCATTGATCGTAAACATGTGTGAGCACGGGCATTGTCCTGATGAAAGAGGATTTTTTTCCTGTTTAAATGATGCCGTTTTTCTTCAATTTCGTTTTTTAGCTGGTCCAATAAAGATGCATAATAATCCCCTGTTATTGTTTTTCCTTTTTCCAAATAGTCAACGAAAATAATTTCACGTGCATCCCAAAATACAGTAGCCATAACCTTACCAGCTGATTTTACGGTTTTCGCCTTCTTTGGACATGGTTTGTCTTCGCAATCCACTGCTTTGACTGTTCTTTCGTCTCGGGAGTATAGTGGTGTATCCATGTTTCATCTAACAAAGCGACGAAAAAATTCATCCGGATTGCGTTGCATGAGCGACAACAGGGCTTTAGAGGCCACCACCCTATTGCGTTTATTGTCGACTGTGAGCAAACGCGGCACCCATCTTGCAGAAATATTTTTCATGCCCAATTTGTCATGTAAAATAGAAATGACGCTACCTTTTGAGATCCCTGTAACCTCAATTATCTCACTCAACTTTAATCTTTGGTCACTTAACACCATATCGTGGATTTTGTTGATCATTTCTGGTGTAGTCACCTCTACAGGACGTCCTGAGCGTGGTTCATCCTTTGTTGATGTACGACCACGTTTAAATTCATTTAACCAGTTATAAATAGTTGCAAGTGAAGGAGCAGATATGCCGTGAACTAAATCCAACTCATTTTTTATTTCCTTTGCTGTTAACCCTTTTATATTAAAATGTTTAATAACAGCTCTAAACTCAATTTTCTCCATTTTCCATTTTTCCATTTTCCACAAGCAAATTTTTTTTTTAAATATACGAGAAACACACAACAACTCGACCAATCTGATTGAAACTTCGCAGCATACTGAATCGGTAGTGCCGCTGCACGAAAACAAACCGCTTACAGTACTAGTCGCGCCACCTGTCGGCTTTTCTAAGGACTTATTGACCCACCCTCGTATGTTGGGTTTACCGCCAAAAGTTGGTAAGTTTCAAGGAAATCATGTTATGTGGTAATTGCAAATTTGAAAGTTTGATATGCCTTCGAAAATCAGGCACAATGCTAATCTCTTTGTGCTTTATGTGCACGTTTTATATCGGGTGACCTTATATTTTTTTTTCTAACGTACAAATTTATATATAGACACATAATCCGTTGTTATCTCTAAATACCTAAATTATCGACTTACCAACATTTGGCAGCAACCCCACGATTTTAATAGAACACAAAGATAAAACGGGGCTTATATCAGTTAACGAGAATAGAGTAGGTACGTACTTGAACGTCCACCACATATCAAAGCACATGACGTTTAGGTTGAAGAAACATAGCAAGAAAGAAAAGTAAGTGATGAAACCTGAAAGAGAAAAAGCTTTTTAATGAAAAGCACCAGTAATTAATTTCGTTCGAAGAAAAATACAACTTTAAAGCGCCGGCTAGACGCTCATGCTTTACCACAAGCTTACCTGCGCAAACTAGTTTGTATCGAGAAGCCCGTGTGTATGGACGGGAAAACTGTAGCTTGCGCAAACCGAAAAGCGCTGTAAAAGTGTTCCGTATTTTTTGCACAAACTATACCGCGCAGGCAAGTCGCTGGCGTCTAGCCGATGCATATATTTTTTATTAATTTTATTATTTAATAATGATAATGATCAAAAATCCCGCCATATTCTTGCTTTTACATTGAAAATATAAATGGTACTAAATTATTTATTTATTTATTTATTCAAACATATTTTTTACATGGCAATGTCTTCATCCAGCAGTGGATTGACCTCGGCTGATGATAATGGGGCACTATAATATTATTATGTATGACGAGATTACTCACAGAATCAAACTGCAATGAGTGCATTTGGGCGTTTGAAAGTAACCTACCATTGCGACTTAATCATAATTGTAATGTGTCTTAATAAAGTGTTCAACTAATATGTGCATAAAACACTAAGGTATGCATGTGAAACATGGACTCTTAATGTAAGAGAAATCTAAAAAATACGAGTAACCCAACGTGGTATGAAATGTGCATGTTGGTATAATGTGTAAAGATCAGTGCTCGAAATGGAAAATTTTACGAAAATATTAACATAGTTATGTATTTAATTTTATATGTATTTTATAAAAAAAAAGTGTGTTAGATTTTTTGTTACATGGTCTATCTAGCTCAGAAGGTCAATGACGGACGATAATTTTGGGGATTTTATTAACCGGAACGGCGCTCCGGTGCGCTCTGGTCCATTTCGAGCCCTGAGTAAAGATCACAAAATAAATCAATAGATAAGGAAGTAGACAAGAGTACGCGATGTGATAGACATCGCTACGTAGATGAAGTGGCAATGGGTTGGACTTGTTATTTGGTGAGAGGACATCCGCTGAATAAATGCCGTCATACAGTGGTACCCAAGGAGCACTAAACGACCACAGGAACGCCCTAAAACCCGCTAGATAGACGAACTCGTGGATGTACGTGGCAGTAAAGGACTATGAACCGAAAAGATTGGAAGGAGCTAGAGAAGGCCTTCATCCAGCAGTGGATCAACCCAGAATGACGATGATAATGATGGAAATATTATAGGTTAGGTGGATTACCCAAATAGAAGAATGTCGATGGGACTGTATCATCATTACTATGGAGCCTAGTAAGTGTCAAGGCTGTCACACTAGTATGCGCCACAGCCAGTCCAAATACGTATGACATGAGCGCCTTTCCATGGAGGTTCTGGAGTTCAGGGATTAGGGCGTATACCAAGAAAGTTACCACCAGGAACGGGAGGCCGATTATCATTGCTGTAACAAATAACATATTTAATAAGTGTAGAGTAAATTAACAGAAATACAAATATAATGTGGCAAACGGTTAACGGCCCACATGTTCAGCGTACTGTTATGTCCTAGTGATGAGAATAAGGAAGTAGGAGATCTGGGTTAGCAGGTCCTGTATGGTTTGATGATATTAACCTTCCTTAAGTTTCTTACCAGAATTGGGACACTCTGTGAAACTCCTTGATGTAATTCGTCACAGTTTTCTTGTACATTTATAGACTGTACGTCTTTGAAGGTAATTTGTCAGGAGATTTACCTTCTAGGATGCTTGAGCGGTGGGCGTTTGTAATTGATTGTGAACACGGCGGAGCAAATAGTGTTTTACGTAAAGTAAAACATTACTATTTATGTCAGTAATAATTTTAGTACAAAGTGTTTGACAGACAGAGGTTACGTACTGTACAATGGTTGGAGACTAAAGACAACAGGGGTAACATTCCCTGAGATTTTATACTATTCTCTTTAATGGGTTTTTGACTTGAACAGACTCCATTTCATCTGCACGTGTTCGTTATGATATATGCTTTACATTAACAAGAAATAACATTTATAACATTATTTGACTATGCAGGTGTTCATTATCACATCTACTTACATCAACAATAAATAACACTAATAATGGTTAGTGAGTTTTCTAGTTCGGGTCAAAAAGGTTAAAGAGTGTGTAAGATCTGAATATCTAACCCAAAAAGATGCACACTTATGCAATTAATGTAGATAATAGATTGCTTTACCCTGAATATTAAACATAAGCTCGTAAATAATATCAGTAATTACCAGTTAAGTGCTTTTTCTGGCTTATTTCCATAACACGCAAAAGCGTGGGAGCAATTTCATAATGATGTACTTGTTTTAAATCAACATAGTTAAAATAGGGGTGAATACAGATGTTTACTTGAAAACTTAAGAAAGAATAGCATATTCTATTAATTTAATTATTTTAATAAGATATTTAAAAATTTTAAAGGGTGAGAACAGATTGCATGATCTCGTAAATAATATTAATAATTATCAGTTAAATGTATTTCTTAACTCGTGTCAGTATTTTAAAAGAGGGTAAAGTGCTATTTGTATAAAAAGATACATATATCATCTTATTTATAACTGCAGGTGTGCATTCGGTTCAAGACGTTATTTTAGTTAATTTACTGCTTTTAGATGGTGACCTGAATGCTGTGAGATCCCTTTGAACATTTCTTAAGTTGACACAGTCAAGTGGGTGCATAAATGTTTATATTATATTATATTGTTTACTTTAAAAGCTTAAAGTTTGTATGATGCTATGATCAAATAGCATTGTAAATTAAATAGGTGTGATGTCTTATTAGTGTATACAACAGTACGTCAAAATGGAGCTTTTATGCTATTTTCAAAGCATGATCCTGGACATTCCTTAAACGTTGTAGATAATCTATTTACATAATTTTGAAGCCTTATTATCCTTTATATTTATTTTAATGACATTTGATGACTGTAAAATAGAATCGTAGAATGTTTATCACATTTAAATAGTCAAAGACATAGTTTAAAATCAGTATTTTTAAAACTATCTTTAAATGTGTAAATCTTGCCCATTTTTTGAATAATAAAATGCCTAATTCTTGTCAAATTTGGGATCACAGAGATTATCATTATAATTTTTTATTGTAAATATTTCACTATAATAATGTCGACATAAATTTTACTAATGGTTTTATAAATGCTTTTAAAAATTAATAAATATAAAAAATCTTAACACCATTTCACATGGACGTACTGAAATATGACTATATTCTAAAACATTAGAGCGAGAGGTTTAAAAGATTACTATTTTATGTAATAAAAATACTTTATGCAATCAACAAATGTTTAAAATAAATATAAAGGATAATAAGGCTTCTAAATTATGTAAATAAATTATCTACAACGTTTAAGGAATGTCCAGGATCATGCTTTGAAAATAGTATAAAAGCTCCATTTTGACGTACGCTGAGCATGTCCCCCCTTAAGTATAAGGAATTTTGCTATTTATATTATAGTGATACTAAAGTCTAAAAGAAAATCCAACCTTATCCGATCCTGATAAGATCATATTATGGGCCTCCAAAGAGTGGAGGTTTGTGTTAACAGATTTTGTTTTTACGAGAAATGGATGTCAGCCACTAGTAGATAGGTACTCAAAGAGATCGTGGAAGCATTTAATTAAACCATTATTCTTTAATATTATTATATTCTTCATCACTGAGCGTTTTTCCATTTTTAGAGATTATGTTTGAGGTAAAATAACAAGCAGTTATTATATTTGAATGACTGACGATAATTAATTTCATAAGGTTTGTTGTTTGTTTATTTTTATTTTTAATTCCCCGGTCCTAAGGGCCGACCTATGCAATTGTATATTTACATTAAACGTAATGATTATTCTTTAAAATGATTTACCTGCAATTTTTTATACAATGCGATTTGTCTTTATTTATGCATAAATTTCGTCGTTTCCGTTTCCGCATCGATTGGTAGGTACCTAAATATTATATGAAAACCCTAAGAAAGTACGAATGGCTATGTCGTCATTATTTTTTTAATATTATATATATCTAAGTAAGTAGATACCTGCTTAAGTAAGTATATATTTATTTGTAAAACTTTTTTTTATAAAAAAAACATTTTTTAAATATATTATATAAAAAGTAGTAATAGGTATTTCTTTTCTCTTTAAAATGAAACATTCGCGTGCCATAGGTTCGCCATCCCTGTTATAGGCGGACGATTAAGCCGCGCGGTACGAAACCTTAATTATTTATTTATGCCTCAATATCACGCAAAAAAATCTCAAAAAGACGGCCATGGCAGACGATATACTTAGGTACCCCACGTCCGCATAAAATCGACAGAAAATACAATTTGTTTGCTGTCCACAACACACATCAAATTATTAATTTTATCATATTTTGGCTTGGAGCATACGGGATTTTACTCAAGATTATTGCCATAATTAAATCCCTGCATGAGAATAATAGTAAAGGTGTTTTTTAAGGCCGGGTTAACTTTAAATTGTAGAAAATAACACAAAAAATTAGCTGTTAATCAAATTTTAGGGCATCCTTGTGGTCGTTTAGTAGCACTGTATGACTGGGGGCTAAAATCGGTATCCAAGTATTTTTCGATACCGAAATACCGGTTTTAAAAATCAGATAATACCGATATATTCGGTAACAAAAAGTATTAATAAACAAAATAGGTTTAACAGGACTATAAGTTCTTTGCCAGGTTACGCGATATCTGGGTTACTTCCGCTGCCCTTCGACGTCCATGGTGATCAGCAATAACATGTGCAGATTTCCTAGGTACCCACTTCCCTAATTTTTAATTTATTCAAATATATTCGCCAGTTACTCGTGGGTTTTAGAAGTTGTCAGATGTATCTAACATCGCGGTTAAATTTGATACTGTTCATTTGTATAATCATTAGTAACTTTAACCCTAGTGGCGAATATTTCATGACGAAATAATAATTATACACTATAATGAACTTGCCTGTACCTATTTTTTCTGTTTATATATTATGTACTAAAAAGTAGCTTATATTATTATATAATAATGGATAAATAATTTTTTTTTTAACAAAAGAGTGAATAATATAGTGTTCGGTATTAGGTACTTCTTACTGGATGAAAGTAAAGAAATTGCTAAGTGTAAAAAGTGTAATAAACTAATCAAATATTAAGTGGAATTACCAGTGGGGCAATACACATCTAAGAACACTTCGTAATAATATAAATTAATTGAAAGATTACTCGAAGATACTATATATTTATATGCTGTGTCAGAATTGGTGATACTGTCAAGGAATGGTTCATGGTCATGACTCGAGCCAGATAGAATTTTTTCCTTGCTATATTTAATTTCGATGTCATACTATGAAGGTCAACACCACCTGACCGAGGCGTAGCCGTCATCCCCATGCTGAAGCTGTGAGGTTTGGAATTCCTCGATGATGCTGTCTTATCTATTTATTTGAAAAAGACACGTTGAGTACATAACAAATTATTAATTCAGGACGTTCACAACATGACACTTAGAATAAAAATTACAAGTAATCAGTTCGGAAAATCAGAAAAAAACAAAGTGGAGGAAAAAAAGAAAGCAAAAATAGTTTTATACAAAAGAAATAAAATTAAAAAAAAACAACAATGATTCAAAAAGTACAAATTAAACAATAAAATAGAATTTAAAAAACAGAATATAATGGATCGCCAAAAATATCTACATCTCTAGGGAGTGCATTGACCAACCGCACAGCCCTCGCTATTGGTGCCTGGTGAGCCTGACACGTCGAGGAAACAGCTTTCACCCAAAATAGGTCATGGCTGCGACCACGCATGTAATTGACGGGTGCGTAAAAAATTAAATTTTCTAGAATATCGGGATTGAAAATGATACCACGTGAGAGCAGGGAAAAATGCTTTAAGAGCAGAAGTGACCTACGAGCTTTAAGAGAATGAAAGGCGAGCATGCCTTGAAGAAAGTTAGTCGGAAAAGACTCGTTTGAGAAGGTGTCAAAAGGAAAATAATTTTATTTTTATTTTTGAAGAGCAACTTCAGCACAGCTTCAAATAACTAGGCCCATAACATATCACGGAAGATGGTAATTTGCAAAGAAAGTTCCCTATCCGAATTAGAGTTGATGGAGACATATTGAACTCTAGTAGTACTCTAGTTAGAGCCTAACTGAGACTCACAATTATTAAGGCGATGTCTTTACCTACAAGAGGCACCTAGACTTACAATAATTGTAAAAAAATGTGAATTTGTCAAAGGACCCCATCGTATCAGTACCATTAGCGAGGGGTGCAAGACTAGGCAATGCGCTCTCCAAGGACATAAATTTTCTGTGACGTGCTATGTATTTTGTTTTCGAAATTTTATTTTACGGTATTTATATTTTTTTTTCTTTCTCTCTTGTGAGCGTAAATGTTTGTTAGATTATGGCTGCGACCACGTATGTAATTGACAGGCTCATGTAAATTAAAATTCAATAATACACCTACACGTCTATTCTATACACAAGACTGCTTTTCGGCCTCTACGGCAGCTATCTAGGGTAGATTTGTATCGAAATATTAGCATTTATTGTAACAATTATTACAATAAATTAGTTGTAATTGTTACAATAAGTGCTATGTTTTAACAGCACCTCTCTTGGCTGTGTTAACTTTAGAGCGAGCTAGACAGTTTTGACTATTTAGACGGCTAACTTTTTGTAACAATTATAATACCTCAATACATAAATATGATAAAGTGATAATATTTATCATTTTAGCGGTCAATAAGTATAGAATAGACTCACCGGATTGGAAACCGTACCTCGCGATAACAAGCAAATGTGTCAACAGCAGAAAATATGACCTATGAGATTCAAACGAGTGAAAAGTAATTATGCCTTGTAGAAAGGCAGTCGGAAAATAATCATTTGACGAATTATTGAAAGGAAAATAGTTATATGTCTTAAAATAAAGACATCGTAAAAAAATCCTTCTTCACGCGATCTAAAAATTAAGCTTGTAGGAAACCTCATAAGGACACCATATAATAATTGACCTATATTCAAGAATACTACGCACGAACGAGACGTAGAGTGTACGTATGACATTTGGATTCTTGAATGGTTTGGCTTGTCGCATGACGAATCCTAGAAGCTTACTCGCACTGTAGAATTTACTACCATTGTAAGGATAATAGTGACAAGAGGGATACTAATGACTAACTTATACATAACGCGACAGCATTGTTATTTAGGGTGGAATTATGTGTGTTTCCATTTGAGCAGATTGCAGCCACGTATCTGGTGGTCCAATCAGGATTCTCCTCTCCTCTCTCCATTTCTGGATCTGTTCCCCAGGCTTCGATGCAGTACTCCATCTGGCCGAATGATCTGGGTCCTTCTTTAAAGTAATTTGGAACCAAGACGCTGCCATCCTGTTAAAAAGACAGGAACATTTAGTACATTATTATAAGGGAATGGATTGTCTGCAATGTAGCGCAGCTCACACACGTCACACACACACACACACACTAGAGCAGTCGAATTGGAGCAATGACATTAATATGGACGAAGCATCTGGAGAAAAAAATGACACTCAGTTTTTTGTCGGGTCTGCCGAATGGCATAATCTGTTCTAACGCCATTACAATAAAGGTGATATTGCCATAAATTCCCGATGCTTTTTGTCGGGTCTGCCGAATGGTTCGGTTCGAACGGGTTCGCTCAAATGAACATTCACACTAGAAACACTGCTCTAATGCCATTACAATAAAGGTGATATTGCTATAAATTCCCGATGCGTGATATAGTATATTGGAAATTGCGTGACGTCTACCTATACATGTGCGAATATCGCTTTGCGCGAATTTACTTGCTAGCTACTGTATTGCGTGCGTTGTCCATTAATAATGTAATAATGTCATTGCATTGGAGGCAATGGTGACGCAATCGGGCCCACGGGGTGAAACTCGCGTAAAATAAACCGGCTTTATCGAAACAAATACCTACCAATATACAATGGTAATCAAACGTACGCATTATTTAGCTATGAATATTGTGAGGTACCCGATATTGCTTTGCGTATGATATTGTTGTCAGCTAAATAGTACAAGAATGTCGATAGGTGGCACCACGACCTGGTAATTTTTTCTAGTTATTATAAAAATTAAGACTTTTTTACTAATTACTAAATACATTGACGACGCAGTATATGCAAAACAAATTTTAGTAAGTATGATATTTTTATGAATTTATATTTCTGTAATAATGTACAACTTTTATTTTAATTGTTTTCGTCGGTTTGCATTGGTTTTCATATTTTATTCTGACTGTAGTCCTCAAAAAGTTGACTTTTTCACACTGGACACGTTCTGTGGGGGGAGTTTAAAAGCGGGCGAGTCAGCTAGTGCGATTGTGATGATGACACATAAAACATTCCACTCACTCAGAAGCCAACAAGCTAGCGAGTTGAAACCGTCATTTTTGGTACTATTTTGACAGGACGTATTGAATAGTTACTACTGCGCAGACTCAGATCGGCCCATATGCCAGCGTGTAGCGTGTAAATTAGCCCGGTTTTCAACTTTTCTCGGTAGATTGTATACAATCTGCTTTTCAGCTAGGTCGATGATGACGCTGGGGGAGTATACAAGCAGATTGTAAATTCGCTGACTTGTAGCTTGTAAAGTAGCTCAATGTCATCGACGCATAACAGAGCACCACACTTTTTTAATTCCCAGTCTCGTCCTCATTTAAATACATTGATTTCAATGATAAACATCCGTCCTTTGAGTCCTTTTACAAGAGTCACGCTTCGTAACAATAATTATTGTTGTGATATTGTAAAGGCTTAATTGCATTGGCAGACGCGCAGATCCAACCAAATCCAACGATCCACGCCGACCGTCGTGACCAACGTCTTTACACTATAAGCAATTACACGCAACGATTCCATCGCGTTGGTCCTTGCTTTTGATTGGCTTAAAATAAACATAGTGTTGCTACTATTAAAAATATAGGTTGACCGAAAACTATTTCTTCGTTAGATTGGTGGCTACACTAAACAGTTTCCCTCACAATTTTACGTCAAAACTCGGCTGTAAAACCTAACCTCGTAAGCGGGCGGTAGCTTCGGATATTTTCGTACGTTTTCGGAAATCTTCGGAAATAGGATTGGTTCCAGTTTGCTCACGATCGTTCACGATCCCGGAAAACTATAGATAATAGATTTTGGCAATCGTGGCAGACGATCGGACCAGACGCAATTTGCTAATGTAATTTGAACATAATATTTCCATGTAAAATCAAAAAAAATATTGATTGCAATTTTCAACCAATTTATTATTATTGTTATGTATGGTTTAATAAATATTTATTTTTACCATTTGTTTTTTTTTTGTGTAATTTGACTAGGCCAGGGGTCGGCAAACTCACCAAAGAGTGAGACTCGGACCAAAGGAGCCAAATTGAGTGATACAACGGAAAAAAAATTCAAGAGCTATACGTATATTTTTATAAATATGATTTATTTAAATGAATTAATTATATTTTATAATTATTTATTTATTAAGTGAAGATTTCCCGAATAAATCTAACGTACCTAAATATATGTTTTTATTGTTGAAATTATAAATATAATTTTTACAGAATATGAATTACTTACAATTTTCATGCATTGCTTAAAACTAATGTGAACAATGGCCTTCCTTGCATTTCTTTGGAGAGTTTCTGTATGTTTGGCTATTTATGCAACTTGTAGTTTTTAATTTCAGACACGACTCCGAATTCTCATCGGTTATTTGCCTTCTCTCAATGCTATATATATTGCTCATGTTCGAAAATGATTGTTCACATATCTACACATTATGTAGCCTCGAATATGAGCTCGAAAAGCTATTCCATGTATTAAAAATCATAGTATCTACTTATGTAGATCTTTTAGAGCACTCCAATTGTGTTGTAAAATTAAAATTGCATTTTCTTCTCTCTAAGGCCATCCTCCCACGCGCAACTGAAATCTGGTGGAACTGGTTTGTGAAGGAACTCATAAACTGACCAATGTGATGCTTCGCACACGGCGCTACTGAAACCCAGTTGAAATAATAATCACATAACCTCAAACTGTCAAACTGGACTATCAGCTGTGTTGTACAAAAACTGACAACACGCGCGCTGCAGCGTTTACAATTAGGTTATTTTAATTTTCTGATTAATATTTAACAAACAATGTCTTCGAGCGAGTCAAGTGACGAGGAGACTTTAGTTTTGTATCAATTCAACAGATACAGGAGACAAAATAAAAGAAATATTGGATTCATCCTTATATAGAAAGGAACATAAACTGCAGACTATTCGTTGCTGCAAAGGAACTGATGGCAAGTATTGAATAGCCCAATACGATGTAGAGACCCAGAAAAAGTGAATGATTCCAAGCCTTTTCCGTAATATCTCTACGGGAATATTGTGGTAGCCTGTAATTATACAGACAGGGGTGTCTCTCGACTTCTGCCACAAAATTTAAATTAAAAGTCTGTTTGCTCATCTTGTACTTTTGACGTCTCTGGTTGTTTTGGTTTTTACGATATGGCGCTAGCGGCTTTACGAAGTGCTACCAATTTTGGTAAGAAAATATGATTTTTCACCGAAATCTAATGATGTTGGTACCACTGTTTTACTGTGACTGGGAACTTCAGAGACCGCGCGACTAGCATGTCGCGCCTCTTTGCGACCGTTTTGAAGCTGAGAGATTCCAGTCTTGCCGTCAGCGAGCCGCCATTGAAATACATTAGCTAGATACTGGCTGGAATTTTAGTTTCAGTTCCGTCGGACTTCAGTTGCGCCGTGGGATGATGGCCTAAATCCTCATTTTGGTGGCAAGACCTATAAATTTTGAACTCCATAACTCTTCGCTTGTGAAATCTACCAATAAAATTGTATTTTAAAGGTGCTAGTGTCAATATCAAATGGAGAAAAATTTAAATTGTCGACTTTTGCAATGGGCGGATTTAAAACAACAACAATCATACCTTTTTGCATCAACCATCACGGAGGGAAAATTAGGTTCGCGATAATATCATTACATAATAATATAATAAGTGTACAAATCAATGTCAACATTAAAATTGTGAATTTTGCAAAAGTTTTTGTAAAAATTGTGAATTAGGAATTAGGCAAAGAGCCGCACCCCAATACCCAAAGAGCCGCAGTTTGCCGACCCCTGGACTAGGCGACTCGCGGACCCGGTTGCTAAACACTGATATAGACGACGTGACGCCGATAATATTTATTTAATTATATCCTTATAATATGTCAGTATTAAGTTGATAACTTAACATCTTATTTTTTAATACAGCAGCTGGTGGTAAGGATTCTTCTCAGGATGTGGTATTCCTGTGGACGTTGACCACACAAACTTTATATTATATAATTTCCATCTGACGAGGAAGGTAACACGTGGCAATTATTGATTCTTGCTAATCGATAAAATGCGTCATCAATAATAATGACATTTTATTATTTCATATAAATGGTGTTTTTAATTTATTTTAAATAATACGTAAATTATTATTGTTATTATATTGTATGGATAAAATGATCATATTCATATTTTCATACCTAAATGATAACGACACGAGTGACGTCCCGTGGGGGTAGTCAGGTCTTGCGTTGATCAGAAGTGGCACATTTTAAAGGGCGGTAAATGAAGACACGGACATAAATATTACAACTTTTGAGAGCAGTGGCGGTTTTACACAGCCGATGCGGTCGATTCGTTATAAAGTACCGACATCTCAGATTACAAATAATAGAAGCATTAAAAATCGTGGTAAAATAATTTTCTATTATTCCTACTTTGTATTGTAATACCCAATGGCGGTTTATTGCGAACGACAAAAATCACGAGGGAGTCGCCAAACCTGTCAGTGACTCAGACATCCACGTTCTTGAAAACACCGCTGTTTGAGAATATGTTTCGAGGAAATGCTTTAATCGTCAGTAGACGATGACTAATAAAATAGGTCGGTGGCAGGGAACTCAGAAATATTGGGAACTGTATACCGAACGGGTAAGGAGTAGCAGGTAACCGATCTCGAGTAAGGAAGATAAACTTAAACACGTGTCAAGAATATCTCATATTACGTCGAATACTCACAATTTCTCTTGGTTTATGCATTGACACTCATTTAATATTGATGCATTACACACACTATTGCACATGCATAATGTGTGTTTCATTTTCGTAGGACACTCACACATTCAAAATCCTGTATCAAAATATAACGTATTGCATATAGCCTTTCGGAATTCGATTTATTATCTATTCTGTGATTGGTGGGTACCTATTCAACAAATTTGCATACAATTTGAGACTAAAAATGAAAGGGGATGGTATTCTAAGTCTGCCTAAGGGTAGTACTTTGCCAGCGCTCGAAATGGAAAAGTTTACGAACCAGAGCGCTCGACAGTTTTCTAAAGATTTTTACATAGTTATCAAATTTGATGTGCATTTCATAAAAATAAGTGTGTTAGATTTTCTATTATATGGCCTCAGACGGTCAAAACGGAGCGATAATTTTACCGATTTCACGAACAGAAATGGCGCTCCGGTGCGCTCCAGTCCATTTCGAGCCCTTCATTTTGTTTAGGGACGTCACTGGTGATTTATCATTGCCATCTCAATAAGCGGTGAAAAAGGTGTTCAAAACACATGAAATCGTGACTAAAAGAATAGGTTTATAGATAAATGAGACAAAAATCCAACAGAACGAAAACCCGTCCCAACCTAAATTATTGGTCATTAGCATTTGATAGTTTTGCCTTCCCTGGGTCTTCTGTAAACCTAAATAATGATATCATTAAGGGTATTGGCATGATAATAATGTCAAAGACTAGAGCAAGACATTTTAAGCCACGTAAACTAAAAATATTTTTAAAGCATGTGTTTATATTATACGCCAGTGGTTTCCAAACTTTACGTTACTACGCCTTCCTTTTAAAACAATCTAATCTTGGCGCCTCCCCCTGTTTATTTCATTAAATACATTTTTACACATAGTGCTTTTTTCTACTATAGGGCTCGATATATGAATTTCATTGCATCTAATGCAGAAATTTCCGTTTCGCATAAATATGATGTTACGAATGGTAGCAGTACCTACTCATATTGCTTTTCTTGACAAAGTATTATATTAGTCTTCAGTTCGATTCAACCAAAATTGAACAAAGGTTTTTGTTTCCATATAGCCCTTTTTTAGTCAGGAAACACTCTACAAATAATTATAAAATAAAATTCTACATGTGAATTATCATCAATCACACACACCACACAATCACATCAAATTGTATCATGCAGACACATATATATTATAAAATGTTAATATTCTGTAACCGAAACCGTGCCGCAGGCGAATTTTTTTTTACTAATATAACAAATTTGTGGTGTGGGTTTATCTCACTTAACTGGTCTCTCGTTGTGGGGGCCATGGACGATAGTATAAAAATGAAGTACTTACCTACCTGTAATAAAATTAGTCTCCGTATTATCTTCATACAGGTTTGCAAACAACCTAACTTTTATAGGACTGTTTTTTATGTAATATATAACTAGCTGCCGTTTTACAAACTATGCACTTGCAAACTGCAAACCTGTGGCTACATTATTGTGTTAAACTTTTTGCGCCTCCCTTTGCAACAGTCCGCGCCTCACCAGGGAGGCGCGTCCCCCAGTTTGGAAATCTCTGTTATCCGCCATGGATTCCTGGACATAAACAGCGCAAAATAAACGATACTTGAATATTTTTGAAATAAAAATTCTCTGCCGTATCTATGGGCCAATCACGGACGCATAAAGATTGTAACGGAGTTCAATCAATTATTGACATAAGTTTTATCTCAATTAGAAATCGTTTTGATACGAGTAATACCAACTAAGAAGGCAATGACTTACTGTTTTCAATCAAATCGCTTTGTGTATTAAAATATTCTACTAACGTGAGGGTGAGTTTAGGCTTAGGTGGACATTGTTTTATATGGGTTTAAGATAGTGGTTAGCTCAGTGTTTCTCAACCGGTGATCCGCGAATTTTTGGCGTCCAAATGCCTATGCTAGAAATTTCTACAAAATCTCCAAACTGATCTCCACCTCCACCTCAATCTCCACCTGCAAGTGTTTGTGCATTGTGTTTTTGCTCTAAAATAGATTAATGGTTTTACGTAATGAAATCAACCGTTATCAGATGTTATTGTACGTTACTATATAAATAATATTTTTTATTTCTGCGGTGGCGGTTCGCAAAACGTTTTACCTATTTTCAGTGGTCCGCAGGTGTAAAAAAATTGAGAAAGACTGGAATATTGCGAGAATACGGTTTCAGATACTTAGGTACATTTAAAAATACACCTGAAAACTTCCAAAACTCGCGAGTGACTGGCAAACATATTAAACTTATTTAAAATTTATTTAAAAATATTAAATTATACATTTTAAATTAGGTATGCACGTGTCATTGCTGTTCACCAAGAACGTGACGTCCAAGGACAACGGAAGTAAACTAGACATCGCGAACCTGACAAAAAATAAAGTCCTGTTAAAACTTTTATAGTACCTACCTAATTAATATATTTTGTTTCCAGCCAGTGAGCTGATTTTTTTAATGGAAAGATATTTCCTTTATTACTAAGTTTAGGTAGCTATCCATATGTACCTAATGATTCTCCTCGATTTGCCGCCCATTGGGTAACTGCCGCCCCCAAGCGACGCTCAATCTGCCTACCCATACGGGACGTCACTGTATCAGCATAATAATATGTGGTTTTAATTTAAAGTATTAACAAACCTCCTGATAAGTACATAATTAATATCTATCTGTAACTATATATTACAATAATTGTTATTTTTGAAAGTCTCTTACCGTTTGAATAAAATATGCATCATTATCATTTGGTCCAGAATCGAAATGATGACTCAGTGTGAACTGTTGCCCGTCTGGACAAGGATTTCCAAACAACAATCCAAAGTATTTATAAGCATTCAGACCTTCCACAAGTTTTATGTTATTGTACACTGGTGGATTAAACGGATTAACAAAGCTTTCATTACTGTCATTGCATTCGTAGTCAGCATAAAATTGACCTATGGGACAACATTTTCTGATGCAATTTTTCACAAGGCACACACACCCCATTAAGTGGGTCGAATTATCTTCGTCCGTATACTGAAACGTTTGATTTTCCGTGTAAACCAATTCGTCGTAGATAAAATGACCGTTCAGCAACTTTGTTTCTTCTGTGATGTCGACACTCATGTCATAATGGCATGGTTCTTCGCATATTACCGCTGATAACACTGTCACAGTTATTGTAAACGCCCAAAGCATGGGGTTTATACACTTTCTTGACATTTTTAAAATGCGTATTTAACCACGAACAATCACTGCTTAAAACTTGATGTTTTAACAATACCAGTAAAATGTCCCTTAAGAACCTACAAATCAACATTGAAATTAAGCGCCGTCCACCGAAACCCACCCCGCACCACACTCGGTCTTAATCGAGCGTATCGTGGGACCCTACAATTGGACTGGGAGAAGATGCCCAAGACTTAGGTTGCTACGCTCAAAGTGAGCTCTGACTGAGTTTAATGAGTTCACTTTAATTGTTAATATTTAAGTGCCAGGGAGATAAAAGCACATGGAAATTACGAACAGAAAATGAAGTTACGTTGGGAATATATCAAAGAAAACGAAAGTTATGTGAAAAGATCTTCACGCCCGCAGTAAGACGCCGCATTTTTTTTTAAATGCAAGATAATTGACCTTAGTAGCAACCAAATCGGACGGGCCGTTGTTGTATTATAGATTATAGATAGATTAAAATGTCAACATTCTGTAACTATTTTTAATACCAATGTTGCAAGTCACGCTCTAATATATTGAAAACTTGTAATTATTTGAGAAAGTTAAGGGTTAAATTCTGAACACTACAAAAACTTTCAAATAAACATATTTGAAAATGATAAGTTATTAGGTAGCTATGTTTTATTTTTTAGGGTATTTATTAAGTGTGTTTTATTTTCGAAACTGACATTAAATTCTTGCCAAGATTTACTTAGGTTTTATGCGAACTGTGCAAAATGCATCGGACAACTGATTTGATAATACCCACATATGGATTTTCTGCGGTAAAGAATCCACTGGAAACACATACCGGGATTGACAGGGCTGAAAAATAATTAATTAATTGATAATATTGCACAGTGTCGACATGACAAATAAAAAAATGTGAATCCAATCAGTACCATCATGGTTATGACGTGTAATACTGTAGCATCGTGTGTGTAGCATCTTTCAAATGGTGAGGACAGATCAGGGCTCGAAATGGACCGGGGAGTACTGTAGCGCCGTTCCGGTTAGTGAAATCTGTAAAATTATTACTCCGTCTTGTGTAAAACGATATTTTGACGGTCTGAGCTAGATAGGCCTTATAATATTATAAAATCTAACGCACTTATTTTTTTATAAACTACACATAAAATTTGATAACTAAATATCTTCAGAAATTTGTCGAGCGCTCCGGTTCGTAAACTTTTTCATTTCGAGCGCTGGGACAGATGGTTTGAAATATTAAAACGTATGTTTATACTAATTATATTGCATTATAATATTTATTTTTTAGCACTACAACAGGCCATGAGGCCCAACGACAGTAATGTAATTAATAATATAAGTCAAACAATCACAAACAACCGGGCTTTGAGAAAATCACATAAATATATTGTGCCCTCATCGGGATCGAACCCAGAGCCCTCAGATGACTATTTTGGTTAAAAAAAAAATATATATGTATATATATATATATATATATTTACTTATATGCAGTTAATTTATATGTTAGAGGGGAAGTTGGTGTAGTTTAGCATCCCCCAAATATGAAAATTATCAGATTGATTTTAAACATTTAAATTGAAAGCCAATAAACTATACATTGGGCTTAGACAACAAAAAAATGATTTTAATTTCTAACATAAAAATTTCGAAACACTAATGTCGGGTTTTTTTAGAAACCCAATCGTTAATGGAACTGTCAAAAAAATCTCGGTGTCCACCCGAATTCCGGAGTGGTGTAGGCCTGAACAAAAACGATGCATAAGTGCGAGTGAGAAAGTATTCGGTACCCTTATAATCTCTGCGACACGCGCTAGAGTAAGATAAAAGGTTTACAGATCTGGGAGATGTTTTGCTACGGTGTAGCCGGCAAATCTTAGCTTATTGCATAACTAAGCGTAGATAACCCTGTTGCTAAAATTGCTATTTCTTGTGTTAAACATAAAGTCAGTGGTAAATATTTTTAGTTAATTAAGTAGAAGTGTGTTGTATTAAAATATGGTAGCCGTACTGATAAGCAAGAAGATGGTATTACGTTTCATAGGTAAGTTGATACATGTTCGTGATAATTTATTTGTATATTATTATATATTTTAATATCAGTGACCTAGTGTTTCTTTAAAATAACTTAAATTATGGATATCTTTACCTAATGGTTGCATTTTGACCGCTTAAAAATACTATATAACGTAAAAAAAAGAAATATATATTTTAATTCTGAGCGTCTAGTGCGAGCACTAGCGAAATGGTCTATGGTCTCGAACATTTGTAGACGAATGCGTTCGCTCGCCCACAAACCAAACGCACGGCACGCGGCTTCATTTAGCAATGCAACGGGTGGCGTCTAGATGTATCTATAGTCTATGGGTGTAGGTCATGGCTGGGAAGGGGTGACAGGGCTCTAGCCTGGGGGCCCGGCGTGTCGGGTTGACCAGATAAGTGAGATAAACACACATCATAAATTAGCTTTAATAGTAAAAAAAAGTCTATTATACTTCATGGCCATGAACATTTTGAATTATATAATAATCGTGCAATATATTTTACAGTACAGTACATTTACAATACAGTTTCATTATCAAAGTAGATGTATTAAAAGTCGCCAATAATTCACTGTATAAGTACCCTTAATTTTAACTAAAACACAATTTGAAAAACGTTAATGTAGTATTTCACACTGTCAACAATTTAATTAAAATAACATACAGATGAGCAACAATTTAAGTGAAAGGGGTATTGTGGACATTTAAGAGGATGATAATACTACGAATATACCTCACCAAACTACAATATCGTTGCTTTAAATACAAAGTAAGTTTGAGGTTATGTATTATTTTTGTTATTCATGTATTGCAATTAATTATTCTATTTTGTTTCAAATTTAATATAAGTAATTATATTATCAATTTATTTTCAGCAACAATCTCAATTTATTGGATAATATAAACAATCTTCAAGTTATACGTACTGTCTGATGATATTACAATTGATGAGAATTTTGGGTAAGTACTTATGTTTCTTTTCAAAATGAGTACTTAATTTATTTGCTGTTCTTTCATATTTTGTAAATTTGACATTACATCTGAATAAATTGTTTCTAGAATATGTCATAATTTCATATATATTCTCCTTTTTATTATTCATGTAGGTGGAAGTACTTGGAGAAGTTGCAGAGTATGTTGTTTGCGAAGAAAACATAGATGTTGGCTATGATATTGACTAAATAATAATAGTTGCAATAGCTCTTTTCATAAACTATTTAATTATTACTTCATGAATCACTGCATTGACAATACAATGATATCTTTATTAAGTTTCATTTGAAAATTGAGTAATTTGAGAGGTTTTGTAATAATAGTTTTGTGAAAGTATTTTTTTTATGCCAGTCTATTATCATAAAAACTTTTTTTTTCAGAGCTGTGAAGTTATGTGAGTACACTGGAGAGTTCATCATGGATCATATGGGTTCTAACAACAAAAATCTTGAAAGTGAAGATACTTTCCTGTCATTTTATAAACTATTAATATTGTTCTAAATCTCAGTATTATGCAACATTTTTTTATACCACGTCCTGTCATTTTTCATAAACTATGTTTAATTTAACGTTGTTCTAATAAAGAATTAATCGAAAAAGGTATTTTTATTCAATTTTAAACACAATAATTAAGCCCTGTAGCAAAACATTTTCACAACATCAAGGTTCAATAATCAGATAGAACTTTGTTGCTCTGATTTTTTTCGATTTTCAGAGCAATAAGTTCCATCACAAAATTTTAATGTCTGGATTAGATAATATCAGATTTATTTAGTATAAAATGCTTTGAAAATACAAACATAATGCAATAACAATAATATTGTTAATATCTACCAATTTTCATTGCATATAGTTAGGATTTCATTCATATTCAAAACTTTTGAACTCAATATCTCAGTTTCGTATAAATGCCAGATGATACCTTGTTGTTTTAAGGTCACGAAATATGAAATTTTAATAACATATTTTCTAATTATATCTATATATTTTAGGTACCTATTATTCATTTTTTAGAAAAATCGTAAGCCTAGTAATTAACATCTTTGTTCTAAATCGGAACATGAATTATCCTCAAAAGTCAAAAATAGAGGTTATATACGAAGAATGGTTGTTACTTGTTAGCCATTCTCCCAACACATTTGGGTCTTTACGTTGGGTTTCAAACATTTAAAAACATGTATTTTTTCGAGTCGCGGGATCGAACTCACTTCTTGATGGACGACGACACTACTAACTAGGCCACCATGGGTGTATTCATATAAGAATATGTAGAAGTTAGAGTAGTTAAAGTACCTACATACTACAATATTAATCATATCCAAAATTAATTAAATTACTGCAGTTATCGATATATTATAGTGACGTAGAATGCTTGATATAAAAGTCGCCCTGCCCTGTAGGTCGATGTTTAAAATCCACCATTCATTAGCACAGGGTTTCCCAAACTATTTTCCGTGGAACACCAGTGTTTTTGTGTACTTGAATAGGTGTTCCGCGATAATAATTTGGAAAGGTTGTATACACTGCAGCACATGTAAAGATCTTCTATTAAGTAGAAGTAAAATAAGTAAAGAATCTACTTCATATTGAAAGGCGAGTGATGATCAATCTCCACTGATGTTTATGACGTCAAGTATCTTGGTACAGGCGGAGGACCATCTTTTCTCACACCGTGCTAATGAAAGAGATGGGGTAGGTATATTGTTTTACCTGACCGGCTGACAAGTCTTGTCAGATTAACGACAGTTTCCAAGATTGACAGAACAGTTAGTCGCGCTAATAAATATTGTTCTTAAACCTGATAAAAAACAGGTTGAAAATAATATGTACGTGTTAAATATTCAGCAAATCAGTGTATAAATTCTGGTGGGAATTTTGTGCGATGAAATGGGAAGGTAGTGGACATAGAGCACTTTTATTAGATACTGAAGTGAGATGGCTATCCTGAAGAAAAGCACTATTAAGACTTTATGAACTTCGAAGTGAGTTATTGGTCTTCTTGAAGACACAAAATAATTCAGGACAAAATTTTGTTGAAGTTTTAACAAATCCTTCATGGTTGATAAAACTTGCATATCTGGCAGATATTTTTACCAAGTGCAATGAAGTTAACTTAGCATTACAAGGAAAAAGTATTACAATTTTTAATACAAGAGATAAAATTGCAAATTTTGATAAAAAAAATACAATTTTGGATTTCATCAGTTGAATCTAATAATTTTGATTATTTTCCTGCCTTACATGTATGTTTGAATGAATTAAATTTTAAAGTAGATGAAGAAGTTTCCAAAATATTTTTAAAACACCTACATAACTTGAAAACAAATCTTTTGCAATATTTTAAGTAAGGACGATTCCTGGGTTCGGAATCCATTTTCCGTGACAGTTAAACCAATAGGCTATGAAAATCTAATTGATTTAAAAATTAGTCACTCTGATTTGATGATTTGAAACAAAAATACAAAGATCAGCATTTAAATGATTTCTGGGCGAGTTGGTCAGAAGAGTATATAAGAGAGAGTTTTCAAAACAAACTATTATTGTTTTACTTCCGTTTTCTACAACCTATTTATGCGAAGCGGGATTTTCTTTTTATGCTACAACGAAGTGCAGGAACAGGCTCGACGCCACACCAGATATTATTAGAATGCAACTTACCAATACTGTGCCTGTTATCAAGAAGATATGCAATTCAAGGACTCAAAATCATCGAAGTCATGAAGCGCCTTATTTATTCATATGTTTATGTTTATATTATAGTTTCACGTTTAAAAATAATTACTAAATAAATAATGTGTTTTAATAACATTTTTTTAAAATTTTTACTACTAGGGATTACCCGACCTAAAAAATAATCTAATTTCCGGGTTTGCGAAGTGTTCCATTACAGAGAAAGTTTGCAGTGAATCATTAGCACATGCATTCAACCTGGCAATTCAGTTGTCCTACGCATTTTGAGCGGTTAGCATAATAATATGTTGTAGTAAAAGCACAATACGTAAATTGCCGCGAAAATTCTAATATGTCAGTTCCTTGATAACTTAATAATAAGAATTAAGATTTTCAAATATATTTTACTCAGACTTTATGGGAGCACCTAACGTATTCGAATTTAAAAATTTTGGACGTATTTAGAGCAACCTCCCGATTATGTATTAAAATAGTGTAATAATATTAACTTTAAATATATACCTATATAAGATAAAAAAAATATGTTTATTGATAGGTTAGTTTCATATTTTGTATTGTGTAAAACATGAAACATTTATTTAAAAATACGTATTATAAGATTTGTGATATTATGGTATTATAAAAAACAATTTTAATATTCTAAACTAGATTAAAATATTATTAATACGGCAATATTTGTATAACATATATAATGTGTCTGTGTGTGTGTGTGTGACCCAAAAATACTTTCAATTTTGTTGATTTTAGATTCTTAAAGCCTATATACATCTGTCCACATACAAATAATCTATAAAAGCTTTATGTTTGTATGGAGACATGTGTTTTTATTCCGCCACGAATGGAAAGCGTTTTGAAATTCACGGAACGACAAGCATGCGTTGAGATATTTTCGGGTTTTTTTTTTATTATTTCATAGGAAGTAGCAACGCATGGTCTTGAATAGTGTTATTTTAAACATAAACGAGCATTTTATTATGATGTAGTTGTAGATTGTAGACCGTCCAAACTTTAATTTGATAATGTTATTTTTATAGTATTATCTTGCAGTGTTAACATGCGATGAGATTTAAACGTTGGGGCACATGCATTACAAAACCGTGAAAAACCGTATAGATATGTGAGGTTGCCAAACGCCATGGAAAAGTAGACCCTGTCCATCATCCCGGGTGAATCTCAACCGGGACGAATAATGTCCTGATACTTTAGTGGCCACGAACACAATTTTTCAAAACTGGCCAGTTTGAATGAAACGTAGCATTTGACAAAATTAGGAAAGAAAGCTAAAATTTACAAATGGAATTATATTTTGAAATGAATTTTCATTTTCCCGATTGAGAATTGATCGAGGAAATAAATCGAATGAAGAGCTATAAAAAGTCATCGACTTATATTCCGGGGTAGAAGGTTGATTTTGAAGGGATAACCTAATCGTAGAATAGGCTTTTGACTTTCTTCCGGGA
The DNA here is from genome assembly GCF_057557595.1 of Rhyacophila brunnea. NCBI lineage: Eukaryota > Metazoa > Arthropoda > Insecta > Trichoptera > Rhyacophilidae > Rhyacophila > Rhyacophila brunnea. The sequence continues at coordinate 37,596,603 of NW_028232827.1, read as the reverse complement.
TAAACTAAAATTAAGGTGGAAAAAACATTCGAATTTCAATACCATATTTTTTATATTATAATATTCTTCAAAAAAAGTTAACGACCTTAGTTTTATGTCGGTATGTACTAGGCGTATTGGACACATTCATTAATAAAAAATCAGGTTTTTTTGTCAGTGATTATTTGTGGTTCGCAGATATACACAAACATTAAAAATGGCAAGAAAGTGCATGAACTCATTGCTTTGGACATTAATAATAATAGTGTCAGTGTTACCAACGATACTATGCGAACAACCATGCCATTACCTCATGAGCGTCGACATAACAACTGGAATACAGTTGCCAAACGGTCATTATGTCCATGATGGCTTAACGTACTCGGAAAACCAAACATTTCAATACACGGAGAAGGACAACTCAACTCATTTAAGAGGGTGTACGTGCCTTGTAAAAAATTGCACGAGAAAATGTTGCTCCAGAGGCCAATTGTTGGAAGGAATATCCTGTGTGCAGATTAATGATAGCCTGGTTAATCCATTCAATCCGCCAGTGCATCATGAAGTGAATCTTTTGAAGGATCTGATGGCTCATAATGTCATTGTGGCTCATAGACATTTTGGGTTGATCTTTGGAGACGCGTGTCCAAATAAAGACAAGGAGATATACTACTCTTACCCCAATCTTATTACGCAGGATGAATTTTTCCTTCAACCGGTAAGAATAAATTGTGTAAATAAAAACACACGTGTTACACCTAGGTCAAAATTTTCACAGAATGCTATTTTCTATTGAAGGCTGAGTATGTCATCGCCAGGGCTTCGTCCACTTTATTTATTTCATGACTGTTACATAATACTACATGGGTTTCCAAAGACTAAATGAAATATGTAGAAATGAGCCAGGGTTCTTACTGAACCCTTTTATCCAATTGTTAGGTAAAGGATGAGAATGCATTTTTCTTTAAAACGGTATTTAAAAAAAAATATTTGTCATAATTGATGATACTTCCCAGAATTAGCACTCCGAAAGAGGGAAAGAGTCACTCTTGATATAATAACAAATACACTTTTTTTATTGAGCCTAACAAATTATACAACAAAATATTTATCTCATTGCGGATGGACGTCAAAGTCCAAACAGCGTAGCAAGGAATTACTTAATGGATGAAAAATAATGTCAGTGTCTTCTACGCTAAGCACATAAAGGCTCCCAGCTCCCTAGGACCTAGACCAGGGTTAGCGAACCTTTTTACGTACGCGTGCTAAAATTTTCTAAATATTATTTTTCGACTGCCTGGCGTGTCGAGCAGTTTTTCATAGTGAAAGATTGTTTGAAATCAATAAACAGGTGGTGGAGTGTCAGGTTGTATTCGTGCACTTTCTCCATGGTTTGCCTCATGAGATGGATGTGATCTATGGTGAATCTATTTGGTCGGAAGCCACATTGGTATTCTGCCAGGATTACCTCACCATAGATCATTAACCTGCTATACAGTACAGATGAGAAAACTTTATATGCTCCGTTTAGAATTGTGATCCCTCTGTAATTATCGCACATTGTTTTATCTCCCTTTTTCAGAATAAGCACGATTATACCCATCTTCCATTTCCCAGGTAAAATTTCTTTTTCCCAAATATTGACTATTATCTTGTGGATATGTGCTTCCAACGTTGGGTCACCACTCTTTATCAGCTCGGCAGGCTCCAAGTGCTTTATTGTTTTTCAACGTTCTTAATGCTTTTCTTAATTCAGGCAGAGTAGGCTCATCAATAAATTCCTCATCAGTGTGGTACAATACTTCTACCGGTTTCTCGTCATCATTACTATAAGCCTGATTTCAAAGTGTTGTGAAATAGCCTTTCCATATTTCCATAATGTCCTCCTTTTCGATCAGCATTTGTCTTTCACCATCCTTATAGGAGCTGAACTTGGGTTGATAAGATTTCGTTAGATTTCGAAGAGTCTTGTAAAATTTTCTGGGATCATTGTTTCTTCTTTGATATTCCATGTCTTGGGAGTATTCTCTTGAGCATCATCCGCTTTTTCTTTCGACAGAGCTTTCTTGCAGTTTTTCTCTTTTCTTTATAAGTTCCGTAATTTTGGCGCGTTTCCCTTTGTATGCATTTCTTCCTTGCTTCATTTTTTTCTAACAGTGCTTGCCTACAACCATCATCAAACCATCCTGCATCTATTTTCGCTTTATTTTCCCCAAGAATTTCAGTTGCACTCGTGATAATACAGTTTTTTGTATTTTCCCAGTCCACATTCACATCATCGGTTATTGGTCATTTTTAAGTTTGTGTCTATAGATTCCTGGTAGGTATTTATCCAAAAAATTTTCATCTCTCAATTTTTCAACTTTCCATTTAGTTCTTCTCTGGCCTTCTTTTTTCAGTATCAAGGAGATTTTTTGTTTTAATTTTGCTCTCGCCAGGAAGTGATCAGAATCGCAGACACGCACATCCTCCACTGTTGTCGCTCTTCTTTTCGATATAAAAATGTAATCTATTTGGTTGCATGTATTACTTCCAGGTATTTTCCAGGTTCCTTTGTGGATCTTTTTATGCTTAAACCATGTATTATTAATTATTTAATTATTTGCAGCCGCTAAAAAGCATATACGTTCACCATTATCGCTTATCGTTCATGCAAACTGTGCTGCCTAGCTACTTCCTTAAATGCTTCCTCTTTTCCAATTTTTGCATTGAAGTCTCCCAAGATAATTAGAGCATCATGTGGGGAAACTATTTCGCAGGCTCTCTGCAGAGCTTTTTAGAATCTATCCTTAATTTCTTAAGTCGCATCGTCGGTTGGGGCATAAACGTTGATGAATGTAATATTGAAAAGTGTACCTTTCAGTTTAAGTTTACAAAATCTCTCGCTAACTGGCTCAAATCCTAATACCGCCCTGTGGATATCAGAGCTGATTAGAAACCCAGTTCCATAGCGACCCTGCGTACCTGCAGATCCACTGTAATAGTCTAGTTAATTAGTTAGTGTAGTAGATAACACTGTAAAAGTGTAGTTTCTCTTGATTATGAAACCTGCGTCCTCCCATCTTATTTTATGGAGTGCAGTCACACTCATTTTGTACTTGTGCAATTCAATTGCAACCTCCTTCATCTTGCCAGGCTGCAACATAGTGCGTACGTTCTATGTGCCACATTGAACATATAATCGTTTGTCCTTAATTATTTGCTTCTTTGGTCGTTGGTTTATGGGGAGTCCGGGGTCCAAGGCAGTTGTTTTGATGTTCGTAATCAGGGTTTTTTTTTTTACTGTGTTGGGTGATTAGCCCTACGACGAACCCTCCTTTATCCGGCCTTGGGACTGGCCATAGCGTAGTGTGATATCCCCGTTTGGTCCCCATTTGGAGATGTCTTTGTGTATCTTGAGAGGCCCGAATCGGTATCGAAGCCAACAAATAATAACGGCTGATTGCGAAAATAATTAAATAATGTTTAATATCTGTCTGTCTGTTTCGTAATTAATTTATCGTTTTTAATAGATATTGAGGCGATTAGATATCCCGAGCTACATCTACTGTTAAAAGTAATTGACATATCTCTTTCTCGCTCCATCATACGGGCGATCGCGAGAACGAGCGAAATGCACGATCCGCGCACAGAGTTTTGATTTTTAAGAGAAAGAGGAAACAATCGGTTATCCCACACGAGGGATAATAGGTACAAAGTAGTGGAACTAGGAAACTACCCGGTTGAAAAGAAAATTTTTGCATGGTGGCCTCGTTAAAAGATCCCGTACAATATGCGTGATTTGTGAAAAAGGTCTTTATGGTCTTTGTTATTGGAACATTTAAAATATGTATTGCAAATGATTTTATTTCATTATTTTTTTATAAATGAAACTGTTTTTATATAGCACAAATGCACTTTACTTTAAACACTGAGTTGAGTAAAAAACTTTCCCATTGGTTCAAATCTATAAAATAAAATAAAATAAAACTTTGTCCTTCCACCAAGAATTTGACTGTAAACAATTTTTTATGTTGTAAACTTAAATCTGTATTTGGAATTGTTTTTATTATGAAAAGGGTGATGCCATGAAAAAAATATACAATAGTTATAAGTTCTAAACCTACCCAGTCACAAAACATATATGAATCGGGTTATATTACACAACAATAAAACTACATAGACAAAACAATGTTTCGTACCACCGGTGCAGTAGTATGTTCCCAAATTAACTTAACATTTCGGGCATCAATAGCAAAACGACGATCGTTGTTAGCATTTCTGGCCATTATCAAAAACAACGATATATCGTTGCGTAGCATTCTAAGGGTTAAATAGTAAATGTGTGTAACATCGACCATGTCCGATTCTAATAAGATCATAATATGCGCCTCTACAGAGTGGAGGTTTGTATTAACAGATTTTTGTTTTTACGAGTAATGGATGTAGCCACTTACTAAACCTGAAACACATAATTATTCACAAAAATACGCCTAACTTGTGACGTGCTTTTTCTTTTCATCATAGTGCTCCGTTTATGTCCCTCTAGAGCAGGGTTGGCGAACCTTTTTACGTACGCGTGCCAAAATTTCCTAAATAATATTTTCCAACTGTCTGACGTGCCAAACAGTTTTTCATGGCGAAAAAAAGTTTTTAAGTTTTCTAAGTTTTTAGAATCCAATTGCGTCATGTGGTATAAGAAAACATCGTTATTATAATATTAATACATAAAACAAACACATAATAATTAAACCTGCCGTAATAAAATAATGTGCAGTGGTTCCCATTTTCCTTTATCTGTAAATAATACCCAGTCTCTAGTTGTACCCGGTCTGTGTTGATGACTGTGAACATCTACTAGTGATGATAAAACTGATAAATAATCTAGAATAATTATTTATTAAAAATTCTCAAAATTATCGATTCTTAGGATCCTCTTTGGCTTAAATTACTTTATTTAGTAGCATTTTTGTATAGAATCACCCAGATTGGTTTCTTTACTATATCTATGCATATGACATTAGTTTTAGTATTATGGTTAATCCAGAAACAGTGTAGGTTACATAAATATAGGTAGGTGAATAAATGAAATAACGATAACCACTAACCACACTAAGTACACATTTATTTAAAAAAAAAAAAAGAAACAACAAGTCAAGTGTTCAAACTGCTTTAAGTATCATGATCACAGTTTTTACAAACACTACTTTTTCACATTTGCACAATGATATACATGTCAAAGCCCATTTCTTATAACTACATGATAATGTACTGCAGTTATAATTACATTTGCATGGTTTAACTAAATAATTTGGTAGAGATGTTCATTCGTCATCTGTCTTGGATCGGATCGCTAATTTTGGAGATTTCTTGAACAGGATCGGCGCTCCGGTGCGCTCCCGTTCATTTCGAGCCCTGGTCATTACGTAATGTTTTTAAAACGTTTAATGACAACAATACCATGAATTAAGAATTTGAGATATTCTTGAGAGCTAAGCCCTGAATAATAATGTTGACTATTTATGTCAATATAATACATTTTAATTCTCCATTTAATATAATATGAAAGTATTAACAATAGAATCTACATTTGAAAATAATTATATAAGTGCTTTGATTGAAACACTTGTAAAGGTAAGGATTGTAGTTACTTATTAGTGTATTAACATAAGAATACATGATAATCCATTTACATACTTGTATGTTGGTATTGTATACCTATACAAAAACATAAAAATAATAATAATTAATATTATATAAACTAGATAATAAGTAGATAATACAATCATAGATAGGTAGATATATATATACATAATAGATATATAGGTTATATTATTATTACATTACATTACATTAGATATAGTCAATTCACTGTAATTTACTTTTTTGTTTGTAAGAAGTAAAAACGTTTTTTGATTTTAATTTATTTTATTTGTTACCACCATAATCAGTGTCGCGCTAAGGGTGGCAGCCGACGTCCTCCCCAATATTAAATATTTAATATTTTAAAGTAAGAAGTGATTGGAAATAGCCAAATCGAGAGCAATTTATTTTTAAAAACTAGCTAATGATATACAAAAAATACTGTCCGTACAAACTTATGCTTTATTTATTATACTACCACACTGACCTATCCTATTAAGGGCGGACATGCTCAGCGTAGGTCAAAATGCAGCTTTTATTGTATTTTCAAAGCATGATCCTGGACATTCCTTAAACGTTGTAGATAATCTATTTATATAATTATGAAGCCTTATTATCCTTTATGTTTATTTTAAACATTTGATGACTGCATAAAGTATTTTTATTACATAAAATAGTATTCTTTTGAACCTCTCGCTCTAATGTTTTAGAATAAAGTCATATTTCGGTACATCCGTGTGCAGTGGTGATTTTTTACGTTTATTAATTTTTAAACGCATTCATAAAACTATTAGTATAATTTATGTCGACATTATTATAGTGAAATATTTACGATAAAAAATTATACTGATAACCTCTGTGATCCCAAATTTGACAAGAATTAGGCATTTTATTATTCAAAAAATGGGCAAGATTTACACATTTAAAGATACTTATAAAGATACTTATTATAAGCAATGTCATTGACCATTCAAGTGTGATAAACATACTACGAATAATGATTGCTTTATAATAATTATTGACCTAAGAATAAGGTAGTGTTTTTTTGAAATACGCCATTTATTTTAGCATTCCCCAGTGGTTAAGCTACAACATACGGTCATACAGATTTGCATGAAATAATATAGGAGTAAAAAGAACACAATTTTTTATGCTTTCTTTTAAGAGTTTTATGAATTAAAATAAAAAATAATTGATAAATCCCTCCTTTTCTAATATGAAAATTAAGAAATGTGTCAATAAAAATGTTTAGAACAATTACAAGCTTTTTCAGTCCGAATGATCGAATTTACGTAGTCATTGACGTACGAATATTGACAACTAGAAGAGTAAAATATCAAACATATTTGAAATCTAACGAACCTGTGCGGATTTAAGAGTCTGTGGATTTGGGGTGCTCCAAGCGAAAAAAAGTCCGACGAAAGTCGCCTGACTTGCGTGCCAATGGAGCATGGGTTTCAAAGTCAGTTGGCCTGTCGGCCTCTAACTGTCAAAAACAAAAAAATAACGGCCATCCTGATCGATTAACTTGATTTTCAATCTGTAACTAACTGATTTTACCGTGAAGAGCTGATTTCATCGTCTGCTTTCATAGTGTTTAATATACAACGTAAAATCCTTTGCTTAGGATAATAAACACACTTTTGACCACGTGGTAGATTAAGTTTTTTGATACGCCAAACCGCCCTTGAACACACACTCCCGCTCCTCTGTCACCCCTAAAAATATAATCTTTGTTTGTTCACTAGGATCTATGTAGGTTACAGTACGTATACAGCACATGGAAAATTTCACAAACCGGAGAATAATTTTCTGAAAATATTAACATAGTTATCAATTTTATGTACATTTTATAAAAATAAATGTGTTAGATTTTTCTGTTATTTGGTCTATCTAGCTCAGATAGTAAAATTATTTTTTCCACGAAACGGAGCGATAATTTTGTAGATATTATGAACCGGAACGGCTCCTGTGTGCTCCGGTGCGCTCCGGTCTATTTCGAGCCCTGTACGTATATATGATATATCACGACGATGATGGGATATAAGTGAAATTTCTATCGTGGTTTCGACCCAACATACGAATCAATTACAAGTCTCATTTTAACGGTATGAAATAATCCGGAATATATTAGTAACTAGTGTCATGTTCATTTATAAAACATGACTAACTATTCCCATCGCTTCACTGGCCACGCTGAAATAAAATTGTCTTTGGATAAGTTGGATCGCGCATCGGATTGTCGGTTTTGGCGCTATTTGGTTGTTCCGGACGAAGTCGATAAAAACGCTGTTCGCGCTGGAATTCCTCTCTTTTAGTACCACCACCGCTGCAGATTCTTGACGTCCAGGAAGAAGCATACCCGAATCACAATTTGGACGTCGTCGACGAAAATCGAGGAGCTGGAGCGATGGCGGAGGCCATCGAGTATACTACGTGTCGTCCCGGTTCCTTCATTTTATTATTTTAATTTGTTCCATCAAGTTTGTCAGTTTAGTATATTAGAATATTTCTATAGTTATGTTGTGCATGTGTAACTACCACAAAGGTGTTATATGGTTATACCTATCAATTTTGCAAGGAGATATTATATAATACTTTTTACCTGCTAAACTTTGCGAGTTTAATAAGAGTTTTTAAATAAACAACATTGTAATATGAATAAATACATACCCTACTTATATCAAGATAAGACATCCGAGACTCTCTCAAACTTTGTAAGTACTAATACCTCAAAAAGATGAAGAAGATTCAAATGTAGGCTGGTAAGATCCTTAATTGGGCATTACTTGTGTTTGGGAAGTGAGGACATCGTGGCGGACAGGATCAGTTATAACACAGAAATTTAAGTTATAATTCCGTGCGGAATAAAATTTATTTAAACTCAGGCATAGGCAAACATTAACAATTTTACATCACTAGTTATAACAGAGAAGACACATTATTATTACGGGTCCATTATCGTAACACATTTAATTTATTCGGCGCTGACACTGGGGGCGAATTAATTTATTTGGGCAAATTACCGGGATTAACACCGAAGCACTTTGTCAGACACGCGATTTTTTTTTTTTTTTCTAGATGCCTTTATGGATACCTCGCATTTACTATCGAGGTTTCTTAAGGACTTTGGCACGCAAACTACTCTACTTGATGCTAGTCAAATGAAAATTGTGCCGGCTGAGAGAATATGCTTTATTGAAAACTGTTCTTCTACCCGCATCGGGTATTGCTAATTTGAATTCGGCCAGGGCTTATGATACCGCTTTAAGGGTGGTTATATGAATTATTATTAACACAATAACGTTAAAAGGGATTCACTGATTTACAATATTGAGACAAGCGCGATCTTGCATTTTGCGTTGAGAAGGGCGGCCGGGCCGCGCCGGCCACGTGATTCTAGGTACGTTCCACTTTCGCAGGAGAATTTGCACTGTCAAAAAAGACTAGGGGCAAGGGGGGTACATTCACGCTCGGAAGGCGCGGTATCCGAGGGGTGCGGGTTACTTGAGAGATTTTTGAAGCTCTCTCAACGGTAAAGTTAGCTTAGGAACGGGCGGCCCTACTGAGAAATTCTCGGCTCATCGGCACATAGCAATGAATGTACCTCACGTCACCCTGGAAAATGCGTCTCGCGATAACATTATTATTTTGTAAGGCGGGGCTGGTCAACTTTTGTCAGGGGAATCATGATGTTTTTGGTTAGATTACTGATTTGGAATTTGAAACGTTTTTGTGCTAGGGGTTTCGTTTGATAACAGTACCTACTTTATATTTGAGGGTGAACAAACTGATTAAGAATATTATTGTAGGTACATGCAAAAGAGCACGTAGCGCACCCTATGATGTATGGATATTTCCAACGCTTGTTCCGTAAAGCAAAAAGTCAATAAACTAATTTAGATAAAGACTATAAAAGAACCAAACGCCCTAATTTCCATGTCTATTATTCTTAAATCTTTTACGGCGCGTGTAACTCTGTCTGCTAATATTTTTGTACTTGTATTTTACGTTGAATAAACTTTAAGAGTTACTTATTATTACGTAAAGTCTATTTGTTTCCCGATCATCATGACGCCATCGCTAAATACATCCTCGAAGGTAAATCAGCTGACAATTATTACCTTCAAGACGACGGTCTCTAAACGTAACAGCTGTGAGTTCCACAGAATGCCCAATCTTTGGTAAGAAGATATTATAAGGAAGGTTAACACTATCAAACCACGCCAAGTAACTGCCAACTCAAGCCACCTGTCTCCTTTACCTACTCATCTGAGGGACATAACAGTTCGTTCAATCAACATTATTCCAAATGTCTAATCAATGAGTTATTTCACTAGTTAACGCTTGCAATCGCGTTCCCGTTCGATCGAACGCGACCATTTTTGTAGTAGCCGGAATTTCATATTACTTATATTTGATTGTTGAATCTTAAACGGACTTTCATTTATCTTACTGTGACATTTCTTTTATTGTTCTAATTTAAGCATCCGCAAAAACATCATTTTTGACAAGCGTTTTATGTCCCTCAGGTGAGTAGGTAAAGGAGACAGGTGGCTTGAGTTGGTAGGTATGGTGTTATTACTCTAAAATTAATAAAAAAATTAGACCTCTAATAGAAAAATAATTAACAAATGGTCTTATACTTTTGTGTGACCGAGTGACCCTTTTTTTCAAACAAATTGTTTCATTTGAAGACCGCATGCTGGAAAGTCCCTTAACTATAAATACATGGTCTACGAAAGTGTCTACATGCCCATGCCTGCATAATTTCAGATCATATTACGTTCTTGGTCGTTTAACCAAGATGGCGCCCGTAAAACTGTATATATTGCTTAACTTAGATTCCAGTTTATTGTACATAAAAGTGCAAAGTTAACGGTGGCATGTTTGAAGTTTGACGAAGGTAGTAAGTATTAATTACGTTTCCGTGCATCGGATGGCGCTCATGTCAATACAAGTACTCACAGCTCTGAAGATAATTGTCTCTGCTCTACAGAATAGAATCAAGCTAGCGACAGGCGACAGTCCAGATCATGGATTTGGGTTGTCTCTATTCTTATTTTTGTAATCCACCAAGACACGAGTACCAACATATAATACATTACAGTAGAGATAAGGTTGCGGGAAGGGACCAATTATCAACAATTTATTGCCATATAACGATATTTATATACAGAAAGCGTATTGTAGGTAAGGTGTGTCGGAGTAAGTGTAACTTTGGGGTAAGTGTAGCTACTAAGATATCTCAGTATCTACTACAAATTTGATGATGCCATCTATAAAAAGGTGATAGAGAAGTCACTGATTTATAAAAATAATCAAAAATGGTGTCGATACCATGTTTTTTGAGGTGATTACATGGATTATTCTCCAGACGACATATTGAAGTCGACGAGTGAGATGGTAGCTGTTACAAAACTATGTTTTAAAACACGGAAATCTGCACATTATGGTTGTAAAATTTGGTGAGTATATGTGTTTTGATACCCTGCTTACGTGTTGTTATCGTTTTACTTATTGATAAGCATTTTAAAGCTTTAATCGAGTAGACACACTTTCCCCGCGAGAGTAAACGCGTGGGGTAAGTGCACCTTTTTTTTTTGTCACACCCCCATATATTTTGTATGAATTTGCATAGTCATTATTTTAACTAGTGATGGGATACGACGCATTATTTATATTTTTATATCATTTTGTACAAATTACTTATTTGTTTGCGAAACGTAAAAATGGCCATAACTTTAAATGGGCGTCATTTGTTGTATCTGTTGAAATTTTGTAATCTTATATTATACATTACATATTTAATACGATGTTAAATACCAATATTAATATACCTACATGCTTATGATGTATTATTCGCTATAAAAAAAAATGTCATCATTTGATGTTTATAACATAATTTACTGGAATGAGGCTATAAAGAAAATGTGCCATAGTATGTGGATAGATTTTCACCATAGGGCATCATTAGAAAAGGGGAAATGGAGTAAGTCGATTCTACCAACACCACGAGAGGTGCCCTGGTTTGTAGAGTCTTCTTTGACGAGGAATGAGCTTAAGTTAATACTGAGGCTAAGAACAGGGCACACCATGGGCAAAAGATTTGATGTCCTCATGGGAAGAAGCGAATCGCAGCTCTGCGATGAATGTCATGTTTTAGAGGACATTGTACATATAGCACTGCAATGCCCCAAATATGAAGTTCACAGAGTACAGCTGCGAATTGCAGATATCTATGAGAATGTCGACGAATTGAAGGGTGTCCTGGCGGTGGGTAAGACGGAAGAGCTAGGCAAAATTGTAAAGTTATTTAACAGAATAGGAGTGAGGACCTGATCGACGGATCCCCTTCTAGAAGAGAAGAGGCGATATGACAGCGAGTCGCAGTCAAAGCCTCGGTAAAATCACAAAAAAAAAAAACATAATTTAAATGTTTTGAGTAATAATATTATGTTTATGTTGATATGTTTGTAGAATAGAGAAAGAATCATCAAAAAATAAATATGCCAGTACTGACGATCGAGCCGAATATGTGTGGTAATTATAATCTTTTTGGCGTTTGGACCGTTGGTAATATTCCTCTAAATAATAACCATAGACGATACATTTTGGGACATCAAAATGCGGGACAGACTTGAAAAGTTTTATATGGATTGTATTTTACCTGAAATTTTAAACACAAGATATACACGAAATATGAATATAAGAGATCCTGAATACATAACACACTATTGAACGTAGAAAACAATCAAAAGCACAACATTTACCAATATGTAAAAAAAAAATGTTTGATGTACTACAGCCGATAACTTAGAGAAAGTCTTTAGTCAATTTTATAAAGACAAAGTAGACATGCTGGCAAAGATTTTCACCAGAAAAAATAAAGCTTTTTATAAGCTAGGTATTATGAGTAAATAATAAAAAATAAAAGCACACGGAAGCACACCCAGTGAACTAGGTTGATAGACCCTATCTTAAAAACTTATAAAACAACGTCCACCTAAATTCATTCTCACGTAAGTAGAATATATCAATTTCCGAAGCGGTTTGATTGAATACCCTCCCAATTACCTTTGATATTGTTATGTTTTTTGTCGGAATAGTAAAATTAATATTAAGTATTTTACAAACATATCACATAACATATTTAACATTATTTGGTTTTATTTTAATTTTCCATGATCTTATTGTATGTTTTAGGTACCTACAATTTTTTTGTATTTATCTGTCAAAAGCATTTTCATGGTTGTACTTATTATTTAATCGATACCTATAGGTATTAATGAATATATTATTAATATTGTTAAAATAACCATAATAAAAATTAATAACGCTAAATGGACGCATGTTGAATGTTATGACAAATTATATTCCGTCCGGCAGACGTTATTAGCTCATTTCGGGCATTGCATAGTTACGATATTTTACCGGTATTTTTAGACCATCGCTAAGCTGAAGTATGGCCTTAAATGAAATATTACCTTTCTATGCATGTAATACGTTATGGTTTTGAAGTACTTTTTAAATTAAGATGAATTTAGTTACACTTACCCCAATATTGGGGTAAGTGTAACAATCTGACTAGTGATCAAAAAATATTAAAATGTCGTATTATAGTAAGATATACAGTGGGTTCCTTCTATACATATTAATTGTAATGCTTTTGTAGATCCTACGGTAAAGTTTTCAACTGTTTAAAACACACCTATTCATCATGAACCAGGTTGAAATTCATCTCATTGAATTATATGTCACACTAACCCCGACTCACCTTACATTATTCATTTAGAATGCTGCCGATACAGGATGTCAGCCGGATATTATTGGACGGAAAAGTCAATGTATTGGTAGATTATTTGTGTCGCCTTTTGAACTTGTTTTGATAAATGTCTGTTTTATAAAAATTATTCAGTTGAAATTTTCCCTCTGAGACGGACGAAACCGGTCCAGATTTATTTATTAAAAGTTGAATAAGTATTAAAAAAATGCGTTTTATTAAATTAAATCAATAATACAATGCATCTCCACCATGAATTGACAGTTAAAACAATAAAAGAAATAAATATGTCAGCCGGGTGAAGTAATATGGCTGATTACCAAAATCGAACTATTCTCACAAAAAACGGGCAAGTTCAGACTGACTGGTGTTCAGCGTTCTCTAATTGCACGGTTCTGCGGAGTCAAATTATTGGATATCATTAGGTAGACAACATAAACACACAATGTTTGACTGGCAGGTGCTCGAAATCCTTGTAACAAAAGACTTTTTGGAAAATAAGAATAAACACGAATAAGTTATCAGTTCGCAGATTGTCAGAAGTGGTTTGACGTTTCAGATCAAACGACTTCTGACGGTCAGAGAATATACAATTTCTTCGTGCATTTCATTCATTATAGCGGTACAAGTACGGTTGGAATCTCCAAGCTTTACAATAATTCGGAGCGATCCAGCGCTCGGAATGGAGCGGAACGCCCCGAAGCGCCGTTCCTGTTCGTGGGATTTCCAAGGATGGCGTTCCTGTTCGTTAAAACCTCGAAAATGGCGTACCGGTTCGTAAAATATCTGACGGACAGCGAGTCGTCTATTAAAATCCTCAAGCGACATACTTAATATTATTACGTTCTGGGTTAGATTTAAAATTTACGAAAATGAATTGATAGGTACAAAGGTACAAAAACATAAATATTTTTTTTTATTAAAAAATAATTTTACTGGTTTAGAACCACTGCATTTTCTATGACCCGTACATAATGTACTTAAGTTTTTTTGAAATAGTGATAGAGTAAGTGTAAGACAACGTATTTGAGTACTAATCTTTTTTTCAAGACAATACTGTTTTCAACGAATTTGACCTTGAATGCATCAATAGACAGATCCTTTTGCGTCAATGGTGATAAAACAATAAAATTGTATACCAAGAAATGCACTGGGGCTATTAGTAAGATTTATTGCATTGTTGCACGTATGGGACAATAATGTATTTTGAAAAAAAAGGTTTTTATGATTGTAAGGAAAGGTTGGAAGCTATTTTACATTGGAATGTAGATTTACTGTAGTATTAATTTATAAAACGAGACACTTATTTTTTTGCAAGTTCATACATATTATTTTAATACAGTTAAGGTTAAGGTACATGCCTAAATATAGTGACTTAATAACGTAATAGTTATAATGCACACTGGAACTTTTAAATTTTTAAATGAAACACATTAAAAACATATATTATCTTTACTGTATAAATGACTTAATTAATTTGTTAAATATTGCACAAAAATAACATAGTAAAAATAGTGTGAATAAAACTACGTGCCCTACCTAAGTATCTACCGAGATAGGTATACTTTATTTGTCCTACCGAGGGTTGAAATTCTTGAGCACGTTTATGATCAATATGGCAGTGGTAGGCAATTGTTTTTTGTAATGAAACTTTAAATTTTGTAACGAGACAACCATAATTGACCGAATTGTCCATTTATCATATTATTATGTTAGCGAAATTTACATGGGTTTGACGCGTTCATAGTTTTTGTATTTCATAATGTAATCGGGGTCGTTCATTGGTCGTTTATCAATATTAAGTTGTATGCAGCCAATGATAAGCGTTTTCATCAGAGGAAGCGACAAAATTAGACTCCTTATTTGTCCAAATTTAATCATTTTAAGTTGTGTTTTTTTTGTTTCCCATTACCTAACCCCCATGCTTTGCTGCTCTATACTAATTTATTTTTTATATTTCTTACATTATTGAAGAATTGATGAAGTTCAGCGGAAATACTTTACAGTGAAAAACTAAGTAGGTACCGAGAGAGATGGAATAAAATAAGGGAGGCCTTCATCCAGCACTGGATCGACCAAGGTTGATGGGTTTGGTTCTAAATAATTATTATTGTATACATGAAAAAACCTAACTATTGCAGCTGCTTTGCTAAATTTTTAAATTTCCGAAAAACATGTGCTCTGACATCGTTTAAAAACTCTTTGTAAGTACTTAATAGCTTAAATTGTTGTTTAATAATTTCTAAGGGGGTCGAATATTTCATATTAAATAGTAAATATGGTCATGCTTTTCCCTGTGACGAGAACATACGTATTTGCTGTTTTACTTACCTACTCAACGTTACGGAATCGCCAGATAATAATTATTTATCCTAATCTATTATAATATTTTACATTGAGTGACAAAAAAAATAAATATCATTTCCTCATATATTTTTATTGTTTTAATTTTATATTGATATTTTTCGGGTTGAATGAACTGTGTTTTTGATAGTTAAATTAATATAATAATACATTTAATAACTTAAATCAAATTATTCCATAATTAATATAGATACATATTCGTGAACATCGTATGCATGTTAAAATTTTTTGTATTGTTTAAGGTACAATACGAAATAAAAATATTTAAATAAATCAATCAGAATCCAATGGGATAAATAATATATGAAAAAATTTCCTGTATATAACAATTTCTATAACATTGGAAACCTATTAGAATAAATTATCCTACATGTTCACATGATGTAAATATTTTTTTTTCTAATAATATGTACCTACACTTCTGAGGTTGTTTAAAATGATTCATATTTAATAAAGAATGCTACATTTGTAAATCTTGCGTATTACATACTTTTTTAAATAATTTATTAAAAACCATGCCCTTGCTTTATCGTATACGATGGATTTTAATTTGATTAAAAAATAGTTTACCATAATTAAAATATTTCGAATTTACGAAAAATCAGAGCTTTGAGAAAAGCGGCATGTATTTTGTTTAAACCGAAGTATCTTCACTCATATTTCTATCCACTCTTAGTTGCATACTTTTATTCAAACTACTAACGAAACCAATGAGAAATTGTGATTAGTTTGTCTATTATTTCATGTATTTTAATAATGTTTCCCACTCCAATTAGATTCATATACGTTTAGTTATTTATATTTGTATAATTATTAATGTATTTTTTAGAAAACGATTTCGTAAACTAAAATGACTCTATATTTGTATGTTACCACTAATTATTATAGCCGATAGCGTATTGGGCGAAGATGATGATGAACAAAGTACATAATGTAAAACTAAAAGATATTTTAATGTTACAGATATTATTATATCTAATATCACACATTTGTGGAAAATTGTCGAGCGTTCCTGTTCGTGAAATTTTCCATTTCGAGCACTGGAGCAATCGCTCCTACTGCTAAAGTGCAGTATCTGCTGTTAAATAAATACAAATTCTTCTTAATTAAGTGAGTAATATCGCTGGATTATTCTTTTAATATATTATAATAAATAATGTATCTCCCACTGTGTAAAATAAATAAATATGAAAGATCTTCAAGAATTGAAATGTAAGGTAATGAACTTTGTTTTTTGTCTTCTGAACATTTCACATAATGTCGCTTTGGACAAACCAATCCTAGGGCAACGCACTGTAGGCATTCTATATTAGGTTGTCTACTTTCTGTTTCAAATCGTAACGGACGTGCACAGTTTCTTCGTGCGTTTCATTCTTATATAGCGGCATCAAGACATTCGTCATTCAGTTAGCTTGTTGTCCAGAAAACTGTCATGGCTTCCAATCGGTGGCACCTAGAGGGCGGCGCCTCATCGTCATATTTTGATAATCCAACATTAAAAACAAATTAGTGAACATTGATGTTGTCATCTTCACAACATAGTATCTTCGTAGATTACGTTTCCAAGAACGACATTTTCATTGACTTGACTTGGGATATTCCTATTTATTTATGGGGCACATATGCAGTTGCTCATCCCCTTCGTCTGAAGTAAATGATCTGGATTATAGGTTGTTTGAGTTTACTGTGTACGATTTTAATTTGATTTAATTTAACTTAGACCGGTTATTGAGGAAAGCCGGGAGAGGGTTCTCCTCTATAATTTTTAGTGGTGTATTGCAAAGTTTAGCAAAAAAGAGAGAAAAAGAAAAATGAAAGAAAAAGTTGTAGAAAAAGAAAAAAAAAATAGTTAGGTTCATCCGTCTCTTCTCAGCACCGTTTCGTTCCATTGTCGCCATCTTCATCTCCCACCTCGCTTTTGTCCGGTCTCGTGGTGTCCTGCGTTCGGTCCAGTTTGCTTCTCATTAGACGGCAACATGAAAGATATACCCGTCTCACTGGTGGCGAATTGTGACTTAGTTACATAGAATCGGGTTATATTAGATGCTGTCGATCCGTATCGTATAAGGTGGTATCTGAAATCAGTATTACGACATCATTACATCACACTAAACAATACAATAAAATTAATTACTTAAATAATTTTATATAACAGTATTCATTGAAAAAAGAAAACATTAAAATTAGCCTTAGAAATCCGTCAATAGATCTTAGACCAAGTGGGATTCGAACAACTCTATCGCTTGCCGTACCTACTCTAAGCTACCAAATTTTGAGTCAGCGTGATCAATAGATTAGGCGGTGAAATCCTAAGGCTTTTTATATTGGGTATTTTCAATTAAATCAATAAACGTACTGTCAATGTTCATTTAATTGGTGCTGGAAATGATTGCTGAGGGTATCCTGCACGCGTCTTGCCAAACCTTACTAATCAGAAAGCACGACAAAGGCAATCCATATTTCAACATCGCCCATAAAACTACACCTCCAAGCCCTACTTATCGGAACTCAGTCCATCCCAGTAACCTTTGATGCGAGAGCTGGCACGTGCTCATATCATACGTACGGTATGGTGGTCGTTGTAGGGACCAGTGGTGACCGGTGATTATTTGGATTGTAATTTTTGAGGGTCATCATCATAATCAATTCGGCGTTGTTTTTGATTCGGCAAAACTATATTTATAACAGTCCTCGAAATGGAAATATTACGAACCGGAGCGCCCGTTAATTTTCTGAAAATATTCTAATTTTATTTGTGTTTTATAAAAATAAGCGTGTTAGATTGTTTGTTTTATGGCCATTCTAACTCAAATGGTAAAACTATTTTTTTCACGAGAAAGAACGACAATATTGCCGATTTTATGACCCGGAACGGCGCTCCGGTGCGTTCCGGTCCATTTCGAGCACTGATTTATAACTTTTTTAAACTGTCTTATTGACATTTGGGAAACTATCTGTATATTTTACATTTATTTAATAAAACATGTTGCGAGTCACTGAATTCTTTCTTGATTAAGTTTTAAGTAACGATTTTTTCTCTTATCTTATAGTAGAAAAACACCTCCCACTTTTATCAGAAGCCATCTTAATCGTATACCTATACATTATCTTTAGCAATTTGGTACACTGTATGAATAATGATCACAATTATTATAAAACTGCACATTGTGAAATTGCATTAACGTTATTAGTTTATCACTAGAATTCATGAATCAATCATTTTCCATAAGTATTACAAATAACTGACATCATTTTGCGTTTAGTTAAGACACAGGATAATGAAATATTAATTTTCCAGAAATGCTGTAGGTTTTTACTGCCATACTATCTTCCCTCCAAGTATACTGATTTAAATTGGAGTACACATAAGTTAATATATTTTAACATACCTAGGTATATACGGACATTTCATTATATTTCTTACCCATTTTAAAATTAGAAAATAATCAATTTTATTGTTTTTAGTTGTACATGTATTTTACATACGAGATTGCTAAATGTGATACTAAACATAATTTGAAGCGTGAAGAGCAAACCGATAATTCAAATCTGTAATTGCTCTGTACTCATACCAATATGATGTAATTTTCTCAGATTGGCGCACAAATGATTTAAGTAAAGATGGCGTACACAGTGCATATTGTCTGTATTATCACCTATTTGCAATATGGGCACATCAGTTTATGGTTTGCATTACAATTAGTGAGCGATAGTATAAAAACCAATAAAGAAAAAATATGATTTACGATGTTGAACGATGTTTCATAACAATGAAAGCAGTGCAGTGCACTTATATGATGTTAGGCCAGCTGCCGCTGGTAGGGACATCACAAAGTATCGATACATACTTTGAAGTAACGATTATTCTTGACCGATACCTGGTATCAATAATTTTACTTTCGAAATGACGTCCCTAGGTCATCCCGTCCCGTCGTCGAAGTAACCATTCCTGCCACTATTATTCAGACCTCATTAGTAAATCATCGGTCATCTGCAAATCCATTGTAATTTTATAATTTGAAGCAAATATTAGGTACATATTGGCAATACTGAAATATTGTCCTATGACATTTCGTATTTTAGAGTGGAACCCCGATCTACCATTCTCGCATAAATCATTTTTCCATATGGATCGTTCATTTTTGAGAGTCCCGCCAAACACCCATAAGAACAATGTTAAATAACCCCGCATTAACCGTTCCCCGATTTGTCGCTTTCCTCGATCTATCGTCTAAATATGGTCCCGTCATAAATATTATCCCGATTTACCGTTGTTGTTGAATATTATTCATTTCTTTTTCGTAAAATTGTTTATGATACATACAGACCTTTCAGTCGCGTCTCACTAAGTTCAAAATCATTTTTCTCTTCCAAAGATATAGACGAATCTGTGGTTAGAAAACTATGTCACTTTGGGGGTCTTTATTAAAATGGAAGTGCCAAACTGCGAAGAAGCAACTTAGTATAGGTAAAACGTTCTAAAGAGACATTGTTGTAGGGTAAAATTGCTTCGCATCTGTATTGGTGATATTTGTGTATATGCATTAAGGCCTGTAATAAAACCCTACTTAGAACCGCCTGCAATTATTACATTCTCACCCATTGGTTAGGCGTGCAGTGCAGGGGAGGAAAGGGCGGAGTTTCTATTGTTATTGAGAGTCACTGGTCATAAACATTTCATAAACTCATTCTTTACAGTCGTATACAGTGTGTTCATATAGTGATTGTTATCGAAATGATTTTTCATACTGAATTATAATGTCCCGTTTAATTAATCATAATATTAATGCCCAAACGAAGGAAGTTGTATATAATATATATACATAAAAAAATAAAAACGAAATGTGTAGTGAAACTATTGTTGTGACAGAAGTTTCGGATGCATCAGGAGTTAGTTTAAGAATGGTTTGGCGTGTTTTAAGAGAAAAACAAAAAATAGGGACCTTTTCGAGTCCTAAAAAGAGGGTAGTTAAAAATAAAAAAAATAATATTGATGACTTTGATAAATCTGTAATTCGACGGTGTATTCACGACTTTCATAAAAATCATAAAACTGTTGCAACACTGAGAAACATTCATGTAGTGTTGAAAGAAAATATTAATTTCAAGGGTGGAATTACGTCATTAAGTAAAGTTATGAAAGATATAGGATTTAGATGGAAAAAAACAGAAGACAATCGGAAGCTGCTCATCTAATAAAGTTACATAGTTTTCAAAAGAATTGAATATTTAAGAAAAATTAAAGAATATCGTGTTCAGGGGAAATCTATTATATTTACGTATGAAACTTACATACATTCCACACATACCACATCATATTCGTATTCTGACGGATCGAATTCTGGTTTTAAGAAGCCGATTTCAAAAGGTACCTACTCGCTTAATTATAATCCATGCTGGCGGTGAAAATGGATTTGTGCCAAATGCTTTATTAAAATTTAAATCCAGTTTAAAAAATGACGATTAACACGACGAGATGAAATACAGTAATTATGAAAAATGGTTAAAAGAAATGTTAATTCCTAACCTATCACCGGAATCTGTTTTTGTTATAGATAATGCATCCTATCACAATAAACTGTTGAACCCAACACCAACCTCAAATAATAAGAAGGGTGAAATAATTCAGTGGCTACAGGATAATAATATACCTTTCTCATCGACGATGATCAAACCGGAGCATTACAACTTGATACTAATGAATACATCTCGGCATGTAAAATACAAAATAGATGCTATTTTAAATCAACGCGGGCATTCTGTACTTAGATTACCTCCTTATCACCCAAAATTAAATCCCATAGAGAACATAATATGGTCTGTTGTTAAAGGTTATGTAGAAAGGAACAATGTTGAAATGACAATGGCATCTGTAGATAGATTGGTGGCAGAAGCCTGCAATCAATTACCTATAGAACAGTGGCGGAATATCTGCGGTCATGTGGAAAAAAATGTGAAAAGAATGTAGTTTTTTGGAATATGACATAAGAATGGATGAATTGACCAGTGAGATTATAATCCACACCGCAGATACCTCTGACGAAGACGATACGGATACGCACACAGACAGTGACTCAAATGGATGACATTAACGATTACCTTCAATAAATTATGTTCTTCCTATTATTTATTTTACTTTAACAGAGTATCATATTGTGTACTTATAGTTGAGGCTATGAGAGTATATCGTTAAGGCTAATTCATACATTCAAAAACATTGTATATTCTCAATCCCAACTAAATAAATAATAATACACAATTAAATTATGTTCTTCCTATTATTTATTTTACTTTAACAGCATTATACTTATAGTTGAAAATGCCTTTTGTAATTGTTTTCCGAAGTCCTAATGATTATAATATGTATAATTAAATGACATTGCCAACGAAATTATATATTTCCAGTATTATAATTGTCTTTAATTTAGTTCTCTATAAATTTAAAACTAATCTGTTAAATAACGATAATGAGATCGTTAAGGCTAATTTATAAATTCCAAAACATTGTATATTTCCAATCACAACTAAATAAATAATAATACACGGTGTTTTCATTGAATTGTAACTATCAGTATAAATAAATAATATATAGGTACCTATGTTCTAATGTACGCATTTTTATTCCATATTTTATTAAAACAATAAGTCATAAAAAATGCTTATTTACCGTAATACTTCACGCACACTCTGTGCCAATACTACCAAAGACACCAACACTACTGCAAATCGTTTTTAGCGTACAATGTCTCTGTAGAACGCGTGGCCTATATTAAGGATTTTTTTTAAATGAATGTATAACGTATATGTATGTAATACATAATGTAATAATGTACATGTACATAGGGTAAGAGGTACAATCGTGGGCCACCCTCCAGTGATGGGCCACTCAGCAGTAAAACACAAAAAATAGCTATTTAAAAACCTAAGTTATTGGTATTTGTTCCTATATGTGACTCACAACATCATATACTTCGGTTCTAGCACATTATTTCCTGTATAGGTAGCAGGACTGACCATATAAGTGACCATTTTGTATACCAAGTCACACGTTTTGCATTTTGTCTGACAATTGCTTAACTTTTTGTTAAGGAAATAACATACTTTGGAGGGTAAGATCTCTTTAACTATATTACTAATTATACTTTTTATTTAATAATCGTTATGCTGGATATTCAAACATATAATTATGTTAAGTCTACGACTATTTTGAATTAAAATGACACATCTAGCTGGGTGGCCATTTACTGCACTAAATATATGTAGCAGTTGTATGATGGGCCGGGCTGGCCCATGACTGAAAAAATGGTTTTTTACTTTTAATTAACTTTTTTATGCTAAATACAATATTTATAATGCACTATGGTACCTACCGTTTTTATTTTTATGTTTTTTTAATTTTAAACAGTCGTTGGCTACGTGGCCGATCACTGAATTTGTACTGGCCCATCACTGTATTTAGAAACATTTAACTTCCCATTTCTTTCAAAATATCAAAATATTGAATAATTTAAGTTTAAAATATGATGTTAAAACTATAGATGATGCTGTTGCATACTTTTATAAAAATGGGGAATGACTATGTGAAGTTGCAAAAAAAAATCGGAGTGCCACGATCTATATATTGGAAATATTTTCTGTGGTTACTGTGGGTATAGAGTTTCCTATATTATTTATCGAAAGGCATAAGCCACATCTTATCTACCAAGTTAGTGAGCTTTGTCTAAAATTTTATTTGAAATACATCTTATGACACTATAATCCTAATGCACCTAGTATTCTTCAGCCTATAGATATAACTGTTTTCCCTCCAGTTAAAGCTGCAAAATATCGCAAAATGCTGTTTTCATCCTTAAAGATTTTACGATGTAGTGGGCATTTAAACAGAAGAAAACCTTGAAAATATTCAAAATACTAGCGGAGGTAAATAGATAAAACATTTTTTATACCATACTTATAGACTGCGGAAAAACTTAATCAAATTAAGTCATTATCTGACAACAGCTAGAGCATAGAAAATATAACCCAATTAAATGTATATAATGTGTCAGTGCCGAGAGAGAATGCAACATGGCAATAGATACTGAACGCATGGAAGAAATAAATGAAAATATGGTAAATATAATATCTACAGTTCTAATTCAAACATTATCTAAAACAAACATCATGGCCTCAGATACCAAAAATAAACGATAAACATTTTTTACAAAGAGTTCCATTCGCCATCACTTTGCAAAAATATAGAGATATTTAAGACCAAAAAATAGAAAACAAGAAAAGTGCAGAGGAAGATAAAAAAATAAAGGCAAAAACAGCACATTTTAATGAGGAAATTGAAAGTAGAGGCAAACAAAAATAATAAAGTTTAAAAAATGGTGGCCAAAATCATTGTGCGATTTGTGAAATAATAATAAAACATCTTAATAAATTAGAATGTTCAGTGTATAAAGATAGCTTCCATTCAAATTGCGTTCCAAAATCTCAGCAGGTCAATGTCCCAATTGAGATTGATGTTTTATTTAGTGACTCAGGGGATGAAGTATTCAACAGACAGGTCAATAATTTTCTAAGACCTTAGAATCCACTCTCTGTCACTCTATCCTCTTTTATTACATCAACGGTGAGATAAAGGAGTATGTTTGTTGATTATATCATAAGATTAGATACTTTGATTCAATATTTTATTGAAAAGTAAGCCTTAGTTGTTTAATTTATTCAAAAAAAGGCGGGTGGCCCATCACTGTCTGGAAAGTGGCCGATCACTATCTGAGTGTGGCCCATCACTGTACTTTTTGCGATTTTTTTTTCTTTTATATTTTTTGTAATAACCATGTTT
Source organism: Rhyacophila brunnea (assembly GCF_057557595.1). Lineage (NCBI taxonomy): Eukaryota > Metazoa > Arthropoda > Insecta > Trichoptera > Rhyacophilidae > Rhyacophila > Rhyacophila brunnea. The sequence goes on along the minus strand of NW_028232827.1, from coordinate 37,572,022 downwards.
GTTGTTATAAACAATGTACACATATATATCAATATACATGCTTTGTAAAAACGAAAAAAAAATGCATTTCAATAAAACCGCATTAATAAGCTTGTTCTGACCGATCAAAGCAAGCCATTCGCTTAACTGGCCCATCATTGTACCTCTTACCCTATGTTATAAAAAAGGTCTAATAAATAAATATTTTTTTTTATATATATCCGGCATTTATCGTTTTTTTAGGGTCCCTTGAAAACCGTAGAGTCGGGGTTTCACTGTATGTGCAAAAGAGCGCATCCAATTTGTCCTGTTGCTCAATCTGTGAATCTTCCCGAGATAGGCACTGCCCACCACTCAATACCCCATATACGTCGCTTGGGAGCAAATTTAAGTTAATTTAGGAGGTATACATTATTATTATTTACCTTTTGATGATGAGTTCTTTCACTTTCCTTGTCCACACGAAAATAATAAAGATGAATAGTATGTGAATGAAGTCGAACACGCCGCCGATAATCCGTACATAAGGTTCACTAGACGACAAGCAGATGAAGTATGAAAATCCCCAGTTTATTCCCATTGCCACAGACAGTTTGAAGTAACGCTTGCACCTATAAAAGATAAAATAAATTGGTCATAATAATACAGTAGATATTATATTCATTGCTCTTCGCCTCTCATACGGCTCTTTATGTTGAGTTTTGCATAAAGACCTTCACCTACACCAGTGGTTTCCAAACTTTATGTTACTTCACCTCCCTTTTAAAAAAATCTAATCTTGGCGCCTCCCCACCTTTACTTCATGAAATAATACAGAAACCTTTAGTCAACAATGTACTAATACAAAATTGAAAAAATATTGGCAGAACGGTTGGCATTGTTCTGTTCAAATTTCCGGGTTTGTGAAGTGTTCCATTGCAGAAAAAGTTTGGGAAACCCTGCTCTAGATAGTTCAAATTATGATGATTATAGTGATAATTATTATAGTTGCTAATAATTATGACTTCTTTCCCACGTAAAGTGAGATAATGTGTGCATGTCTCATTGATGAATGTGTGAAAGTCGACGTACAGCCGGACAACTTAGAGATAATGTAATAATGCGTAAGTAAACTGTGAATAGTATTTATAATACTCACTGAATTCCAGGTGCCTAGTAATAAAAACATAAAATTTCAGTAGAAAACAAACAAATTTTACTTCAAATAGCTCTCATGTAAAATTGCGTTTTTGTTGATGTCCGAGTTTACATAGGGACCGTCGATATTATTACTTTGGACGCGGAAGACGCACACGGCGCGTAATGACTGAAAAATGAAAATTATTTTTTCCACGAGATGGAGCGATAATTTTACCGATTTCACGTACAGGAACGGCGCTACAGTGCATTTCTGTCCATTTTGAGCCCTGCTCCCATTCAAATGCAATTATCAAGATGTTCATCTGTGAGCCTGTTTCTATGTTTACTTTTAACCACCTTCATAGTGGAAAACGTTGATTCACATAAGTAGGTAGAACAAAACAATGTCTTCATGTTAAGCAATAAAATTCAGAGGCAAATTTATAAATATGATAAAATATCTTACGCCAGCTACCGAAAATGCCCCCGAGAGCTACCGGTAGCTCGGTAGCTCGAAAGCGACCGCTTGGCGATCACTGTTAGTGACAGAATACGGACAGGTGCAATAATTTATTGATAGGTAGATAAAATCGGTCTATATAAGTTATTTTTCATATCAATTACATTAACTAATAATATAACACATTTCGCAGACGTAATTCAAAATTTTTATTTTGAGTCCCCATAATAGGTATATGGAAATTTAACCTTTTTTTATATTCTTCGTAAACCGAATGAGTGGAGTTGGTGTCAAAGTTGAGCATAGACGTGTCCCGCCCGGCCCGAATTATGTTCAACGTGGTGATGGCGAATAGAATCAGGTTGCACACGATCAATATGATAACAGGAATGTTATAGTAGATCAACTCCGCATTTTCTGAAAGAAAATATCATCATTATTATAAACCAAACAATGAAAAACCTTTGAGAAACATAATCTTCTTTCTTGGCATTATTACCCTATTTGGGTTTTGAAGTGGGAGTCGAAAAAAGACCTCCACTAAATTGAAATCGTATAAAAAACATTTTGAGCGAAATACTACTAAAACCCATTATTATTTGAAAAAATATTTTTTTTTATCATGTGTCCAACAAGTTACGTATTAAACTGTAAATAATATGTAATAGAGTAAACACAACGTTGAATTTAATAATTGAGGTTGAAAGTCGGTAACCTCCATAATTTCTCATCTTGAGATGTCAAGCACATTTAGATTGTCACGAACCCGGTGGTTCAAGTATTGTAATATAATATATTAGTTCTATATTTTTGATTCTGGCAACAATGCATATCCTGCACATTGGCGACCCATATGCAAAAGACAATTTACTGTTTATTAACTTAAATGTTTATAAATAATAAATTTGTGACTCTCGTTAATGGATTTCTTCAAATAATCGTCAATAATAATATTAAAGTATCTTATTTTATTGTTTTTGTAATATTACAACGTTTTTATTAGGTCGTATTCTTATTTGTCCGGCGGTTGTTTATCCAATACAAATCTTGCAATCGATTTTTAACTAACTTCCCGACTAGCTAGACAATTTTAAACTTTAAGAATATATCAGAACACGATGCCAATGCATTCTTTTAATACTTTTAGCCATCCTTAAGTAGAATTGAATTCATTTTCAGTTAATACTGTTTTGTATGAAAAGTTATTTCGAAAGAAATCCGTAATCCAATCCACTATTATTGGTTGCTAGGTGTCTGGGGTCCTAACAACTAAATTATTAATATATACGTGCTACTATGGAAATTAATATGAAATGTCAAAATGACATTTCAGTATTATTTCTATCAAGTACAATTTTTATGGATCATTGAAGCTGGTCAGTCAAGTTTATATTATGATTCAACAGAAAATTTAAAAATGTTGTAAGTACTTATATAAAAAGTTCTGTTTATCTTGTAAGTAATTATTTTACATCCAGCTGTCAGTGTAGCTGAACAATTCTTTATTGCATTGCAAATGGACTTCTTCCAACTAAATACTAACTGATTAATATTTTACAAGCCTTTAAAAAACTTGTGATTAAATATTAAATATTCCATTGATTTACGGTTTTATTGAATCTTTCATTAAACTTTTCTTTGACATTAGAGTTTTCCTTAATATCATTTAATTCTGTTTTCTGTAATCTGATTATATTTTGTTGTAATATGTTTTGTGTACTTGCCCAAGTCTAAGTACAAGATTCCAACCATTTTTTAAAAAGGGGACCTTCAGTCCAAAATAAAGATGGTAAATTCGAGTAAATTTTCAATCACTTCTATACATTGAAGTGGCGTATCTATAGTACACTACCTATTTATAGTAAGCATGGGCAAAAACGTCATTTTTGATAAGCGCATGGTGAAACAGATATAATGTAAATTATTACCTCTCGAAGAGAATATTAAAAATATATTGGTTACCTTCTTACTCCAATGACAAGCATGACAATTTTTCTAAAAATAATGAAATAGACATACTTGCCGACTAGGGTTTTTAATAACACTGCAATAAAAATATGCAATTTCGACCTTTTTTGTATGACTTTTTGTTTGAAAATAGGGTGACCAATAATTAATATACTAATAGTGATCTTGTGTTATTTTCATAACTTATGTAGTTACAGTATTCTTAAGTAGGTAGGTACCTACCTACAATATACATGCAGAACAGAAAAATACTTTTTATGTTAATTAAATATGCAGCTAATGTAATGTACTTAAACAAAGTGTGTTAACAGAAAAATTGATAGGCAGGAATATCTCATCAATATTTTTAATTGCACACTAGCACTAGACGAACTTAATTGATTTAACGTAGGTATGGAATATTCTTATTTCAAAAGAAATTACACAGGTAAAAATAAATTTTAAAAAACCGCATAAGAAAGAAAACAAAATTTATACAAAATTCTATTTAAGAAAAATTATATTAACAGACTTTTTTAAGAGGAATGGTTGTTAGCCATTCACCCCTCCCATTGGGTCCGTTCAATGGTCAAGCTAAGTTGTGTAGGTAACGCCGTCATTGCCATAGAGTTATAGAATAGCTTATCGAAATAATTGGTGATGTAATTTCTTTATTGTACGGAGATGAAAAATAACATCTCAAGTTATTGCAATCCAACAAATTATATGTAAGTACCTAAAGATGGTGTGGTGTCATCACCCTAAAATGAATAAAAAAGTTAGACCTCCAATATAAAAATAATTAACAAATGGTCTCATATTTTTGTGTGGTCACCCGAGTAACTCTTTTTTTTCAAACAAATTGTTTTATTTTGAAGACCGCATGCTGGAAAGTCAGTCAACTATACTCTATGGTCCACGAAAGTGTCTACATCAGTGTTGCCAACCGTACTATAATTATATTATTTGTACTATAATTTTGGTCCGCGTACTATATCTTCGAATACATAAAAATTAATATTTGTTTGTTTGTTTGTTTGTTCGTATTTAATGCGCAGCCATACCGTTCATCCGATTGCGATAAAACTTTGTAAACTTATTGCTTGCACTTGCGGTAAGAGTATAGGCTATACTAATATATAAAAATGAATGTCTGTCTGTCTGCATGTCTGTCTGTCTGTGTGTCTGTCTCGTATACGTTCCTATACCATTCATCCGATTGCAATGAAATTTTGGTAAGTGGTTGTATGTACGCCCATGAAGGTTTCTGAATTAGAAAAATCATCATCTTCTTCTTCTTCTTCATTATATCTTCTTTTATTCGTATGGTCCCTATACCATTCATCCGATTGCGATGAAACCTTCGTCAGTTGTTGTGGTAACACCCGCAATGGTTTTTGAATTAGTACAACTATCTTCTTCGTCTTCTTCTTCTATTCTATATTCTTTTATTCGTATGCGTTTCTATTCCATTCATCCGATTGCAATAAAATTTTCGTCAGTAATTGTGCCAACACCCGCGAAGGTTTCTGAATTAGTGCAACCATCTTCTTCTATTCGTATGCGTTCCTATACCATTCATCCGATTGCAATGAAATTTTGATCAAGTGTTGTGCTCACGCCGCAAAGGTTTCTGAATTGATACAACTATTTTCTTTTTCTTCCATTCTATCTTCTTCTATTTGTATGCGTTCTTATACCATTCATCCGAGTGCGATGAAATTTTGACCAGTTGTTGTGAGCACGCCCGCGAAGGGTTCTGAATTAGTACAACCATCTTCTTCTTTTTCTATTCGTATGCGTTCCTATACCATTCATCCGATTGCAATGAAAATTTGATCAAGTGTTGTGTTCACGCCCGCAAAAGTTTCTGAATTAGTACAACCATCTTTTTCTTCTTCTATTTGTATGCGTTCTTATGCCATTCATCCGATTGTGATGAAATTTTGACCAGTTATTGTGCGCACGCTCGCAAAGGTTTTTGAATCAGTACAACCATCTTTTTCTTCTTCTATTTGTATGCGTTCTTATGCCATTCATCCGATTGTGATGAAATTTTGAAACTTAGAATATATCTAATGATGTACCCGAGTTTAGTCTGACACTTTTACAAACTAGTAACGCAACTTTACTTTTATAATATGTACTAGTGAAACAATAGGTAGGTACCATTATTGTATTTTGTTGGTTGAGTAAAGCCAATGCACGAAATAATTTATAACGCCTAAAAATAAATATTATCGTGCAGGCGCCCCATATACTTTTATTATTTTTCACATTGTTTTCATTCGGCCGGCCGGCGAACAGCGTTGGCGGTACCTAATAAATCATTGCAATGAATTGCTCTACCGGCAATAATTATTATTATGTTTTTAAAATAAAATCTTCGATGACCAGGTATTTTGTTGTAAATTTGATTTATTCTTCATTCTGTGGACTCTGCTCGACTAAAATATGAATCACATTGATTCTGTTATACCCGCTCTTAAGTAAACCTAGCTGGCGCCCGTGACATGACATGACAATAATTAATCTATATTACAGCCACCGAATCCATATTGGATTCGGGAGTTCAACTCGTGTGACTCGCCAAAGAAAAGAGAGTGCCCGAAAACCCACGCTACTGTACGTTTCTTCTTCTCTTAGATTATGTAATTTTTAATATAATATTACAAAATACAAAATATCATTATATAACAAGATCTACAAATAGAATATTTTATTTTGTAAACATATTAGTAAAAAATTAGTAAAAGTGAATAGTGAAAACAAAAACCATTAAAAAATCATGTAATAAAATATATAAAAAAGTGGCTGATGAATATAAACGACTGGGTTTGATTTGGTCGCTGAATCGTTACATGTAATTGCTATTGAAAGTTGACGATTGCTCACGACTATCGTTAAATCGGGTTGGATCTTCGAGCTGCCGGTGTATTATGCAGGACTTGAAATGGACCGGAGAGCACCGGAGGTAGGTTATATATCAAAAAATCTTTCACTTATTTTTATAAATTTCACATAAAATTTGATATATCTTCAGAAAATTGTCGAACGCTCCGGTTCGTAAACTTTTCCATTTCGATCGCTAGTAATATTAGGCCTGTATTCTTGGAAGTATCACGACGCAAATAAATCCTCCGAAGGGATAATTATATAATTCTAACTGTTCAGAGGTGGCAAACTAATAATTCAAATATGTACCTAGTTATAATATACGTAGAGAATTATTGATCTATTTTAAACTGGATTGATTCCGTTCTGGTCCATAATAATGCAATATATCTAGAATATTTGATAGCTTACCCGAAAACCAGCACCAATTTTCAGTAATACCGGGTTTCAAAAAAAAATCAGGGATATCTGGGTAGAATTCCATCACTGCGCAAATTCCCGTCAAGGTGACGGGAGATCCCCAGGCATAGAGGCAGTAAAATACTATGCGACGTCTTTCCGATGGGCGCGTTCGGCTTCTTCGAGACTGGAACTCTTGGAAGTCTCTGCGAAAAAAAATAGTTATAATGCATTGTGAAATTTGCATTCAAATCGAGATATTTTTGACGTCGATAATGTCACAAATTTGTGATTTCATTACCGTTAGGGAATGTAAAATGAAGATTGAACCTACTCGTATGTCCATAAATTCAAATTGTATATTTAATTATATTGCATTGTTTCTTCCTCTGTAATACATAATTTATGGGAAACTTCAAATATTCATATCTCGCGACTTAAACCAAATTGTTGCCAAGGAATCTTCAGTTAAAATTTCAGCGTCTTATTTGTTAGTCCTCAGTATTAGGTCCATACTCTGTGTAAGAACACGCGACATTATGGGCCTTACGTGTAACTACTCGGCCATCGTATGCATACATTTTATTAAATATAAACAAATAAATACTAACTTATCTATTTAAATCACACGATAATTTTGAAATTATCTACTTAAATGTGGAACACACTAAAAGTCTTATGTGTATACATTAAAAAAAAAATGAGACGAAATTTTATAACCAATTTATAGATCTTCCTAGCCCTAATGAAGAATTTCAATGTATCAGGAACCCATTGGCTGATTTTTTTTAATCGATCACCTTTCGATGACATCTCAAGAGCAGTTAATTAAAATTAGAGAGAGTACAACATTACGATACGAATTGCAACAAAAATCTTTTCGTAATTGGTGGATGCAGTGGCACGTTTAGGGTAGTGAAGGCCCGATGCAACGTCTGATTTTGAGGCCCCCACGATAAAAATAAAATAAAACCATAAATTTCAATTGTTTATTTACAATTTTTTTGTCTTATTTGCATTGTTTTTTTTTGTAAACAGGCTACTTTTTTACAAATTGAAAGTATTAAAATACCAAAAATAATATTGTCAAACGACATAAATACATACATACCTATTCTTTTTATATAAAATATTTTTTTTTAAATTCTCTTCCTTCCTTCACATTTGTATGCAAAGAATAAAAAAATAACTTTTCATTGTTTACATAGGTATCCAATGTCTAATAATTGTTACACAAAATCTAATACCTATCAAGTTGGTATATTTTTATTTGACTAAATAAGGTAGGTCATGGCCCCCACATCCTAAAATGCGCCCCGCGGCCAGGATCTTTGGCGGGCCCCCCTACTTATCGCTATGTTTAATGGCATGTATGACAAACAACAGAAGCGTTTTCAAAATTGTGTAAAAGTAAGGCCTTCAGTTTATTTTTAGGGATTTTTGTAGTTTTAATACATCTACTTGAATGATATAGTTGTCAAGTATCAATATAAAACAATCAAAATGCATCTATCGACCTCATTTTTTAAATGTAAAATCGTCTCTTGTGAAATAGCGCAGCAGGCGACTTTTTTTACCTAATATTAGAGCAAATTTGTGATGTGTGTTTTTCTTAAATATCTGCTTGACCCGCCACGCCGGGCCCCTAGACTAGAGCCCTGTCAGCCCCCCCCCCCCTTGTGGGTGCAATGAGGTTGGTACATACACGAATACAAACAAAAATGTATTTCATAAAAACGTTTGCTGCACATAAAACTTTAAGAAAAATTTGCCTTAAATTTATATCATCAATATCAAGCAAATATTGGATCGTAATAACAACAACCAAAAATCCAACACCATGTCATTAAGACGCTAAGCTGTCTGCAAGACCTAGCGAGGCAGCTGGCTGTTGCCAGCTAGCGTTGCTAGTAATTATATAATTTTACATTACACAAAAAGTAAGAAATTCGTACGGGATTTTTTCGATTTCCTATTGCTATGGCGGATCATGATCCGCCTTTTTTTCTGAATGTCGGGTCATAAAAATATAAAAAGCTGTAGATTCCATGAAGCTATGGTCTATTGAATTACTGATTTTAATTTAGTATTTTATATTATTAATTAGCATATAACATATCATTTAATATATAAATAGCTGACAATTGAGCGTAGTTATGCACAAAGCAGCCGAGCCACACAAACCTCAAACAGAGATAGAAGCACTTTTATGTAAATTGTGTTTCTTTGAATCAGCAAAGCCTCTGTATACTGTGTATACCTTTTGAATGATAGATATTATATATATATATGATGTTGTATAACTTTTGAAGAGATAAAAGCATATAATCTATGAAATTTTTGTGTTTTAGCAGTCCAGGTGTTTTGAGTAAAATGATTTTTTTTAGAATGTGCATTCTGCAGAATGCAGCCATCTCTTATTTTTGTAAGAAAAGTCTTTATTTTTGATTATTTTCTTTAAAAATAGCCTTATAAGTTACTAAATTATTATAGGAATTTCAAAATTCTGAAAATAATTCGAAAAACTTGTAAATTATACATCAATATTTAGCTGCCTGGCACTATTTTTTATATGAAAAATCTGTATATTATATTAAATATAATAAAATGAAAAACATATACTTAATGTAATTGAGAAAATAATGTTTATTAATTGAATGTAGAAAAACACACCTTACAGTCACAATTTAAAAAAAATTCCTAAGTACATAATATTATCATTTGGCTGCTTTTTGCAGAACGAATATTGCATATTTTTAGAACGCATTTATATGACATTTTTGTATGACAGCAGCTTGGTTGCTTTATGCAAATCGAAAATGTCATATTCTGCGATTTACAAAATCTTTAAAACGCATTTATATGAGATGTTTGTATGATAGCAGCTTGGCTGATTTGTGCAGAACGTAAAACAAACGTCTGAGATTATGGAAATCACAATAACTCATTTTTTTCAAAATTGTGGCTTGGCTGCCTTGTGCATAACTACTTTCAATTATAATTATTATGTTTGATGTTTTATACGTGTTTCAAAAATCTGTGCATTTTATCAAATATATCTGATCTGAACATAAATATCAACAAAAAAAAATACGTGCGTTCAATATTGATTGTTTTTTCACAGACAATGCAATACGAAAGAGGGAGACAATATTTTGTTTATATCATTTTATTATAAAATCGTTTTCATTTTAAAATGCAGTTCATTAATAATTTTCATAGTTGCTACTTTAAAGGAAAACACAAAAAATCTTGTACACACTTGGCCCCTTAAATTTAAAACCCGACCTATGTATCGCATTATCACAAAGCATCAAGCCAGATTATCGGATATTATTAAACATATGCAGTCATATTGTTCACATTAAATAATTTTAATCAGAAAAATCAAATCAGTTTCATAAATTGATTAAAATAAATAATTTGTAATTTAAAGAAATATATTTTATTTAAGAAAGCCAATACATGTAATTTTTACATAATATTATATATATACGCCCACGATGGCTGAGCGGCTATGGGTTAGGCTTATAATGTCGACGTCCCTGGTTCGAATCCCCCGGGTCTAGCAAAAAATTCAAATGTTGTTTTTCAAAGTGTATTTGGACTCAGAGTATGGACCTAATAGGACAACATCCATTCATCGTAAATCGCTCTTCGCGAGGCTCTGCAGCCTGCAGCCTTATCAAATCTACCGCGGTCTACGAATTTGCATCCCGCGATAGAATGACGTCGCGTTACGTACAATCGATACATCCAGAATCCGGTGGTGTAATAACATAATAATATTATAGTGACGTGTTTTGCAGTATTGGCATTTATCACATAGTAACTCGTAAATTAGATCAACGACATCCATGTTTTTTTGCATTTCTATCAGGAAGCTGTCCGCAAAGAATCAATCGTGGAAATATAAGACCGATAGCAGTACCAACAATAAAATTAGTTTTTTTTATGTTTAGTCGGGATCGTCTTTACGTTGCTCAAATAACACTTTTATTGAGTAGTGCGAAGTACGACCGCGTTACAAACACCCGAGTTCGTGAGCAGACACAGCAGCCTTCAGTGATTAAGGTAATCACGAAGAGACGTTTTAGGTACGTGGTTGGGACATGTGTTACGGATGCCACCAAAGAGTGCGACACTTCGTACCCTTGTAGCACAGCCTCAAAGGTTACGTCATTGTGGCCGGCCCTCCATCACGCTGCAGCGGTGCTACAAAAGCGATCTGCGCGCTGCAGATGGTCGCCGGTAAATATTGACTTGAATGACTACGGTTATTTAAAAACTGCGAGCACGTGCTGCTGCTGCTTTCTTTGTGTCAAATATAAAGTAAGTGGTAATTATTTCTAGTTAATTGAGTAGAACATAAATATGGTTAACTATGTTGTGTTTAAATTTTGTAGCCATACTGAGAAGCAACATGATGGTATAACTTTTCATAGTTAAGTTAATAATAATAAAATTGAGATTACACTGTACGTTATATGCAAAAAACACGGCTTCATTTTGCCGAACAATACCGACTTCTTTATATTATTACTCTGAGATCGGTACTTGTTTGACCGTCCTACTAACAAGCATCGGATCCTGCGTGTATTGAAATATGGTATAAACTTAAGCACGTGTTAGAGAATAATATTTATTTTTTTATATTAGTAACGTCTCTATCGTACATAATATGAACATACATAATTTTGAAAAACACCTATGAGAAAATATATTAGGTATAACCAATAGAAAAAATCTTTTTGAAAAAAGTAAGACATCCGGCAGGAATCGAACCTGCATCTCTTGTGTTTACGCTCCAGTCCGCGCATTATCCACTGTGCTACGAGGTGACATACTAATTTCGACAAATTTTAACTATTGGCCTTTTAATACCTGCTCATCAGCGCATAATATGCATTAAAGTTTGTTACGTAAACATAAAATAATAAAAATAGTCCAGTTATAAAACCTTGGTCCAGGCCAGTCACAAAAGCGACTTGCTTGTCGGTTGATAAAAGTTGAATGATACTTACTTGAACGTCCACCATATATCAAAGCACATGACATTCAAGTTGAAGAAGCTCAGCAAAGAAGAAAAATAATAGATGAAACCTGAAACATAGAAATCAAAAAGAACCATTGAAACAGCAATAAGATAAGCACCCATTTAATCTTGTCCAATGGATTAAACAACCGAGAGACATAATAATAATAATGGAGTAGGATGTAATAAATGTACAAAAAAATCGAACTAAAAATAGTAAGAGGCTGCATTTTGAGTCCATAATAATATGTTTAAGGTAGGAACTTAACTTACGTATGTCAATGTCTACTTTTTATGCGTATTTTTTGTGATTTTCCTTCTTGGAACTTATTAACTATGTGTCGGCTAAGTAGGAATTCGCTTAGATATATTTTTGTAACCTTTGACGGAACATGACGAGAAAGCTGATTGGGAATCACTGGTCTATACTAAATGTAATGCTGGTGCACAGTATAATATTATATTACGAGCTTAGATTATAGAAAAATATAGATAGAGCTATTGCATGTGTTTGTCTTTCTAAACATGACGAACTTTTACACGCACTTGCCTCGCCCCCTTCACGCTTCCTCCGCGACCCTTTCCTGGGTTATTCGAAAATATGTGTGACAGTGTGTGTGTCCTAGTGTTGCCAGATATGGAATATTTATTCCAATGTTATAATTTTACAAGCGATGTTTTTATAAATTATATTATGGCAACACTGGCATGTTGGCTATGCACTTGGTAAAACATTATTCACTAAAATCGGCTCATGCGGAGGGCTTGATCACGAGTATAGATTAAGTGGTTTACCGAAATGTACATAACACGTCTTGGCTATAATCTTGCTATAATCCATATTGAACAAAATCATGGACTGGGTTGTTGAAATGATATTCCGCACAGCCAGCCCACAGACGTATGACATGAGCGCCTTTCCGTGGAGGTTCTGCAGCTCTGGGATTACAGCGTATACCAAGAAGGTTGCGATCAGGAACAGTGTGCAGATGATCATCAGTCCTGTAACAATAAAAATACATTGGTATTGAATAATCATGGCATTCTTTAGGAGGTTTGTATATGTACATTTTAACTAAGACGAGAAACAATACAGTATACTTGTTTAAAGTATTAGGGATCCAGTTTGGGGTTGAGAATTCTGACGAATATGTTTCCCTTCGCGAAATCGAATTATGAAACTTTTGCACGAGATTTTGCTACGTCGTGTGCAACAAGTGTCGCTCTTCGGCAGTAGGCAACTTCGTATATTTCAACATATGCTTCAATTTACGTAATTGAATATAAATGTATTTTTCGGATTTTCGGCCGCTCTCTGAATCCCTCTGCTCGGGTACTTCGCATCTACAAGAATTTAAGAAGAATCTTAATCTAATCTTAAAGAACCGATATTTTAGTGTTCAAAAAAATAGTGGGCCTTTAAACTTATCAGTGCCGCAGACCTCCATGTACCTAAAAATACTGTTTGAAAGTGGATTACTTAGAAATGTAAAAGTATGTAATTTTCCCAAGATTTCTGTTGCATTTGTCTATTTAAGATTAAAATAGCTAGGTTTATACGAAACAACTTTGCATACAATTAGAAATTAAAAATGAAAGGGGGCGGCTCTCTATTTCTGATTAAGGGCGGCATTTTGGCTAGGGACGCCACTGTGTGTATCGTATGAAGGTTTGGTAAAGTTATTGTACTAAAACCACATTGGTATGAGTACGACAACATAAACGTTAACTTTTGGTTGTTCGATTGTTTTCGGGCAGTACGGGAGCGACTAAGAAAGGAACAGCCCGCATTACACGTAGCAAATCATAAAGCTACTTTCAATATGAATGATTATTAAACTACTGTCTAGAACAAGATCTCGGCGATAACAGGAAGTCGCTGTATGTGCGTGTAGAAGATTTCTGTGTTGTCATTTTTTGAGAAAACAAATCCAGCAAAACTAGGTTTTTAATATACTTATAACAATTCTATTCTCAGTAATTCACTTAGAAGTCGATAATTAACAATAGAAAAATAAATTTAAATAATTTCACCTCTTAATTATTATTGTAGTTAGGTTGATTAATATTGTGTAACTATTGAGTTTGGAAGAAAATAAATCAATCAACCCACATTAACTGATTATATTGCTGCAGGTATTTATTAATAAAATAATAAGGAAAACACAAATTATGACTTGATAATTAGAAGTGAACAGTACCTATACATCATAATGCAATATATCGATAACCCCATAACATTTTTTATAATTTACAAACAATGTCTTTTAATTTGTATTTTTATTAAATTTGTTGTAAAAACACATACTGTGAAAATCATTTTCTATAAAAATATATATCTACCTATCATTATAATTGTACTGTTTTTTCATAACTTTTACATATTACGTCACTTTAAAAACAATAATTTCTCCTGCTTGTCTTTTAGTCCAGTCAAATTAGACCGAAAAATACGTTATGGTTGCAAAAGCTGGGGTAGAAGATTTTTTTCCTACTTGTATATAATATGATAATCAGTAAGAAAAAAACGAGTTTGCCAATTCGGATGACTTCGGCACAACTTTTGGTGGGCAAAAAACCGCAAAATTTTAGGATTTTTTTTGGTTTTTCGCTTATATCACAAAAACGGTCGGTCGTAGTCTGACCATAAAGTCTAGTTTGTAACCCCAAACTGTTTATTTACAAGATCTTAAGTTTAAAATGGTATATCTTTTCATTAATGTTTGATTTTTACTAAAACGCGTGTTTTCGAATACATATTATCTACTGTTTTCAACAGCAAATATCTCATAAACGGTCCGTTTTTAACCGTTTTGGACCGTTTTTGAGATATAAGCGAAAAACCAAATAAAACCCCAAAATTTTGCGGTTTTTTGCCCGCCAAAATTTGTGCTGAAGTCATCCGAATTAGCAAACTCGTTTTTTTCTTACTCATTATAATATATACAAGTAGGGAAAAAAATCTTCTACTCCACCTTTTGCAACCAAAAAGTACAGATCACAGAACAGATAATAAATAGAATACCGATACGCTATATTCAATACACCGCATGGTGAAGCAGGCTTTTGAATGTGTGAGTGTCCTACGAAAATGAAGCACGCATTATGCACGTGCAATAGTGTCTGTAATACACCAACATTAAATGAGCGTAAATGCATAAACCGAGAGCAGTTTTCAATATTCGACGTAAAACGTATTCTAGACACGTGTGTAAGTTTAATCCGGATTCTTCCTTACTCGAGTCGGTAACTTGCTATCGCCTTACCCGTTGTGTATTTCAGTTCCCATTATTTCTGAGTTCGCTGGTACAGATTGACTGGACTATTTGTAAAGGTTTTTTGTAATGACCCCGATCGAGATGGGGTATTCATTGTACAACTGTAAATATACTATTGTATCGAGGAAAGCAGACTTTTCACACACAGACCCAGCGTTTACGCTCACAGACGCAGTGTTTACGTACCTACTGTATGCGCACGAAAGTAAGTGTGCTTCTGCGCAGGTCCGTGCTTAAATTGTTTAGTTATGGTTCCCTACTTAACTGAGCTCTCAAAAGTCTCGGAATATGGCTATAATCGAAAAAACATAATATTTGATAGTACCTTGTATATGTACACCATATTCACGGGATCTATTCTTTGGTAGTTTTGGTATTCAATACTACTAAATTGAGTAAATACACCACACCTCACCTATTAATTTTTAATAAATTCCAATTGCAGAGTGCACTAAACATTGGATATGACCTGAACAACAATAATGACTTACCTATGCGTATAATATCATGCAGTATTATCCATGTATTTAAAGCCTCGTTGTTATAAAATAATGGGTCTTCTTCAAAGCACACTAAAGCCAGGTATCTGGTGGTCCATTCATTGTCAAAAGTCTCATTGTCATAATAATCAAAAGCAGGATCTTTGGCCCAGGCGTCTATGCAGTATTCCATCTGGCCGAATATTTCGTTTTTATATAGATTCGGGATGAAGAGGCTGCCATTCTGTTAAAAAAAAACATAAAAATATTAGGAAAACAATGTCGTGGTTTTTGAATTATACCTAATTATCGAAGCTGTCAAAATGATCGGGTAATGCAATACAACTAGTATAGTAATTAATAATCGTATAATTTACTATTCGAGTAGATGAAGCTGTCTGGTAGTGAACAGTTATTTTAAATTATATTGTAATTTAAATATTTAATCGGTCCTGATCCTTAATAAATGAGCTCTGGAATAAGTAGTAGGTATTCAATGTTATATATGGCTTATTATTTTCTATAATACAACGTCTTTTTGGCTTTTTGTGCAATGACTGATGTTTCAAGAGGTTGTGCATGTCACTATCGCTAGGCGCCTATGTGCGCGGTCGACTATGAAACTTAAATGCGACATTCTTACAGGGTTTGATTGATGGCTGTGTCTCAGACGTCGATGTGACGTAATCGTTATTCACAAAACACAAGTTTCCAAATGGAGCTCCGCACATTGGTGGAATCCTACATTTTTGTTTGAAATAAACATCTGGTGTCGCTAGCAACAAATTGCACACGACTCCCGCTGCAAGTCGCTCGCCGTCAGTTACCGTCAGTGTTGCAGTTACGCCTGCAAAAACCGCGACGAGTCGGCCATTTTAATTCAAGCATCACCGGTTGCCGTATCTCCTACAAATAACAGACGAGCGCACCAATATTTACTTTCTCCAAGAGATTGAAATATAATTATTATACGTGAATATGATTATACAGGGAGAGACCATTTGAAGCTTAATACGTCATAATAATCGCTGTTTCAGCGTCTGCATTTTTGTTTGGCGTTTCATTTTTTTTACGACTTTGGCGTTTCGAGAGTTGCAATCGTCACTGCCGCTAGGCTCATATGTGCGCGGTCGGCTATGCAACATGAACGCGACACTCATACAAGATTTTATTTATGGCTGTGTCGCAGACGAGGCGAGTTTAGATGTGTGAGACGACTAGAGCGAACTTTAACATTACACACATTTTACCCATGACTCGAGCTTACTAGAGCTCACGTGTGCTTACGTGGCGTAATGAGGACCACGATGAGTAAATTCCCATTATAAATTCTACTAATATTTTAGACATTATGTCAATGAGGTACTTATTATTTTCAAAAAACATATTATTGGATACCGTATATACTTTTTATTTACATTTTAGACTTGCAAAAGTGATGTATTTCTCTGTAATGAGAATTTTTCTGCAGACAAGGGACACAAGTTAGGCATAAACACTATTACTGGGGAGATAGATCACTTGGCATACATTATTGGACTCGAAACGTTAAAAAAGGTTGAGAAATACTGATCAAGATTCTTGACGGTGTGATTCTCACCGATAATATTTATTTTAATATATCCATAATATAATATGTACCTACGTCAGCATTAATATTATCGATAACTCAATAGGTATTTATCTTATTTTTTCATACAGCGGGTGGTAAGATTATTCCAAGGATGTGGTCTTCCCGTGAACGTTGGCCACACGGGTATTTATATGACATAATATAATATTATAAGATAAATCAATCCAGGAAAGCCAACGTTGCGATCGACTTTTTGCATACACATATAGTCACGAGCTACCTATCAAAATCAAATATCTAACAGATGAACCATAATAATACGTTGATACTGGTTTTCCTCAGTACCTATGTACTATGTAGTATTACCAAACGAAGCCCCTAGCACGAGAACGTTTCAAATTCCAGATCTGAAATCTTACCCTCAACATCAAAATAAACATTTAAACTTAGAGATAAAGAAATGCATCAGTAGCCTGATGCATACATGTTTCAATGTACCTCCGCTACACGGAATTACATTGGAACATGTATATGTCAGAGAGTGATTGAAGACACATATCCACATTCTAATGTACTTCCATGTAGCCGAGGTACTCAGCATTTACATAATAAATATGAACATAAAATGTAATATAATAATAACGTAACCTGGGAATTAACCCAATGTTTACGGGCTACACAAAATTGTGTTTTTGCTAATTACTTTTCAAATGCAAATTAACACGTTAATTACAAAATTAATTAAAAGGGCCCGTGAGCATTGGGTTAAATATGTAACAAATTTACATTTTATATACTGTCATGTTATTTTTTAACATAACACACTAAGTCAAGGAAGTCTTTACGAGGGCAACACTACGCAAAAGTACGACCGGATCGCGCCTGCGCACGGGATAGTTTGTACGGAGTTCGTGACACTATTTCCGGCGCTATCGGAGCTAGCGGGCTTTTGACACGTAGGCGAAGCGAGAGTCCCTCTCTCAGTCCTGATCGTTCGAAGGAAGCAGACGTCTTGGCCAGTTCCGAGCCTCGGACCCTGGGCACAGGGCTTTCGATTTCCTGACGTTTTGGAGACGAGGACGATGGCCATCTGAAGGACGTCCCCCCCACGCCAGGAGATCGGAGGAACTCCACGTTCCCCACACGTTTGAAGACGCACTCCTCGATTCCGTCCTGGAAGGAATCGAGGGCAGCGAAAAGGCTGGAGAGCCTTTTGTGTAATCGGTATTTATTGTCATTTTATGTTACGGTCCACCGACCGAATTAGCTTTTGGGTTTTTGTTCTTATTTAATTAAATATTGTATCGCTTTAGGTGCTCGTGATTCACTTAAGTAATTATACATTTTTATACACTGTAGCCCGCAAGTTATCTTATTTATTAATATACAATTGTTGAAATTTCTCTACTTGCTTTTCATTTAATTATCCTTCACTATTGTCTCTATGCATCATCATAGAGTGGCGCTCAAACCGAGATATTTATATTTATTCCATCATTATGTAATTTATTATTATACAGGAACATCCAACGAATGAGTGTAGTAACCGGACAGGTAACTGAGGTCTTAGAGGTAATAAGTCAAACCACCCACGACCCTGCATCCCATTTCCCCGAGTCTCATGCTTATCCCTATCCTACATTCCCATCCATACCTATTCCTATATCCCCAAACCTATCCCTATCCTATATCCCGTTCCTGATCCCATCCTTCCTTAACCCCGACATAAAATCCTTTTTATATGACATTGGCGCCCATAATCATATATATATAACTATACAGTTATTTGTTTCGGATTATGTACTCGTTCGTTATTTTGTCCTAATTTTCTAAATTTTATTTGTTCCGATTATAAAACCTTAAATTTTGCTAGTCACGATTTCATACAATAATTGTTACCGTAACGGTATTTTGTTTTCAGAGTCATTAGTTCTAATTATACCGATTTTTGCCGGCTGACTTTTAAATTTTTTGATTACCGTCGTGTGACATCGCTTGCGTGCGCTTCCGTATCGGGCGTGATTTTAGACGCACTTTGATAATTATTCTATTTCTTATAACTTATTAAACTTGTAAATTAATTAATGACAAATTAAAACGTATTATTTGCGTTATATTTTTCTTAAAATTTTCTGGTTCGGTGGTCGTAACTATGTGTGTTATATTTTTCATATATTTATATAGTCTTTTATTGACTTACGCGGTACTTGCAAGAGACGTCGGACTAGTCTATGCGGTATGCGCAGAATGGCGATCTAAATGATAGAGATCAATACGTCAATTTTATCATTGTCCTTGTGGAATTTATTTAATTTTGTGTTGTAAGTTACAATTATTCCTTCGCAAATTAATATTAAGAGTGTTATATATGGTTTACACCTAATTTTGAAATACAATTTGCACATTTATCATCAATACATACTTCTTCTATAATTTATGTGATACCCACATTATTGGTATGGAAATGTCAATATTTGGGCATCGGAATTTGTGTTAACCATTGATTGTTTCAGCAAAAAGTTTGTTTTATGTTTAGTATGGTGCTAAAAGTGATTTAATAAAGTTCAAAGGAGAAGGAAGGATGTCAAACTTGGACGAGATCGACATGAACATTTATATACCTACTGGATGACAAGAGTTATTAACCTCAAATTTGATAGAACCATTGGATTGAAACATACTAAGTGGATGTAACACCAAATCAATTGGACAGCAGGATGAACCTTATTATGGAATGGATTTTACAAAAGGTCTTTTCGTTCCATTTCTATATTGTGAATAATTAATAATTTCTATATCTCGAATAAAATCATTATCGGGTTATTCCACTATTTAGTCGACAGTCGAGCCGTCATCGATTATTTGAGTGATATATTTTCATTCTTGTTAAAATTTGACACTAAATTATTCTGAATTCATTTCTTCTTAATTATTAACTTTCTATTCATTTTATTTTGCTATTACAATCAATTATTTGCGACGGTAGAATACATTTATTTCGGATAATATGTTTTTACATTGTTTTTCTTACTAGTTTGACAGTTCGATATTAGTTTTTCAAATCTGTTCTTTTTATAATGTAGACAATTGAAATTATTCATTTCGCGTTCATTATTGATAAAATTGAAGTAATCTTTCGTTCATTGAAATAAATTTAGTCATTTTTAATTCCTATTCAATATTCATATTTCAAATTGATTTCTGTTTACGTTAAACGTCAAGCGCGCTTACATTTGCGGTCGCTAGATGACACCTTCATAGAATTTATTTGAAATATTTAATTTCAAGATTCTGTTCTTTCGTAAGAATGATTATTTATTATACATAAATAATTATTTTTACAGGTGAATATTTTTAATAAAATTTTCCTTCTTAATTCCTATATAAAACTTCCGTCTACATATTTTTTTTGAATCAATTTAATTTTTTCTCTCCTGTCAATCCTTTCTAATTTAAAGACAAATTTTTTTTTTAAAGCTTTTTGATTTCATTCTAGATGCTTTCACTCAACTATATGCAACTTTCCGTCCTCTCCTAATTTTTTAAAAAAGCATATAAGCTAACATTAATTAATATTTTTAAATTCTTTTTTTCTCTTTTAAAATCCTAGCCCTCCGCTATTTATTATTCATAAACATTCAATTTACTTTCACTTAAATTATTAATTACATTCTTTTTGATTTTGCAATTTTTTTTATATAAATAAATAATTATTATTTAAAACTTCCATATATGCATTTAGAGTACATTTTAATTTTGAATATTCTCTTTCATTGATATTTAAAAAAAAAAAATTTTCTTTGAGTATTAAAATATTTTTCTTTCAAATACAATCTTGAATTGATATTTAATTACATTTACATTGGAACTAACTAAATTATTTTTTCTTTCAATTTAACTTGAATTTAATAATTGATTATTTTTTTTGCTTGTTCAGCGTGCTTATTTTACTGGGCAAATATTTTTTAAAAATGCTGATATTTTATTTATTATCAACTATGTTTGAAACTTTTAGGAGTTGTCAAACCTTCATTCAGTATGACACACAATGTCAGAGATTTTTTCTTTTGTTATTATGGAAAGGTGTGTTTCCGTGCTAGTCACACTCAACAAATTATTTTGGAATTTTGTCAGGGCCGCATTTTAATAATGCCTATTTATTAATATTCAATTTTTTTTCGTGAAGGAATTTTGTACTGTTTTGTCTTTTGTCTATTACACACCTCAGATATTTATAAATTATAATTATTATTTTTGCTCTTTTACAAGCTTCTTTTTTGGATTGATTTTCTTTTTATCGAATTAATTATCGCAAATTTTATACATATATTATGTCATTGAGTAATATTTTCTATTATAAAATTCTATATTTCTTTATTTCAATTTCTTTGTGAATTTTTACTCACCTATGGTAAACTATTTCAGTTACTGACTTCTTTCCTGCACATGGCAATACACCCTTGTTCCGGTGAACGTCCATCGCAAAGGTGGTGGTTGCAGACCTTTCGGGAAGGAGGCCTACTCAATTCATACCACACAAACAGCATCTGGACCAACTTTTGGTAAACAAGCATAGTTCTAAAATCCACCATAGTGCCAGGATGAGAGTTATGGTGTTCCCGGAAGACGCAACCGCTGTCTTAGCGTTTGGAAGGGCCTGTCAGTTTAGCTACCTAGTGATATAATATCTATATTTAAAATTACCTACAATTGTCTAATTAAGTACATCGCGCTGGGGATCTTGTGATCTTTATTTATACCAGTTGCCTTTGTACTTGTTTTTGCGTGACGGTTTTGTTTGCTATTTGGTTTTTTTTAATTTTATCATATACATTAGAGTTTGGCATTGTTTTCTTATTTTTTTATCTCAACTCAATTCGGTTCAGGCTAGATGGATGGTGATCAATGTTTTGTTATGTCCATCTGCTAGGGATTTGTACCGCTACCAGAACTGAAGGTGATCTGGTAGGGTACCCCTTATTTTTCTCTCTAGCAGTATCTTGATTATTGATTATTCGGTAGCGCTGGTCGGAACGGAAGGTGTTTCCGGCTAAGCCTCCACTGGTAACGGAATCCAGCTGCCTGAGATTCCGTTGCTTCTTTTTGGTTATATGGAGGGAGGTATGGATTCAACGCGATGCTCTACCGAATGCGGACGTTGTTTCCTACCTCGAAACCCGGTCTTACTGGGTTGGTTTTTTTATGCAGTTTTGTTGGAGAAGGTGCCTGAACCGAAGTGAGAGAAGCCATTCCTTTTGTTTTTTTTTATTTCCTATTACAGGAAAGTGGTCGTTATAATACGTGCTCGTTAGCCTTTTAATCAATTTTTTATTTTTTTTGCGACCTTGACTTGAATGTCAAATCCGTTGCGAACCGTGTGGTTCATTTTAATTACATTTAGCTTCCGATGTGTTCATGGTTTCCTCGTCGTTGCTTGGTTTTCATGTGGTGCTCCGTAGTATTTTCTTTCTCTTCATGTGGGAGGTTCGTTACTGATGGGTTTCAGGCCTATTGCTTTCCATTCTCTAGGACTGGAACATTTGGAACCAGAGGAAAACGTACGTCACCAGAGGTCTCGGGTTTGGCGGGATTGAGTTAGCCCAGAATCTGCGGCGGTGTATTTCTAAATAGTTTTAAGTGTGACTTATTGTACATCATGCAATATAGTAGAGTAGTTTGAAGCGGAGCCGTATATTCTGGAACGGACGATATCTTGTTACACCATGGTAGACTTTAACGTAGTATACTAAAATCGATGATTAATTTTAATTATATATTTTGTACTAGGAATTCTTTTCTAGCTTAGTTTCCTCCTTGTTCGCGTTATTTTATTTGTGGGAGCGCTGCTTGGGATCCGGATCATGGCTTGGAATACCATCACACGTCATTTGTTTCCTACAGGCTTAACAGAGAATCCACATCACAGCTGTTGGTTGTTAGCCACGCTGTTATTTTTATTCAGATTAGACATCTGAGAGTAGTATATTTTAGTAATGTTCTTTTTAAATGTTCGGACGGTGCTTGACGCACAGTATTTATTACTTTCCGATAGACTCGCCCTCACGCAAAACCAAACTGGCACTCATTGATTATTAATTATTATTATGTTATTTGTTCGAACCAGGTTGGTGAATTTATTGTATTTATTATTTTTTATTATGTATACTTGCCAAAAACCACGGCATATACGATTGAGAATTTATATCTTTTGCTTTGTGCACTTTATAACTTTTGCCAACTATTAAAGGTTCATCTTTTTTTTAATAACTTAATATCATTTGAAATCAATTTATTAAATCATTCACTGATCTATTATTATTTTCAACTTAATTACTCAATGCTTATATTATTACTCAAATTATAGAAGCAATTTTAATTTCTTGAATATAATTCTATTAATTACTTTATTATATTATACTATCTCTGCAATTTTATCAATTAATGAATTGAATTAAATTTCTTGAACTAAAATATTAATTCCTTTATATACAATATATTTTTATTATACCATTTCATATATTATTATTATCTGAGGTGCATTTATGTAAATTTTTTGGCTATTATTTCAATTTTTATACTGATATCAACTCTTTTCAAACTAATAATTATTATACAACTCTTCCTATCTTTTTGGAAGCTTTATCTAAATCAATTTTTATATATTCTTAATATGACAGTTTTACACTGCTGGGCTGAATCCCCACTATTTGTTATGATGTGAATTATCTATAAATTATAATATTTTATATATTTCTATATACACGAGCTTAGGTGTTTTTTATATTTATTAGATCTTTTTCAAAATTTATAAATTATTGGTGGACCGGTTAGGTAGGGTAAATCTACGTGACCTCTCCCAGCTCTTCACTCTTCAGCAAATAATCTTCTTCGTTTTTTTTGGATTCTTCATAAGCCTCTCCCTCTGTCACCAAATAACAGAGTGGAAACTTCATCTATATGTCTCCTTCGCTTCGCCTGTAGCCGCGCTATCTCTAAGCATGCCGTCCATGATGCCCAACCCCTGGGAGGATTGATGCTATCAGAAGACCCCCCCGAGAAGTTGACAGTCGAAGTCCTCGCTATGGCTTGTCCTTCTCTTACCGAGGTTGGAGGTAATGTCATGTTATTTTATAACATAACACACTAAGTCAAGGAAGTCTTTACGAGGGCAACACTAAGCAAAAGTACGACCGGATCGCGCCTGCGCACGGAATAGTTTGTACGGAGTTCGTCACACTATTTCCGGCGTTATAGGAGATAGCGGGCTTGTTACACGAAGGCGAAGCGGGAGTCGATCTCTCAGTCCTGATCGTTCGAAGGAAGCAGACGTCTTGGCCAGTTCCGAGCCTCGGGCCCTGGGCACAGGGCTTTCGATTTCCTGACGTTTTGGAGACGTGGACGATGATCATCTGAAGGACGTCCCCCCCACGCCAGGAGATCGGAGTAACTCAACGGTCCCCACACGTTTGAAGACGCACTCCTCGATTCCGTCCTGGAAGGAATCGAGGGCAGCGAAAAGGCTGAGGAGCCCTTTGTGTAATCGGTATTTATTGTCATTTTATGTTACGGTCCACCGACCGAATTAGCTTTTGGGTTTTTGTTCTAATTTATCTAAATATTGTATCGCTTTAGGTGCTCGTGATTCACTTAAGTAATTATACATTTTTATACACTGTAGCCCGCAAGTTATCTTATTTATTAATATACAATTGTTGCAATTTCTCTACTTGCTTTTCATTTAATTATCCTTCACTATTGTCTCTATGCATCATCATAGAGTGGCGCTCAAATCCGAGATATTTATATTTATTCCATATTCATTATGCCTTTTATTAATCTAGGAACCTACACGAATGAGTGTAGTAACCGGACAGGTAACTGAGGTCTTAGAGGCAATAAGTCAAACCACCCACGACCCTGCATCCCATTTCCCCGAGTCTCATGCTTATCCCTATCCCATCCCGTTCCACATCCCAATCCCATCCTTCCTAAATCCACATGTCAAAATCAATATATGACATTGGCACCCAACAAGCATCGTGTTTCTTTTTGAATATTTCTTTTCCAAAACACGATGACTTACCTCTTAAAGACTCGCGGTTATTTGTTTCGGATTATGAACTCGTTCGTTATTTTGTCCTAATGTTCTAAATTTTACTTGTTCCGATTATAAAACTTTAAATTTTGCTAGTCACGATTTCATACAATAATTGTTACCGTAACGGTATTTTGTTTTCAGAGTCATTAGTTCTAATTATACCGATTTTTGCCGGCTCACTTTTAAATTTTTTGGTTTACCGTCGTGGAGTTGCAAGCGAATCCGCACGGCGTGATTTTAGACGCATTTTGATATTTTTTTTATCAATAGTACTTATTAAACTTATAAATTAATTAATGACAAATTAAAACGTATTATTTGCGTAATATTTTTCTTAAATTTTTCTGGTTCGGTGGTCGTAACTATGTGTGTTATATTTTTCATATATTTATATAGTCTTTTATTGACTTACGCGGTACTTGCAAGAGACGTCGGACTAGTCTATGCGGTATGCGCAGATGGCGATCTAAATGATAGAGATCAATACGTCAATTTTATCATTGTCCTTGTGGAATTTATTTAATTTTGTGTTGTAAGTTACAATTATTCCTTCGCAAATTAATATTAAGAGTGTTATATATGGTTTACACCTAATTTTGAAATACAATTTGCACATTTATCATCAATACATATTTCTTCTATAATTTATGTGATACCCACATTATTGGTATGGAAATGTCAATATTTGGGCATCGGAATTTGTGTTAACCATTGATTGTTTCAGCAAAAAGTTTGTTTTATGTTTAGTATGGTGCTATAAGTGATTTAATAAAGTTTCAAAGGAGAAGGAAGGATGTCAGATTTGGACGAGATCGACATGAACATTTATATACCTACTGGATGACAAGAATTATTAACCTCAAATTTGATAGAACCATTGGATTGAAACATACTATGTGGATGTAACACCAAATCAATTGGACAGCTGGATGAACCTTATTATGGAATGGAGTTTACAAAAGGTCCTTTCGTTCCATTTCTATATTGTGAATAATTAATAATTTCTATATCTCGAATAAAATCATTATCGGGTCTTTCATTTTAGTCGGCAGTCGCGCTGTCATCGATTATTTGAGTGATTTATTTTCATTCTTGTTAAAATTTGACACTAAATTATTCTGAATTCATTTCTTCTTAATTATTAACTTTCTATTCATTTTATTTTGCTATTACAATTAATTATTTGCGTCGGTAGAATACATTTATTTCGGATAATATGTTTTTACATTGTTTTTTCTTACTTGTTTGACAGTTCGATATTAGTTTTTTCAAATCTGTTCTTTTTATAATGTAGACAATTGAAATTATTAATTTCGCGTCCATTATTGATAAAATTGAAATAACCTTTCGTTCATTGAAATAAATTTAGTCATTTTTAATTCCTATTCAATTATTCATATTCCAAATTGATTTCTGGGTAAAACTTTAAACGTCAAGCGCGCTTACATTTGCAGTCGATAGATGACACCTTCATAGAATTTATTTGAAATATTTAATTTCAAGATTCTGTTCTTTCGTAAGAATGATTATTTATTATACATAAATAATTATTTTTACAGGTGAATATTTTTAATAAAATTTTCCTTCTTAATTCCTATATAAAAAAATTCCGTCTACATATTTTTTTGAATCAATTTAATTTTTTCTCTCCTGTCACAATCCTTTCTAATTTAAAGACATATTTTTTTAAAGCTTGTTGATTTAATTCTAGATGCTTTCACTCAACTATATGCAACTTTCCGTCCTCTCCTAATTTTTTAAAAAGCATATAAGCTAACATTAATTAATATCTTTAAATTCTTTTTTTCTCTTTTCAAATCCTAGCAATCAGCTATTTATTATTCATAAACATTCAATTTACTTTCACTTAAATTATTAATTACATTCTTTTTGATTTTGCAATTTTTTTTGGATAAATAAAAAAAAAAATTACTATTTAAAAATTTTCTATATACGTGTTGCATACATGTTAATTTTGAATTTGGTAAAATATTTCCATTCATGTATAGTTGTTAAATGATATAATTAAATTTTTCTTTGAGTATTAAAATATTTTTCTTTCAAATACAATCTTGAATGGATATTTAATTACATTTACATTTGAACTAACTAAATTATTTTTTCTTTCAATTTAACTTGAATTTAATAATTGATTATTTTTTTTGCTTGTTCACCATGCTTATTTCAATGGGCAAATTTTTCTTTAAAAATGCTGATATTTTAATTTATTATCAACTATGTTTGAAACTTTTAGGAGTTGTCAAACCTTCATTCATTATGACACACACTCTGTCAAATATTTTTTCTTTTATTATTATGGAAAGGTGTGTTTCCGTGCTAGTCACACTCAACAAATTATTTTGAATTTTGTCAGGGCCGCATTTTAATAATGCCTATTTATTAATATTCAATTTTTTTGTGAAGGAATTTTTTACTGTTTTGTCTTTTGTCTATTACACACCTCAGATATTTATAAATTATAATTATTATTTTTGCTCTTTTACAAGCTTCTTTTTTGGATTGATTTTCTTTTTATCGAATTAATTATCGCAAATTTTATATATATATTATGTCATTGAGTAATATTTTCTATTATAAAATTCTATATTTCTTTATTTCAATTTCTTTGTGAATTTTTACTCACCTATGGTAAACTATTTCAGTTACTGACTTCTTTCCTGCACATGGCAATACACCCTTGTTCCGGTGAACGTCCATCGCAAAGGTGGTGGTTGCAGACCTTTCGGGAAGGAGGCCTACTCAATTCATACCACACAAACAGCATCTGGACCAACTTTTGGTAAACAAGCACAGTTCTAAATACTACCATAGTGCCAGGATGAGAGTTATGGTGTTCCCGGAAGTCGCAACCGCTGTCTTGGCGTTTGGAAGGGCCTGTCAGTTTAGCTACCTAGTGATAAAACACCTATATTTAAAATTACCTACAATTGTCTAATTAAGTACATCGCGCTGGGGATCATGTGATCTTTATTTATACCAGTTACCTTTGTACTTGATTTTGCGTGACGGTTTTGTTTGCTATTTTTATTATATATTTTTTTTATTGATTGTAGTGATTGGTTATACTTGTTCTGTCAATGTATCTTTGTCGGTACAGGCTGCGGGGAGATTTTATTATTATTTGTTGGCTGCTAGCTCCTTGGAAGTCGTGGGAACTGAAGGTGTCTCACTACTGTCCGGTGTGTTTTAGTGATCCGGGGTGCTGAAGATGTTCCTCGGACGCGTCTGATTTTTTTTTCTCTCTAGCAGTCAACCCTCTTGGTATTTGGGTTGAACTATCGGTGCTGAAGACGGTTCCGTTAGTCCCCTCTCTTTTTGGCGTTGGAATCTGCCGCTGATTGTGTGGATTCCACCGCACTCTGATGTTTATGGTGGTGAGTTGGCAGGCGTGATGCGAATAATAGAAGCGATCGTCTGTCAACACTGATGATGTTGTGCAGCGGCCTGGACTGTATGAAGGAAATCAACCTACTTATCAAAATTCCTTGAGGGAAGAAAGTGGACGTTATAATACGATCTCTTTAGCCTTTCATTTTTTATTTTTTGCAGCCCCAACTTGAATGTCGGACCAGTTGCGAACCATGTTGTTCTTTTAATTACGTTTAGTTTCCGATGTGTTCATGGTTTCCTCGTCGTTGCCTGGCTTTCATGTGGTGCTCCGTGGTATTTTCTTTCTGTATCTGGGAGGTCCGTTTCTGATGGGTTCCGGACTCAGATCTCGCGTACCTGGGGCTGGAACACGCCACCGGAAGAAACGTACGTCACCGGAGGTCTCGGGTTTGGCGGGATTGAGTTAGTCCAGAATCTGCGGCGGTGTATTTCTAAGTAGTTTTAAGTGTGATATATTGTACATAATGTAATATAGTAGAGTAGTTTGAAGCGGAGCCGTATATTCTGGAACGGACGATATCTTGTTACACCATTGTAGACTTTAACGTAGTATACTAAAATCGATGATTAATTTTAATTATATATTTTGTACTAGGAATTCTTTTCTAGCTTAGTTTCCTCCTTGTTCGCGTTATTTTATTTGTGGGAGCGCTGCTTGGGATCCGGATCATGGCTTGGAATACCATCACACGTCATTTGTTTCCTACAGGCTTAACAGAGAATCCACATCACAGCTGTTGGTTGTTAGCCACACTGTTATTTTTATTCAGATTAGACATCTGAGAGTAGTATATTTTAGTAATGTTCTTTTTAAATGTTCGGACGGTGCTTGACGCACAGTATTTATTACTTTCCGATAGACTCGCCCTCACGCAAAACCAAACTGGCACTCATTGTTTATTAATTATTATGTTATTTGTTCGAACCAAGTTGGTGAATTTATTGTATTTATTATTTTGTATTATGTATACTTGCCAAAAACCACGGCATATACGATTGAGAATTTATATTTTTTGCTTTGTGCACTTTATAACTTTTGCCAACTATTAAAGGTTCATCTTTTTTTCAATAACTTAATATTATTCGAAATCAATCTATTAAATCATTCATTGATCTATTATTATTTTCAACTTAATTACTCAATGCTTATTACTATTATTACTCAAATTATGGAAGCAATTTTAATTTCTATTAATTACTTTATTATATTATACTATCTCTGCAATTTTATCAATTTAATGAATTGAATTAAATTTCTTGAACTAAAATATTAATTCCTTTATATACAATATATTAATTTATTATACCATTTCATATATTATTATTATCTGAGGTGCATTTATGTAAATTTTTTGGCTATTATTTCAATTTTTTATACTGATATCAAATCTTTTCAAACTAATAATTATTATAAAACTCTTCCTATCTTTTTGGAAGCTTTATCTAAATCAATTTTTATATATTCTAAATATTGCAGTTTTACACTGCTGGGTTGAATCCCCACTATTTGTTTTGATGTGAATTATCTGTGATAAATTATAATATTTTATATATTTCTATATACACGAGCTTAGGTGTTTTTATATTTATTAGATCTTTTTTAAAATTTATAAATTATTGGTGGACCGGTTAGGTAGGGTAAATCTACGAGACCTCTCCCAGCTCTTCACTCTTCAGCAAATAATCTTCTTCGTTTTTTTGATTCTTCATAAGCCTCTCCCTCTGTCACCAAATAACAGAGTGGAAATTTCATCTATATGTCTCCTTCGCTTCGCCTGTAGCCGCGCTATCTCTAAGCATGCCGTCCATGATGCCCAACCCCTGGGAGGATTGATGCTATCAGAAGACCCCCCCGAGAAGTTGACAGTCGAAGTCCTCGCTATGGCTTGTCCTTCTCTTACCGAGGTTGGAGGTAATGTCATGTTATTTTTTAACATAACACACTAAGTCAAGGAAGTCTTTACGAGGGCAACACTACGCAAAAGTACGACCGGATCGCGCCTGCGCACGGGATAGTTTGTACGGAGTTCGTGACACTATTTCCGGCGCTATCGGAGCTAGCGGGCTTTTGACACGTAGGCGAAGCGAGAGTCCCTCTCTCAGTCCTGATCGTTCGAAGGAAGCAGACGTCTTGGCCAGTTCCGAGCCTCGGACCCTGGGCACAGGGCTTTCGATTTCCTGACGTTTTGGAGACGAGGACGATGGCCATCTGAAGGACGTCCCCCCCACGCCAGGAGATCGGAGGAACTCCACGTTCCCCACACGTTTGAAGACGCACTCCTCGATTCCGTCCTGGAAGGAATCGAGGGCAGCGAAAAGGCTGGAGAGCCTTTTGTGTAATCGGTATTTATTGTCATTTTATGTTACGGTCCACCGACCGAATTAGCTTTTGGGTTTTTGTTCTTATTTAATTAAATATTGTATCGCTTTAGGTGCTCGTGATTCACTTAAGTAATTATACATTTTTATACACTGTAGCCCGCAAGTTATCTTATTTATTAATATACAATTGTTGAAATTTCTCTACTTGCTTTTCATTTAATTATCCTTCACTATTGTCTCTATGCATCATCATAGAGTGGCGCTCAAACCGAGATATTTATATTTATTCCATCATTATGTAATTTATTATTATACAGGAACATCCAACGAATGAGTGTAGTAACCGGACAGGTAACTGAGGTCTTAGAGGTAATAAGTCAAACCACCCACGACCCTGCATCCCATTTCCCCGAGTCTCATGCTTATCCCTATCCTACATTCCCATCCATACCTATTCCTATATCCCCAAACCTATCCCTATCCTATATCCCGTTCCTGATCCCATCCTTCCTTAACCCCGACATAAAATCCTTTTTAACTTGATATTTTGTTTACATTCATTTGACTAAATTTACTAAACGTAGTCAGTTGGTTATCCATTCGAATTACTATGGCATGTAATATATTAATTATGTTAACTATAATTATTTTCTAGTTTTCTATCTTTATTTAATTTATTTATTACATCTAAAAATTATGCCATACAATTACAATAAATTATTGTCGCTGTTCGCCGCAAGGTCCGTGGCGTAAAAGCATGGCGCTCGTTTTATAAGCGAGAGGTCGGTTGTTCAACCCCGGGGTGCACTATATATTTTTTTAATTCAATAAACCTTAAATCCAAGTCATATTAGATAATAGTCAAAATTCATTTTTTATTTATTTACTACATCTAAAATTACGCCATTAAACCATACAATGACAATAAATTGTCACTGTTCACCGCAAGGTACGTGGCATAAAGGCATGGCGCTCGCCTCCTAAGCGAGAGGTCGGTAGTTAGTTAGTAACCCCGAGGTGAACTATTTTTTTTTAAATTCAATTAAACCCTAAATCCAAGTCATATTAGATAATAGTCAAAATTCATTTTTCATTTATTTATTAAATATCTAAAATTATGCCATTAAAGCGTTAAACCATACACTAATAATAGAAGAATATTTTTCCGTTTTTATACTCAGTCGCCTAGAGATAGTCGTCTAAATTTATTTACGTTAATTTTGTCACTCATAGCACGCAGCAGGTGGCGTAGCAGAATCGTGCTGGGCCCATAACCCAGAGATCCATGGATCGAAATCACGTTCTGCTAGTTATTTTTATTTTTTTTTCTTCACCTTTCTAGACTATTAAATGTGAATTTGTTACATATTTAACCCAATGCTTACGGGCCCTTTTAATTAATTTTGTAATTAACGTGTTAATTTGCATTTGAAAAGTAATTAGCAAAAACGCAATTTTGTGCGGCCCGTAAACATTGGGTTAAAAGTCTAATAGGTACTGAAAGAAACCATAATGTCTCAATTAAATTATTTCTTATGTCAGCTTTGAAGCGTTTAATATAATACATTCATGAAACCACTAAATTTTATACAATAAAATTACGCATCAAACTGAAAATCTACCAGAGAAAGAATAGTGTAATAATTATATTGCGTTTGAAAAATACTTTATTAATTTCACAACTTATTCACAGTTCTGAAATTCGTAGTTATTATAATAATATACAGAAAAATCGTCACTATTGGAGTCCTATCTCGTGGCGCAAAGGTAATGCGTTCAGCTGATGACCGAAAAGTCTGTGGTTCAAACCGATCGAGTGCATTGTTTTTTCGTGTGAAAAAACGCGGTTACCCATCCAAGTACTACCCGCGCCTGATGTTGCTTAACTTCGGTGATCGGACGAGAGCGTTCGACCACTCGGCTGGTAACATTCTGAGTTTCATTTGAAATTTGTGCATAAAATATTATTTTCATACTCGTGGCGAGCGGTAAAACATACACATGTTAATATCCGTGACAAAAGTTGACAAACCCTGTCCGCAAAGAAACATTATTACAAAAGTAAATAAATGCACCCTTGAAGTGTGGAACAAAATATCCCTCCAGGCGAAGCTATTGCCGTGAAAAGCAAGGTCACTCCGCAGAGATGACAAAAAGATACCGTTAGGTTGTCGCCGTACATGCCCGAAGCATACCCCCTGCATCTCCTGCTTGTAAGTACCCCTCACTCTGAGGAGAATTAGATTTTTTAAACATCAGTACAAATTCTCCCTCGAAAGTAGAACGTGCCTAGCATGCGTGGCGTGTTCCGGCCGGCCCTTCCCAACGTCAATCGTAAATCCGCGCTTGTTTAAATGTTATAAATCAGTGTACCACCTTTATCGTAAGTGTGAAAAAAATAGTCTAAGTCAAACTGATATTGCCCCGGCCTGATAAAGGAAGCCGCGATAAAGTGCAGTGTGAACACAACCCATCAGCGATATAGTATAACCTAATTAAAGTCAATCAACCCGCTTCATAACAAGTGCCGAGTGAACTCTCAAGCCCTCTTTGAATTAATGTAATATAACCGTATCATGTGTTAGTTTATGTTTGTATGTACAATTAGTATGATTACGGCCGCCATCTACCAAAAATTGATTCGTTATTTTTAACATTTACTGGGCTTGTGGCCTATGGAGTCTTAGGTCCAAAGAACACTGCGAGTGGCTGTGCGATGTGTGCGTGGCGCGAGAAGCGTTTTACGCACAGCGTAGTGTGCAAATCAAATGCCGTCTAGGCAAAGCAAAATTTAGTATAAATAAAGTAATCATGATTGAATAAAATGAAGCACCAATTATAGGATCAATTATTGTAAAATAGATAATACCATTAGACAATAATCAAAATAATTCACTGAATTATAATAAAACACGGAAGAAAACAAGTATGACAATTAACAACAAACGCGCCCGTCAGTTGCAATCTGTCAAATTTGGCAATCGGTTTGTTCAACTTAATATGGTAGAGAGGCATTCGGTGTACGGCCACGGTCAGGTGCTTATGTACAACATCTCCATGAACTCAAATCATACGTTTTGTATTCCGTGTGGCTTATAGCCGTATGCGGTTTTGTTGGATGCCTAGGATGGAATTAGAGGGCGGTGGAAGCAAACATAAATCAGAATAAAATTTTGAGAAGGTATTCATACATCAAGGCTCTTAATGAACCGGAGCGCCGTTCCGATACGTGAAATCCCCAAAATTATCGCTCCGTTTCGTGGAAAATTAATGTAACCAAGGCCATATAACAAAAAAAATAACACTCATTTTTATAAAATATACATAAAATTAGATGCTGGTTGCGCTTTTAGCAGTGGACTGTAATTTTGAAGGATGCTGGTGGATTACGGATCTAGGGGGGGGAGGGTTTACATAGGATGCCAGACACTGGCTTTATGATGAGGGGGCTGGCGCACGCTGGAGCCGATTCGGTGTTCACGCACTCGCGCACTGGTAAACGGACGATACACTTTGGATGGATGATATATGAGGTTGATGAATGATGATGATAAGTTCAGGATGGATGATATAGACACGACGTTCACTCAACCCGTAACAGATTTAGTGCAATGAAGGTCGAACAGATACGTTCTGTATGAGACACGCTGTAGTTAGCGACGGTAAAGCTATAACAAGCTTGCACACGTCCGCTTTCTGGATATCACTTGAGCTAACTGAATGTTATTTGCAATTACGGTCGGCTCATGACCCATAACTGCTAGTCGCCTTGGTCTTGTGACAATAATAAATAAGGATTGGAGGTAGGTGGGGAAATAAAGATGAATGCGACTATAATTTCCCCAACCAGATGCTTAACTGTGTTAATATTATCTGAAAATTATTTAGCCCACTGGTTCGTAAAATTTTCCATTTCGAGCGCTGTCGTTCATAATTCATGTGTTGTGTAAATTACATTTGTAGTGATTTCTATATTTTCACAAATGAACCCACAAAATTATTATAACATTGACATGTTTTATTTTCTAAGTTATACGTAGACTATGATCAACGACTTGATGACATTCTTAAAATGAACATATGTTATTGGGTTTTGGACCCCTAAGAATCTCTAAAATTATAAGAAGAACTCATAGAAGTAGCAATAAATGAGGAATTGAAATTGAAATTCAATGACGCCTATCAAACGTTCTGGTTACATTACCTATACTTTATCCTGGATTGTGGGATCTTCTTCCTTTACTATATTTGTTCCGTAGGTAAAAATATAGATATGTACACAAAAGAACACAAATTTTCCACAGCATCTTTTTGTTGTTTTGCTTAAAGAAGATAGATTTCCATGGGGACGTATTTTTTTCTTCTGAAAATGGGTCAGTGGGTTAAATAAGTTTGGGAATCTATGGTCACTTTGGAGCATCTACATAAGTATGTACTATGCAACATTTATTGTGTTTATTGAGAAATAAATAAAAATTGTAGCATTGTGAATCTACCTACTGACTGCCACCGAATAAAGACATTTTGGGTTGCCGCGACAGTACGAGTTTAGTGTTTTTAAGATTCTTAAAACTGCTTGTAAATGTTCATCAGTGATGTTTGATTGTAAAGAGTTTGTATTGATAATCATCCTAATTGAAATTGTTTGTTCACATAATTATATAAGTTGATCTAGAAATAACCAACATTTTTCGATCAGAATCTTTATTTAAGTTGTTCTAATTTGTCCGAATTAAGAGTGTTGTAAAATTTGCAGATATCTTCTCGACGGTGCAATTTATGTATTTATAAAATTTTATTTTTAACAAAGCGTTAAATGTAGAAAAAAGTATTTTTTTTCAAAAATACGATTAAAACTCGCGGGTCCCGCAGAAAAACTTGGCGGGCCGCTTGCCCAGACCTGTTCTATATAATCCAAATATTATAATTTGTATAGGTTTTTTTTGCACGTCCTTCAACTTGTGTTTATATAATCTGAATTTTTCAAAGTGATTTTCTTTGATCCATATTTTGTATTCGATTCGCTATTGTGCATGTCTATTTATATACTTTATATGTATATATTTTTACATGATGTGATTTCATACCTTTGAATTATTGATACTTGTAAATTAATACGATAATTTGTCAATTTAATATTGATTATACTCATGTACCTACTTAGTTATTTACTTTGTTGATTTTAATGTAAGTACCATATTATTATGATAATTAAATAATAATACATTTTGAAGTTTCTGTATTTATTATATTGAAGATATCTACCAATGAACATCAATGAATATTAATACCGGTTGAAAGAAAAGTGCATTCTCATCATTTTTATGACAATTATTGGGAAAAGGGTTCAATATGAACCCTGGCTCATTTCCACATTGGTTTCCAAAGACAGAATTTTTCATATATTTCATTTTAGTCTTTGGAAACCTATGTAGTATTGTGTAACGGCTCGTCTTATGTAGGCGAAGTCGATGCGAACGCGGTTTGAAGCGATATAAAGCGAAACGATGCGAAGCGGCAACGTTGTCCAACGTGGCTTGTCACCAGTCGTCATCGCATATTATTCACCATGGGCGGTCGCAAGGGTTTTTTTTATTTGAAAACTCATTTTAAATGCAAAATTTTACAGAAATATCTATCTCAAAGAAGTGGAACTAATATTATATATTTAAAAATACACGTTCATGGAGAATTTCATCATTTATATGAAGATATTCAATGAGTATCTGCCGCGCGCCGCGTTCAGCTCGCGCAAAAATATCAAACCAACTGATCGCGTCGCTGAAGCCACGCGCCGCTTCGCATCGCTTGCCGGGAGTAATCTTCACGTAGGCCACTCATTTTCACGCCATATTGTGTTTGATATTTCCGTGCCGCGCCGCGCCGCGTCGCATCGCGTTCGCCCACGTAAGACGCCGCGTAACAGTTATGAAATAAATAAAGTGGACGAAGCCCTGGTGATGAAATACTCAACTTTCAATAGAAGCATTTTGTGAAAATTTTGACCTAGGTTTAACACAATATTATTTTGTTTTTATTTACACAATTTATTCTTACCGGTTGAAGGTAAAATGCATCTGTATCCCGCGTTACAGAATCTGGGTAAGGATTCAATAAATACTTGTCTTCACCTGGACACGGCTTTCCATAGATCAATCCAAAATGCCTATGAGCCACCAGATACTTCAAAAGAGTCACTTCATGATACACTGGCGGATTGAAAGGATTAATTAGGCTATCATTACTCTCCACACAATCGTGTCCATCAACCAACTGGCCTCTGGGACAACATTTTCTTATGCAGTTTTTTACAAGGCATGTACACCCTCTTAAATGAATCGAGTTGTCCTTCTCCGTGTATTGAAATGTTTGGTTTTCCGAGTACGTTAATCCATCGTGGACATAATGACCGTTTGGCAACTTTATTGCAGTTGATATGTTGACGCTCATGAGGTAATGGCATGGTTGTTCGCATAGTATCGTTGGTAACACTGTCACTATTATTATTAATGTCCAAAGCAATGAGTTCATGCACTTTCTTGCCATTTTTAATGTTTGTGTATATCTGCGAACCACTAATAATCACTGACAAAAAACCTGATTTTTTAATAATTACTATATCCATTACGCCTAGGACATACTGACATACAACTATGGTTGTTACCTTTTTGAAGAATATACCGAAACAAGTATGAAAAATATTTGATATTGAAAGTCGAATGTTTTTTCTATCTTAATTTCAGTTTATCACGGAAAAAATTCGTTCAAAATCCAAGTCATAAGCCTTATCTACTACCTATTAAGAACTACTATCCAGGTCGAGGGTTTTTTTTAGGTCTTCATTCGATTTATTTCCTCGATCAATTTTCAATCAGAAAAATGAAAATTCATCTCAAAATATAATTTCATTTGTAAGTTTTTGCTTTCTTTTTTAATTTTGTCAAATGCTACGTTTCCTTCTGACCAGTGACGTCCCTAGACAAAATGCCGCCCCCTAAGCAGCGCCAATATGCCGCCCCATTTTTTATAGAGTTTTTTTTATCATCCTTCCATGTCTCCAATATTTAAGAAATGTGTTGTATGGATACTTCACCTTTTGTATGGATACAACTTTCAAAACTCGCGAGTGACTGGCAAAAATATATGGATACATTTATTAGGTTAGTATGTATGTACCTACCTATAATTAAAACATAATTCGCAAATCTGCACGTGTCATTGCTTGTCATCAATGACGTGACGTCCAAGAACAACGGAAGTAAACTAGACATCGCGAACGAAAAAATTACATTGCTGTTAAACCTTTCATATTAATTAATACATTTTGTTTCCAACCAGTGAGCTCAATTTTTTAATG
This sequence comes from Rhyacophila brunnea, assembly GCF_057557595.1. Taxonomy (NCBI): domain Eukaryota; kingdom Metazoa; phylum Arthropoda; class Insecta; order Trichoptera; family Rhyacophilidae; genus Rhyacophila; species Rhyacophila brunnea. The sequence continues at coordinate 37,533,670 of NW_028232827.1, read as the reverse complement.
AAAAGATATTCCCGTTATTACTAAATTTAGGTACCCATGTATATATACATATACTTAATGATTATCCTCGATTTTCCGACCTTCGAGCAACTGCCGCCCCCAAGCGACGCTCAATCTGCCTACCCCCACGGGACGTCACTGCTTCTGACTAGTTTTGAAATTTTTTTAATGATTGTGTTTTTTAAAAATAACATTATCAAATTAAAGTTTCGACGGTCTACAATCTACATCAGGGGTGGTCAAAATTTTTGGCTGGAGGGCCAAATTCAAGAATTCAAAATGAGCGGCGGGCCGCAAGTAAAAATCATTTTTAGATAGTATACACTATTTATTATCACGAAAAATAAACATTACAAAAAAATTAATGAGAAGTATGAAACTGTTGTACATTTTTTTAAATTCAGGTGTTAATTTTGTAGTTGATATTCTCAAAACTGCTTGTAAATGGGCATCGGAGATATTTGATCGTAAAGAATTTTTATTGAGGTTCATGATCGAAAATGTTTGTTCACATAATAGGTATATAGGTTGATCCAAAAATAACGAACATTTTTCTTGCATAATCTTTACGTTGGTCGAATTTGTCTGAATTAAGGGCATTGTAAAATTTGGAGATTTCTTCACAACGATGCAATTCTCTTAAATCAGTGTCACACTACAGATCAATAATTTCAAGTTGTAGCTCTGTCGGTACACTATCAACATCTATTAAAATGGCTTGCGTACTATTGCTAAACACATTTTCATCTGTTGTCAATATTTTTTAAAAAATATATAAAAAAGTTATTCGTTATCAGAAGTACAATCAATGATATCGGGCCGCAGTTTGCCTCCCCCTGATCTACATCATATCAAAACGCTCGCTTATTTTAAAAACAGCACTCTTCAAGACCATGCGTCACTACTTCTAATGAAATGAAAAAGAAAAAAAAATATCCATCCATGATTGTTGGTCAGTGAATTTGGAAACGCTTTCCATTCATGGCGGAATAAAAACACATATCTTTATACAAATATAAAGCTTTCGTTGATTATTTGCATGTGGGCAGGTGTTTATAGACTGTACTAGGCTTTAAGAATCTAAAATCAACAAAAATGAAAGCATTTTTGGTTCACACACGTACACACATACATATTAAGTGTATATGTTAAGTACATAAATATTACCGTAGTAATAATAATTTTAATCTAGTTTAGAATATTGAAATTGTTTTTTAAATACCACATTATCACAAATCTTATATTATGCTTACGTATTATTACACTATTTTTTATACATAATCGGGAGGTTGCTCTAAATACGTCCAAAATTTTAAAATTCGAACACGTTAGGTGTTTGAACTTCCCATAAAATCTGAGTAAAAGATATTTGAAAATGTTAATTATTATTATTATTAAGTTATCAATGAACTGACATATTATTAGAAATTTCGCGGCAATTTACGTATTGTGCTTTTACTACGACATATGATTATGCTAACCGCTCAAAATGCGTAGGACAACTGAATTGTCAGTTTAAATGTATGCGCGATAGATAGGAAACACCGATATACAATGCGAATTTTATATCGAGTTTTCCGCGTCACCACGTCGTTTCTGGAACTAAAAACCAACCCTGTTACTACATTCCCCATGTCTTTTATTCAGTGTATGTTTGATATCGGGTATAGTTTAATTAACATGCCTAAACATTTGTAGAAGAATAGCATTATATCGAATGAATAAGTTAGTATTGTCAGGATAACAGAAAAGTAAGCTTTTAATTCTCCTGAATAGTTCCTCAGAGAGAGCATCTGCTATCAAAAGTCAACACTCAAAGAGCCAGTCGTGACATCATGGCCCCCACAAAGGGGGGCTCACAGGGCTATAGCCTGGGGGGCCCGGGCTCAGGAAGGGCCCGGCGTGGCGAGTCGATCAGATAAGTGAATTCTCTCTAATAGTAAAAAAATACATGTGGTTGTACGATACAATTTTTAATTGTATATCGATACTCGACAATCAACTTCATAATTCAAATATATGTATTAATATATACAAAAACAAACAATAAATATACACATTAATTTGACCGCGTACACCATTTGGAAAACGCTACTGTGAGCGTCACACTTCCTTTCTCTTTACCAATAGGTAGGGGGCCCCACCAAAGAGCCTAGCCTGGGGGCCCACTTCAGGATGTGGGGGCCATGCGTGACATAATACTATCAGCGTGCAAAAACCACGTGACTTAACAGGTCAGTGCATGCAGCGCTGTGACGTAAAACACTCGATATAAAAGTCGCACTGTACTATGATTTTCACACTGAAATATAATTGAACGATAAAGGAAATGTATTTGAATATTACTTTAACGAGAACAAACGCATCGATTCGTAATAATTAACAAAAATACAAATTAGTTAATCAAATTATAGTATACTAGTAAATACTACCGGGTAGCAGTATCACCTGTCTTAATTCGCATACGTCATCTTCATGTCTTTCTCTTATGTTTACGTGTATATTCTGTCTTTGTTCTGGTATTTAAGACTCAATAATTTATCTGTGAGCTGCTGCATCAACCTGGCGGAGTCTAGTGATTTTACCAAGCATGCCATCGCTTAACTCGTTCGTTTGGTTTTTCCTCATCTATAAATATTTATATTTTTCGATTGATTGTGTAATGCTACTGTAGGTTACAGCGCCCCATCTCTATTATAGTTACATTCAAATCTCCAGGTCCTAGGATAACACAAATTTAATGCACCTAATAGGTTTAGCAAGTGGCTGTCAGTGGCGAGGGGAGGACGTAGGCTGTTAAGATTCGACATAAATAATGCACACTAAACTTTGTCAATCATAATTATCTGTTTTCGTTGTACTAAGAATATAATTTGCTTATGGTGTAGATTAGTTTTTAAAATTCAATTAAACCCTGCCTTAATTGCATCATAATAGTTTATGTATGCAATGGACGATCCAAAAATATACTGCACACTTTTTCAGTCATACTTATTTGTTTTCGTTGAATTAATTATACATACTAGAGATATTGTTAGTTAGATTTATAAATTAATTAAGCCCTGCCTAAACCAGACCATAATAGATAAAAAATAATCTTCTATTTATGAAATATCTATAATTATGTATGGTTGAATGGCATAGTTTTAAATATTTTATAGATTAACGATTATTTTTTGACGATGGCTTGGATTAGGCGGGGCTTAATTTAATTTTAAAAACTAATAAACACTATCGACACATTGTAGTTTTAGTTCAATGAAAACAAATATATCTGACTGACAATGTTTAGTATGCAATATTTATGTTGGATCTTAACAGTCTACCTCCATCCTTCGCCACTGGTGGCTGACATCCATTTCTCGTAAAAACAAAATCTCCATATTAGGATTCTTATTAGGATATCTTATTAGGATCGGACATGGTCGAATTTTTTTTTTAAATGCATTGATGCAGATATAAAACAAAGTGCATTAGGAAATTAACAAGCAATTTTCTTTGAAACTATTCATATTAACGTGAAAGCGACAATTAGTTAACAGGTAATTTTCATTATTAGATCATGGGATCTTGTTAAAAGATAAAACCTGTTTAATTAATTTTGTATTTAAAATGCGTCCAGGAAGAAAATGTGGGTCATATGATTATATACATTAGAAAATTTTTATTATTCATAAAATTATGTATACCTATTATATAGATATTATCACAATATTGACCAAAAACAACTAGCAACATTTAAAAAATACGGCGTTGTACTGCAAAGTGAAGATCTATCGGATTTTTGGTCAGTTTTATGTTAGCGTTTTTATTTATTACAATTTTTAATTTTGACTCTGCGTGCTTCTCTTTCCTATGGACTCTAGAACAATTTACTCCCTGAATCAAGAAATCATCAAGGTATAATAATAATATATAATTTAATTTTTTTTAACAATACCGTTATTTTGAAAATAATGCATTTTTTATATATAAAGTATATAAAATTGTATAATGCAATCACTGCATGTTGGCCATTCAGCGTAAATACCTCAATTTATTAAACTGATTATTTCGTTGTACCTAGTCACCCAATCATTTTGAACATATTATATCGATTAAGATGAGATATCCTAAGCTTGCCGGCAACACCGAGTTAAGTTTATTTGGCAGAAAGCCTTTAGTGAATTAGAAATTAGGTATATAATTTGATTTATTATGGCGTATTGAAAATCTGTGCTATTCAAAATCTATCAAATTGGACAATTTCAATATTAAATTTATATTTTTCCTGAAAGGTCATAGTTATATTTATCGTTGTTCTGTTTTGTCACTGTTCTGTCACCATCCTCTAGCGACCAGACTATTATTATTACTAGAGTAAGCAACGTTTTGGAGCTTATTTACACGGCTTTGCACTAATCGTTAGTACTCGCTACTCGAAGTAATACCGACACGTGTAAACAGACTAATGCATTAATGCTTTTTAGTATTCAGCCTGTTTACGCATATTAGTATTATTGCGAGTAGCGATTACTAATGATTAGTATTAAGCCCTTGTAAATAAGCCCTAACACGCGTCGATGTAAAAAACTTTGTTTTGTTATAAGGAAAACCACATAAAAAACAATGTATATTCGAAATCAAAATCATCTAAAAAAAAAAAAATCAAAATAATTCAAAAGCTCATTATTGCGTATAAAATATGGGTTTATCACCATAATATCATATTTATAACTTGCTTCCAACAAGTTACTTGTTATAATATTATAAACTTTAGGAAAAATTATGTAATATGGTAAATGTATTTCATAAATCACAAGATAGAAAACGCATTTTTTTATTGGACCGAGTGGAAACCACACACCGGTCCGCTCCGGTTCATATCGAGCACTAGAATTTTAATGACACGTAATAGAAAATGACGAACATTCGTTGGGTAATGACTCACCGATAATGGTAATATGCTTGGAAACTAAATTTGATGTGAATGGAGGAAACCAAGAACAGTCCTGCTGATCTTTGTTCTCGTAAAAATATTGTTCATAATATAACCATTACATTTAATTAATCCTCAGTTTGAAAATTCTAGCGTCTCCTGTGTATTCGATAGCGCAGAAAATATAATTTTGCAATTCAGTTGACCGATGTATTTCGTGCAGTACGCATATTATATTGCATTGCAATAATGACAGTTTCGTGAAAACTTAATAATTGTATTATAAATTACAAGGTGATTCAATCATAAATAATATATTTGTGCTTTCTGTCAATGCAATAGGCAGATTTTTTAGAAATATAGTTGTGTTATTTTATTCGTGTTTAAAAATGTGACAATTCTTCATTTTAAACATAATTTAGAAATGTGTACATTTAATATGTCGAAAAAATATTTATTAATATCGTTAGGTACGTGAAAGCAACATTGAGATAAAGGTAAGAGTCGATATTGAGATAAGTTTGCTAATCCATTGCTGAAGGTTTATCCATTCTAATGGATTTAAGTTTTGTACGATTCCATTTGAGACTTTTATGAAGTCTTGTTGAAGGTAAATGCACACTGAAAAACCGATACTTGTGCCGCAGATGCCGCCATGAGCTTTTATATTTTTTTTTTTACGAAAAAAGTTTATTCCATGTAGAAAATTGTTATAATAAACATTTTTTCTGTCAGTGCATAGGCTTTTTGATCTAAATAATTATTGTTAATTTAAAATTTGAAATTTTCATACATTTTGATGCATCATTATCACAAACTAAGATTCTATTAGGTAATATTAGGTTGGGGTAGTGACGAGGCCTCCACTGCCGCGGCTAGTTCCAAGGGTATGGAAGTGAAGGTTGTCAATGCTAGGAGTCACAGGCCAAGGTCTTGTAGTAGTTGGTACCAGAATAAAACTCATAGTCGAAATCAGAAGGTCCATATATTGTTCACGTTCACAAAAGTTCACAAAAGTTCACAATGGTTCATCATATCATAATTATTATTGTTCAAAAGTTACTATTATTCACATAATTGTTCGAAGTGCAGTATACGGTCATCCGTCAAATGATAAAGTACATTAACACTCGTAAAAAAGAATATTAATTCGAGAAGAAAATTTGACAATTTGTTCCAAAAATATTAAAGTACCGGATAGGTATTTATGACAGAAAATTATTCACGAAATTTTTATAAGTCCAGGTTAGGTATTTATAAATTATTTCTCGCACCGAAAATGTTAAAGTACCAGATAGGTATTTATGTCGAAAATTATTCGCGAGGTATTTATAAATGATTTCTCGCGTCGAAACGCTAGAGTCCAACTGTAGGTATTCAGCCCGCAGGAGGAAAGGGGGAGTTGGGTGGACCCAAACTCCTGTGCGAACTTGCACAAATATATGAGATATTAGACCGACGTCCAGCGTGGACCCGGTCCTGGAGGCAGCGAAAAACTGGATACAGAATTCGAAAATCCTGGGTTTTTATTCGAATCGGGAGATTTCATCCCCTCGGGCGAGCGTTCTACGGGTCAAAAATCCACATATCATTTTCACTATGAGATTTGGACTTAATTGATTGCCCCGCGAAACCGCAAGTCGCGAGAGAGCTGAAATCAACGGTATTTGATAGGCGCGGGCCGCCGGCATAAATCCTCCTTCGCGGCATCCCGCTGAGAGCGATATTTCACTTAGCTCTCCCTACAATGAATGCGTTTTTTAGCTTGTATTGTACTTTTAGTTTTTAATTAACCAAGCGAAAACTCAACGCATCGAAGAGTGTGATACCAGAGTATGCACCCTGCGATGTAAGCCTCTCCCTGGCTGAGTGGCGGGAGCCACAAGTTCGGACCTATGAGTGGGCCGCCCACGTGCTACGTGTACATTTATGATAAAAATTAAAATTATTAAAATACTAGGTCTTATTTTCTATGTATACATATGAATGTTATATCTAATTAATTTATATTTAAGGCGCTAAAATTCATCTTGTCCTGAGCTCTATATCTCGCGAACCTTTATGGTTACGCGTACTATGGAATAACTGAAGTCTCCGCGGCCCGTAGACGCGTACGCCATTTTAAATTTTATGTTGATCGGACACGCGCAGCTCTAGCTATCATTAATAATGTGTTTGTATGGAAATCTCGCGGCTGTCATGAATTGCGCAACAAGGACGGAGCTCCACACATGAGCCGGTCGGCTGCGGTCGCGGTCGGGATAGGGAATTGATCCAGTTGTGCAAGGGAGACAACTGTCCGGTTACCGACTGGCGAACGCAGCGCCAAGGCCGCTCATACGTTACACATGAATCGCGATAAAAACCGCGGGGCAATCGCGCGCGGGATGCGTGGATTACGCGTATGGTATTAATATGGGAGTGATGAAAATTAGAAGTCAGAGGTATACAGTACCTCGTGAGTGGTTTAGATGCTATGTAGATGCTATGTACTGAGCCCAGGTCCAGATCGATTCTCGTCTAATTAAATTAATTAAAATATTGATTAATTATTATCTAGCTTAATTTCGCGGATCGAATTATGTTAACATTATACTCTAATTATGGGTACAGATTTATATACTAATGTCGGTTTACAATTACACACGCTGACAGTACCTAATCATCGCAATTATACAATACTAGATCCATTTATCTTAATTACATTATTACATTTACTCGAAGTCCAATACAGTATTATGCTATTTTAATATTTATATACCTATCAAATATTTATTTGACATGGCAAAATATCTATTACTAATATTATATACCTATTGCTACCATCTTAATTAGGACACATAATCTTCGTACTGCATCTTATTAATTGGATTTTAATTACTACTTTATTATTACTCCGTCGTTATTTACATTCTTACCATCACTCTTCATGGTCCTTATGACCGACTTATCTCATCTACAGTTCACCCTGAGGAGCAGTGGGACCTGCTGGGGCAACTGTAGGACTTCCTCATACATCATATATGGCTCGTCTTTGTCGGGGGTCGTAAGCCTATTACTTTATAACCGGTGGTACATTGACTATTTTGATCAGATCGAGCGATTGGATGGTACCACTCCTTATGGGAGTGTCCTCTCAGGAGCACACTAAACGTGTTCATGACAGTAGGTTAGGTTAGGTTTGGTTTGGTCTAAAAATCTCATGACGGCATCTGTGGCATATTTACCGAAAAATCTTTTGGTGAGTGCACCTAGTGCCTGAAGATGTCGAAAGGCGAAACCCGGGTCGCAAAAACGACTCAAATGGAATAGTACAAAACTTAAATCCATTAAAATTAATCTTCAAATTCCATCAAGTACCTTCTGTCGATATTATTAATATTAGATTAAATTTGTATGAAACAAATATTAAAGTTCAATTATGTCGAAAATACTATTTTTGACTTATCCCATTGATGCTTTCATGTGATGTGATGTGATATGTGCCTACATACGCTTTTTCTCTCTTCTCCTTCGTTACCATATGGATGAGAATCGTAATTACCGTGAATTGCAGCTATTTTCAATGGGACCAAGATACTCCACCCTTCATGGCTCTCTGCCTTTCTCAGGGCAGAGTGAAGTCGATAGCTACTGTCCGACAACAAGAAATCGGCGATAACAGGAAGTCGCTGTAGTTGCATATAGAAGACTTCTCAGTGACGTACCTGTCATGGCGGCAACGCGTTTATATGCTCTCCTTTTAGATGCGACCCTTTTCATCCTTCGCAATTAACCAAAAGTCTACTAATAATAATTTTAACATCACTCTTGAACGTTTTAGACATATTTTTATTATAAAAACCTTCAAATAACGTACATTTATAGATTCGTACAAATGAACGAGCCCTGAACATCTTTGAAAGAAAAATTCTCCACCGTGTATATGGAACGATCAGGGACGGCACCAATTGGAGAAGATATAATGCTGAGCTCTACGGGCTGTACAAAGATTGCAGCGCAGTTCAATCAATTAAAATTGGGAGACTGCGATGGCTAGGTCATGTGCACCGTATGAATGACAATGAACCGGCAAAGAGAGTGATGTCCAGCAATCCAATAGGACGTATAAGAAGAGGCAGGCCAAAGATTCGCTGTTTGGTTGGAGCTGCCAGTGACTGCCGTATTCTGGGGGTACCGAATTGGAAAGCGGCCACACTGGATAGGGACAGGTGGAGAGAGCTGTTGGAGGAGGCCAGGACCCACACCGGGTTGTCGCACCCCTGATGATGATGATAGATCCGTACAATACGGGAGCTTAAAATGAAATGATAATTTGGGGACATTCCTCATTTGAAAACGGAAGTGCGATAAGCTGTACTATAGCTAAACAACTTAAAAAACGGACCTGCGCAGAAGCATACTTAAATTCGTGCGCATATAGTAGGTGTGTAAACGCTGCGTATGTGTGTGAAAAGTCTGTTTCACACGATACAATAGTATATTATTTACAGCTTTGTACCCCATTTCGATCGGGGTATTACAAAAAACCTTTACAAAAGCGAAATTCTTGTTTTTAATGTGACCAAATATTTAAAAGTGATGAAAAAACAGTACAATTATAATGATATGTGGATATATATTTTTATAGAAAATGATGTTCACATTATGTGTTTTTATAACAACTTTCATAAAAATACCAATTAAAAGACATTATTTGAAAATTATAAAAAAATATGATTGGGTCATCGATATATTCAATATGTATACTGTTCACTTCTACTTATTAAGTCATAATTTGTGTTCTCCTTATGATTTAATTAATTATTGCCTGCAGCAATATAATCAGTTAATGTTGGTTTAATGATTTATTTCCTTCCAAACTCAATAATTACCTAGTACTCATTTAGTGCTAATACCCGCGACTGGCGCGTTTGGAGTCGTTGGCCATTGGATATAATTAACGTGTTTTTAAATGTGGTAATTAAAAATTTTGCAGTGATTGTGTTAATTAACCGGACTATCATAATAGGTAATAATAATAATTAAGAGGTTAAATTATTTTAATTTATTTTTCTATTGTAAATTATCGAAAAATAATTGGGCTTCTAAGCGAATTGCTAAGAATAGAATTATTGTTCTAAATTATTTTACCTAATTTCACCGGATTGGTTTTCTCAAAAAATGACAACACAAAATCTTCTACACGCGACTAAAGCGACTTTCTGTTATCGACGAGATCTTGTTGTGGACAGTAGTTTAATAATTTACTGATATTGAAAGTAACTTTGACGATTTTCTACGTGTAATATGGGCTGTTTCCTTATTAGACGCTCGTATTCTGGCCTACAATAGCCGAACACAACCGAACATCAAAAGGTTGAGTTTTATGTTATCGGACTATAGAGGGGGTTGTTAATTGACAGTTTTAACAAGTGGGACAAGAGGTTCTTGTTAGACAATAGTAACCTTTTCACTGGGTCGTTCAGGAGGCAGAGTAATAGCTTTAATATTATTATGTATATTTCTGAGGTTTTTCAAAATTATGTTAGGTCACAATGGATATTTTATGGTATTTTCAGAGCATAAACCTGGACATTCCTTAAACGTTGTAGATAATCTATTTATATAATTTTTAAACCGTGTTATGCTTTATATTTATTTTAAACATTTGATGACTGCATAAAGTATTTTTATTGCATAAAGTAGTATTCTTTTAAACCTCTCGATCTAATGTTTTAGAATATAATCATATTTCAGTACATCCATGTGCAGTGGTGTTAAGAATTTTTGATTTATCATTTTTAAACGCATTTATAAAACCATTAGTAAAATTGTTCTTCTATCTTCAAATGTGTTAATCGTGCCCATTTTTTGAATAATAAAATGCCTAATTCTTGTCAAATTTGGGATCACAGAGATTATAAATATGTTTTTTTATCGTAAATATTTCACTATAACATAATGTTAACAACAATTTTACTAATGGTTTTATAAATGCTTTTAAAAATTGATTAATCTAAAAAATCTTAACACCACTGCACATGGATGGACTGAAATATGACTATATTCTAAAACATTAGATCGAGAGGTTTAAAAGAATACTATTTTATGTAATAAAAATACTTTATGCAGTTATCAAATGTTTAAAATAAATGTAAAGGATAATAAGGCTTCGAAATTATACAAATAGATTATCTACTACGTTTAAGGAATGTCCAAGTTTATGCTCTGAAAATACCATAAAACCTCCATTTTGACCTACGTGGCGCATATGGGCCCTTAAGTAACATTATATTGATATTATAAAAATAAAAGTTTTTATTAGTGATTGTGCGCGAAAACACATTAAAATGACAAGAAAGTGCATAAGCCCCTTGATTTGGGTATTAACAATAACAGTGACAGTGCTATCATCTGTACTATGCGAAGTACCATGCAAGTACTACATGAGCGTCGACATAACAGGAGGAAAAGAGCTTCCTAGTGGCCATTATGTCCACGGTGGTATAACGTACTCTGCAAACCAAACATTTCACTTCCAGAGGCATGACAACTCTACCCACTTAAGAGGATGTGCGTGCCTTGTAAAAGAATGTTTGAGAAAATGTTGCCCAATAGGCCAACTAATTGAAGGAAAGGGCTGTGTGAAGAGTAATGATAGCCTGGTTAATCCGTTTAATCCGCCAGTACATGATGAAGTGAATCTTTCAGAGGATCTGGTAGCTCATAGGCATTTTGGGTTGATCTTTGGAAACCCGTGTCAAAATAAGGAAACGCATACATTGAATCCTTACCCCAATTCTTTTACGCAGGATACAGATGCATTTTACCTTCAATCAGTAAGTATAAAAATTATAATACAATAAAATTGTTTTAAACATTGGTCAAACTTTTCAGAGAGTACTGTCTTCAATTATAGAAGGTTTAGTATTTCATCATCAGGGCTTCGTCCACTTTATTTAGAAATTTCACAGTTATCACCTGTTGCACAGTAGCTACGATGGTAATTGTGCCGCAGATGCCCGCATGAGCTTTTATAATTATTTTTGAAGTTATACCTACTTCTTTTGGGGCGTTTGGTAGATAGTGTAATTGAGAGCCATTACGAAAGTAATTGACAGTATGAAGTTAGCTGCGAATCAGTCAGCTGTATACAAACGCACGTTTGATTGTAGAATAATAATTGAATACGTGTATTAAATAAGGCTCTAAGTACCAAAATGTAGTATTGCCTGTAGTTACAAAATACCGAGTCATTGCAGTAAAATTTCATGAAGCAGACCTTTTGAAAAATGTAGTTTTACAGTGTGAAGCAATCACGGCAGCTTCTATAATTTTAGGTATTAAGAACTCGCAAGTGTCAACACACCATCGTCAGCTATTTTATATTGAATGCCGTTGACCACTGCAGTGCTACTTACACCATTATAAATAAAACACGCCAACGGACTTACAACGTTTAATTATTTTGCTGTATTTTTTTGACTTGCTTGAGGCACTTAGACTATGGTTGAAGTTATTGGCGTTGGTATGTAGAACATTTTTCTATAAAAATGTCAGTTTTTATGTTTTTGGTACTTAGCGCGTTAATTAATACACGTATTCAATTGTTCCGTTGCCTAGGTCAGGGATCGGCAACCTTTGTGCCTTTGGAGAATATTCGATGCCCCCTCAAGATATAATCAAATTATAATACTGTCACTCCACTAACAAGTTGAATTTCATAAAAAAAATGATTATATCCGCGAGAAAACAAATGGGTTTATGATTCATGATTCAATGGGTGGTCCCGTGACTAATATTACACTCGAAAGTCCAGCTTGAGTCATAACTATATAGTTGAAAACGTCCCTCTGAAGCGGACGAAACCGGTCCAGATATAATTAATAAAAATGAAGAAAGTACTATAAAATTTGCGTTTAATTAAATTATTAATATTATAATAAAAAAAATCATCATCACATTTCTTAAATCTTAAACATATTATTGAGAAATTGGGTGAAGAAAACTCTATTTGTACATCATACTCGTATTATATAAAGATTATGGATACCCTCATAGAAGAGTTTTCTTCTAGATTTGAGGAATTTGTGTTATTAGAACCAGTGGTGAGATTTTTTATAAATCCATATTACTGAAAATGATAAAGGTAGATACCTACTCAGTATGATTTCAATATATTCTAAAATATTCAATATATTCAATACACCGAAGACCTAGAATTGGAAATAATAATTATATAAAATGATGCTATATTAAAAGCACATCATACCTAATGAGAATATGTTTTGGAATTTTGTCAAAGAGAATAGTTATTCTAATTTAAGACAATGTGCATTAAAAAGTATATTCATATTGTGCTACGACTTATTCTTGAGAGAGAATATGAAATACTTAAAATCAAAATATCGACCAAGACTCGCAGACCCCCACTTGGATAATTGCTTAGGGACATGTAATTCTAATTATGTAAGTACCTGACTATAATAAGTTAGCTGAAGATTTACAGTGCCATGTGTCATATTGTTTTTTTTTTGCATATCATCTATATAAATATATGTAGGTATGTACATTTAAATATGCGAACACCCATTTTAAAATACATATTAACAATTTAAATTTATAATAATGATGAAAATTTGAATCTTGGTTTATAATATAGCTCCGATTGCACAGCCTAAAACTAAATAATTAATAATTAGATAATTAAAAAATAATATATATAGAATATTAATAAATATAGACTGTTTTTAAATATAAAAAGAACTTTTATCTAACGATTTTTGATGTGTATAAATGTTTTGAAAAAAATACGTAATTTAAACAGCTGATTGCTTAATTTTATGTCATCAGTGAGTTTTTGAAGTTTCATTAAATTAGTTTGTCGTTGTCATTAGTGTGTACCTATTCATTCGTAGTAATATCGTATTATCTATTTCTCGTAAGTATACAAGTGAGTTCTTTTTATCAGATCTCCACAGCCTATCTCTTTCCAAAAGTCACCCTTCGCCACTGATTTTCATACACACTGTTATATAATGCCATACTTAATAATTCATCTGTGTCCCTCAAAGCCTTCATAACTCCAAATCCAAAATGAAGACTCATTGAGCATCCTAATACAGGGTCCAGCTAAGAGGAGTGTCACTATATACTAATTATATACTTACGTTCTTGTTTAACAGGATGGCAGTATCTTCGTCCCATATTCATCAAGAGGAGGATCCAAAGCACTCGGCTTGATGGAGTACTGTATGGACGTCTGGGCTACTGATCCTGATGAAGTTAAACAAGATCCTGAATGGACCCCTAGATATATGGTGTTAACGTGTTTTAATGATGAATCTGATGAACAGGATGAAGATGAACAGGATGTAATACCAAAACTTTATTCAATAGGTGAGTCTATATTGCTGTTCAGGATTCCTAATGTTTAGTGCACGAGATTAAAATTTAATAGAAAAATCAGAGATCGTTTTAAATTTCCCTTTGTTTCTGAAAAATTTAAAAAATATTTATTTTCTATAATTTATTGTAGCAATCATGTCACTCAGCATTACATTAGTGACACACTTTATGTAGGTTTTGTTGTTATGGTATTTTAGTTAATACTATCGCATACGCTTATAATGTTGTGGGTTTCGGGTTCGAATTCCGGGTCTGGAAAATGTGATTTTCTTGTGATCGAACATGGTACGAGAGGAAGGCTTGGTTTGCGCCGGGTTGAATTTTTAAAACTAACCGACACTATCTGCAATTTGTAGTCTTATTTCAATGAAAACAAAGACGCGTATGATTAACAAACTTTAGTGTGCACTATACGTTGCACTAAGAGTAAAGTTGCATAAAGTTGCAGTAAGATTTTTTGAAATAACCAACTATGTCTATCATGTTGCGTAACTTTCGTATATATACTTATATAATATAATATATTATCTGCTTCTTATTGTGCCATCCCCTAGCGGAGGTCGGCCATCATCAAGGCGATCTTAGATTTGTCGTCTGCTACCCGGAGCAGTTCAGTGGAGATACACTCGTACCAATTACAGAGGTTCTTAAGCCATGAAATGCGGCGTCGTCCTCTGCTACGCTCACAATTAGGGAATCCAATCCCGAGCCAAAATTCTGATCCCAGGATTTCGGGATTACAATTTGACAATCTCGGGATTGGCATTTTTTCCATTGTTAATATAAAATTTTTATATTTACAAATAACGTTGATAAAATCGGTCAAAAATAAATCTAGTATAATTTATACTATTTAAGACATTTATTGTTAATATTGTATACGTTCAATCTTGGAAACAAAAGTTTAACGGAGTAAATAATATTGTAATTTATGTAATAATAATGAATTTAATAGGAGATTGCTGTTTCTGATAGTAAAGACCTAATGAATGGATTAGCGAGATTTAAAATAGTAAAGCAAAAATAATCATGGCGTACTTATGGCCTTTCCGCTTCATAAATCTAATTAGTCAGACAAATATTAAACTGCCGTAAAACGTATGATATCATGGTGGAATTACTTTGTTAAAAGTGTGAAGTATTGTTTTTCCAATCTTTCCATTTTTAATAATTTATGTGAAAAAATAAAATGAATCGGCAACCTACACATGGGTATAAATCAAATTTCATTCAAACTCAGTTTATTTCTGATGTAGTTATTTTTTATTAAAAGTATTTTTTATATTTTCGCTTTTATTTTATTTTCCATAAAAATTGATAAAAAAATCAATCCCGAAATCCCGGGATTATGTTTATCAATCCCGGGATTCATAGGTATCGAAAATAGCTCGGGATCCCGGGATTGGAATCCCTACTCACAATTGATCTTTCCTTGAATGACAAGTTGGGAAAGCTGTACTTTTGTCCTCCCATAATGTGGCCGAGTTACTGCAGTTTCCTGGTTTTGATACTACGCAGAACTTTTCGGTCCTTCCCCATTCGATTGAGAACTTCAACATTTGTCACCCGGTGAGTCCAAGGAATTTTGAGGATGCGTCTATACAGCCACATTCCGAAAGCTTCAAGTCTCCGTGACATCTCTTGGTTTAGCGTCCATACTTCCATACCATAGCAAAGAATTGAGAGAACATGGCTCGACATAGTCTCGATTGCTAAGGAGGCGTCTCATTTTGAGAAAGGCACTCTTTGAGATCT
Organism: Rhyacophila brunnea; assembly: GCF_057557595.1. Taxonomy (NCBI): domain Eukaryota; kingdom Metazoa; phylum Arthropoda; class Insecta; order Trichoptera; family Rhyacophilidae; genus Rhyacophila; species Rhyacophila brunnea. Next base: position 37,517,607 of record NW_028232827.1, on the reverse strand, counting down.
CAATTCTAGTTTTATATTATACCTACACACAGTGGGGATCGGTGAGTTCACTTTTTTTTAAAGTACCTATGTTATTGTTCATTTGTGTGAGAAATCCATTCTTCTGTTTTTCATCGACACAAATTCATTCTTTTTTGGATACTGAGCATATATTATAATGCCTTCAATCTTGGTTGCGTGATGGTGTTTCTGCTAAAATACTTGATCCATTTGAGTGTGGAAAAACATCTTTCACTTTCCACTGATGTCATCGGAATAGTGCAAATAATTAAGTTTAATAGTAAAACCGTTTTCGTAAATGTCTCAATAAGATTTTTTTCTATTATAATGTTAAATAATGCTGAGGCAATATCAGCATTATAAAAAATATCCAAGCTGTAATATGTAATTATTAATTAACAATAATTATTAATAATATGAATCCGCTTTCGGGAGGTTTTACTGGGCGTCTTACGAGGCCTGCAGCCCGATTTCCAAACTATCTTCTCGTGTGGCACCAGACGACATGACGTAATTGTGACGTCAGCCAATACACGCTCGAGCGGGCGGCATTTATTGGCTGACGTCACAATTACGTCATGTTGTCTAGTGCCACACGAGACGATAGTTAGGAAATCGGGCCCCTAAGCGGCTCGCGCAACTCAGACGTATAAACCGTGTGTGAAAATGTTCGTAGACAAAGTCTTTTTTTGGTTATACGTTTATACGGTTCGAGTATGGAACGCGCCTTGGCGACATTGAGTGGCGCTCGAAGAAGTATTGCTATCTCACGCTATCACCTACAGACGAATATTATTGCTGTCGCACTCATTCTCATTACAACGCATGATTGCTTGTGCGATCGAGGAACTCGCTCCCGAATAGCATTGCATTTGGCAAAGCGAAACCACACGGCCGATGCCAGCGCGACGCGTGCATTATTGTATATTATATTTAAAATAGCCGGTTAAAAACACATACTTATTACAATTTGTTTTTGTATATGAATTAATGACTACGGTAATAGATCAGAAAACTTTTAATAAATGAAGTACTTATTTAAAAAAAAAAATCTTTTCGCATAAATTGAGTGGGTAGGTGTTCACCGCTCCAGCGCTCTCAAAGGCGCATCGCCACTGCCTACACATTAATATTAATGTACCTCTATAATTGCAGCATTGTTAATCTCCATCCCGTTCCTGGTCGCGACCTTCTTGGTATACTGTCTAATCCCTGAACTTCAAAACCTTCATGGGAAGTCACTTATGTCATACGTCTTTGGGCTGATTGTGGCATATACCTGTTTGGCAACCATACAAATTATGTTGCGCCATAGTAAGAATGAAGTATCAGACACACTATGTATAAGTTTCGGTAAGTCACTCAACAGATAATAGTTTAATATTATAACTATTTGTCCCTAGTTGTTTGCTGCCACGCACATCCACCAAAATTTTTGACCTCGTCTTTCCAGCGGATTTTAGGTCTTATATGGTTTTAAAACAAAGTTTTTTGTTAATTCTATGTGGAATTTTGGACTATTAACCTCCATCTTCAGAGCGACACTACGATAAGATGTACCTCTACTTTTTCCATGTAAACGTCAAAACGTTAAGTCAATTATTAATATATTAGATATAATATTACATCACCATGTTAGATCCTAAGGCCCGTTTCAGACGGGATACCGGTGTCGCGCTCGTATAAATAATACGGAGGCCTTTGTATTATGTTTATGAACGCTCCAGAGCTAATGAGTTAACGCGTGTCCGGTACACTTTTCCGTCGGTCGCTACATTCTCAAGCGGCCGATACACTTATTTTATTACCGCAGCCAGTTTTATGTTCTAATTTATAACGCGAAATTATGCGTTGACTCATTAGCTCTGGGGCGTTCGTAAACATAATACAAAGGCCCGTTTATTAGAATACAAAGGTCTTCTATATTATATCGACCGCGACACTGGTGTCCCGTCTGAAACGGGCCTGAGAGGACCGTAATGCATATAATATGTGCCTCCACGGAGTGGAACATGTATCCGTATTTCACGCCGATATAGTCCAAGAGTGATCCTTAGTTGTAAATAAAATCAAAATTGTTCGTAAGGTGTTTTTTTTAAATCTCAGTGTAGCCTGGAAAATTAATTTCTGTCGCCAAAAGCGTATAAACTTATATGAATAAAAAAATACTTTTGCTTTTATTTCAGCTTACGTCATTTACTTCGCATTCATGTTGAGCTTCTTTTGGCTGAACGTCATGTGCTTTGATATATGGTGGACGTTTAGGTGAGTACTCTTAACAATTATAATTTAATGCACTGATACACGATCATAATCCTACGTATGCTTTGGTGTCTGTTGTCTTCAGGTAAAAAAATCAAAATTTTGCTCTTTTCAATGTCTTATCGCAGACATTGCGGACGGAGGTCGAAACCGGATAACCAAAACAATGTCTTCACAGTAGATTTTCAGGTACGCGGAGGCACGAGGCTGGCACCCGGGTACCAACCCCAAAATTGCTGCTCCCCCAAATAAAAATAAATGGAAATATAAAAGTTTAAATATTTTAAGTATCAATTAAATATTAGAAAATATTTATTATTACTTGTAGGTGAATGAATACACTTGGTTATACCTGCAAGCCAGGTGTTTATTGCTAGACTCAAGCGCAAAGTGTTTGGGTATAGGGAATGTACCCGAAAAAGTGAGGTATTTGATATTATAGATATTTATTTCAAAATGGACCCCCCAAACCAATTTTCTAGGATTGAGTAGTAATAAAAATGTAGACTTGCACCTATGTCAAACGTAAGACTGGTCACCATCTTTTATTATGAGGGTATGATAAATCTGGTAAAATTGAAACAAGGAATGTATTTTTCAGAAAAAAATCATTTTATTTTTCAAGATTGTCCCTTTAAGGCCCCGTCCAGCGTAAGTGCCTTCGGTGGAGCGTTGAGCGGCGCACGCAACTCAAACGTATAACCGTATTAACGTATAACCAAAAAAAGACTTGTCTACGAACATTTTCACACACGGTTATACGTTTGAGTTGCGCGCTCCGCTCAACGCTCCGCCGAACGCGTGTACGGTGGAGGAGCGCTAACCCCGGTTTCAGACGGGACACCGGTGTCGCGCTCGTATATAATAAGGAGGTCTTTGTACTCGAACAAAAGGGTATTTGTATTATGTTTATGAACGCTCCGAGCTAATGAGTCAAAGCGTGCATGGTACACTTTTCCGTCGGCCGCTACATTCTCAAGCCGCCGATACACATGTTTTAATGATCGCAGCCATTTTTATTTTCTAATTTATATCGCGAAATTATGCGTTGACTCATTAGCTCTGGGCGTTCATAAACATAATACAAAGTCCCCTTTATTCGAATACAAAGGCCTCCTTATTATATACGAGCGCGACACCGGTGTCCCGTCTGAAAGCGGGGTAAAGTCTCAGTGGCGGAGCTTGCAGCGTGCATGTTGAGGGCACTTTTGTTCGACATGACGTCCTTTAAACTTAGTCCAGCGTTTTTCTAATTTTGTGATCCCTTCCAATAATATGATTTCTCCAACCCTTTAAAATAGGCGTTTTTTTCATTGATGACCTCGTCGTTAGCGCCAAATCTTTTTCTGCCCAGCCATTTCTTTGAATATAGAAATACTAAATAGTCGCAGGGGGCTAAATCTGGTGAACACGATGGATGAGGAAACAATTCATATTATTAAATTCATGCAATTTTGCCGTGGAAAAGACACACATGTATATCCGTTCATTGGCTTGGTGGAAGAGAACTTTTTTCCTCGAAAAATGCGATTGTTATCCCTTCAAAGCGTCGTTGAAACGGTCCAATCAATTCCAGTAATCGTTTTAAAACCACTTGTGAATCATTTTAATCGAAGGCAGGTTCCCGTAACATTTTGCAACCTCAATTTTGGTTTGCTTAATGATTTTCCACGCTAAAAATAATGTTTTATCAACAACCGAAATTGTTTTTTTTCCATTTCCCAAACATACTAGAGGTTGTCTGTTTTTAATAGCTGTTAAAAATAAACTAAATGACAAATCTGCCTGAAGTTGTTAATGTAGCCTAGTAACAGATGATAATAATAATTGTATTTCATGTGAGAATTTCGATTATGAATTAATTTCTTAATACAGCCTAAGTAGTATGTTGGTTATATTCGATTTAAGGTCGGCCTCCGATATATCGATAGACATAACCATAGATGTTATAAATATAGACATAACGCATATTTTGCTAACATTTTCACGCAATCTGATTTACGTTTTTTTATGAATACAGTCAGGAAGTGAGTAGGTAGTGATACCGCACTAAATTTAAAGTATTTTCCTTCCGGGATAATAAAACTATATATAGGTATATATATTATATCGATACTATAGTACAAGGAAAAACTAGATGAAAATTAACTACTATTAATTAATAAATATGTATCTGAAAACATTAAAAAGATGTTTTTTAAGTCAAAGATAAAATTACAATAATTTAAAAAAAATGTAATAAAATGAGAATTTGTTGCAGGGTCCCATCTTATTATAACATTATATTTTATGGTCATATTTATTATTAAAATTTAGTTTATTAAGTTTTCAAATATAGACCGTTTAGATTTTTGACTAATTCATCGTTTATATTTATTTTAAAAAACATCGATTTTTATCAAAATATAAATGTGTATAACTTGAAATCCTTTTTATTTATATCAAATCAAGCTTCAATATTGGAACCATACCTAAAATAAAATTTCCATCCGAAAAATGTGAATTTAATTATGTATGTATACAAAGTCAATTTCCATTTTCGCTTCTAAGCAGACCTTAATAAAATCCACCACAATTTCACAATTATTTTATTTAAATAAATTATTGATTTAGGTATATCGTAAGGGTTTTTTTTATGAACACAAAACCAGTACCTACTTATAATATAATTATTATCGCGTGCATACATTTCATATCGCGAAATATTATATTTTTTACTATACACACACAAGTGGTTAGATATATTTTATATGTTCAACTTTTCCACATCCTGGGACGACTGGTTTATTAGTATGTGCAACATATATGTTTTTTTTAAACAAAACGTAATAAATATTATAATCGCATTTCACATTTAACAAATAAATTACCTAGTTTACTACTTACATACAGTAAATAATACTGTTATATTTTGAGGATAAATTTAATCAAAATAGGTGGAGGTACATGATAATAATATTAAGATTCAAATACAACTACCTATTTTGTTATTTAAATCAGTGTTTCCCAATCGTTCGTAAAACATTTATGCTGATTGCAAGTAGTATTGTCGCTAATTTTAAAATGCATGATATGCCAAAAATTCCAAACATATTATTTTATAACTCTATTACTCTATTCTATAACTTTGAGCCCTGGTGATTTATTTCGCTGGATTTCTTCATACATCCCAAATCGGTCGCATGCTGTTGCAATTACAGGGTTTGTATCTAGTTTTATACACATTGTTCAATAGGGGAAAAACTCATAAAACCTTGTTCCAAGATAATGGCGTTTGAATTTTTTGCAGTAATTCTCATTATAATTTTAAAGCCTTGATTTCGTTGAAAGTGTATGTTTTTTTTATTTAATTTAGTGGAATTCAACAATGCACAATGAAATTATACATTTTAATAAGGAATTAACCAATAAATTTGATTATATAACGGAATTACTAATTAATCTCAGAAAGGGTTATTCGATTTTATGACACATTGAAGACATTTTTGACTATTTTTTTGCTGAATTATAAAGAGAAGACTTTTCCACATCGAATGGCATTCTTAACTCAAAACCTTTAAATATCGATCCATCTGGAGTACCGCAGGGGTCCCACCTTGGTCCCCTTTTATTCATCTTACATATTAATGATATGCGCACCTGTTTTCTTAATTCACAATTTTCCATCTGCGCAGATGACACTAAAATATATAAAACGATGTCGTCAGTCGATGATTGTAGCGAGTCACAATCTGACTTAGATAGACTGTATAGATACTGGCAAGTCAATCACCTTTATTTAAATGTCAACAAGTGCTGGTAAGGAATTCTGGTCGTTGAGCCACTCGGACAATCATTAAAAATCGTATTTCTAACTAAATGTTATAAATTAAATTTATTTATCTATATGGATGATTCCGAGTAAGTTTCACACTTTAACACGTAGGTAAATAATAGGTATATTTGCGTTATTAATTTACCGCGTACATAGATCACCTCATCTATTCTATACACAAGACTGCTATCGGCAGCTATCGAGGGTAGTTTTTTTCATATATTTGTATCGAAGTATTATAATTGTTACAATAAGTTAGCCGTCTAAACAGTCAAAACTGTCTATCTCGCTCTAAAATTTAGCACACTCAAGAACTGGTGCTGTAAAAACATGGCACTCATTGTAACAATTACAATTAACTTATTGTAATTGTTACAATAAGTGCTAATACTTTGATACTAAACTACCCTCGATAGCGGCCGATAGCAGTCTTTTGTATAGAATAGATGCGCAGGGGTAGGGAAGTGTAAGTTATCGAGTGAATGTATCCAAATTTTATAAAAAAAGTATTTTTATTATAAATTATCAGTAAATATTTTAGTCTTAAAATTAACTTATTTGAATGATTTATTTGGATACGGTCATCAGACATTTCATCGTGCATAGCAAATTCATAAAAAAACAGTGGTTGGTCTGCTTCGATAATATGTTTATTCGCATATATTAAGACGTCAAGATGGCTGAATTTTTACGGATTGGTCCTGTATCCATAGTATATCTTTCATATACAGTTAAGTGAAATGTAAAGTTTGATTTAGGGTTTAATCAAAACGGCACTGGAAAAAAATTCACCGATGGTCCGATGTCTACTCATAAATAATAAGTAGGCTTAGGATTTTTAGGTGCTAGGTATCTAAAATATGTAGATATAATTGGAAAAAATATTATTAAAATTTCATAATTATGTGCTTAAAAACAAAAAGAGGTGCTAAAAATTTAAGTAAGTATTACGATAAACCATATATTTCAACAGTTTAATTTATTATTTATTCACAAACAGAAAACGCTTTTTTACAACAAATAATAAAATAATGCTTCAAATTTTCGAAAGTGAATCTTTGACGATCCAGATGTTATTATTGCGTATGTAAATGAAACTCTCTCTAAAGCAACGTTTCTTCTAATTTTTGTATTGTGTGTGCGGATCATCAACGCATCTGAGCAGTGTAGTGAAGTATTTTTATTTAAAACACTATTTTATTTTGTACATATTTTTATTCCAATAATTGGTCCAGGAACTTTTCTTATTTTAGCAGTAGTATTATTTAAAATATTAATTTGCTTCACTACTAACTTTGTACCTAGATGATTCTAACATTTCAATTGTGTTTACCAGATGACCATAATTTTATTTGAAGTGATGAATATGCCAATTCATTTTTTTATGGAACGCTATTTGCTATTGAAATAGATTTGGAATTTTTCTCATCAAGCATCTCCATAATTTCTTATAATTTTTCCAAATTCGCAGTATAGTAATTTACTGCACTATGCCAAGTTCCCCATCTAATTTATCACGGGTCGAAAGGGTATTGATTGAAATTGAAATTGTGTGTTTATGTGAATATAATGTGCTTAAACCTAGCTAGAATAGGTAAAAATATGTAATTATCCAAAAATATGTCCTAACAAATAGGGCTTAAATGTTTCAAAATTGTCTGAAATAGATAGATATTTTTAATATTTTGTTGTGCTCAAAAAAAAAATATAATTACCTAAGAATCCTAAGCCTAATATTATAAGTGTATGAATGATTTGATTTGCAGTTGTTTCCGGGCTCGCATCAGCAGAATGCGAGAGGCGGAAAGACGTCGCTTCTTCTTTTACTGCCTCTACGCCTGGGGTTTCCCCATAATATTGACGGGAATCTGCGTCTTGATGGATGAACACCCAAACATTTCCTCTCGCCATATTAAGCCCATGTTTGGACGTCAGAGGTGCTGGTTTCCAAGTAAGCTATCACTACCAGAAACTATATAACGATCTCAATAGCAAAGAAAAAACGTGTCCGGAAACTTGTACGTATGCAGTTTGCCGTAACACATTTAAATCGCAGTTCTCAGTTCCAAAAATGAGTCTCAGTGACAAAATATTCACCAGACTCCCCACCGCCTTGCGCTACAAAGAAATTTCCAGGGTTTTTGCAAGGCGGTTTCATAGGCCCTGGCCGAATTCAAATTAGCAATACCCGGTGCGGGTAGAAGAATAGTTTTCAATAAGGCATATTTCTCACCCGGCACAATTTTCATTTGACTAGCATCAAGTAGAGTAGTTTGCGTGCCAAAGTCCTGAAAGAAACCTCGATTGTAAATGCGAGGTATCCATACAGGCATATAGAAATAAAAACACACTTCACCGTGAAAATGTTGTATTGGAAATATATGGCCCTATATTAAAGACCGTACAACCTCTTTGTGTCGTATAGTACTGACATAAAATTCATACCTAAATAAAACACGGTTTTTGTCGGTTTACACTTTACAAGAAGCCAGCAGCAAACAATTTTTGAATATAGCCGATATAGGTAGGTACTGGATTATAATGTTGGGTTATGTTAGGTTTTCATTCTTGAATTTATGAATTTTGCCAAAATCAGCTAGGAAAATTGAATTAATGCTCATATTGAATCTAATAAAATTAGAGACCGTATAATATACGGTCATCTCTTTCCAATATAAAGCTCACGGTGAACTGTGCCATGCTGAAATGAGGCGTCTATTTCCAAAAAGCGATAAGTCCACATTTGGTCAAAATCGAGAAAAAATACGCACGTATTCTTTGAATAATTTTACACAATATGTATTGATCTATAAATTCCAAAACGCCACATAACCCTACGAAAAAAAATATTTTAAGTCTCTATTTATTACAAAAAGCGCCAAGTCCGTATTTCATAATATTTAAAGCTTGGTTGATTTCGCGCGTGTTTAAGTCAACCAATAAGGGAACGTTCTATATTGAAAAGGGCGTCTCCCATGCCGTAGCATCTGGTGAACTCAGCGCTCGAAATGGACAGGAACGCACCGGAGCGCCGTTGTGGTTCGTGGAATTCCAAAATATACCGTTCCGGCTCGTGGATTCATTTAAAATTGCGTTGCGGTTCGTTAGATTGAGGTATTTATGTGTGAATGTATCCTTTAAAGTTTTTCTCAAAATTAAAAATTAACGAAGTTATGTCATGCCGGGCGTGCAAGGGTTAAAAAAAAATTTATGACATACCTAAATTTCTTTCAATTTTCTTTTTTGTGTCGATACATCCGTGTCTAAATGCATTGTCTAAACACTCCAAATAATTGCATACTTACATAAAAAAAGTAACTACAGCTGCAAGCTACAAAAGAATTGTGCCTTTGCTGACATTGTTTGAAAACCTTTTGTACTTAAATAACTTAAATTCAATAAAAAATAAAGATGGCACCTACATATTTGTATAATAATTTCTAAAGTATGAAATATCTCAGTACAGTCTCGCTTTTAACTTTGACTGGTATGCATTGCGAATTTACTTACCTACTAATTTATTACTTATATTTTATTGTGAGTGATAAAACATATTTATTTTCATCGCCATCTGATCGCCGTGTTAATTTTATACCCACGTCTATTTTTGCGGGCAAAATTTTCGGTGGTAAAATTAATATGATAAAGTTTGGTAATTTAAATCGTACAATTCCGCTAAAATCTACTTATTAGTGATAATCGCTTGTTTTTTAAAACATTTTGTATTATTTAAATTTGTTCTCTTGAAATTTGGTTAAACATCTCAGCAGGCGATACCTTTCTATATATTACATATAAGTATATTTTTTGTCGTTGGTATCCAAACTGATTTAACATATAATGCTGTTGACCAGTGGCCACAAGCAGAATTTTTTCGTTTTGAAAATGATAAATATGAGTGGATATTTATAAATTTTATGAAGGTTTAATTAAGTAGTAGGTACTTCGTGTAAATCTGCTAAAAAATTAAGAATTCACTCCGATAAGCATTAATGTCATTTCGACAATTGACTCGACGTGTTAAAAATATTTATGACGTGTCGTAAACCCTTATTTTTACAATGAGTAATAAATAAATGCACCATTATGCCATTTTCCTACAAAAATGTTTTTGGTATGAAACTATTGAATAGCCTACCGTAATTAGTTTATGTTTAAGGGACGTTTCTATTGTGTTATTACATACGTTGTAACTTGCTACTTTAAAAATAATAGAAATAATAGATACCTACTATGTAGAGAACTTTTAGTTAATTTTTGTTTGTAAATTTGTTTTAAAAAAAAAGAAATATCCTCCAATAAAATTCTATTACTATCATAATAATAAATTATTGTTCTGTATTATCATTATTCATCACCGTGGCAATAATAATGACTATAATGAGACTAGGTAAGGACAAACATCACAAATTGAATCGTTTAGTTTAAAATACACTCACAAATTAGGTAGGTACGTGTTCAGTGCGGACAACAAATAATTTTAGATGGTAGTCATAGATTAAATAAATACGGTGGTAAGTTCTTTAATCTGAGGTGGTAAGTGTACGTATATTACAATAATGGTAACCAAAGCATCATCATTGTGACATATAGGTCATGGTCTCCACAATGAGGGGCTGAAAGGGCTCTAGCCTGGGAGCCCGTGCTCAGGAGGAGCCCGGCGAGGCGAATCGACCAGATAAGTGAGATAAACACACATCACAAATTTGCTTTAATAGTAAAAAAAAAGAATTTTCTTACAATACTATTATTTATAGTTATGTGGTTATACGAAACAATTCTTAATTGTTTATCAATACTCGACATCTCCATAATTCGTATGGATGTTTTAAAATATACAATAAAACACTAAATATACAGATTATTGTTACCCCGTACATACTGCCTTTATTCTTAGCGATAAGAAGGGGGCCCCACCAAAGATCCTAGCCTGGGGGCCAGCTTCACGATGTGGGGCCTATGGTATAGGTATATACATACACTACAATATTAGTCCTTATAATGTTGAATATAGGTAGGTACCTACTGATTAATGACAATTTTATATTATTCTATAGGAATCGTGTTTAGCAATTCGAGTTGCACCTTCCGTCATGTTTTATCTTATATAATTAATGATACTTCTTCTTCTACCCTGTCATGTCCTAATATTGGGGCATAGGGCAAGCATTGGCGCCACTTCCCTCGGTCCATCGCCATGCGCCTCCCGCCATGTCAGACCTGCAGCAAATAGGTCGTTTTTGTAGCACCGCTGCAGGGTGAGGGAGAGGCGGCCACGGCGATGGAACCCTTGAGGCTGTGCCACAAGGGTACGAAGTGCCGCACTCTTTGGTGGCATCCGGAATACGTGTCCCAGCCACGTAAATCGTCTCTTCGTGATAACTTCAATCACCGAAGGCTGCTGTGCTCACGAACTCGGGTATTTGTAACGCGGTCGTACCAATGTACCCCTAAGATTCGGCGGAGACATCGATTCTCAAAGCTCAAAAGCCGATAATTAATGATACACCATTGGTAATTTAAAATGCTATAATTACGTAGTTTGGTGATGATGGCTTGAAGCTTTTCTTAGAAGTAGGTATGGCCTAATGGCCCTTATGGTGGAGAAGGTCCAAAAGAAATCTTTGAGGATCCTTTGTTTGAAGCTGTGTGGATGCCATCCATGGCTTTATCCGATTGATTTATCTTAAGAACGCTTACACACTGTGTTCAACCAAATCGCTTCGGATATTGGTATATTCCTCCTGCGTGAGAACGAGTTTATGTGAACGATTTATAAATTCTTAGTTTGATAACTTCTTAAATAATTAAATGGCGTAGTTAGCTCTATCGGTATACAGATATGTACTGTATAAATTTTGTATTTACTCGTCTCTGTATAGGTACTTACTATTTTTTCTAATAGTTGCTGCATCTATTTCTTTATTTTTAAACACTATTTTAATACTATTTCTTTAATTTTTTTAAAAATATTCTGTGCTCGTCTTGAATCTATAATCTGTAAAATTTGTTATATGTAAATTAATTTTTAATTTGAATCTTTATGGTAGGTATGTGGATATGTTGTTTTTTAAGTTTAATTAATTAACAAACTGAACTATCCCAAATGAGACAGTAATATAAGTTATACGCAGTGACGAGTGGTGGTAGAAGTAACATGCCTGCTGATTATGGGTGGTAGATAAAGTAAGAGTAAAGAATAATACAATTCTTGACGGTATACTTTGTTGAGACGAGGTTCTTTCGCCTGCGGCGCTGACAATCCTTGCCCACTTGCTCAATATACATCCGCGTAAGAAGTTCAAAGTTTATTGTTGCATTTATACATCCAACGTACGTACGTATGTAAAGAAAAAAATTAAGCATACCGTTTTTTCGGAAAATTATAGAGCGTTCCTGTTCGTGAAATTTTCCATTTCGAGCGCTGGGTGAACTCACGACAGTGCCACGGAAATATGTGCCTTAAGCGGAATAAATTAAAAATTGAGGTACAAGTAGCGCTAAGACCAATTTTATTTTGCCTATATTTATTACATTTAAGAGTTAATCGGCTGAAAAAAATTGCCATTTGGTTCTAATTTCGACATAGAATACAACGGAAAAAATAATCTCACGTTAAAACAAATAATTGAAGCTTGAAACATAAAAACCTTGTTTCCCGAAAATATTGAATTGTGGACTTGTCGTTTTTTGTAATTTGACGCCTCAAATATTTTACGTACCTACAATTTACATGTTACCCAGAAAAAATCCTACTCTGAGGAGTATCTGAGATATATCAAAATAACATACAATTTTATTAGTACCTAATGTCATTAAGATTGCGGCACGAATGTAAATTGGAGTAAAACAAATATTATGTTACTATTAGCCACTCGATATCTGACAACTCGCGGGAAACTATAAATTAAGACGGCGGCCGTGACGTAATCATATTTCAAAACAGTCGGATCTTGCATCTCAATTATTCTCAATAGGTATGTAAAATAGGTCCTAGGAGTTTTACTGGACATTGCAGGTGCGTTTGATAGTGCGTCCTGGCCATGGCCCCCACATCCTAAAGCGGGCCCCCAGGCTAGGATCTTTGACGCCCCCCCCTACCTATCACTAAAGATAAAGGCAGTGTGATACAATAGCGTTATCCAAATAGTGTTCGCGGTAAAATGAATGTGTATATTTAGTGTTTTTTTTTGCATATTTTAATACATCCATTTGAATTCTGGAGTTGGCGAGTATCTATACGTAATAAAATTTGTATCGTACAACCACATTATTTTAAATAATAACATTATTGAAGAAAAATAGCACCACAGGCGACTTTTTTTTACTATTAGAGAGAATTTGTGATTTGTGTTTATATCAATTGTCTGGTCGACTCGCCACGCCGGGCCCTTCCTTAGCTCGGGTCCCCAGAGTAGAGCTTTGTCAGGCCCCCCCTTTGTGGGGGCTCTGGTCCTGGCCTATTATACTTCAAAAGCTTCGGCTCAAGATACTACCAGGGATTTTTTTCGCGTCGATTCAGAGCTATTTCACGAATAGATCGATCGAGTTTCGTATTGGTTCTACCACAATAGAGAGGCGCACCAGCATGGGCTGCCCCCAGGGCTCTGTCCTCGGGCCCCTCCTCTGGAACGTGCTCATCGATGATCTCCTTAGGATCCCGCTTCCAACCGATTGCATTGTCATCGCCTACGCTGACGATGCGCTGCTGTTGGTGAAAGCCGGCAGCAGGGCTAAGATTGAGAGTGCCGTCGGCGAAGCCTTAAAGTCAATTGAGACGTGGGGTAAAGTAAGCAGTCTATCTTTCGCACCTTCCGAGACAGAAGCCATTGTCCTGAAAGGACCGGGACGACCAAACTGTAAGCGGCCACCCACAGTCCGCTTCGGCGACACGAGAGTGAAAGTGTCAAAGATTGTTACCTGCCTGGGCGTCCAAATGGACACTATGTTAAATTTTCATCACCATGCCTTTACCCAAGTCTATAAGGTTGGGAGAGCCTTCCAGAGCGTAAGCCGTATGGCTGGTGATGGATGGGGCTTAAAAGTAAGGGCGCTTAAGATCGCCTACGGTGCCATTTATATGGGGATCGCCGCCTATGCTGCTAGTGCGTGGTGCTTGCATATCCCAAAAAGTGTCAAACTTAGAAGCACTTTTTTAAGCGGACAGCGTAGCGCGCTGCTTTTTTGCTGCAGATCTGCACATACAGGTCAGCGGTGCGTCAACGATGCTCTTCAAAGGCGAGGAGGCCGTTGTTGGTGACTTTCACCTTGCCCCGCCTCCTCGGCTTGTTACTGAAAAAGTAACCTCGCTGAAGCGGACAATACGTATCATGATGCTTGACGCGGCGTGGAAGACCTGGCAGCTACGGTGGGATAAATCAACCAAGGGCCGGCACACATATATGTTTTTTCCAAATATTAAATGGTGATTTGAGATAACCAAATATCTGACTCCTGACCATCACACCAGTCAATTTGTGACTGGACATGGTGGGTTCGCTGGCAAGCTCATTGAGCTTCGATTTGTAAGCCGTCCGACATGTCCATGCGGAGGGGGAATTCAGGATGCCAACCACATCCTCTGGAAATGTCTTAGAATGTTCTCCGAACGGGAAGAAATGCTCAGGTCAGTCCAACCAGCTGATGGGCCCATCTTGCCGTCCGACTTGGTTGCTACTAAGACAATTATTATCTTGCATTTAAAAAAATTGCGGCGTCTTACTGCGGGCGTAAAGATCCCTTCACACAATTTTTGCTGTCCGTATGATTAGCTTTATTATTTTTGTTATATTATATACCTACACTAGAATCATTTTTATTTTTATAATTTCTTTGTGCTCTTCTCTCCGCGACACTTTGCATTAGAAAGTAACTTCTTTAAACTCAGTCAGAACTCACTTTGAGCGTAGCAACCTCAGTCCTGGATATCCTCTCCCAGGGCATTCCCGGCCTAAAACTGAACTAGATTCTTCACATCGCCAATGTAGGGCCACGTGATACGCTCGATTAAGACCGAGTGTGGTGCGTGGCGGGTTTTGGCTTGGAGGGATTAACTTCAATGTATTCTTCTCAAAGTAAACACGGTCAAGAGAGGGGCTGTTGAAAATAGCACTTACTGACAGTTCAAACGGTTAACTTATTTACATAATCAACTGCCAGAATACGTAAAGTGATATATTTATCACAATTAGTTATTTTTGGATGTTAAGTGATATGTTAGAATTGGCCTGATTGATCGGTTTCGTCCGTCTGAGTAATGCTCCTTCGAGGTGGACGTAGCCGATCCACTTAGATTTAACAAAAGTGAAATCAGTACGATAAAATATACATTTCATTTAAACTAATAATACAATGCATTTTCACAATGAATTTACAATTAACACAATAAAAGAAATTGTAGATTTAGGTATGATTCTCGAACCCTAACAAGAAATCTTTATTCTCTTGTTTTCTTACACATTTCTTTTAATTACTTACATATTTTTATATCATCACTTTCTTTCAGATCCAATCGGATACAAATCGGAGTTGGTGTATTTCTATGTACCTATCATCATTCTGGTATTGTGCAACATGATGCTCTTCGCCAGCACCGCGTGGAAGATTATGCAGGCCAAGCGGGACACAGCTGTGCTCTGCTCTGGAGACAACTCTAGGCATTCGCAGTGCGAGAAAGATAAACAAAGGTTTCATATAAATTATACCTAGTTATAAAAATTGGTTCTTAATTGCCAGAAGTAAGATTAGTGGGCGTATGTATAACAGTACTTATTTATAACATCTTATTGTGCCATCCCCTATCGGAAATCGGCAACCCTCAGGCGATATTTTGTTCTATCATCTGCTACCCTAAACAGTTCATTGAAACTCAGTGACGTCTTTAGACAAAATGCCGCCCCTAAGCAGCGCCAAAATGCCGCCCCATTTTTATACAGTATTTTTTATCATCATTTCATGACTCCAATATCTAAGAAATGTGTTGTATGCATACATTACTAAAAAAATATATACCACTGAATCTAATTTAAATGCCATACTTCAATAGACAATGTTGCGTGTCCATGGTTTCAGATACATTTAAAAATACACCTGACAACTTTCAAAACTCGCGAATGACTGAAAAAATATTTGGATAAATTAATTAGCTCAGTACCTATGTACCAACCTATAAATAAAATATAATTCGCAAATATACACGTGTCATTGCTAGTCGTCAAGGATGTGATCTCCAAAAACAACGGAAGTAAACTAGACATCGGGAACCCGAAAAAAAAATTCAGGCCTGGTAAACCTTTTATGTAAATTAATACATTTTGTTTCCAACCAGTGACCTCAATCTTTTAATGGAAAGATATTTCCATTATTACTAAGTTTAGATACATATTTCTATATACACTTAATGATTCTCCTCGATTTGCCGCCCTCGTCGTTATTTGGTGGATGCCGACCACCTCGACTGCCATCTATCGAGTGCTATAAATGAAAGTATGTAAGTTAGGTTAGGTTAGTATCTATTTGTTCAAAAATGGCGCGCAGTCAAATATGATGCATTCCTGATCCTAAATTGTTTACCAAACACCAGTGCTGTGTTCTTGTAACGAAGAAAAAGTTAAGAGTAGAAATCGGACTGTCATAGTGGTTATTTTAATTAACAGGTAAAATGTATGAAACACAATAACTTTATTGAATTCGGTTTTTGTTATATTATGGACAATTTCTTTTACAGGATCAACCTCTATTACAAACTGTTTTTGGTAATGGGATTAAACTGGGTAGCCGAATGGGCCAGCTACGTTATTGGAGGGCCAAAATATCTCTGGATCTTAACCGACTTGGCCAACACTCTTCATGGCATAGTTGTCTTCTTCATTTTCACCTGGAAGAAGAAAGTCAAGAATTGTATCGTCGAAAGGTAACATAAAAATATGACTAATATCAGCAGATCAGCTTCATATATTGCAGGATTGACTGACTTAATTTTATTGTTGTAACGATTGACTTTTTGTATAATAGCCCGTTGCGGTGCCATCTTTAGATTAATAAAGCCTGAGCATATTTTTTTGCACAAGCAACGAGTGGTCCACTGTTCAGCTGTGAAAATCAGATCCCAGATTGCTTGACATATTGATTCGCCCTTTCTCGTTTCAAATTGAATTATAAAAAAATTCTCAAAGAAAATATATTAACTATAAGTGTTATTTATAAATAGTATACATTCCTGTTATTCATCAGCTGTCAAAGTCAGACTAGTCCTTCATACAAATGTAATATCGTAATATCGACTTCCAAAAAATATGTACCATTGATCTACACATTACATTTGTAGAAGGTGTATTAATGCTAGTGTTTTCGTCATCATGTAATCATGTAACTCGTTTATACAAATCAAAAAATTCCCTCTGTCAAAACAGCTGGAAATATCGATTTGTAATAACCACTAAATCAGATGAACTCCAAGGTCTCCAAGATACGTTAAAATAATCTGAAACTAAGAATACTCTGACAAAATGAACACGACAGATGCGTCAGTATGAGCACTCTATAGAACAATGACAGGCAATGACAGGTCATCCATAGACAACGGGAGGGGCGGAAAAGGGTAGGACCATTCGTGAATGTTTCGGCTTTCTCTCGTCGGCAATGCCCGTTGCCATTTCATCTGCTTGGTGACCTCTATCACATCGCGTACTCTTGTCTACCTCCTTAACCATTGTTTTATTTTATGATCTTTCCGCGTTATGCCCAATATGCACCTTTTCATGCCACGTAGCGCTACTCATAATTTTTGGATTCATTTCACACGGATACGTGAGTGCAGTGATTCCATAGACAAAATGCCGCCCCTAGGTAGCGCCAAACTGCAACCCCATTTTTTTATTTAGTATTTTTTATCATCCTTTCATGTCTCCAATATCTAAGAAATGTGTTGTATGGATACATTACTAACAATATATATATATAAAGTCTGTATTCTATAAGCTGGCGTTCATGTCACGTCGTTTGCGGACGGAAAGCATTGTGCCATCGAGTTCGACTGTTGCAAGTTTTCAATGGGAGGGAACACGAGGGAATACAGTGCTGAATGCTGAAGCGGGGGGAAGGGGCAACCGCACGCCAGTTTATATAAGACAGACTCTACCATTAAAACATACAAAATTCAATTTATAAATATGTTTCCCTAATAGTGGGGATTTTTTTTTGTCGTTGGTAATACAGTGGCTTCTGACATGTCGTTTTTGCTATACAGATTAAAGAGTAAAATCGTGGACTACGAGCGGTATGTGGAACGCTTTGTGAGAGGGATGGGAGGAAGGGGGTGTATGCATCTTTAGTTTCGACGGTAAAAGCAACTTTCATGTGCACTGGTTAATAAGCCGGACAAATTTGTACGTGTCACCAATGACATCAGACGTTAAAGGCTAACGGAAGTCAACTAGACATCGCGAACCCGACAAAAAATACAGTCCTGTTAAACCTTTTATGTTAATTAATACATTTTTTTTCCATCTAGTAAACTGATTTTTTTTAACGTAAATACGTTTTCGTTATTACTAAGTTCAGGTAGCCATTTCTATATAATATACCAAATGATTCTCCTCGATTTCCCGCCCATCGAGTAACTGCCGCCCCCAAGAGACGCTCAATCTGCCTAACCTCACGGGATGTCACTGTGTGAGTGTTGGTAATACCAGTGACGTCCCGTGGGGGTAGGCAGATTGAGCGTCGCCTGGGGGCAGCAGTTACTTGAAGGACGGCAAATCGAGAAGAATCATGTGGAATATATATAAATACCAATTATTATTTTTTAAAAATTCAACTCCCTGGTTTTGTTGGGTTCGCGATGTCTAGTTTACTTCCGTTGCCCTTCGACGTCCTTGGTGACCAGAAACTACACGTGCAAATTTATGAATTACAGTCTTAGTTATTAACCAGTACGCACGGAAGTTGTGTTGGTCGTCGAAATTAAAGATGCACCCTCCTCTTCCAGAGCGTCCCACCTACCACTCCGGTCCACGATTTTAGTCTGTATCGAAGAGTCGCGCCGTCATTTTATCGATTATCGATTCAATAATGCCAAAACCTTTAAGATCTCAGGCTAAAAATACATGTACAAATGTTGCCAAGTTTTGTGAAGAAGATGAAGAGAATGTTTCAGTGGTATACATTTTGTTAGTAATGTATCCATACAACACATTTCTTCGATATTGGAGTCATGAAAGGATGATATAAATACTGTAAAAAATGGGGTGGCATTTTGTCTAGGGACGTCACTGCATACATACCACCAATTAACATTCAATTTGTTGTCCGAGATAGACGTAGTAGCTGACCCGCTTGATTTGAGTGCCATTGATGAGGATCGCGTATGTATGGCATTTTATCAAAGCATTTTATCATTACTTTTGTTTTCGAAATATTTATCTTTAAACTTATTTTGTGGCTCTCATTTTCAATCTCCTGCGTACAAAACACATAAATTATATTGATAAAATAATACACTATATTAAACACACATATCTTGAAAACACTTCAGATAGGTATATACCCACTAGAAAAAATCATATTTGAAAAAATACAAAACTTTTTTATATGTCGCGTTGTCACATTGTCGCGCCAATTTGTGCAATATGTTCAATATATGGAATGTTACATTCTCAAAATCTTATGAATTATTCATTGAATAAAAGAAACGGTTTATTAAAAATTATTAGCAAGTTCAAGTAGACGTTATATAAAATAATTGGGGAGAGCCGGGCGTCGGTTAGTAATTAAGGTAATTAATATTCCTTGATTTAATACACAAAAACCGATAGTCAATAATAACGCAATTTGATAAGCATTTCACGTATGACCTACTAGTTGAAATTGTCGTAATTATATAGGAGGCTCGTAGCATAATTGGTTAATGCACAGATTGGCGCGACACCAATGGTTATACGGATTCAAACCCGTTGAGTTTCGTATTTTTTTTTAACATAATTTTTTCTAGTGGGTATTTTATCTGAACTGTTATGTATTTTCAATATATGGTTATGTATATTCTCAAAATCTTATGAATTATTCATTAAATTAAATAAATAGTTTATTAATACACTAATTTGTAATGACGTCGTTTAAGAATTTTTATAAAATATCCCTCATTTAAGCACCTTTTTAAAATTATTCTTATATTGTTAATTAGTAAAGTTAACAGTGTCCCGTTGAAAGATCGATTTATTATATTTATTAGCTTAATTGTTGATGATATTATTCTGACTATTTCAGATATCGTCGACTGCGACACGGTTCGACCACTTCCCACGCAAGGAGTTCGTTTCGATTTCGCACAACAAGCTACGCAAACAATGACACGGATAAATCTTTCACGTCCAATTCTGAAGACAACATCGCTCTTCGGGACATGAACAACCGGAAGACTGCGGTGTGAAGAAGAAGATAATATCAATTCAATTCACCAATAAATTCTCGGTGCTTGCTCATGAAAGCCAGAAACGTCTATTATTTTCCTTATACTTTGGCTAAGGCATATTTTTAACCACAAAATAATGAATTAAGATTTCATGCAGCCAATATTATTTTATTTTCAACGACACAACAATCCAATGTGGATCTTGGCACGCTCCATGCATGCCCATAAGGGGGGGTTATGTTTTGCCACAGAGGCTCGGTCAAAGTAACTGGAAAGTGTCGACGTTGGATCGTTCAGGATGGAGGAAGTTTTTTAAAAGCCAACACATGCTAATGCGTTAATTAAATTGAGCTACTTTGCGAGCTGTTTGTTAGCGAATTTACAATATGCCTGTAAAGTCGCCCAATGTGATCATTGAACAAGCTAACAAGCAGATTGTAAACAGTCTACAGAGAAAAGTTGAAAGCCGGTCAACTTTATACGCTACACGCTGGCGTGTGGGCCTACTGCGTCTGCGCAGTAGAGCGTAGTAGCAACATCCCGGTAAAAAAACGAACTACGTTCTGTCAAAATAGTCGCTGGTTTGTGGCTTCTCAGCGAAAGGATAGTTTTGTGTGTCAACATCACAATCGCAGTAGCTGAATCGCCCGCTTTTAAATTCGCCAACAAACAGCTCGTAAAGTAGCTCAATGTAATTGACGCTTAAGTGCTGTAGTACCATCAGCGCCATCTTAAGATACAAAGCCTGAGCATATCTATTTGCACAAGCATATATCTCAAACGAGTGGTCCCACTGTTCAACTGTCAAATTCAGATCACAGATTGCCTGACATATTGATTTACAAAACCACATAATTATAAGATCGTTCTCGTTTCGAATTTCGAAAAGTAAATTATAATACTTAACTTTCAACATTTTTTATTTGAACGTGTTTTACTTAAGGTGAATTGAGTGAGAGTTGCGGAATGCTTTTTTTCATAAACATAACCTCAAACTGGCGTAAACGACATTTAAAAGTTTATGAGAACTTCAACTTCTTCGCCTAAAATAATATTTATTGCTGATGATGATAATGATTGAAAATAAGGTATATTTAACTCAATTTTTGAATGTTTGTCTGACAAGCAAATCTGCGTGATAAGGTTTGTCATTTTGAAAAGCAACACGTTAATAAAATAATATTATTTTTTGAAACAAAGTAGGTACTAATTTGAAAATAACATTATGTATTCTGTTTATCATAGTACTATAATTATTGATAACGTACTTACAAGCGCAGTTTGATATTCTATAATATATATTTAAGAGTATAAATAAGTTATCAGTTATTGTCGTATTGAACTGATTGTCAATTTAGTAAGCATCTTAGGCCTACCGCGCATGGACGATTACATAACCGGCCGGTAGCATTCGGACAGTCGTTGGTTTGCTCGCGCATGATCCAAATTATTACCGGCCAGTATGTTTGAGCGCGCATGGCGTGATATAGATCGGAAGCAATGCGCGCGCACTGAAGATATGCGTCCGCACCGAAAAATGGCGGACGCAATATAAGAAACGTCAAAATGGATTTTGTAGAGCTTATATTATATAATATATAGAGGTTTTGTATAGATTATCAAACTGTTTTAAAATGTGGGTGTATATATTATTAATGTATGAAGAAAGAAACTGAAAAAATGGGGCTGGTACGCGCATGCAAAGCCAATAGGTACGCATCGATGAACTGTCAAGTCAAATGTGGATCTCATAACGGTTCGATGTATGCGTGCGCTCCATACGACCGCGTCACTTGTGCGTGCATGTATGAGTGCACTCTCGGCCGGCCATGACTTGTCATGCGCGGGCTCTCATTTAAAAACATTGCTAATAGGACCTCGGCCGGTTCGAATCCGTGTAAAATTTTGTGTCTGAACACAGATTTTCAATTCGGCCGTTCACTCGATCGTCCATGCGCGGGGTTGCATTGCAATACGATGGTTACAACTCCTCGATTGTTGACCGTACGATAGTAAATCGTTCATGCGCGGTAGGCCTTACTGTATTATGATATTATACACAGAATAATGTACTTTGATCGTCACTTCCAATTATTAATAACACAATACCACTAAATCACATGAACTCAGGTCTCCAAGATTCGTTAATATAATCAGTTTTTAACGAAATCAATACAATGCTCTGACAAGTGAACATGACAGACACGTCAGTATAACCACTCTATAGGTATAGAACAATGACAGGTCACCCATAGACAACAGAGGGAGGAGCATGAGGGGTAGGACCACTCGCTGTTGGCAAGTTTCCGAATGCTTCGGCTTGTACTTGAGTAAGCTTTATGATGATGATATTATGCATAATGCCATTTAAATCCTGTCAGACTATTTTTTATACAAAAATAATACTTTCGGGGAATCGCAATTTAAGATTTTAAGCTAGTGTAATTACGACTTTGTTTATGTTATCAATAGACTCGAAGTGTGAATGTTTTCATAATTAATAATTATTTAGGTACACAATCTGTTTTAACTGCTTTTCGGTAAACATTTAACTCAGGCTCTCTGACTCTGGGGTACTGATTTAATCTTTCAGTTGAAAATGTCCATTTGATAGATAAAACCAGTCCAGATAAAATAATTGTACGTGGAAATAAGTAAAAGCTACTAAAGACTTGTTAATTATTATGATGTCGCTAAAGAATTATTCATACACACGATGACCTAGCGGTGAAGTGTCGGCTTATAATGTCGTAGGTCCCGGGTTCGAATTCCAGCTATAGAAAATTCACATTTTTTCAATGCATATTTGGACGCAGAATATGGACCTAATATTTTGAGCAAGTGGCTAACGTCCGTTTCTCGTTAAAAATGATATCTGTTAATACAACCTCCACCCCGTGGAGGCCCATATTATGTTCCTTTTAGGCCATCCGCTCACGTGAATACTCAAAAAGACGAAACTGAAACTCCAGTATCTAGCTAACGTATTTCAATGGCGGCTCGCTAACGGCAAGACTAGAAAGACGTTCAAATGACGTTCGTCCGCAACCGAAGCTGAAAAGACGCACATGCTAATCTCTCAGTCTCTCAGTTTCCAGTCACCCATAAAACAATGGTAAATACCTATATCAGTAGATTCTAAGAAAAATCATATTTTCTTACTAAAATTGGTAGCACTGAACTGAAATAAACAAGCATAATTAAACAAAATTTAAATATGGGCGAACCGAGTTTTAATTTTAAATATGTGGCAGATGTTAAGAAATACTCCTGCCTGTATAATTACAGGCTGCCAGAATATTCCCGTAAAGATATTACGGAAAAAGCTTAGAATGAAGTAGGAAAGACAATGGGTTTGACAGTTTGAGGTTATCAGATTATTAGATTGATTATATCAGTCACTGGACAATTTATTTATGAGTTCCATCACCAACCGGTTCGTCAGATTTTAGTTTCTGCGTGAGCGGGTGTCCTTATGATCGAACATGGTGAATTAAGTTAGGATTTACATTATCCTGTTGGTAGATTGGTTGACTCAAATAATTTATTGTGCTTATTAGTTTAATTAATAATGTTATTGTGATGATTTCAGAGACCGACTGCAAGACGAATCATCACCGAGGAGTTTGTTACAATTCCGTTCAACTAACTCAGGTTTCGCCACCAAAAAGACAGATAAATCTTTCATACCGCATTCAGAAGACAGGAATATTACTCATTATATCAGAGAATAGGTATTTTTAAATGAGTGGGGTCACATAACACAAAAAGTTGTAATTCAAACAAAAATACACAATTAGAATTTCCCCCAACACAATCATGGCATTCAAAAACTACAAAAGAATTTGTTTATTGTAATGAACGCTAGTAGGTACCTACTGACTTCAGCTTGGATTTTTTAGATGAAATTTCAACCATATGCGTGGATACTTTTTCAATGATGTCGGGTTAGATTAAAGAATAGATGTCGACGGCGGTCTACGGTCGGATTTTATTGCTTAGGGACGAAAATATTTTTAAACTATCGACACATTAATAGTTTTAAGATTTTTTTTGCTCTGTATATCTGATAAGTAGATCGTTATAAAAGTGAATAAATGTATGGAGAATATCATAAACTAAAATGTCTACGAATGTTTCCTCATTACATCCGAGATCTCGCCATGTCCGTGCTCGTAATAACCGAGTTCGACTGGAATATTTCATGAATTTATATTTTACAATCGAATATAACGGAACTACTTATGTAAATTACAATTTAATGAAGTCAAAATTGGCTCTTCGATGAAAGTGTTAAAAACAAAAATTGTAAATAATAATAACAATTGATCACTGATTTGCCTCAAAGAATGACTAGGTATAACAAAATAATTGAAAAAAAAATATTAAAATTAAATAAAAAAAACTCGCAAAGTGAATTTGTAAAATTATGTTTAATTATAGTTCGTTGATAACTGCTACAAGAGTAGCAGGTTTACTATAATATTGAATGGTTACACATAGAATAATTATTGTTAAATAAATGTTTATCAATATAATAATATATTATGGCCAATTTATGATAAAGGCTCTGGTACACAGCGCGATCTGTCGTGACGGGTAGCGATCGCGCGATCGTAGTGGCGATCAGCGATATGAGAACGTCACACAGGCCGTGATACCTTTTTGAAAGATCCAGTATCGTGATCGTGGTTGCTTTCTAGCGGGCAGATATGTATTCTTTTTTAACAGCTTTTGACCGGAATGAGTAGTTTGGACGAAGAGCGATTCCTTTTTCTATTAGCCCTACAAAGTAATAGAAAAAGACGATGTTGAATGACATCAATACGAAAAGGAAAAGGTTTGGGGAGTACATAGCCTCTGTATTGAGCTTCAATCTCATGAAGATAGATTTTTTATATATTCTGTGTCGTACAAATAAACATTTTCTCTTACTTTTTTGATAAATAACTCCATTTCTTCCCCCATTGCACAGGTTTACATGTAAATTGTACGTAAAATATTTCACCGTGGCACAGTTCACCGTGAGCTTTCTATCGGAAAGATATTACCGTATACTATACGGTCTCCAATTTTATTATATTCTATAATCAATGCATTAATTCAATTTTCATAGCTTATTTTTGCAAAATTCAAGAATGAAAACCTAACCTAACAAATAATCCAGTATATCGGCTATTTTCAAAATTTGTTTGCTGCTGGCTTCCTGCAAAGTGTAAACCGACAAAAATAGTGTTTTATTTAGACATGAATTTTATGTCAGTAGGTATTATTCGAAAGAGGTTGGACGGTACTTGCGGCCATATATTTCCGATACATTTCATGGCGAAGTGTAATACGGTGAAATGCATACGTACAAGTTTACGATTGAACAGATCGCGTGGTCGTTTTTTTTTTTATAAACATATTATCATTGTCTGCTGCGATCACGATTGGCTCGCTGCGACAGATCGCCTTGTGTGTAGCTGGGGATGATGTTACTTGTGTATACAACTAGATTGCCGTGACAGATCGCGTTCTGTGTGCCAGAGCCTTAATTGCTTATTTTATAGGTTCGTATCTAAGTTTTCCTTTTATTATATTACTGTTACATTTATAGTACATTATAATCACGTTAATTATAATAGTATTAAATAGAATTGATGTGCATAATGTCTGTGATTAAAAAATATTTTCCTTTTAAACAGTGTTTTATTTTTCCCTGTGTTCGGTTTTCAAACCTATTGATGAAAATGGAACAGTAAATAAGACTAGGTACGTTATTATACAATTATGAAATATAAATAATAATGAATAAATTACATTGTAAGTAGTTGAATAAATATTATTTATTCATTCGGTACTAGTATTTGTTTGTACTGATGCACCTGTCTGTCAGTCTGTCTTTAATGCAGTGCAGCACACACACATACAGAAGATCTAAAAAAGCTCTCGAAATTGGCAAAAGCTCTCCCTCAAAATCCGATTCAGAATGGATTTTTCTATCATCTTATGGAGAAAAGCTGCCACTCAGAGCCGTCTTAAAATTAGGGCGCAGTGAATTTTTTTCTCAATACGTTATTCAATATGAAATACTGATTGCAAGAAATATGAATTCGCGTGTCTTCGCCATCGCAACAGTTGTGTGCGAGCAATTAAATTGTCATGGAAACAGAACATTATTTTTTAGGTACTTACGTTATTTATCGACGTCCCCTATTCCTAAGATTACATTAAAAAAACTAATTACCAATACCAAAATCAAGTACTTTCACTTATTATACTATACTCCACAGAACAGATAATAAATAGAATACCAATAGGCTATATTCAATACGCCGCATGGTGAAGCAGGCTTTTGAATGTGTGAGTGTCCTACGAAAATGAAGCACGCATTATGCACGTGCAATAGTGTGTGTAATACACCAACATTAAAGGAGCGTAAATGCATAAACCGAGAGCAGTTTTTAGTATTCGACGTTAAACGTATTCTAGACACATGTGTAAGCTTAGCCCGGATTCATCCTTACTCGACTCGGTTACCTGCAATCGCCTTACCCGTTGTGTATTTCAGTTCCCATTATTTCTGAGTTCCCTGTTGGCCACCGTCAAGGCGATCTTTAATCTACCATCCCCTACGCGGTAAATTTAGGTGGAGCTGCACTCGTACCAATCACTGACGTTCATAGGTTAACCACTGATATTTCCTTGAATGACAAGTTTGGAGAATTCTGTACTTTTGTCCCCTCATAATGTGGCCGACGTAATGCAGTTTTCGGCTTTTGATACTACATAGACTATAGAGTTTAACATGAACTGAGTTCTCCGGTCAGGTCAAAACGATTTTTGAGGATCCACATCTCGAAGACCTCAACACTCAGTAACATCTGCTGTTTTAACTTCCGAATATCTCCACGCCAAGCACACACACAAGGGAGGGGATGGGGGGGGGGGGGGGGTGTTCGGGTCCTGACAAAACACACGGTAGTGTAAAATAATACAGTACACTATATAATATTTAATATATTTTTACTATAGGTTTAGTTTACGTACATAATTGAATTAAATATATTATATTTTAAATAAAGAATATTAGATATTGTAAAATGTATTATTTACTGTGTATTTTGCCGCCCCCTAAATCCCGCTGCCCTGACGATTTATACCTCCAACACCCCCGCTTGGCATGTCCCTGTGTTTTAAGATACCGGCAATTAGCACTTTGTCATCGCCCTACCGAATATTGTTAATAGATTCCGTACATCCAATTACAGAGCGTTGGAGCAGTGGAGCAATGGGGTTTTACCCGGAGCACCGAAAATTTGTAGTGCTCCACTGCTCAAGATGTTTTTTTTTTTATTGTAAAATTCAATAAAAATATCATATTTGATACTTTGCAACAGTGGAATTATTTGAAATACGGCAACACTCCCTAGTGATAAATAACCTCACTTTTTTGACAGCAGAGGCAGATGATAAAAGACGATTTGCAGTCGGTTTGTTTGATAGAATTAATAATAAACAAAACTAATTGTTTTTTAAATAACCATATATTTTATTCAACAAATAATTCACAAGATTTAAGAATGTACCATTCCAATTATTGAACATACATAATTCTGAATACACTCATGAGAAAATATAGCCAATAGAAAAAATCTTTTTTCGAAAAAAGTAAGACACTCGGCAGGAATTAAACCTGCGTCTCTTGGGTTTCCTGCCTTGTGCTAATTACCACTGATACGATTGCCATGCTTAATTGCGACAAACTTTAATTAATGGCCTTTAACTTTACTCTATTGGCTATATTTTCTCACGCGTGTTTACAGAATTAAACTTGTTTTTTTTATTTTTTTAACGTTTGTATATATACAATATTTATTAAAACTTTTTACCCGGAGTGGAACAGATCTTGGAGAGGAGCTGGAGAAAGTATTAGGTCCCGGAGCAGAGTAACCTAAAAAAGGGTCCGCTCCTTAGACTATAGATACATCTAGACGCAAGGCCCCCACATGCTGAAGCGGGCCCCCAGGCTAGGATCTTTAGCGGCCCCCCCTACCTATCGCTAAAGATAAAGGCAGTGTGACGCTCTACAGCAGGTGTACCAAATGGTGTACACGATAAAAGTAATGGGTAAATTTAGTGTTTTTCTATATTTTAATGCATCCATTTGAATTATGGAGTTGTCGAGTATATATATACTATAAAAAATTAAATCGTACAACCGCATAATTTTAAATAATAACAATATTGAAGAACAATGCGACTTTTTTTACTATTAGAGGGAATTTGTGATGTGTATTTATATCAATTATCTGGTCGACTCGCCACGCCGGGCCCTTCCTGAGCCTGGGCCCCCAGGCTAGAAGCACTGCCAGCCCCCCCTTTGTGGGGGCCACGTCTAAACGCCACCCATTCCGCTCCCGCTCCAACCCTTTGCCTGCAAATCGACTAGGTAGGTACACAAAAAAAAAATGGTCAGATTTGTAAGTTTCACTTTCACCGTGCGTGTTCTGTATTATGTAAATAGTTTTATTAAATATAAAACAATAAAACAAACGATTACAATTTATTTTTATTTTATTATAAAGAACATAGTAGACAAAAAATGGCAAAACAATATCACATTATGCTTAGTGCTAAACAGAAAATATTCACATAACTTTGTGTATTTTTATGAACAATCTGAACCAGGGCTCAAAATGGACCGGAACGCACCGGAGCGCCGTTCCTGTTCGTGAAATCGGTAAAATTATCGCTCCGTCTCGTGGAATAAATAATTTGACGATCTGAGCTGGATATGCCATATAATAGAAAATCTAACACACTTATTTTTATGGAAAAAAAACACATAAACTTTGATAACTTTACTATGTAAAAATCTTCAGAAAACTGTCGAGCGCTCCGGTTTGTAAATTTTTCCATTTCGAGCACTGATCTGAACACGTAATAAATATAACATAAATCAGTGAATAAAAACATTGTAATGCGTAATTCCTTTATGTAGCATAGCTACGTTAATAATAATAGGTTATCGATAATAATCAAATGCATTGATTTGGTACAAACACAAGAACACATCATGTACAATATTGTTTGTAATAAAAATAGTCCAGTGACAAAATTCTGAATTATATGCTTAACACACCAGCTCGTATGTGTTGGTAGACCAGTTAATTGTAGCATTATGAATATCTCATTTAGCACGCGTAGCATTGACAGATAAAAGTATTGATATACGTTATAAAAAAGCATCTGGTGTTTGCTCGAATATATATTTCGTTATTTATAAACTTAAGTTTTTAATTAATAAATAGATTTCATAAAAATGAATGTTTTATTTTTCCCCTGGCTGTTCTGTTTTGTCACCGTTCTGTTTTGTCATGTTCTATTTTTTCATGGAACTGTTACTTGAAAAGACCATTTTCAAGTTAACATTCCGATTGTTTACGCTTGTATGCACAATAAAATACATATACCTATTTTACAATTGTTTTTACCTATATGATAAAACGATAGAAATAATAGACCATAAATTATTCACTCACATAATACGGGAATGGGACAGCTGGGCGCCAGGGCAATTGGACGCCGCACTGTCGAATGAAATAAATGTACATTATTAGACGTTCGTTATGATTTTATACAGAAAGTAAACGAGGAATTTTAATCAGTTTCAATCTACTAAGCAATATTCTTTCTAATTTTACTATTGTGTGTGCGGGTCATCAACGCATCTGAACAGGCGTAACTAGAGTTGGTGTACGTACACTGAACATACCTGTAGTTATTTATTACAAAAATTGATTATTAGTTTTTTATTATAAATATTTTAAGTAAAAAACACTGATTTTTGGCACGAACACTTTTACCGTTTACAAATATTGTAAGAACTGTGATGTTTTCACAATAAGACAATATGAGACTGTAATGAGAATGTTTCTTGCAAGTTGAAACATGTCAAAGACTAGAGGACCCAGCACATAAGTGGTCATTGATAAACACTAAAATACGTATCTTCTTATACTTTGGCACGCAAAAGAACGCGACGGTCGAAGTCGAAGAATCGTGCATGTGATGGTTTCGTGCATTCGAGCAAAACTAAAATCTGGCAAAGGAAACTTTCTTTTACAATATCTTTGCGTGAGGACTGTGCGGAGGATGAAAACATGTGTGCGGATCAAATTTTGGTGGGTGCGAGCACACACATGCGCACACCTCAGGGAACATTGTAGTTTTAATTAATTTTGCTTTTAACATAATGATTTTTATTGCAGATGGAGAATTATCATAAATGGGATGGAACTATTTCAAACCATAATTTGTTTGTGTAACAATGTCTGGTTTGATATTTGGATCTTAAAAAAATTGGAGTGCCACATCAATAATTAAATTTTTGAGGCTTTATAGAAAAATAAAAGAACTCTATATAATATAAATAACAATATTAAATATATATTTTAAAAGTACCTATAATAATTCACGAACGTCTATTTATTTTCGAATTTCATCCGATTCGTGGCGTCCAGTTGTCCCGGCGCCGAATCGTCCTAGACCCCATAATACTAAATTATATAAGATAGATATGTATCTATACCACCAGAACATTAAAATACGATAGTAGGTACAAAAACTATTCTTAGTAAGGTACAGTCATCTCCAATAAAACATATATTTTAATTATATATGGCATATATTTTAGGACATGGAAAAACCTATGAACCTTACATATATATACAATAAATATTTAATATAATATTACTAAACAATAAGTATTCGAATGGTTTACCTACAGTATAAAGCAGAGTACATATTTCAGCAATGAAACAATAAAATATGTTAAATTTGTGTAAAGTTGACGTGTTGGCTATCGATATTTGAGTTGCCTAGAGCCATAACTCATATTTTCCAAATGTTATCTTTTGAGACAATCGGAAAAAAACACCAGAGCACTGTTTTTTGTAATTAAAAGAAAAGTATTGAACTCCCTTCAATATTAAAGGGTGAGTGGGTCAATTAACATTATTTTTAAAAATATTATATACTACTCCTAAGGCTGCAGACACACAGCACAATATGAGAAATAGAGCTCTCTGTTTGGTTAGGCCATGTTAGGTTATTATATTATTCATTGAAAACTGTGAGTTATGACACCAACTATGTGAAGTGACTTTTGCTAGGCAGCTATTTTTCTTTATAAAGATTAATGCTTTTAGAATCACTTGGTATATTTAACCCAAAAATGACAAAATGTGAGTTATGACTCTAGGCGACTCATTTTCTAATACACATTTTATGCATTAACTATCGATTAGATTGGTTTACATAATTTTTCTTATAATGCAGCCACATTCAAGGAACTCAGAAATAATGTGAACTGAAATACTTAACGGGTGTGGAGTAACAGGCAACAGTGTTGCTTTCAGGTAGCAGTATGTAAAATATGCCATCACTGTGAGAAATACTGATTCTTGATAAGTAAAGAACACTTATCTTTGGAATAGATTATTAAATGGTTTAAAGCAGTACTTCTCAAACTGGGAGCCCCTGAAATATTTCTGTGGTTGAAGAAAAAGATCATAAAAACGTGATTAATATCTCGCATTAAACAGAGCAAATTCTTTGCAATACAACTCGATGAATCTACTGATATTACAAAGGTTTTTGTAAGATACCAATCAGTATGATTCCCAAATTCATGACGATTTGCTTTTCTGTAGGGAACTTTTGCCGACACCAAAAGGAATAGATCCACCAT
Organism: Rhyacophila brunnea; assembly: GCF_057557595.1. Taxonomy (NCBI): domain Eukaryota; kingdom Metazoa; phylum Arthropoda; class Insecta; order Trichoptera; family Rhyacophilidae; genus Rhyacophila; species Rhyacophila brunnea. The sequence goes on along the minus strand of NW_028232827.1, from coordinate 37,485,384 downwards.
ACTCTAGAAAATCATGATAAAAGTGTACATATAGTAATAATTAATGGTAAATAAAGTACTGTTGGTCACTAAGAATAAAAAATTGGGGAGTCTTGATTTTTTTTCTGATTTAGGTTTTTAAAAAGTTTGGGAAGCACTGGTTTAAAGTACCTACGAGGACATGTTAACTAAAAAAATGTTTGATTCCAGGCTACTCAGATATTCAATTTTTGACTTATGTGTGTTATTTGAGGTTTGAAACTTGAACCTATAACATTTACATGCAAATTAAGATTATACAGAATATTATTAAAAAATATTATATATATAACATAATCTAAATGTTTAACTATAAAATGATAAATTATTATAAATGCACATCACATATAAAAGCAATACCTATGTACGAAATCATTTTCAGCCATCTTTGCTTCGAAAGCCTCTTTTTTTTTTTTTAAATATTAAGAGACAAAGAGGGCATTTATCAATCCGAACGAAACCATTATACATAATATCGTCTCTGTTCTGGCAGAACACACTAATTGGAGAATACTAGTTTTGAGTAATTTGACTTTGAAGCTTTTAAAATGTTTGAAATTGTCTGTCATGTGAGTTTATTAAGTAATCGTAATAAGGATGACTTTAAAATAAAGACTGTTTATTTATTAAGAAGGTTTCCAGACGGTAAAGTTTGAAATAAGGAATATTTTGGTATAACTAACTCAATATGTCATTTTTTCGAATTAGTGTCTTCTGCCAGAACAGTGACGATATATAATCTTATAATCCTTATTTTCCTTTTTTCTTCCGTCATATCCACAAAGGGCTATGAGTTATATGTCAACAGGTACACAGACGTGAGATCTAAAGATGACGAAGATCAAACTATGCATGCGTAGAATATTATAATGATTGTTGGAACAAACTTATTACAAAGAACATTCTTAAAATCAATTTTGTAAGTAAACTATGTCTATTGATTGTCTTGCAATGGAGATAACATAAATCAAAACACTTAAAATGATTAATATATAATATTAATTCATTGATACAGAAAGCATTTTAATAGATTACTATATTTTTAATTATACTCGAAATGAACCGGAGCGCCGTTCCGGGCCGTGAAATTGGTAAAATTATCGCGTGGAAAAAATATTTTGACCGGCTGAGCTAACACACTTATTTTTTTATAAATTACACACGAAATTTGTGTAAATATCTTAAGAAAATTGTCGAGCACTCTGGTTCGTAAACTTTTCCATTTCGAGCACTGTAATATGTAGTAATAAATACTTAAATAGATAATATATGTAAACAAAATATTTTTTGAATATGTATATAATATTGTTTTCATCCTAAAGTCAAAGTGCAAAGTTATAATGCGTATACTCTACCTGGAATGCGGGCTAGTTTTTACGTGCGAGTCAAATCGCGCCATCTGGACAAGGCCTTAGAGATAAAAATAAATATTAACATACAAATAAAAAAAAAACCACTCAGTTATAAATTGAGTATAAAGTTATTTTAATCTAACGGTAATAATATTGTTTTAGTGATGTTATACATCTGTTGGTGCTAATTCATTGCACTGAAAGTGAGTTCTTAAAAGTACTTAGTATTAAAAACACTATTAATATCTTAAAATATGAACTTAACAAAGACATAAAAGCCACATCGAAATATTTTCATAAAGCAGTGTATTTATTGAACACGTCAAGAAAACACCAAGCTCATAAGGAACACAAAAATATATCACTTTTAAATAAAAATAATATGTACCTAACTACTTGGCGTCAATTAGCATTCACAGTTATCTGTCAATATAATAGCGCCTGTACACGTGCATGGATTTACTGCCAGCAATAGTGCGTATTGTAAACTATCGTGACAATAACTGTTTACACGTAAAAGTGCTGACTGTTTCTCCAATCCCATTCTTCAAGAGTAAGCGAGATGCGATGTTGTCATTTTATGGTACTATTTGACACGTAGTGAAAAACGGGTAACCTCAAAATAAGTATAGTTGGTTTTTTTGCTGGCAGGTTCGCCACTCTCGCAGATAAGAAAAAATCCCTACTGTCGCATGAAAATTCAGAATCTTCCAAACTTTTTTTGATTTATGCATGGAAGCTTGCAACTGCAGGATAATACATATTTACACATACATTTTATTGTTATGGCTGCGATAATACTTACTGCCAACAGTAAACCCATGCACGTGTAGACGGGGTATAACCGTTAAATTGTCATCAGGACACAATTAATTTATAACTCTGAAAATGAATCCTTTCATACTGTTTATACTGCAACAAAACAACGGTTGCTGTTTTTATTGAAGTGAATTTCGTTTGATACATTTTCAAAGTAAAACACATGTGTTGTTTGCTTTTGCAGACATTTTGAGGCTGCATTACAATAATTACTTACCTAATATAGAATGTGACCTAGCCATGACTAGAATCGAAACCTCTTGATATGCATGTACACATTGATGCATTTTAGAAATATTACCATAATTCTCTATGAAAAAAATATGTAAGTTTTATATTAATAATTATAAGCACCAAAGTTTGCCACCCATACCTATAATAAAAGTATTAAATTTATTATATTATTTACATTAAAATTAATAAAACACTGGCAATTTTTGCGATTTTTTAAAATAACATCTCTCAGGTAACCATGGCAATGAATCAATAAAATAAACAAGGACAATCAAAATTGTTTCGTTATCAGGGTTACATGAAATTTAATAATCCCAATCTGCCGGCCTTCTACAATTTATTTAATATCTAATTATTTTATACATGTTGTTTTAATTTTAATGTAAATAATTATTGGAAAAATATTCTTTCATTCATTTTGAATAGCATTCAATCGTTGTATGTTTTTCTCAAAAATACATTTAGCACTACATTATTTGATACAAAACTAAGATAAGTAAAATTTTATATGCATCATTTATATATATTTACTACCCTCAAAATTAATCTGCATATATAATAATTATGACATGATTTCAAATTATTTTAATCGAATCTCAATGTAACGAATCAATCGATTTTATATACAAAGTATGAGTAGCTATCTAAAATATTATATATTTGGTATTAAATTCTCCTTAAAAATGGTGTTATAAGATTTTTCCCATGGCTCTACTTGTGTTATGAATTCAAAATGTTGTTGTAATTGTTTTTGTGATAAAATTAGGTAAAGTAAATTTATTTTACATGAAAACATATTTATTTTGATATTTAGAATAAATATTCTTCAAGAATCGAACATCCTTGTTTATAGTACATAACTAGTAATATTAACAAAAATAAAAGCACTATAAGTGTTACATAAAGGCGGAAATACACAGGAAACTTTTGTTGAATACTTTGAATTAATTTAATTGTGTATTATTAAAAACCTTCAAAACTAACATTGTTCTACTTTTGTTCAATTTTGTTGAACAATCTGGGGTGATACATCCCGTTGTTGTTATGTTCAAAAGTGTGTTAAGATTTTTTGCCCCATTTTTAAAATGAAAGAGCATTGTCAATATTTCAATGCCCACGATGGCCGAAAGGCTAATTGGCTTGGCTTATAATGTCGTGGGTTCCCAGGTTGGAATTCTGGGTCTGGCAAATGGGCATTTTCGCCAAAGTTTGTACATGTTTGAAATTTGGGTAATATTATTTTTTCACTCAAATTAACCATTTTTATATAGCTAGCAGATTCCTTGTTCTATTGCTGAATTGGTGATAGCAATTTTTCAGCAAAATATTGATTAATACAATATTTATATCATTTTTATTATGAAATTGGGCATAATAAGTTTCCGTTCCGTGACTACGAAACTTAGCTTTTAAAACATGAATGAAACACTTTTTATCACTTAAAAGAGCTCTATTAGATTAAAAAAACCATACACTTCAAAATAAAACTACAAATAGTCAAAAAATATTATTGAATTTTAATTCTTGGGCACATTTCGTTCCCCTCCGTTACCCTATGTCTATAATGGCAGAGCATTTTTCCTTTAGTATTTGAAAAAACCAATCAATGTTCGTTCTGCTATTTTTTTAAAGACAATAATCACTTTTACTAAATTTTATTGGAAAAATAAATAAGTTTCGTTATTTAATAATCAAATGAAAAATAGTTAACGTTCAACTTTTTTGGGGACATTTTCGGAATGGAACGAAATGGTAACGGAGTGTAATTTGTAAAGCTTAAGTTACATGTTACCATAAAAACAAATTTTTGTTTTATGAAATTTATTTGAATTTTTTGATAGACAGATAAATATTCAACGTGCGTCAAAATAACAAAACAAATCAAACTTAATCACTAAAATAGACATATTTTATAATAAATTTCACAATACTTGTAAAATAAGGTAGGTAATAATTTTGACACACTATACATTACCATAACTTTATTTGGCATTTATATTATTTGTAACTCAGATAAAAAATATTTTTAAGCAAATTAACAATATATGAAAAAAAAAATCAGCAAGGGATTCAGACGCGAGTTCCTAGCGCGGCACGGAGTATATAACTTTTACGAAAATAATTATAGTCAAACTCGGTTATTACGATCTCTGACATAGCGAGATCTCGGATGTAATAACGAAACATTTGTTGACAATTGGTTTATGATTTTCGCCATACATTTAATTCTTTCACTGTTATAACGAGCAACTTATCGGATATACCGAGCTAAAATACTGTTAATGTGTCGACCGTTTTAAAACATTTCGACCCTAAGCAATAAAATCCGATTGGACAGGATGCCGCCGGGGTCGGATTACGTTTATGACACTAGTAAAGTGTCTAAGTACCTACCTTATTGGTGTTTCACCGACAATAATAAAAAAGTATCCACGCATATGGTTGAAAAATCCAAGGTTTGTGAAGTCCGTAGGTACCTACCAGCGTTAATTACAATAAACAACTTCTTTTGTAGTTTATGAATGCCATGCTCGTTTCGGGGATTTTTACGATGGTTTCCAAATTTTTTATTTTCGGCTTTTTGTGTAATGTGACATGCTCATTTAAAAATACCTATTCTCTGATATAACGAGTAACGCTTATAACAAGCAAATTCAGTCGGTCCCATCTTCCTCGTAATAACCAAGTTCGACTTTATGTTGTCTTGAAATTTAATTGTATTCATCAACATAAAATGTAGCTATACAGGTTGATTGTAATCAAGACGTACTTTTCTGACATTTCGTGAATACCTACAGTTCTAGGTATTAAATCTAATCGAGTACACATTTCTGTTAAACGTGACAAAAAAATACTTTTTCATACATTTTTATAAATTTCTATGCCTAAAATGTATGGAGAAGTTTTAAAATTTTGGTGGCGTATAACAGAAAGAGTATGACAGAGCCAGTGCCTGTCTCGCAATTATTTCAGTCTGGTGTTTTTTCTTTTCCTTCTGTTGTTTTTTTTTATCTCCATACTTTTATGTGCGCTATTTTTGCGTATTCAGACATATCACATACTTTTTTAATCTTTATTATATTATTATATTATAGTCAGGTTATTTTTTATATTTTTTAATGAAAATATTTTTGTTTTTCATACGAACAGACAAAATAATTTTTTTTATAATCTATGAAGAACTAAACACACACTGTAAACCCAACTTTATGCATGCCATTTCGTTACTTTTACATTCCACATATACGTTACCACCAATATAGTTTCGGAGTGGAAGTAACGGATTCTGTTTCAGAAGTGTTTGAAGCCAAAATTTAGCTTAGTTTTATTGTTAAACCTGCGATATGTTTTATTATATCTGTAGTATGAAAGATAAGCTCCATATGTGTAGTATGTGAAATAGAAATATGTGTTTTCTTACCTTATAAATCGTGGTAACAGTAGTGGAACTTCTTAAATGACCAACCCAGAAAGCAACCTGTTCCGATAGCGATACCGACACACACCAACAATTTAAAGTGTACATGGCGATCAGTGTTATACAAAAATGTTGCTACATTAAAAAAAAACATATTTATAGTGAAAATTTTTCGCCTTCATGCTAAAATCGTGGTAACGGAATGTGGAGTTCCACTTTTTCAAATATCCTGGGACACACTTTAAACGTGATTTTTTTTCAATATTGGTACAAATTTACGAAAAAACTATATATTTTCCAAAAATATATAATGTAAGCTGTTGAAAACACTACGAATTTAATTTTACACACTCAAAATTAATGACGAAATCAGACTTTGTTTATTTGAATTTATGGGTGGGACATGGTAAAAACGCACTACCTTTCGATCTAAATAATCAATTAAAAATATATACAGGTCAGATAGTTGTATTTAACTGATTGAATAGAGTAAATTAATAAATTTGCATGTTAAAAGTACATAACTTTCCAACATTTTATAATATAATAACTATGAAAAAATCAATCAAAGTCATGGGACATGCCAAAAACGCAATGTACAAACTTTGGCGAAAATGCCCAAATACACTTTATTTTTCAATGAAAAAACATTAATTATGTAGAAAAAATGTCAATTTCATTGAAACATGTCACACCCCCAGACCTACACTGACGTAAGTCAAAATTAGCCATTTTGAGAGCTGAAACAAACTTTTTGAACCATGTTTATGGTACTTGATTTAATGTCTAATGGCTTTTCAATGTCCATTTTTTTTTTGTAGAATTGGAAAAAAATATATCTTTCTAGTGTCATTCATTTAAGATTATCAGAGTTACTGGAGTTTCTTCTCGATAATTAACTCAATTTATTTAAAATAACACTGGAGTTAGGGGTATATCTTGCTAAATATTTTTTTTAGAGATACGTCAGTGTTCTCCTGAGATAGAGAAAAATAAATGTAATTTAACTGCATTCATAACTCAAAACAGCAAAATTCAGACTTACATCAGTGTAGGTCTGGTGGTGCGATGTATACATAGACTTGCCTTTCGATTTTATTGCTTAGCTTTTGTTAAATCATTCAAATTGTTCAATATAGGTTAGGTTAAGTTATGTGTATTTTCGCCTGAACATTTTAATTTCTCGTAAAAGCTTAGACAAAGTTAAGTATTTTTTTCTTAAACTCCTCACAGGTTTCCAGTAATTTATATTAAAAATGACCACTATCGTCTAAAATAAAAACTCATACTTTATTTTGATGTTGGTATTAAAAAAAAATACTTACAATATTTTTTGCAATTACGAATTCTAATATGAAAATATTCTATTTAATGCCACTATATTTAATAATGATATTAATTATTACTAACATAATAATATAAAGTAGGTAGGTATATAGAAAAATACTTTAATCCACAGTTCCATATTATTATTATAACATTATAACTATTGTAATTTTCATATAGAATTTCAAGATGAGAGCAAGACTGTCACATTTTTAAATAACGAATATTATATTTTTATCGAGGTAAACGTTAATTAATTTAATCTATAGAGGGCTTCAAAGTCATTAGTAAAAATAAAAAAAACCGAGAAACACTTCGATATTATTAGTATTTTTACACAAAAATATTGATAATATTAAGTATAATTATGGTGACTACATTTTAAATTATTTTTTTTGTTTTTGTCTTTACGCGAAACTATTTCATTATATTATGAATCATAGTCTTGCTCCCTTTTATGTAAAATAACAGCGAGTACTCATATAATAATAATATGTTATTTTTTTCTTTATTTGGAAGCAATTGAGCTCTTCTCTGAATGGAAGGCTATTCTGCTTCAATATAATATGTTATAATGGTCATTAATTTAGAAAGTACAAAAAATATAATTTATTTCATTCAAAACCGCTTAAACGTTACAGTTGTAAAAGTGACAGTCTTGCATTCAACGTGAGATAATTAAAATATAAAATGGAATTTTAAATCTATGTTGATTTTTCGGTAAAAAATAATTAAATGCTTTATTTAAAAAATAGTTATATAATAAATAATAAAAAATAAATTATATACCTATGTACTTATAAATAACCTTCACTCATCATCAAAGCATAATAATATAATGTAAGACTCCACAGAGTGGAGTTTATGTAGATTTTTCTCAGAGGAATGTTTTTAGTCATTCTCATTTAAAAAAAAAAACAAGATGTTTTTTTTGCCAGCGACCCACGGTTTTAGATTCGGGGTATCTCCTAACAGTCCCAACTACCATGGGTGCTAAATTAGTACTACTTAGTAATAAAATTGTATGTCATTATATTATTTAAAATTCGATTATAATAAGTCAGTTTGAATAATATCTGCATTTTAGGAAATACAGTAAAACCACGTTAATTCGAAATTGAGACAACCGAAAATCAAATTACATACCTAAGTATTACAAAATGTACCTACACAAAAAAAAACAGTAAAACACTGGAAAAATAAATTTATTATTAGTGGTGACTATTATGGTTTTTTCATCGAAATTTGTGGAAATCGTTTTAAATGTATTTTTTGAATTTTAGCAATTATTTCAATTTACAACGAATTTCGAATTAACCGTGTTCACATTAACGGGGTTTTACTGTACTCTGATTAGTTGTAACAACCGTTCATTACAACTTAGTTTCACCAAACAGTAGTAGTTCATTATCTAGATATATATGGAAAATGCACTAATGGTTTACTGTCAAAATTTAAAAAAATCTTCAACTCCAATTCTCACGATTTTCTTTAGAATGTTCAATGTCTATCTAAGATTATTATAGTATCGGGCGGCAAGATTATAAAAAGCGACATTTAGATATTGGACGGCTTAGATTTTACAAACAGTACCTACTGTTTTTGTCATCCTAACAATAACAGAAGTATCCACCCAATTCAGAAACAACCAGTTTGTAACCATCTGAAAAAATTGGTTTTCCCATAGTATCAATTTTGGAATGAGTGTCTGATTGCAATATTCAGGTAAATAGGTTTGGATATGAAACTATTGGAAGGCAACAAATTCCCATAGAGAATGAGTCATACCAATTTACAAAAGGTTGAATTACTACATACCATATATATATATATATAATTATATATATTTAAAATTTATTGCAATCTCAGAAACATACCTATTTGAAAAAATTATATAATTATTAATAATAAGGATCAAATTGGACTTGAATCCACATTCATCGCAATGGAGGTGAGGAATATGGATTAAGCTAATGATAACATTACAAAATAATATAATAGATGTGGGTTCAAGTCCAAACGTTATTTTTCTACATTTTTTGGAGAATTTTGATCGAAGCATTTTCCATGCTCCTGTATAAATAGTTATAGGTAGGCAGGCAGCTGTTACCGTCACTTCACTTAAAGATTTTTAGTACCATCTACCTTACATGATCAATGTCAGGTAGGTCTCAGGAAAATCAGGCTGAAGTGATATCTTAATTCTCATATGAGGCTGTTTAGACATAGTGAAACACGTTGTCGAAACGTGTTAGTGAGGGGTTTTCTCTCTGCGTTTTTATTTCTGTAGACTTCTCTCATTTTGAGTCAGGTTTTTACAATTCTTCTATTAATACAGGTCTTAAGACACATAGCGTCCGTATTCTTTATGCTGGCGTGCGGTTCCCCCCTCCCCGCTTCAGCATATTAACACTGCATTCCCTCTTGTTCCCTCCCATTGAAAACTTGCAACAGTCGAACGCGATGACACAATGCTTTCCGTCCGCGAGCGACGTGACGTGAACGCCAGCTTAAAAAATATGGATTCTATATCATCTGCATCTGCCAGAGACGCCACATTGAGGCTACAAGTAGCTAGAGATAAGATTTGATGGCTGTTTATGACCATAAATAACCCCTTGCCTCCTCTTCCACATTAGGTACGATACAATACACCCTTTTCCATTTGATAATTTACATAATTTTGACCCAAGCTGTTGGAACCAATGACATTATTAATGGACGACGCACTCAATACAGTAGCTTGCAAGTAAATTCGCGCATTCGCATGTATAGGTAGACATCACGCAATTTCCATTATGCGATATCACGCATAGGGAATTTATAGCAATATGAACTTTATTGTAATGGCGTTAGAGCAGTGTTTCTAATGTCAATGTTCATTTGAGCGAACCCGTTCGAACCTAACTATACGGCAGACCCAACAAAACGCATCAGGAATTTATAGCAATATCACCTTTATTGTAATGTCGTTAGAACAGATTATGCCATTCGGCAGACCCGACAATAAAGTGAGTGTCATTTTCTATTCCAGATGATTCGTCCATATTAATGTCATTGGTTGGAACACTCTAATTATTTAAAGATTTGATTTTGGGTTCGATTCCACTTGAAAAATATCCAGTTCAAGGGTTGGGTTACGATATAAAAAAAATCTATTTACATACCGACATTAGATATTAAATTTATAGATATTCAAATTCAAAACCCAAAACGTAGCTTTGCTGTTATTTGAAGATATCATATGTACACGATAATTTGTAGGCTTTCAACCACGATGTATAAATAGCATTTTTTAAATAACTAACTCCAGTATGGGTGACAAAAATAATAGAACAATGGATACTCCGGAACCCCGTCACGTTTAAGTGGTATTTGTAAAAGTGTTTCTAATGGATGGTTTCTGAAATAGTTTGGATGACACAGCTATTAACATAATATTTTAAGTGCACACGTATCAATGAAGATACGCCATTCATTAATAATTAATTTATCTAGCTTTAATTAAATTTACCTTTCATTCCATATATATTTTTCAGCAAGCTAATAAACAGTTAATCAAATATATTGATTAATTTATAGTGCCATGTTTAATTACAAAAGAAAAAAATATAGAAAATAGTTCATTGAATAGTGTAACTATAATATTCGAATGATTAGTACTGTTTCCATGTAAGAAAAAGTTGGGTTCTTTGAAACTAAATTCAATTAGACTGTGTGGTGTATTTATACAAATTGGTTTTAGCCAAAGTATAAAGAAAACACGACGTTTCACCCAGCATCAATAATTTATATTTTGGTGAGTTGATTATGTTTTCTTCGTCTTCACACCACAGTCTTCCCGTAGTTCGTGTTCCGAAGAGCGATGTTGTTGTCGTCAGACTGCGACATGAAAGATTTCTCTGTCTCATTAGTGGCGAAGCCTGAGTTAGTTGAGCGGAATCGAGACGAACTCCTCGCATTGGAAGCTGTCGATCCGTATCTCAGGAGGTGGTATCTGAAATCATCACAATAACTTTGTCAATTAAACTAGTAAAATAAATAGAATATCTTACTATTAATAATTGAAATTAGATGGTACTATGCATTCATATATATTAAAAATGACGATGATACGTGATGAAAGATCATAAGAGAAACATATGAGGAGACAGAAATAAAATGTTTGAGTAAGTTAAAAGTAAAAAGGCTTCTGGTCCAGTTTTTATATTATAATATGGTTGCTTATGCATATTGATCTATCTACCAACAATGGCAATAACTAATTAATTTAATACTCTAATGATATTGGCCTGCCTTAAAAATGCAAAAAATTCCTACAAAACCATCAAATGGAATAAATATGTATCAATTCCATTTCCTAATTATTATAATTGATAATATGTTCATTTGTCTTTTTCTACTGTAGGTATAAAAACTAGACTGGACTGGTTTATATATTTTTAGTAAGTTCAAAATTTTTTGAAAGGCAATGGCAACCTACCAGAGGCACCTAGCGGAAAAATACAAAGCTTTCAATTTGAGATGTTTTTTTTTAATAATTTACAATTACAACTGTATTGAAAACATTAAACGTCAAAGATAAACGTACAATTATTGTAAAAACTGTTATAAATTGTGAATTTTTTAAAGGATTCCATCTTAATATTACATATATTTTCCGGTCACATTTTTTATTAAAATTTAGTTTATTAAGTTTGGATTTTTGACTAATTCATAGTTTCAGAGTTTTTCATATTTATTTAAAAAAGAAAAACAGAATTTTATAAAAATATAAATGTGCATAATTTGAAATCCTTTTTATTTATAGGTATATAATTATATTATATGAGTTTAAATTAAATAGTTTTCTTTTTAATGTTTATAGATACGCATTTGTATGATTCCGCTAGGTGCCTCAGATAGGTGGAAAGCACATTTTATAACGTTGATTGAAAGTTTATCTTTGAAAATTATTTATTAGGTTTATAAAATATATAAGTAGGTATTGATGAATTTAAATTATCTATAAAATTGTATTAAATTACATGCTTAGTAATCTGCCGATAGATGCCACTAGTAGGTTGAAACCTTATATTAGATTAGAATATATTAAAAGTAGAGACTCAAACCATTTTCATACAGTTTCTCTACAGTCTACTGTAGAGTCTACAGTGCCCTGTTCAATATTTTAATAAAAAATATAATAATAAATTATTCAATAGTCATTCCTTATTATTGTAATAAAATAACTAATGACACTAATAATTATTAAACTTTAGCAGGTAATAATAATATGTATGTAGACAATTTTATTGTAGTCATTATAATAGTATGCCATGCTTAAAATGCTTACATAAATAATAAAACAATAATAATGAGTAGATAACTAATCTGGCATACAATAACTAATATGTAACCAATTAACCACAACATTTAAATACAGTGTTATATAATATAATAGAGAAAGTTTATAAATCAAGTGTTTTTGTTTGAGGGGAAGAATAAGTTAGTAGTCTAATGAAAAGCAATGAGAAGTACTGGGTGAACCAGTAAAAAATAGGTTTAAACCTAAGATGTTGAATATAATCTTATTCTGTAGAGAAGCAGCTTATAGATATGAAAGTGAAGCAAAAAATTACCACAAGGACCAATAATTAAGTTAGCTACAGGTCAATTTCGCAAATTTTCCAACAGGGCAGAACTCAGACATAAAACGCCTGTCATGCAACATCTATAGTTTCAAACACCAAACTCTAAAGTTTATTTAATAGACTAGAAGAACAAACGGTACAATGCATTTTTGTAGGAATTAAAACGACTATGCGGCCAGGCCACTTCATCATTAAAAAAATGAAATTTCACAATATGAGTGTTAAAAAACCTAACTATTGCTGTATTCGGTATACCTATTCAATGGTGGTTTATGGCATAGACAAAATTTTCGGCGGGGGCCTTCAAACCTATCAATACACCAAGTTTCTATGTACCTAAAACCACCACTGGACAGATACGCCAACGTTATTATTAGTATAGATCATTGTCGTATTTTTATATGGACGAAGTTTGTGAAAAATAAAATGACAACATAATATTCTTCTGTCCTACAGAGTATGCCAAAAATCATCAGATATTTTATTATTCTTCCATAATAAACAGATAAATACAGATGAAACTGACGGAATGGATTGTAATAAGGGTAAATTTTTACACTGTGTTTATTTGTAAATTTCATTATGGTTTTTTTGCCTGACGTTACATAATATTATAGTATGTACTTAAAACTGAGCTCTACCTGCTTCGCAATAAGAGTGATCCTTATAGATTTTTGTCAGGTGTCTATGACTTTTTCTACAAAAAGAATTCATTTTTCTCTTCAGATATTATATGGAATAGTGTATCCTGTGGGGTGGGCGAGCGGGCCAGTCTGGCAGGGGTGCATAAATGGAGCTTCGTTTAATGCGCGAAAATAAAATTTGAGAGATGTCGGAAACTAGTGGTAATTTAATATATTATATTCAGAATCACTGATCAACAAAATATTTTCCAGAAGAATATTAGTTAATTATTGTGCATATTTTGCTTTTCAAAGTGTACAACAAATGATAGATAATAACACCACCACCACCAAACATCAGTGCAGTATTTTCAAATCGTGAGAGATTTTGGGAGCAAAAAACAGAAATATTGAAAGGGAAATGACCAAATCATGAGTAGGAAAATTCTGCATAATATTATGATTACGATAAAAATGAATGTAAGTATATACTTATAATTGTTGAAAAAAATCGCCTGCGGAGCAAATAACCTCTTTGTTTATTATATTTAAAAAATGTGTTTGATTATTGTGTATTAATTAATTATTCAGTAGTTTTGTTTATTGACTATATTTTATCAGTCCCGTGCGGCTCCGTCTCGGGACGGAATGAGCACTTAAAATCACTTCTTTCAGACACGCATATATGACGGGTGGTGGTGGGCACTTTAACGTATGACTATATTTTATGTTGGAAAATCACTATTTTCCAATAGTCAACAAGTACCTATATTAAGAGTGTTATGCTTTGTAAGCTAACAAAAAAATCAGGGATCCCGGAATTTAGTCTTCAGTTTTAGGGGTCGTAAATTTATAAAAAAAAATATATTATGAATCCTTAATCCATATTATTTAAATTTATAAATGGCAACTGAATGCAGCGTAAACTTACTACTAAAGTTTGGGGCATTTTTTTCATTTTGAAGCAATCACGTAAGGGGGCGCAAAAATACCTTGCTATGCCCATTGTCAATAGTATAGAATATAGATAGATATAGATGGATTCCAACACAACCAGAACAAACACTACGATAATGAACAAAGAAAGTATTGTAATGTATAATTTTGTTTCTCTCTCGTTGAATGTTTTATATTATGAAAATCACTACGACAAAACGTGCAAAAAAATGAATGATGGTATGAGTGATTTCTTTGTAATAATATTCTTAAAAATGCAGTTATCATCTGAACAGCTGTATTTTCCAAGAATTAATATTGTTTTGATAATATTGTATTTTGACAAACAATCACTAACTACATGAGAAAAAGAGATATTTGAATTAAAAGTCATCGCAGGGCAAAGAAACATCTACACCTACATAATTAAAAAAATAGTTTCATTTGTGCTCTACTATCACCATGGTCATGAAATATAAATGTACAGATTCTCATTCATTTAAAAAAAGAAAAAATCACTGGACACACCCATTGCAACACACCGAGAAATTTTCTCCCACAAAAATGAAGTCGCGATTGCTGCGGTCCGACTGTGGGTCGAACCAACTTTCAAACTCTCCAACCTTTTAACTGACATATAAGGATACTCTCTAATGATGTGATTGGCATCCTGCAACGTTTATAATCCCATATTATTACACCATGTAGATTAAGTTTCATAAGTGAATTAATTTATATATGAAAGGAAATCTCTCAAATCGAAATATACCACGATTGTTGGGTACAGATGCAGAGAAAGAAGTGAAATCGACAGTAAGGCCGGGGCCACACCGAAGTGCTTCGCTTAGTGCTATGCTTGTCTACTAAAAACACTACTGCCTCATTGCACGCTACTTGCTTAGATACAAATTCAGTTGACTTTGGGAGCGCTTAAGTCAACAACGATGTCACTCTCAACTACCAGAAAGCAACTTCTATTAGCTACTAGAGAATTTAAGTTTAAAATTTCGAAAGTCTCAAATTCGAACTTGTTGGGTGCATAATGTCAATTCACCTAGAAGTGCTCTTGGAGAGTTTCAACTTCTCTACAAAGAATTTCGGAAATACGATGAAAATTTTTTTAGTTATTTGAGGATGAATCAGAAAGCATTTGACTTATTGTTGGGCAAATTAAAAGAGACAATACAAAACGACGATACGCATTTAAGATGTTTTAGAACACCGAGGAACAACTTGTTGTAACATTAAGGTAAGTAAGTGAAACAATTTTGAAAAGTATTTATCTCTTCTTAGTTTTTTATTATGCACTCTTTTAATATTAGGTACAGTGATTTTTTGTGACAGTGGTTCCAAAAAGGCTCTCTTTTATAAACTGCTCCTATTAAAACTTCCTCCATCTTGTTTTTTTTCATTATTTATTACAAATTTTTCATTTGTATGTTTATTTCAAACTAAAAAGTCGTATTCGACCAATCTGCGGAGCTCCATTTGGCAACGTGTGTTTTGTGAATAACGATGATGTCACATCGAGATATTCGACAGGTTTCAGGCGAACGAGTTTTGATGTGAGAGCCGGTTTAGTCAATGTCAATGTTTCATTAATTAATTTCTGTAACTCAGAGTCAGTTATGTCAATTTATTGGTTTGATTAACAGTAATTGCCACCCACGTTTCAATCAATCTTTAAATGCACAATTTTATTTTCTTTTCTAAAATATTGATCTATAGCTTAATTTTACTAATAATAACAGTTGATTTAATCTAGCTCAAAGTAAGGTATCGATCGCGGTCCATCAGTGGACATTTAAAGAAGTAACAAGTAGCCATGCCCTGCAGTCTTCCTAGCAAGTCTAATCTAACAACACTTGCTACGGTGTTATCTTTGAGTTTAGTATAAAACTTTTAAGAAAACATTTTTAACAACAGTTCTAACGGCTGAATTAATTAAAATAACTCATCGAGATATCATATTGTCATGTCAATAGTGATGGCGCAATGCAACGAACATAAAGATTCGTTTTTTAGATAACCGCAGACAACAGTTTCGCACACAGAATAGAGCTGTGTTATCTCGAAAATATAACGGAACGGTGTTATTGGGTGTTATGTGGTTGGAATAAACCTACAGACCTGAATTAATTTTTGCAGTATATGTATACTTAATAAAAGAGAAGCTGTACATTTGTATTTCAAAATCACATGACAAATTTAATTGCAACATAATATAAGGGCAACTAAAAATAAGCTTGTACATAATAAGGTATTTTTAGTGTTGGCTATTTGTTTTACATTTTTTAATACGATTTGTTCACCAATTTTCTCTGGTTTTGTACTCCTAGCTGTACTAGCTCTGGAAAAGGATAGCAAATAAAACAGATTTCAATTAATTAATAATATTAAATAATATAATATTTTATAATAATTGAGCAACGATCAAAAGAATGTATTAAATTCCAAGCATTCATTTTGACACCTACGCTGAGAATTGATTTGAGATTTCCCAGCCTGTAATAATCAATGATTACATTGACAGATTGCGTCTGGCCCGATCGTCTGCCACGATTGCCAAAATCTATTATCTATGGTTTTCCGGGATCGTGAGCAAATTGGAACCAATCCTATTTCCGTCTGCCACGATTGACGAAGATTCATGCGAAGATTGCCGAGAATGTACGAAAATATTCGATGTTACCGCCCGCTTGCGAGGTTAGGTTTGACAGCTGGGTATTAACGTAAAATTCCGAGGGAAAACTGTTCAGTGTAGCCACCAATCTAACGAAGAAATAGTTTTCGGTCAACCTATATTTTTAATAATAGCAACACTATGTTTATTTTAAACCAATCAAAAGCAAGGACCAACACGATCGAATCGTTGCGTGTAATTGCTTATAGTGTAAAGAAGTTGGTCACAACGGTCGGCGTGGATCGTTGAATCTGGTTGGATCTGCGCGTCTGCCAATGTAATTAGAGATATGAAGCAAGCTTGAAGTTATTTACAAGAAAAGATAGCTGAAAAATATTTCAATTATTTCTGGAATATTTACAAAGAATAATCGCAGATGCCATAATATCATCTCTTGACTACGGATCGTGATCTGAGTGATTTTGTCATCAAGCAGCCTTTTTCAATGCTTAGATCCATCACTTTCGAGTTGAGACTCAACAGTTAATGGTATGCAAGGTTTATGCCAGTGGAAAACCAGTGGTTGAAGAGACATGAGTCTTCATAGATTTCCTCGACCTTCGACCTGACCAAATGTCACGAGTTTATACCAGGTTTTCATCCTCGCTGTAGGCTATATTATTAAAAAAATGTAGATTCTGTCTAGAACAGTGATGTGCATCCTTTTAGTAGCAAAGAGCTGTCATAACTATTTCAAAACCTTTAGTGGGTCCCCACACTATGTTCTTCAGTTTGGAGAAGAAAAAAATATGCATCACTCTGCGAGTATGTCAGTGTCATTTAAACGATGACATTCCCGCAGAAAATATTCGTGGTGTAGAGTTAAGATTATGAGAACATTTATTGAAAATATGACTCTTTGGAAGTATTCTAATACAAAGACGCTTTTAAATATCACATTGTGAAGTTTGTTGACTATGGAATAGTTTTATCGTTTAACCGTCCACAAGACTGTCAGCATTCACCTCCAGTAACTAATTACAAATGTGAATAGTCTCCAACGTCCAAGTTTTGGAGGCATATACAGATCTTACTAGATGCATTTTAGTCGTTTTGGTAATGATTTAGTTCTTCGAAAATGGCTATAGTTACGACATAAGCTTTTCGCCATCGCTATTTTCCTTTTAATGTCAACTCCGCATGGTTTAGGGCATCATTGTGACATATACATCGTTCCAACAAAGTTTACCCAGGGTAAGCTTGTAATATATCCAAAAGTCTTTATCCGGCACGTGGACCCTTGACAAAACACTGCAATAATATGGTAGGCAATAATTGCATTTGTACCTAGTTGATATTTAAGATACGAGTATAATTGAAATAGTTTACAACTGTCTTCTCGTAAGGACTACACTACCTATATGAGTTGAGTTAATTGTTAGAATGGGTTGAATTACTTGGTTAAGACAGGGCCGTATATAAGATGCTTTGAGCTTAATTAAGGGATCGAAACTCATTAATTTGACTGGCGAAAAAATAAAGAACATACATAAGTATAGTAAGTTATATACAATTAAAGGCATAGATCAACGTTATAAATCAAGAATTTTTGACTGAGTTTCGTATTGTGCTGTTTTCCATATTATTGTATGGAGTAGAACTTACAATAATCCTGGACAATACCTACTATCACAGGATTTTGGAATTAGTATTTTTGACCCTTAAACCAATACAGGCATCCCGGAACGTACGAAGTAGAATACGTCTCTGTAATCGGTCCCAAATGGAGTGCATCCCGGGAGTTGGTGAAATGATATCCATTTGGAAATTCGAAGCTTCAAAGTTATTAATCGGGTACAGCACGCACTCGGACGAATTGCGTCAGTCTGTGAACCTCTTGGCAACAAATAAATGCAGTCACTGAATGTAACTGTCGTTTCTTTTCGCAACCAATGCACCAATGCGTATTCTACTCTGCACAAATGTTTCAAACTTTCGCATAAAGAAATATTTCGTTTTCTTAAATAGACTAAACAATTGCATTTTTTACACCCACCATATTTTGCGGTAAAAACTATGTAAGCATATTGTGAAATTTACATAAAAATAATTAATTCCTTGTTATGTAAGTACCTACAGTCAAACTTGGTTATTACGATCACGGAAATAGCGAGATCTCGGATGTAATGAGGAAGCATCGACTGATCATTTTCTCCATACATTTATTCACTACTATAACGAGCTACTTCTCGGGTATACTGATCAAAACTGTTAATGTGTCAATCGTTAAAAACAATATTTTCGACCCTAAGCAATAAAATCCGACCGACCGGGCAGTTACCTAGACCGATTACACCGGGATTGGATTACGTTTATGACACTAGTTAAGTGTCTAAGTACCTAATTGGTGTTTTCGTCGACAACATTGAAAAAGTATGCACGCATATGGTTGAAACGCATGTAAAAAAATTCTTTCGCAGCATAATAATGTGACAAGTTCAATAATTATGCAACATTTACTGCTCGGATGTGTTTATGGTCTGCACATACGAGTATAATAGAAAATTTGGAGAGGACGTTGATCCACGCCTTTTCATTACGGTTTGCTAAGTCTTTCCTATATACGGCCCAGATTAATAATTATTGTTGGTAACATCACAACATGGCGGCTTTACAAAAGCTGATTAAACAAAACAATATATTATTTTTATCAGTGTATAATAAATAATTAAGCTGTGTTAATAAATTATTGCAACAACTTCTGTCAAATAAATAATATGCAATATAATTTTAATCTGCTATTATTTGAATGTAATATTTTTTATGTTACCTTTTGACAATAAGGTTCTTGACTTTCCGTTTCCAGACGAAAATGATGAAGACAAAGATGCCATGAAGTGTGTTGCTCAAGTCAGTGAGAATCCATAGATATTGTGATCCGCCGACTATAAAACTGATCCATTCAGCTACCCAGTTGATTCCCATTACCAGAAACAGTTTCCAGTAAAGGTTGAACCTGTCAAAGAAATTGATTATACCATATTACAGAATAAAACTAAATGAATATAGGGGAATTATATTTACAAATCTATACTTGAGAGGTGAATCACTATATCTCTCAGTGCGCACACATAAAAGTGGTTTGTGGGGGCAGGGAGTACCTACACTTCGAAAAAAATATCCATAATAATTTATTATTGGTTTTTAAGGCAGCGGAAGGGGACCAGGTGTCCAATGACTTCCACATTTACTCCGCCTTTGTGTACCAGTTTTGTATGTCAAAACGATTTTTAACCTTTTTCCATTGACACTACATATTATTAGTAACATATAATTAGCTAACAAGCCCATACGCCAGCGAGTAGCGAGTAAAGTAGCCCAGCTTTCAACTTTTCTCGTAGATTGTTAACAATCTGCCAGTTAGCTAGTTAGATGATAACACTGGGCGAGTTTACTAGCAGATAGTAAATTCGCCAGCTAGTAGTTTGTAAACTCGCTCAATGTCATTGAGCCTTTACTATTCGTCCATCAATGTGACTTAAGTATTCTTCAACATGTACTTAAGGCTATACCTCAGTTGATGCATGGTCTAAAAAGGTCGTGGCTAGACGATTCGCGGATTGTGCAAATGACGCGTGCCGAACGAAATATAATTTGTTATATAAATCCAACATGCGTCCATTTAATGTTCTGTTTATTGTTCTATTAGTAACAATAATAATACATTCATTGACATATTTTCTTTTTCAAGTAAATGGGTAACGTTTTTAGTCATCTTTACACGATTTAAAAATTAATACCTCCGTCGCCATCACGAAACAAATTGACGTTCTCTCCGATTGCCAGCGAGTCCAAAATTTCGTCGCACCTATAGTTGAAAATTATTTGCCGTCTCACTGAAGTACCGTCTTAATACAGTTACTATTAAAGGCATGCAATCTATCAATCTTATTATTAACATATCAGCATATGGATGACACAAAATTAAATTGGCTAATGTTTTGAACAAGCATTTAACAAGTCGAGAAAAAAATTTAACTGGTTCCTAAAATCTCCATGTTACGTTACGACAATCAAATGACCTGTAAGGTATAAAAATGACTTTTCTACGATGATAAAATGCCAGGTTCCAGTTGAATTCTGAGCCCTCCATATACGTATATGCAAGTAAAACCTTTGTTTATCTTTCTCGTACTGCGAATGCCTGGAGTTGCTCCCGGAGCAGAGTACAGCTGTGTCCCGCTTGGCCTGCATGATCTTCAATGCCGTGATGCCGAAGAGAACTAGATTACACAGCACCAGAGAGATGATTGGAAGGTAGAAATAGTATAACTCCGACCAGTAATCTGGAAAAAAAACATGATTTTAATAAAAATTAATATACATATATATATCTAATGCATATACCTATACACTAGAAAAAATCGTTTTGTAGAAAAAAAAAATACAACACCCGACGGGACTTGAACCTGTATCTACTGGATTCGCGCCAGTATGTTTTACCAATTAAACTACGGGCGCCTTAGATAATTACGGGTGTCGTATTTCTTCTACAAAACGATTTTTTATATTGTGTATGTAGGAACTGCAATACCGAATGAACATATCAATACCGGTTTTTAGGTATTTCTTATTAAATACCGGTCATTAATACCGGCATTTCTTAAACATTAAAAAAATAGAAGTAGGTGCTTATCAATAAATATATAGCTATTAAAATCTTTTAAAAATATTATTTTATAGCAAAAATCAACATACCTACATTTTCATTATGTTGACATTTAAAAATATAATATTGATCATAATTGTAGAACTAGTGATTTTTTACAAATAATTTGAATATATTGATAATTTTAACTAAAGCTCTCAAAACTTCATCAAGTGCAAATAAGTCCGGCTGCAGGAAAAGCTTCTTATATTCTTATATTCTTAAAATAATTGAACATTTTTGTCACGGATGTTTTATATTTCGAAATAATATTATGATAATTCATCGCGACAATTAGGTACTTATACAAATATATTTGATGAAATTTGTTTTATTATTTTTTCACCTCTGTTGGATTCACTCAATATATTTGCATTTTTGCAGCACATAACTTATAATTCATTTTCAAAAATGTAAACGAGTGTGCTTTCTTAATACCAAAAATTCCGGTATTTTGGTTTTTTAAAACCGGTATTTCGGTATTGATAAATACTGGAATGTGTATGTGTGGGCAGACAAACGCATTTGTTTTTTTCCCTAGTATAAAGTGGCGCATGGAGATAATCAGATTGACTCCAGACCATTGTGGACTTCTCAGTTCTTAACCAGACAAGGTGATTTTGCCTCCAAGCTTTGTCAGCTTGGCCTAATAAATTCTCCGACTTGCTTATGTGGCAAATTGCAAGATGCCAATCACATCCTCTGAGAGTGTCCCCATATGTCGGTTGAAAAGGAAGAGCTTCTCAAGTCGGTCCGACCCTCAGTTTGGCCGGTCGGCAATTGCGACTTGATATCTACGAGGAAAAATTTCTCAGTTTTTTTAAAGTTTGCGGAATTTTACGACGAGCGAGAAGGTCTTTTCTCATCGAGAATTGACCGTAATACATTATATTGAAGTAGAAATCACGCGCACTCCAGTGCACGCCAACCAAGGTCTTGGAAAGTTGCTTCTGGGACACTTTCGGCGCAAATTTGAAGAGCGACTAACGTTCGGTATGCCACTGTATACGCCTGCATAACGAGTGTGGACACGTGGCGGGTGGTGGAGGGTAAAGCAAGTGTGTATATGGATGATATGTTTTCAAATTACGTATATTCAGTATATAGAATGTTACATTCTGAAATCTTGTGTCTTTTCTAGACATAGATCTTGTGATATCTCGACTTTTCTTTTTCTTTTATTTTGACCAAGTCCGATCCTAATAGGATCATAATACGGACCTCCACAGAGTGGATGTTTGTATTAACAGATTTTTGTTTTTACGAGAAATAAATGTTAGCCACCTGCTCAACCTATTAGGTCCATACTCTGACTCCAAACACAAATTGAAAAACAATAAGTGTATTGGCCAGTTTCAGGATTCGGACCCACAACACCTTTTAGAGTACCTTAGAGCTGAAAGTTCGGAAGTCACATTTTTGCAGATTTAAATGTATATCCAAGTTCTCTTAATGCTGAAAATTTGGGAGTCCAATGTCACATGGTTTTCAAAATACTTACTTCTAAAACGATGGTAGTCCAATTATTAGCGCATAATACATTAGAGCTGAAATAGTGGATGTCCAATTTAAGTCATTTTTGCTTTAAACTAAAGCAAAAAGATTGAATGCAAAACTGCGGAAGTCCATCATACGGAGTTTTAATTTGAACGCGAGTCTAGATTAGATTAACTACCTATTTTAAAACTGCTCTCCTGCAAAATATTGAATATGTGACTTCCAGACTTTCAGCTCCAAGTCGTATTCCGACGCGTAAGCCGCTCGCTCGGCCTACATAGGCGTATAACATATTATTCTAATTTAATACCCACTATAATACAGTTATTTTAGAATTGATAGCTTACCTGGAAACCAGCACTTCTTCTGTCCAAAATTGGGCTTAGTAATGTGATACGGAATGTCTGGATGGAACTCCATTATAGCGCAGATTCCCGTCAAGATGAGGGGTAATCCCCAGGCGTAGATGCAGTAAAATGCGAATCGACGTCGTTCTGACCCCCGTCTCCCGCTGCTTCGAGCCCGGAAACTACTGTAAAATAAATAATACGTATATATTATTAATTAAAAATTATTATAAGAGATTTCCTAACTTATTTGGACCATGGTCCCCGCTTTCTTCAAGTGTCTGACGTCACTTTTTTACGTAAAATTCGTAGGAACCATATCAGCATTTCATTGGAGTGATCTGTGACGTCGGCTAGTAATTAAAGTAATATCTACTTTGATTTAAAATACAAAAGCCGACAGCCAATAGTAACGCAATTTAGAAAACAGAGAGTATTATAAGAGCCAATAGTTAAAGTGTGTCGTAATTAAGTATGGTACATTTAGCATAGTGGTCTATGTGCGTGGGCGCGAAACCCGAGAGATGCAATTTCGATTCCTGCGGGGTGTCTTACTTTTTTCAAAAAGATTTTTTGGTACTGTTCGGCTATACGGAATACAGCGGAAAACACATTTTGAAAATACCCGATATATTGGATTATTTGTTAGTTTGGGTTTGGTTAGGTTAACCTAACAAATAATTCTGTTTATCGGCTATTTTCAAAATGTGTTTTCCGTTTGATTGTGTATGGATAGTCGACAACTCCATAATTCAAATAGATGAATTCAAATATTCAAAAAAACACTAAATATAGGTACACATTAATTTTACCGCGTAGACCATTTGGAAAACGCTACTGTAGAGCGTCACGCTGCCTTTTTCTTTAGCGATAGGTAGGGGGCGCTTCAAAGATCCTAGCCTGCGTGCCCGCTTCAGGATGTGGGGGGCATATAGTAGGTATATTATTGGTCGCCAAAAATGGGTTTAAATGCGCCCGCTTTTTTATGTAAATTAATCATTTAAATCAGACAACTTAAAGTTCATAATTTAAAAAATAAAATGATTAATATAGTTTAAAAAATCTGTGCAAAGAAATAACTATTTGCCAAAATACAGTAAGTTATTATTGTTTTTTTGAAGAATTCGTCCAGAAAAGGGCTCTCTGTTTTATGACGCTGGTGAGTTTGATTTCGCGCTGCTTCTTATCACAGTTACATCTTGTAAATTCAAATGCGTATTTACGTCATTAACTTAACTCAGTATAATATAATATAACCGCAAAAGTTAACGGTTTAAAAATTATCCGCTAGCAGTGGCGTGTGGAACGTGGGTGTTCTTTTTGTTACACATGTTTTTTATGTGTTATAAATGTTATCCTAAATAATTATTGCATTGGGAAGAGGCACATAATTATTTTCAATGGATAATCGATTGTTAGAATTTATGGTTTTTATTTTATTATTTAATGTAGGAGGGACTCAAAATCAGTCAATGCCTCGGTTCTCTATGTCTCTAAACCCGCCATTGCAAATTTCGTTTGCTGACCATATTTGTGATTTTGATGTAGGTATACTCAATAATGAATGTTACCTACTTAAATATTGTAATTTTATTAATAAATAAAAAAAATAGTTTATATAAAATAAATAAGATCAATTTTGTAGATTGGCGACCATTTTAAAATATCTGGCAATAAACGGCACCCACTACTTGTTTTTTTTTCGTGTCCGGAAACTTGTATGTATGCAGTTCACCGTGAAATGTTGCATTGGAAATAAATGGCCGTATATTAAAGACCGTCCAACCTCTTTGGGTCGTATAGTATTGACGTAAAATTCATGTATATATAAAACACGGTTCTTGTCGGTTTACACTTTACAGAAAGCCAGCAGCAAACAAAATTTGAAAATTGACGATATACTGGATTATTTGTTAGGTTAGATTAGGTTGGGTTAGGTTTTCATTCTTGAATTCATGAATTTTGTCAAAATCAGCCATGAAAATTGAATTAATGTTCATATTGAATCTAATAAAATTGGAGACCGTAAAGTATACGGTCATCTCTTTCCGATAGAAAGCTCACGGCAAACTGTGCTACGGTGATATGTTTTACGTAAAATTTACATGTAACCTCTGTTTGTGGTTTTAAGACGTAGGATAGGATGGCCGATGACTTTAAAATAAAATTGACACGTTCATACAGCAGTTTAGATTAAATTTAAAATCAATATGAGAATTTTTAATATTTATTTATTCTCAGTGCGCTGACGTCATCATCTGGATGCCCTTCCTGACGCTTTTTTTGGTATTTTTTATTTCACTGCTGTCCGGAAATCCTGCGCACGCCACTGTCACGCCTTAGGCCGGTATTAGACTACAAAAGATCTGTAGTGCTGTTTGGAATTTGAAAACTTCAATTTTCATACATTTTATGCAAATTTTTTATTTAAAATCTAAAAACATTGAAAAGATAAATCTAGAAAAAAACTACTTATGTAAAATATGCTTATACTTGATATGTGTGGATTATAACCCACATTGTTCAATTCTGAGATAATAATTAGTGTTAAAGTTATATTTTTTTTAACTAATTAAGTTAATCTAATATATAAAAATCAATATTTGTTTGTTTGTTTGTTCGTATTTTATGCGCTGCCATACCGTTCATCCGATTGCAATAAAACTTTGTGAACTTATTGCTTGCACTTTCGCGAAGAGTATAGGCTATTTATCTTATATATAAAAATGAATGTCTGCCTGTCTGTCCCGTATGCGTTCCTATACCATTCATCCGATTGCGATGAAATTTTGGTAAGTGGTTGTATGCACACCTGCAAAGGTTTCTGAATTAGAAAAATTATCATCTTCTTCTTCTTCTTCATTCTATTTTCTTTTATTCGTATGGTTCCTATACCATTCATCCGATTGCCACAAAACTTTCGTCAACACCCGTTACACATTAATTGTGCCAAAACCCGTGAAGATTTCTGAATTGATACAACCATTTTCTTCTTCTTTTTCTTCTATTCTATCTTCTTCTATTTGTATGCGTTCTTACACCATTCATCCGATTGCAATGAAATTTTGACCAGTTGTTGTGTGCACGCCCACGAAGGTTTTTGAATTAGTACAACCATCTTCTTTTTCTTCTATTCGTATGCGTTCCTATACCATTCATCCGATTGCAATGAAACTGTGGTAAGTTGTCGTGCGCATGCCCACAAAGATTTCTGAATTAGAAAATCATCATCTTCTTCTATTAGTATGCGTTCCTATACCATTCATCCGATTGCGATGAATCTTTTGTCAGTTGTTGTGGGCACACCTGCGAAGGTTTCTAAATTAGTATTATATAAAATACAAAGTTTGTTGTTTGTTTGTTCCATCCAATTTTGATTTTTTTTACTACATATTAATAACATTAATAACGTTTGCATATTTTGGATTCGATTTTAATTTAGTGTCTTTTGTTTGACCTTTACTCCTATTAGAATTATTTTCATATTGCCATATTGTATCACACAGATATTTTAATATTAAAAAAATAATAACGCCTTGTTATTTTTTAAATATCTAAGATAAATATAACCACAAAGCGACCCTGTGCGAAGCCAGGTACTTTAGCTAGTATATTATAATTATTATAAAATGTTTATTTGATATGTTTTTTGTGTTGTATTCACTGTTATCTGTTGAAAAATCTTAATCTGTTGCTTCCACCATTTGTATGTGTAGTAGACAAATAATATGATACTGTTAATGAATTATTGTATGAGATTGCAAGAAATGACTTTAGATGGTAGTATCGGAAGACGATAATTTTTAGTGATAGTCACATTTGAACCTGACAAATGCAATGACAAACAATGCGTCTGTATGAGTATTCTGGTAGCCTCAACTTTCGGTAACAGACCATACTACCTAATACAAATCGATTTACTAAAAAACGTGCATACAGGCGGACCTCGACTTACGAACGTTCGACTTTCGCACAATTCGCTATTTCGCACATTTCAAAAAAAATCGTTTTTTTTAAACGTCGCGTTGGCCGTGGGGTTAAGATATCCCCTTCTCGCTCGCTCACAATCAAGTGCATTTCTTGCGTCACTTGCATCCTGCTCGCACTCGTCACTTTGCTTGTGAGCTAGCTAGGATAGGTTTTGTCTTGCGCAGGAGCGCGTGCGGGCGTGTTATGTTGTGCGTTTTGCTAATTTTATTCATTTGAAATATTTCACCCTAAAGATTTATAAACAAGAGTGAGAAACAGACTGCAGTGTTGATACGAACAAAGAGAAATCAAGGACTTATAAACTTCACACGACGTTCTGATTGCGGTGAATCTTTTTCTTCAATCGGACGTTCGTATGATACAAACAGGTCTACTACGATATGTTCAATTTTGAAAAATAAAAATAAAATTAAAGAATACGTTCAAAATTGTGGAAATATATCTTTAAAGGTTGTTTCCAAAAGACACGGCATAGTTATGGATGAAATGGAAAAATATTTGTCATCATGGATCGACGACCAACATCAAAAAGATGTCCCTCTGAATATTTCAATTATTCAAGCGAAGGCTCTTAGTTTGCACAAAGATTGGAAGGCTAGATTAAAAGAAGATTCTAACACGATTTTTCAAGTAAGTAACGATTGGTTTATATTAAATTCACTGGAGAATCGACTGATTTTTGCGGAGAATTTATTTCCTCATTATCCAAAATTATTGAAGATGTAGAATATTCTTCTAGTCAAATATTTAATGTAGATGACACAGGTTTATTTTGGAAAAAAATGCCTAGTCGTACATTCTTATCTAAGGAAGAATCAGTTGCCCCTTGGCATAAACCTTCTATAAACCGATTGACATTGCTTCTTGGTGGAGACTTGGCTGGTGATTTAAAATTGATGCCAATGTTAATTTATCAACCAGAAAATCCCAGAGCATTGAAAGGGAAGGATAAAGAATTGCTTCCAGTAATCAAATAAAGATTAAAAAAAAACTGGGTTTACTGCGTTAATATTAAAAGATTGGTTCACTTTACATTTCGTGCCAGCAGTTAAGCAATATTGTAAAGTTAATAATTTACCATTTAAAATAAGAAAAAGAAGAGTGGCAAACAGTTAACTCTTGATAACTTTTTAAGGGAAACATCCGCAAACCCCACTTAAACATGTCTCTTAAACATCTTATATTTACTTGATAAATACATATTTCAAAATACACACAATTTTTTTTTTTTTACTTCCCTCTACTTTCGAACATTCAACATTCGCACACCTTTTCAGGAACCAATTATGTGTGAAAGTCGAGGTCCTCCTGTACTTATACCTTATACCTACTTATATAATTTTTAAATTTGGAAGTTTATTTTTAAAGTCAAAAAAAAAAAAAAGATTTTTACTGTCATGCGTATTGATTATGTATTTAAAATCAAAGTTATGAGTAAAATATATTATTAAATTGTACATACGTTTTTCTGAAAACACACTGCGTAAAATATTTTATAAAAGTTTAAAAATTGATAGCGAATGTACTGTAATATGTTGGTTTGTCTGCAGGGAGCACAGAATTAATGGAAACTGAACACATGTCAAGAATATGTAATTTTAAGCTTGTCCTGCATTCTGACAATCGCTCTCGGTTTATGCACAGACGCTCATTCAATATTGGTGTATTTAAAGGTTCCAACACACATTATTGCTCGTATATTATTATATTAATATGTGTTTCATTTTTGTATGACACTTTCAATGTATTGCGGTATGGCCTATTTAAATTTTATTTATTATCTGTTCTGTGTTAGTATGTATGTTTTCAGGAAGATTTATTTATATTTCAGGTGGCGATTTTTATAATATACTATAGCAGCATTACGTATTTTACATGTTCTACGTTTAATAATTTTGTTGGTTAATTTCTTGCCGTATTCCATTTTGAAATGATTTGTCAAAACAGTGATACAGTGTCAGTGTCGCCATGTTTACCATAATTTTAATGGATCTACTGATATTTAATATTAAATTAAAGGTCACCTTTACGTGATATTTTAGAAGATACTTGCGAGATTATAACAATTGGAGGTGAGTTGGGAATACTGTCACCAGTTTGTCTACTCAAGGATGAAACTACCCATACTCAGTATGTGTGATCCAATAAACTTATTCCAAAAAACTTGTGATGATATCATCGCGACTCGCTGTTCTGTGCACTCGCCAGTTGGTAGACTTTCAACACTATTGACATTAAATGCGCGCGAACGAGATAGCACTCGAATATAGGTATATTTTAATTTATTAGTATATTGCGTTCGAATGTATGAATAATAGGTCATAATTCTTTGTGTCGCAGCACAGTTGTGAGATGATGCACAGGCTTAGGCTTAAAATGTTTAAAATTTAAAAAAATCACTGTTATTCATTTTTGTTAACAAGAATATTGTAACCTAACAAAAAAATAACTCATAAATTTAAAATGGTTTAAAATTTTATAAGAAATGGGACTTTTCGACAAGCGGAGCTCAACATATTTTTAGCGATTCTATTGAAGCCGCTACACAGTCTGAGCTCCCTGAGCCAATACGTATTTCAAATAAGTACTAGTATGGAGTTGGTTTTAGTTTCAGTTGAGTATGAAAATTTTATCGCATACGCACGCCAAACGCTCTATAAATACTAGTAAGTATTTTGGAATAAGTTTCTATACTAAGTATTTTTTATACTGGTAGTAAGTATACTTAGTCTTCCAAATCGACCAGTTTTACCATCTCTAATAACAATCACACTTTGAAGGCTGCTAATCTATTTTTCATCAAGTAAAATCGTTGATTTTTTATAAGTATACATTTTTGTCAATCTACTAAATTTTTGAAAATATCATATAGCAATACTTTTTATTTTTATTAAAAGGTAATGTCATGTTATTGTACTTTTTGTAATTTAATAAACCATTTCTTTTATTCAACGAATAAGGCACAAGATTTGAGAATGTAACATTCTATATAGTGCTTCCCGTAATCACATATGCGTGTGAAACATGGACCCTAAGTAAAAGAAAGATCCATAAACTTAGAGTAGCACAACGTGCTGTGGAGAGTTGCATGCGGGGCATAACGCGAAAAGACAAAAAATTGAATGAGTGGATAAGGGAACTGATTTTGCGATGTGATAGAGTTTGCCAAAAACCTCAAATGGAAATGGGCTGGACATATAGTTCGAAGAAAGGATAATCGTTGGACAAATTTAGTCATCTAGTGGTATCCAAGAGGTACAAAACGTTCGCAAGGTACACCTAGAGGCCACTGGATCTATGGAATGATAAACTTCTGCGGAAGTACGTGGCAACGCAACGCACAGGACCATAGAGGTATTATATAAACAGAGGGGCAAAGAATCGGGTTTCTCATACAACTGAATGAAGCAGGCCAACAATTAATAGCCGACAACTTACAAGAAATAGCGACGCGATAAAAAAAATACAGGGCATCACGGATGACTTTGGTCATTATAACATTCCCATATAATATAATGTTAACGTGGAAATTTTGCCGCAAATTGATTACCATCCGGCCTCACCATACTTTTTCACCATACTTGCATGCTTCACACTACTTTCATATAACCTGCCGCCCGTAGCACAGGACCGAGAGAAGTGGAATTAGCTTGGAGAGGCCTTCATCCAT
This sequence comes from Rhyacophila brunnea, assembly GCF_057557595.1. Classification (NCBI taxonomy): domain Eukaryota; kingdom Metazoa; phylum Arthropoda; class Insecta; order Trichoptera; family Rhyacophilidae; genus Rhyacophila; species Rhyacophila brunnea. The sequence goes on along the minus strand of NW_028232827.1, from coordinate 37,454,190 downwards.
CAATGGATAGATTCAGGCTGATGATGATGATGATATACTGAATATATATAATTTGAAAACATCTCATGCATATAATATATACACACTAGAAAAAATCTTTTTTTTCATGATTTTTTCTAGTGTGTAGGTATATTCATGATATGTTTTAAAATTATGTATATTTTTGTAATTTGTCAAAGAAATTTTACAGTCTAATTCCGGCATTATAATTACAGTCGAGTGCAAAAATCTTAATAGTTGAAGTTTTTTTGCCCACATGTTTATAACCACAGTTCAACTTATCGTGAAGTTCATAGGAAGTAGGGAATCCAATCCCGAGCCAAAATTCTGATCCCGGGATTTCGGGATTACAATTTGACAATCCCGGGATCCCGGGACTGGTCCCGGGATTGGGATTTTTTTCCATTGTTAATATAAAATTTTTATATTTACAAATAACATTGATAAAATCAGTCAAAAATAAATCTAGTATAACTTATACTATTTAAGACATTTATTGTTAATATTGTATACGTTAAATCTTGGAAATACACAAGTTTAATGGAGTAAATAATATTGTAATATAAATAATAATGTGAATTTAATATGAGATTGCTATTTCTGATAGTAAAGACATAATGAATAGATCAGCGAGATTTAAAATAGTAAAGCAAATAATCATGGCGTACTTATGGCCTTTCCGCTTCATAAATCTAATTAGTCAGCCAAATATGAAACTGCCGTAAAACGTATGATATCATGGTGGAATTACTTTGTTAAAAGTGCGAAGCATTGTTTTTTTACCAATCTTTCTCATTTTTAATAATCTATGTGAAAAAATAAAATGAATCGGCAACCTACACATCAAACTTCATTCAAACTTCTAATGTAGTTATTTTGTATTAAAAGTATTTTTTCTGTTATATTTTCCATAAAAATTGATAAAAAAATCAATCCCGAAATCCCGGGATTATGTTTATCAATCCCGGGATTCATAGGTATCGAAAATAGCTCGGGATCCCGGGATTCGGGATCCCGGGATTGGATTCCTTAATAGGAAGTGGTTAAATATTGAATGGAGGTTTTAACTGGATTTTAATATTTATAATATAATAGTTATGTATTAATCTGTGAAATAAGAGCCAGTGGAAACTTGAACTTAAGAAATTATAATTAAAATTAAAATACCTACACCATACCCATTACTCAATGATTGGGCCGCATTTTGCATGTAAAAATCAAATTACGTTTTCGCGAATATGTTATATTATAATACTAGTAAATACAAATTGCAAGTATGTGCGTACACGGAAAGTAAGCGAAAAAGATTTTAAAAAGAAAACGTTGCAGAATTCGGCTTATCCTTTTTTATATAAAATTATCAAGAATTAACAGTGTTATTATTATTGAAAATAAATATTTTTGAATAACCGCAAAAACATAGATAGGTAACAGTGTTGTCAACTGTCGTTGACAAAAACATGCCAGACGGGGTAAGAAAATAAACTATTTGCCAGAAAAAAACGCTAGATTTTGTAAAAATAAAATTTCAAGTAAATTTACTTAATCTACCAAGAACGAGGTCAATACCTCAGATTAAAGAATAATACCTTTCCTTTCGCGGATCGACAAAAATATCTATACGCGTAAAAAACACACATTTTAACATATATTTCAAAATTGACAACAGGTGTCTGTATTATGTCAATGGCGTTTGATATTCGTCAAACCGATGTCACATACCAAAGCACACATTAAATTATATGACGTGTACTATTTCACTATAAGGACACGAATGCACATATTGTTTCAACTTGTTAAATTATGTTGTTTTATTTCCCACGCTACTAAAATAGGTACCGACCTGCATTATGTAGGTATTTGATAGTCAGAATTTTGGTGTATATGAAAATAAATAAACTTAATATCTAGCGCAGTTGGAGGCATGAAAAAAAGCTATTAAAAACGAAACAAGCTAGATAGGTTTTTGCAAGCTAGATGCCTATCGAAAAATACTAAATTTGGTAATAAAAACGCTAAATTGGCAACGTTGGTAGGTACCCGTAAAAATTCTAGAAAAAATTGTATCAAGTAAGGTTTGAAATCACATCTTTTATTGTTCGGGTTAGTGTTCTAAACCATTAAGCTACCAACCCGTCTATTAATCATTCGAATTACATTTTTTTTTAATTTTTAAAAAATATAATATGTAGGTATATAATATCGTCGGTCCATATTAAAAAAGTCAGATCTGCAAAATGCTATTTTTCAAAGATGTTTCATCAAATATCCTTTGTGACCTATTGCTTGCCATTATGATAAAAAATACGGGTTATAGAAACTTTTCTAAACGTTTATAAAAACATCCGTCTGTCCGGTGAACATAGCAGCAACTGTCAGATCCGACGCATCTTGCTCACCCACGCCCAGCCAACAATGTCGGTTGGTAAGAACCGACATTGTTATTCGGACACTCTCGGTAGATCCGTCATTTTTAACTTGAGTATCTCGAAATTTTTCAAACAAACAAAAAAAACTGTGATTGTGGTATAAATATTTAAAGTGTTTAAATAACTTTTACGTAATAATGCGAAAATTACAAAATTTCAGATCCGACTTTTTATATATTTTAACACTTGAAAACCCCATGATGCCTAATAATGACAGTGTGTAGTAAAGCAGTATTTGATAATAAAAGTGAACCAATCCTATTGTGACCTCACCGGGCATTGAATCCCGAACCCCGGACGAAAGACCTGCGCCTTAACGCACTGTTTCTAATGATAATATCTTTCGTGTTAGTAATATTAATAATTATATACTTTGGTTAATTAAAAAGCTTTCAGGACTTTCAAATCAAATCAAATCAAATTTATTTATTTAACATATAATGAACACAACAAATTATAAATTCAAAGCGTTCACGACATGACATAAAATAAGTGTTAACAATTTTTAAAAATAAAAATAAAGAGAATATTAAAATAAGAAAATAAATAAAATAAGTAACAAAATAAAAGTAGATGGAAGCACACAGAGTGAACTTTGATAGACCCTATCTTAAAAACTTATGAAACAACGTCCACCTAAATTCACCCTCACGTAAGTGGAATATATCAATATCCGAAGCGATTTCATTAAACATGGTTACTGCCCTCCCAATTGGCATTACTAATGGCAGGTTAGTTCTGCAGCGTGGGAGAACAAACAACGGATGTCCTCGATTCCTAAGGTAATTATCAGAGACACACAAGCCAACACCACCAAGAATGGCAGAGTTCACATTTACGCTGCGTATAAGTCTGAAAAAATATGTAGCTAAATAAAGATCCCTTCTAAATTTTAAGCTACAGTATGTAAGCATCCCTAAGAGAAAATCAGTCGGATAGAGCCACGGATAATATCCATACAGCCGAAAGTAAAAGATTTGAAGATAATAGCACTCCCCGGAAAGTGAAAGATATAAATGTTCGAATCCTACCGAGCCAACTTTTTTCTATGATTACCTACTTATTATTTTTATGTATGTTTTAGTTTTTTAAAATGATGTATTTTTAATAATAACATAATAAGAATTTTACATTCCAAAATCTTTGTATGTCAAATAAATTAATAGGTACTATCGACCGAAGGTACTTGATGGGATTTGAATTTGAATTATAATTGATTTAAGTTTTGTACTATTTCATTTGTATTATTCGTTTTTGCGACCCGAGTTTTTCGCCCTTCGGCATCACCAGGCACGATATACAGTCATCAAAAGGCAAATATACACTGACAACGAATACATTTAACTCTAACTTATATAACAAATTAATACAATAAAGTAGGTAAAAACTTTATCACCTACCTATTAACGGCCCACATGCTCAGCGTACTTAAAAAATGGAGCTTTTATGCTATTTTCAAAGCATGATCCTGGACATTCCTTAAACGTTGTAGATAATCTGTTTACATAATTTTGATGCCTTATTATCCTTTATATTTATTTTAAACATTTGATGACTGCATGAAGTATTTTTATTACATAAAATAGTATTCTTTTAAACCTCTCGCTCTAATGTTTTAGAATATAGTCATATTTCAGTACGTCCATGTGAAGTGGTGTTAAGATTTTTTATATTTATTAATTTTTAAAAGCATTTATAAAACCATTAGTAAAATTTATGTCCACATTATTATAGTGAAATATTTACAATACAAAATTATATTGATAATCTCTGTGATCCCAAATTTGACAAGAATTAGGCATTTTATTATTCAAAAAATGGGCAAGATTTACACATTTAAAGATACTGATTATAAGCTATGTCTTTGACAATTCAAACGTGATAAACATTCCATGAATAATGTTTGCTTTATAATAAAAATTGACATAAGAATAAGGTACTCGTAGTATTTTTTTTTAAATACGCCATTTCTATTGGCATTTACCAGTGGCTAAGCTACAACATACGGCCGTAGCCATAAATTGACAAACGATAAATAAAGTATGGAGTAAGATCATGTTAACGCGCGTGTTTGAATATGTACCTAACCGATTTTTTTTTTAAAACAGCAAACTTAAATCCATTATAATTTTAGATAAAATGTAAATAAAAATAATTATTAAATTAATTTAAAGAGCCACATGCTCAGAATGCGCCCGGTCTACTTTTATTTGAATAAAACCGTTATTCATGGATTGATAAGGATATATATTTTTTCTTTACCTATAAAATAAATGAAATACACATAATATTAAATACTTGCCTTATCTATGTTTACATTCACACGCTTGCTCACTACCTCATAATAATAATAATATATTTAATAAATTTATAATAATATTTAATATAATAATATTATTAAACAATGTGTCACTTTAGCATGTTTCCGTTGTCAATGTTAGATATAAATTTTACTTTAATACATTTTTGTTATACGAACATTTTTATATTAATGACATATAACATTTTTATAAGTTGGACCAATTTATAATTTTTCTAACTGACTGCAACTAATTTTCAGAAAATTTTGTAAGCAGATTTGCTTTAAAAATAACATGTTGACGATTATAGAATAATTATTGTAATATTATGATGTCTAAGCGGTTACATAATTTCGTACCTATTTTACAACGTTGCAACGTTTTTCTTAGGTCGTATTCTTATTTGTCCGGTACAAATCTTGCAATCGATTTTTAACTAACTTACCGACTAGCTAGACATTCGAAACTTTTAGAATATATCAAAACACGATGCCAATGCATTTTATTAGCCATCTTTAAGTAGAATTAAATTAATTTTTAGTTAATTCTGTTTTGTATGAAAAGTTATTTCGATACCATTATTGTTTGCTAGGGGGTCCTAGCAACTAAATTATTAATAATATATACGTGCGTTACTATAGAAATCAATATAGAATGACGTTTCATTATTCAGTATTTCTATCAAGTACAATTTTTTTTTGATCGTTTAAGCTAGTCAAGTCAAGTTTATATGATTCAACAGAAAATTTAAAAACGTTGGATATAAAAAGTTCTTTTTATCTTGTAATTATTTAGTTGTAAGACATATCTATAATACTATGTTATATTATAGTAGTTTTGTACTGTATATCTAATCAGTGACGTCCCGTGGGGGTAGGCAGATTGAGCGTCGCTTGGGGGCGGCAGTTACTCGAAGGGCGGCAATCGAATAGAATCATTAGGTATATCGAGAAATAACTATCTAAGCTTAGTAATAACGGAAATATCTCTCCATTAAAAAAACAGCTCACTGCTTGGAAAAAAATGTAGGTATTAATTAACATACAAGGTTTAACAGGACTGTATTTTTTGTCGGGTTCGCGATGTCTAGTTTACTTCCGTTGTCTTTGGAGGTTACGTCATTAATGACCAGCAATGACTTGTGCAGATTTTCGAATTACAGATAGGTACATACTTATCTAATTTTAAATTCATCCAAATATTTTTGCCATTCATTCGCGAGTTTTGAATGTTGTCAGGTGTATTTTTAAATTATCTGAAACCGTGGACTTGCAATATTGTCTATTGAAGCAGAGATGGCATTTAAATTAGATTTAGTGGTATATATTTTGTTAGTAATGTATGTATACAACACATTTCTTAGATATTTAAAAATAATAAAACTAAGCCTGGGGGCCTGGCGTGGCGTCTTGACCAGATATACGAATCAAAAAATTCTCTCATAGTAAAAAAAAACTATATTCAATTGCTATATAAACAAGAATTAACTGTATTCGTTGTCAGTTTCACATAATTTTGTTTGTCCGTATTGTTTTAGCTTGGTTTTTTGTATATTATATAAATCATTAAATTCATTCATTTCACTTTTTATTAAATTACCTCTTTTAGTAAACTCACTCTTAGAACGTGGCATCTCAGTCTTGGGCATCTGCTCCTGAAACATTCCCAGGCGTAAAAAACTGCTAATGCTTCATATTCAAACGTAAGCCCTCGTTATAATATAAATGATAAAAATACCAACCCGTGTTATCACTCAACGCTGCCCGAACACATGTCACACACACAAGCAACCTTCTGATATTTAAACTAATAACGGGTCTATTTGAACGAAACAATCAACGACTACATCGTATAGATTCGTAAGTATATAACTTTACTGTTCAAAATGTCCACTAATCTATTCAACAACGGATCATTTACATTGCACAAATGTATAAACAGTATGAACCTCAATAAAACAAAACTATTACTAGTATCAAAAACAGCGACACCAGACACCAACACAAATTTTGTCATTAACAGTGAACCAATTGAACGTGTGACCCATTATAAATATTTAGGTAGGTACATGGGTCAATGAGAAATGGGACCAGTCTCAGGAAATAAAAACTAGAATTGAGATCGCAAGGAGCGCCTTTCTCAAAATGAGATGCCTCCTTAGCAATCGAGATCTTAACCTAGGTCTGAAACTGCGTATGGTACGTTGTTATGTGCTCTCAATTCTTTTCTATAGTATGGAAGTATGGACGCTTAACCAAGAGATGTCACGGAGACTTGAAGTTTTCGAGATGTGGCTGTATATACGCATCCTCAAAATTCCTTGGACTGACCGGGTAACAAATGTTGAAGTTTTCAATCGAATGGGGAATGACCGAGAAGTTCTACGTAGTATCAAAACCAGGAAACTACAATACCTCGGCCACATTATGAGAGGACAAAAATACAGCATTCCCCAACTTGTCATTCAAGGAAAGATCAATGGGAAGCGTAGCAGAGGACGGCGCCGCATTTCGTGGCTTAAGAACCTCCGTGATTGGTACGAGTGCAGCTCCACCGAACTGTTCCGGGTATCAGACGACAAAGATAAGATCGCCTTGATGGTGGCCGACCTCCGCTAGGGGATGGCACAATAAGAAGAAGATAAATATTTGGGTCAACTGAGGTAAAAACACATAAGTAAGAAAATTGTAATATTTGAGTAATAAAAGTGTGTTATTACTAATTCGACGTTTAGTTACGTATTCCATCAATGTATACAACTCGTAAAACTATTATTGTCTATGATTCGGAAACAAAATAGATTGCTTTTCCACAATCCGATTAAGAAAACGTTTATTTCGTGAAGTGATGTGCAAATCTGATGAATAAAACAATTTCCTGTGTTGCTAGCGAAGAAATAGTTATTCCTAAAAATATAATCTATCGCCGTTCCCAGAAGGAGTCGCTATTTCTTATGTTGGTATATACAATTCAGATATAAGTCTTTTACATTTTCTGTCTAATACAATATTTCAGAATATTTTATTATTAAGTTTTTATGAGAAGATACTTGTTATTGTATAGCAAATTCAACAATTAAGGGCGGACATGCTCAGCGTAGGTCAAAACGGAGCTTCTATTGCATTTTCAAAGCATGATCCTGGACATTCCTTAAACGTTGTAGATAATCTATTTATATAATTTTGAAGCCTTATTATCGTTTATATTTATTTTAAACATTTGATGACTGCATAAAGTATTTTTATTACATAAAATAGTATTCTTTTAAACCTCTAACCTCGTTTAAAAATTAATAAATGTACAAAATCTTAACACCACTGCACATTGATGTACTGAAATATGACTATATTCTAAAACATTAGAGCGAGAGGTGTAAAAGAATACTATTTTATGTAATAAAAATACTTTATGCAGTCATCAAATGTTTAAAATAAATATAAAGAGTAATAAGGCTTTAAAATTATATACATAGATTATCTACAACGTTTAAGGAATGTCCAGGATCATGCTTTGAAAATACAATAAAAGCTCCATTTTGACCTACGCTGAGCATGTCCGCCCTTAAGAACATAATTTTGTTTATCATTTCTCAATGATTTCGATGTATCAAACGAAATAAACTTATAAATAGTTGAACATACATAACTTGAAAACATCTCTTGAAAAAAAATACGATGCTCGACGAGATTTGAACCCGTATAACCACTGATATCGCCCCACTGTGCATTAACTAATTATACCACGAGTTTCCTATCTAATTACGACAATTTACTAGTAGGTCCTACATGAAATGCTTATCTGAGATAATAGTATGTACTTAGGTATCTAGCCAAGCAGTCGAAAATAAATTGTTGACAACCAATCTTTCAGTTACTGAAGGGGGAGGGGGGAGATTAAATAAATATGGTCTGTTGGCCCGTGGGGGTATGCAGGTCATGCATTGCACAGGGGCTGCACATTATAAAGAGCGGCGAAAGAAATAACGAATACAAGTATCACAACTTTTGAAAGCAGTGGTGGTTTTCAATGAAGAAGACGATACGGTTGTTTTATTAGAAAGTAAGGTTTTAAAATAAATGCATCTGTTAATTTTACCATAATAGGTTATTTATGTTAATATAATTTTGCACTTTGCACACAACTTTCTTTATTTTACAACGTTTTTATTAGCTCGTATTCTTATTTGTCTGGTAGTTCTTTGTCCGGTACAAATCTTGCAATCGATGTTTAACTAACTTCCCGAATAGCTAGACATTTGAAACTTTTAGAATATATCAGAACAGGATGCCAATGCATTTTTTTAATACTTTTAGCCATCTTTAAGTAGAATTTAATTCATTTACAGTTAATTCTGTTTTGTATGAAAAGTTATTTCGGAAGAAATCCGTAATCCAATCCACTATTATTGGTTGCTAAGTGAGTGGTCCTAGCAACTAAATTATTAATATACACGTGCGTTACTATGGAAATCAAAATGTCATTTCAGTATTCTATATTTGTTTGTTTTGTATTTACTTCATACCAAGTACAAGTTTGAGCATATTGAGCATAATAATTCAACACAAAATTTAAAAACGTTGTATATAAAAAGTTCTTTTTATCTTGTAATTATTTTTACTTGTTTATTTGTAATAGGTAATTAATTTTTGTTATTATTTATTATACATACTAGAAAGATTTATTTCTAATGACTTTACGTATTAAAACAGTTTTAGGAAAAGATTATTAAACATGTAGGTATGCTTCTACATTAATAAAGTCATCTCTGGACTCGTATGTCAATGTATTTTTATAGTAATATATTTTGAAAACATATTTTTGAAACACATTAATTAATTAAGAAAAAAATGATTGTCTTTTGATTTCACGAATCGGATAAAACCTTCGTTCGGCCCGACGTAGCACCATCTACGCCGTAGACGGTATAAGATTTCTCAGAATATCTTAATAGAGGTACTCGAATCTATTATTACTTAATTCCCATTATGAAGATCAGTTAAATGAGATGTGAAGATTCAAGTTTATGATAATTATTCAATGTTATCGTAAGATTGTTTGGTTTTAATGTACTATTCAGCAATACTGTTAATAGTAATTTTGAACATAGCCTATAATAAAATAACATGATAATTGTATTACGTTCAATTTATTATTCCTATAGATTGAACATTATACCCAAGTATTTATTTACTAACATTTCTTGTCAATTAGGCAGGGATTAATAATTAACCTTGCTTATTGTAGTATCTTTCAAATTCAAATTAAGAATTATATACGCTGGATAGACGAACTTATACAGTTCGGTGGATGTATGTGGCAGCGAAGAACTGGGGACTGAGAAGAGTGGAGGGACCTAGGAGATTCCTTCATCCAGCAATGGATCGACCCCGATTAATGATGGTGATTTTAATGAACATAACAAATTACAAATTAAAAGCATTCATGACATGAGGCAAAAACAGATTTAACAATATTTAAATGAAAATACAGGGTAATTAATATAAGGGGAAAAAATTATTAAAAAAAAGTAAATGGAATCACACTGGGTGGGTGTATCTCAAAAAACTTGGAATGGAATACAATACTATTTACAATGGTTTCGAAACAAAGTTATTTTTGTTATTTATAATTTAATTGAATAATTTACATATTAGTGTTTCACAAGCATAGTGAACCAAGTCCATTCTGGTTATTTTTGAGTAAGCTAGGTTCAAACATAATATTTGAGTATTTCTTATTCTGTAAGGGTATACCGGGATTGTCAAATTGTAATCCCGAAATACCGGGATCAGAATTTTGGCTCGAGATTGGATTCCCTAGTCGGAATCTCACCACACTCGCACATGAAAACTCTTTCAATCCCCAATTATCCATCATATTATAAGCATATTATTTAAAATATACACAATAGATTTATTCGTGATTGTTATCTATTCACAGCGTGCAAAACAGGGTTTAAGTTGACAGTTTGTTGAGGCTTCAAATTACCATTTTGCTATTAGTTTTGCTAGTGATTGTGGCATTATATAATTTTTGAGCTTCAATATTTTGTCCAGTTCTAGATTTAGATTTTTAGCCTTAGTTACCACGATCTGCAAAAAATATTTTGAGAAACGCTTGTCAAAGTGTCAGAAAGCTATACTACTTCATAATATACATATGGCTCAGAAAGCTGGTGCGTGAATAAACCAACGAAGAAAATGCTGATAATATTCACTGTCAGTTAGTGTGTATAATTACTAATTCTATGCGTATTAAAACAATCCACATTTAGTTAAAACCATGTTGGATCATGTACACAGAAAGGTAGGCAAATAACTGACATTTCCTAAAATAGATGGAAGAAAAAATAATTGGCAACCACGTTGACGATATATGGATAATGTTAAATTTGACTCCAAGATAATGGGAGTATATCACTGAATGGAAGCTGCCCAGAACGATAATTCAAGGTGACGGAGCTTAGAAGAGGAAAATAGATTAATTTAAAAAAGGTTAGATGAGCATATTATTATATAGTTGTATATTAATTATTAATTTTATGTCTTGTAGCATAGCGGTATGTGGGAACAAGACCAAAAGATATCACGGACAGTTGAGGCTTTCGAGGTGTGAGTGTATAGAAAATTCCTTGGATTAACAAAGTGTCAAATTTTAACGACCTCAAACGAATATGACTGAGAAGTTCTGCATAATATCTAAATCAGAAAACTACAGTACCACAACCATATTCTAAGAGGAGAAAGGTACAGCATTCCGCAACTCATTAAAGGAATGATCAACTGTAATTGCACCAGCTGACGACACCCCACTTCGTGGCTTAAAAACTTCCGTGATTGGTGTAAATTCTGGTCTACCGGACTTTCTCAGGTAGCAAACGATATAACCAAAGAACAGCTGATAATAAATATAATTCCCATAAGCAATATTCAATACACTACATTTTGATACAGGAGTGTGAATGTCCTACGAAAATTAAACAGGCATCATGCACGTGCAATAGTGGGTGTAATACATCAATATTAAATGAGCGTTAGTGCATAGACTGAGAGCAGTACGTCAGCATTCGACGTATGACGTGTTTAAGTTTATCCCCGATTATTCCTTACTGGAGATCGGTTACCTGATACTACCCGTTAGCTATTTCAGTTCCCATTATTTCTGAGTTCCTTGGATAGAACGAACGTTGCTTTTTGACAGGGGATGACACGGGAAGAATATGCAAATAAATTAATAACATAATATACATACAGTGAAATTAGAATGACATGTGAGCAATTCTGTAGTCATAACTGGGTCACTATTATAATCGTCTCCTGCAAATAAAATACCGCATTTATTTGCGCGCAGTAGAGACTATTGTTACATAACCGTATTTTAATGATTACAGTGCACTTTGCAAGAGTAAGTGTACTCAGGTGCAAGTGAATTGTTCCCATGGAAGCTTTCATTCAAAAGCTTAAGCATTGAAAATAGTGCAAAAACGGTATGAGAAATTGTTTAGTCTTGCCATTCATAATTATTGTTAGTTATGAAATCGTAGTTAAAACTTATATATATACATAGTTTAGGATAATCTCAGAAATATACATACTTATTAGAAAAAATAGAAGAAAGAAAAAGAGTGTACATTCATTGTAGTCTCTGCGGTGAGCATTCTTAATCACGCACTACGCATTTGAGGATTATTTCAAATTCCATTAAGGCTATACTTCAGCTGGGTCACGGTCTAAAACGATCGCGACTACGCGACGCGAAGATTGTGCAAATGACGCGTGCAGAACAAAACATAATTTGTCATAAAAAGTCAACATGCTCCATTTAATGTTATGTATATTGTTTTATTACTAATAATAATAATAATATATTCATTGACATGTTTTCTTTTTCAAGTAAATGGGTAACGTTTTTCAGTCATTTTTACACGATTTAAGAATTAATTCCCCCGTCGCCATCACAAAACAAATTGACGTGTTCCAAGCTCGATGTTTTGGCGCACCTATAGTTGAAAATTATTTTCCGTTTCACTGAAGTACCGTCTTAATATTGGCTGGACTGCGCCACGGGAGATTTAAAAATGCTCGGTCAAAGTAACTGGAGAGTATCGGCGCTGGATCGTCCAGTCTGGAGGAAGTTTTTGAAGGAGGCCAAGACCCGCCAAGGGTTGTAGTGCCATACATGATGATTAATATTGGCGATTTTTTTTATAACCAATATATTAACAATTATTATAGCTTTGATTCCCAAATGACATCCGGATCTCTCCAAATATTAGTTGTAATATACCTGACTACCTAGGCAACACACAGTTGCTAATATTTTTTTGAATTGAATGAATAATAAATCACGATTTAAAAAATTGCATTCTCCCAGTTCAAATACATAATTACGAAATTGTAGTGTGATTACTGATTATGAATTGGCGTAGTACCTTCATCGGCAATGTTTCCTCCTTGGGTTACAGTGAACGCAGAATCAAATCTCATTTGTCATATATGCATATATTTTTAAATAACCATGCCCTTGCTTTTTCATATGAGGTGGTTTAGAAACTTAATTATATTGAGTTATTTACATATTCGCATTTATTATTATATTATTATTTGTTATTTAAAAAAATCAAATTGCGGGTTTTAGGTGAAGTCGGCAGTTAATTATATTTTTCTACTAGCTGAAGTAAGTAAGAATAGAAGAGAAAGAAGAAGAAAATGGTTGTATCAATTCAGAAACCTTTGCGGGCGTGAGCACAACACTTGATCAAAATTTCATTGCAATCGGATGAATGGCATAAGAACGCATACGAATAGAAGAAGATAGAATAGAAGAAGAAGATGGTTGTACTAATTCAGATACCTTCGCGGGTGTTGGCACAATTACTGACGAAAATTTTATTGCAATCGGATGAATAGAATAGGAACGCATACGAATAGAAGAATATAGAATAGACGAATAAGATGGTTGTACTAACTCAGAAACCTTTGCGGGTGTTACCACAACAACTGACGAAGTTTCATCGCAATCGGATGAATGGTATAGGAACCATACGAATAAAATTTATTTACGAATAGAATTAAAATCAATTTTGAAGCTTACTATTATGATTTATCTAATTCTAATTCGACCACTGCAACTTTTATGGTACCATCTTTGGAAAGTCGACGTTCTATATCTGATCAATATTTTCTTTTTAAAACTATCAATGGTTTTGTTGACTCGCCAAACCTACTCGAAAGGGTGGGTTTCCATTGACCATCAAGATTTACGCGAAACCAAACTTTGTACCATATCAGTCGTAGCGGTTCTAATTTATGCACAAAACTCTTTTATTCGGCACTCTTGTTCAAATTATAATATGTATTTCTCCACCGTTGATTTTTTTAATAATTCACCTGTTTCATTTAAACGCGCTATCTCCAAAATTTTGTATAAATAGATATATATATATTTTTATGTTTCTTTTTTGTATATAATTTAATTATTCATTATTCTTCCTCATTTTTCTCATGTAATTTTCTTATGTAATTTATGTATATTTATGTTATTCTTAATTTCTATCTTGTTAGGCTTAACTATATTATAATGTATATATGGAAACTTTGCTTTTAACTTTTCATTATTATATTTTAAATTTTTGTAATCAATATGTAACTGTTTGTTTCCTTAATAAAAAATACAAAAATAAGGAGATATAATGAAGAAGAAGAAGATGGTTTTTCTAATTCAGAAATCTTTGCGGGTGTACATACAACCACTTACCAAAATTTCATCGCAATCGGATGAGTGGTATAAGAATGCATACGGGACAGACAGACAGACAGGCAGACAGACAGACAATCAGACAGACATACATTCATTTTTATATAGAAGCCTATACTCTTCGCGCAAGTGCAAGCAATAAGTTGACAAAGTTTTATTGCAATCGAATGAACGGTATGGCAGCGCATAAAATACGAACAAACAAACAAATAAACAAATATTGAATTTTTATATATTAGATATGTATGTCTTAAATTTTCTTTGTGATAAGAATTAAATATTTTCTATAATGTTTTTGCGTTATTTTATTTGTTTCCTTATTAAATAAACACCACACAGGCCGTGAAGCCCAATAACAGTGGTAAAACTTCCAGGCTTCATTTATTTACATATTAGATTATGTAAATATATTTTAACCTCACCGAGATCGAACCCAGAGCTCCGGGATGGAAGGCCAGCGCCTTACGCACTGCATCACGAGAGTCTCTATAATGCAAGTTAAACGAAACGATATAGTACCTTACACTTTTTTATATCATAAACACGTTAAAATAATTACACAATGTAATACATCATCTACAAAATATATATAAATAATATGGTAAATTATCAAACATTAAAATATTATAAAGTAACAACCTATATAATGAGGTTTACCTTTGAGCTTTTGATATACTATGGCATCAATAATTTATTTAGTAAAAGCTTTTATTATGCTGACAGTGAAAAAGTGAAGTAAACATAAAAAACTTTAATACTTTCGCATTAGTAATATATTCATATTAATATGATATGTACATGCAAAGAAAATGGCAAGAAATAGAAACATTACTCACACGAAAGTCACATAAAACTTAGCTTTAAGGCAATGCTTCGGCGAATCGATAAAAATAATCAAAAATTACAAAACTTTCTGCCTATATTTCGTATAGTGTAGTACTGGATAACATTATTTTAATAAATTTAGATGTTGTTATAATATAACTTACAATATTTTCTAATTTAGCATGGTGGCTGAAAATTTAAAAAAACTTGCTAGGTCGCGTCAGTCACATAGATCACAGTAATCAATAGTCCTGAGGCTTATTAAATTAACTAACAGTCAGTGAGTTTATGAATGAAAAAAATGAATACCTATCCAAAATAATGGCCTACTAGCAGGGCTCGAAGTGGACCGAAGCGCCGCTCCGGTTCGTAAAATCGATAAATTTATCGTTCCGTCTCGTGTAAAAAATAATTTGACAGTCTGAGCTAGATGGGCAATATAACAAAAATCGAACACACTTATTTTTAGAAAATACACATATAATCTGTTAACTATGTTAATATCTTCAGAAAATTGTCGAGCGCTCTGGTTCGTAAACTTTTCCATTTCGAGCGCTGCCTACTAGGTGTTATGGCTGAAATCGTGGCGAGTGGACTCTATGGTGTTTTGAGTATATGATGGCCGCTTATTTTCACAATATTGTGTAAAAAACATATGTGTAATTAAGGAGTTCGCCATCGACAATCCTTCGTTTTGTTAATGAGAAAATAAAATGGATTTAAAAAAATGTTACTTGCGCTCATTGTCAAAAATTAATTAAATTATGTATCTCTAGGGGCTTTCCAGCATATTGACTCAAGTGCGTCTTACCATGGTTATCAGTCTTTTGAGAGCTTTTCACCAACGATACTTGAGACTGGCTCCGGGCGGCAAACGATTGCTGGCCTTAGGGACTCATTCGTTAATGCTTTTAGATCATGAATCGGCCTTCCTTTGATAAGAATATCAGAGGTATGGTTGTTTCCATAAAATATAGTCCTACGGAATGAAAGCGGTAACTGTATAGTTATATATATTCTTCTTCTTTCACCCTTTCACGACCCAGCATTGGAGCATAGGGTTAGTACAAGTTCGCGCCACTTCCCTCGATCGGTCGCCAAATCTTGCGCCTCCCGCCATTAAAAACCTGCAGCGACTAGATCGCTTTTGTAGCGCCGCTGCAGGGTGAGGGAGGGCCGGCCACGACGATGCAACCTTTGAGGTTGTGCCACAATGGTACAAAGTGTCGCACTCTTTGGCGGCATCCGGACCACATGTACCAGCCACGTAAAACGTCTTTTCGTGATTACGTCAATCACCGAAGGCTGCTGTGTCTGCTCACGAACTTGGGTGTTTGTAACGCGTTCGTACCAATATACCCCTAAAATTCAGCGGAGACTCTGTGAGGACCAAATGTCGTTTGTTCAACGCGTGCGTGCTACCTGTGCTCCTGTATGGTCGTGAGACATGGCATCTTACTAAGCTTCAAAGGTCTCGTATCAAATCAAATCATATATTACACTTGTGTGTCAACAATCCAGTTATCGCATGGTGTCGATTGTATGTGTAAATGTAGTAAACACAAGGTGCTAGAACAGCCTTAAAATCCGACGAACGCGGCAAGAAGTAATAATTCATTCACATGAAAGCTTTGTCAAAATAAACTTTAGCAATGGAAGTTGCAAATACGTTTCGAAAATATTATTTTAGAATTTCTTATTTTAATTTACCTACCTATGTACCTATTGTGATGTTTTATGTCGATAGTAAAATGAGAGTCGACATGCAAACTCAATTTACTGGCACTAAAAACGCTATTCGGAATTTCATCCAAATTTGCTTTTATAGTTTCACGGGATCACGAGCAAAAGTAGTGCATCTGCTATATCCATAAACAAACCATTATTATTTTTTTTTCCCGATCATGTCCGATCCTAATAAGATCATAATATGGGCCTCCACAGAGTGGAGGTTTGTATTAGCATATTTTGTTTTTACGATAAATGAATGTTAGCCATTTTCTCAACGTATTAGGTCCATACTTTGCTCATACACAAATTGATAAAGAACATGACGTGTACTTGCCAGACCCTGGATTCTAACCTGGAACCCACGACGTTGTAGATCGACGTTTAAGCCATACGGCCATCGTGGGTGTTATTATTTTAGTACGTGAAAAAACATAAATCTTCTTGTTGTTTTTATTTAATAAAACGCAATTTTTTTATAGTACTTATTCCACTTTTAAATAATATATTAGGACCGGTTTCGTCCGCCTCAGTGGGACATTTTCAACAGTTTCAAATTTTCAGTTGAAAATTTCCCACTGAGGCGGACGAAACCGGTCCTAATATATTAATTAAAAGTGGAATAAGTACTATAAAAAAATTGCGTTTTATTAAATAAAAACAACAATACAATGCAGTTCCACCATGAATTGACAGTTAACAAAATAAAAGAAAATAAATCTTCTTCACTCCTCTCGGTCCTATATCGCTGTAATTCGTGAAGATTATAATAGCAACTAGCTGTTTCTGAGAATAAATAACTTACACTTTTCAATGTCCGAATTGGTGGTCTTATACTTTAACCTAGCGATTCGTCTATGATTCATACTGATTAATTATAGTCTGATGGCTGTTTTTAATTGCGCCAACGAAAGGTGCAATTAAACTAAGGTAGTATTTACGTCGGTCCCTAAAAAGTCGGATCTGAAATTTTGTCATTTTCGGATTATTACGTAAAAGATATTTAAATACTTTAAACATTTATACCACAATCACAGTTTTTTTTGTTTGTTTGAAAAATTTCGAGATATTTAAGTTAAAAATGACGGATCTTCCGAGAGTGTCTGAATAACAATGTAGGTTCTTACCGACCAGTGTTGCCATCTTTTTATATACTGATTATAGTACAAAGGCGTAAAAAATATAGTATTTCGGAAAAATATATAGTACAGGAACATTTTTCGTCTTGAATCCTTTAAAATTATAGTATTTTGGTATATTTGGCGTAAACTTATAGTATTTTACATTTTTTGCGGAATCAAAATTATAGTATTGTACTATAATTATAGTACGGTTGGCATCACTGTTACCGACTGACATTGTTGGCTGGGCGTGGGTGAGCAAGATGCGTCGGATCTGACAGTTGCTGCTATGTTCACCGGACAGACGGATGTTCTTATAAACGTTTATAAAAGTTTCTATAACCCGTATTTTTATTCATTATGGCAAGCAATAGGTCACAAAGGATATTTGATGAAACATCTTTGATTGTTCGTACTGAAAAATAGCATTCTGCAGATCCGACTTTTTTAATAGGAACCGACGTAAATGAAACCTCTTCCTTCCCCCCTCTCGCCTCATTTCTCTCTCCCTCAGGATATAAGAACTCATAAAATTCGGTGAATGTACGTACCGAAGAACTAGGTACCGAGTAGAGTGGAGGAAGCCAGGGGAATTCTTCATCCAGCAGTGGATCGACTATGGCTATCGAGCCTGATCATCAGCCTCCCTATAGTATTCCTATAGATATCTTGATTCTTCGCTGCCATGTATACCCACCGAATTTTATAATTTCTTCTATCCAGAGGAAGAGAGAAAGGAGGACGGGGAAGGGATTATATTTGCCAAGCTGAAGAAAGATGACTAGCTATTTAGGATGACTATTTATCGTTTCTGGTTAAAAACTCATCGTCGGAATGGTTCCAATATAACGTTACAAAGTTTAATTTTAGAATAAATTATCGAGCGTTAATACAATAATGTATAATAATAATAAATAAACTATTTCTTTTATTCAACGAATAATACGATGCTCGACAGGATTTGAACCCGTGTAACCACTGGCGCCAACTGTTCATTACCCAATAGTTATTCTACGAGCCTTATATCTAATTACGACAATTTAAACTAGTAAGTCATCATGAAATGCTATAATATCGGAGATGTTTTCAAGTTATGTATGTTTAATGTATAATACTTACCTTCTACATGTCTTTTTTGCGTTTTTACTTAAACAATTGACAGTTAATACCTTTTAAATGATTTGAATTTGTGTGGAGTCGATCTGAATCGTGCACCGTGGCAGCAGTCCCCTCCGTGTATGTATACGCATACAAGTATACGCACCCACAGAAATAGCGAAAGAAGAAGAAATTGATACTTTTTATACAAATGTAAACAAAGCTATTAACCAAGCACACAAAACTTTTATAATAATGGGCGACCTAAATGCAAAAATAGGCCAACCCAGACAAGACAATACTTAGCTACGAAATCAAACGGGTATGGAGAAAGAAACCAGAGAGGCCAGAGATTAACACTTTGGAGGAGGCCTTCACCCGAAGAGGGGTTCTTACAAACCAAACAAACTAATTACATACCATTGTTTAATTTATAAACATTATCTAATAGTATTATATACAAAAATATAAAATCTTAATATACATAATATGTCATAAAAATAATAATAATTAAAATTATCTAAACTAGAAAATAAGTAGATAATATAACGATAGATAGATATATTCATAGGTTATATGTATTCATTATATATTCATTTAACTGTCGTTTACTTTTGTTTGTAAGAAATAAAAAGGCTTTTTATTTCATTATTTTATAAATGATTTGAAATGTTTCTGAATCTGAATTTAATATTCTAAGAGTATTAAGAAGTATGATGGTATAATTTAAGTTTGCCCCAAATATATTATATTTTTAAATTTAGATATGTTCAAATTATTATGGTCTATTACTCTATTTTCTTCGTCTTGCTTAACACCCTTCAACTTGGCGAACAAAGCACAGTGGCACAATGTCACAGGATCGATATTCCATGACCTTTCAATTAAATGTAAATTTTCTCGTGCCACTATTACCTGTGAATTTCATTAACAACATTATTCTTATGTGTCCCTTTTTTGAACACACGAAGAAACTTGTTATTGTATACAGGTGAGCGGAAGTTGCTATAATATTCTTATTACATAATACATAACGTCACTTTTATTAAAAAAAAAATACTTAGTTACATAGCTAATAATAATAATAGATATATATTATATTGATACCGTTTCAATAAGAAAACAACTAAAGATTTCAAGGTTCTGAGTTAATAATGTCATTCTATGAAGAAAGATCGTCTCTTTACAATTCAGTAAAAAAAGAGTCAACAATTTCTTCAACATGTCATAAAATTGAAAAACCTTTTCTGAGATTAATCATTAAATTCAGTTATATACTGGAATTTCTGGGTTAATTTTAATCTTCATCATCAGCCTGAATCTATCCACTTCTGGATGAAGGCCTTTCCAAGCTGATTCCACTTCTGTCGGTCATGTGCGTTGCGTTGCCACTTACTTCGCAGAACTTTATTATTCCATCGATCCAGCGGCCTCTAGGTCTATCTTGCGGACGTTTTGTACCTCTTGGATACTACTGGATGACTAAATTTGTCCAACGATTATCCCTTCTTCGAGCTATGTGTCTTGTGTATTTTAATAAGGATTGTAAAATTTCATTGTGCATTGCTAAATTCCACTAAACTTAATATAAAAAAAAACATACATTTTCTTCAAAATCAAGGCTTTTTTAAAAGATAAATGAGAATTTCTGCAAAAAATTCAAACGCCATTATCTTGGAACAAAGTTTTTAAAGTTGTTTTCCTATTGAAAAATGGTAACGACATATATATATATATACTATAAATAGTGCAACGTGGGATGGAAAGGTGCATGTTGGGCATAATGCGGAAATATCACAAAACAGAAAACAGATAACGAAGCAGCCAAGAGTACGCGATGTGATAGAGGTCGCTAAGCAGATGAACATGCAATGGGTTGGCATGTAGCTCAGTAGACAAATTCCGTCATACAATGGTACCCAATGGGCACTAAACGCCCACAGGAACGCCCTAAAAACCGCTGGGTAGACGAACTAGGGAAGACCTTCATCTTGCAGTGAATCTACCCCGGCTGATGATGATTTCCATGTAAGCAGTTAACTCGTTTTGTAATCGATAAGACTAAGGTATGTACATTATTTTTAAGGTGCAGATTGTATCAAACTTGACGCGGATCGAGTCTAAAAATAAAACGACAAAACCTTCAACGTCCACGTCCTTCAACCCTATAAAAACCACGAAAACATTTTTTAGTTTTTCCCTGCGACCCGTCAAAAATCGTAATATTTTTTACAGCTTTCCCCGTAACGCTTCTGGTATGACTTGTATGGCAATGTTTGTGTTGGTATGGTATTTGAATACGGTTCACCGTGTGATTCCCATGATGGTGCAAAAAGTACATAGCAATTAGGTATCAGTAAAATGATAGAAAATCGCATGGTTTGAAGACGCTCTTTCAAATAATAAGTATCTAAGTAATAAAACTATATATGAATATTTTGATTTTATATTTTTATTAGGATTTTCGTCAGAGTAATACGTCACTGTTCTGGCAGAAGACACTAATTCGAAAAAATGACATATTGAGTTAGTTATACCAAAATGTTCCTTATTTCAAACTTTACCGTCTGGAAACCTTCTTAATAAATAAACAGTCTTTATTTTAAAGTCATCCTTTTTACGATTACTTAATGAACTCACATGATGGACCATTTCAAACATTTTAACAACTTCAAAGTAAAGTTACTCAAAACTAGTATTCTCCAGTTAGTGTGTTCTGTCAGAACAGAGACGAATATATTATGTTGCTTGCGACACCAGCTGTTTTCAAACTAAAATGTCGCTGTCGAGCCGTGTGCGTGTGTCATATCGACATATTCGACGTGCTGCTGCAGTCGAGACGAGTTTAGATCTGATGTGCTACATGGCTAACGATTGCTAATTTTTTGGCCGCGTATCATGGAATATTTAGATATTATTGTACAGTATTAAGGCTATACCTCAGTTGAATCATGGACTAAAAAGATCGTGGCTAGGCGATGCGCGGATTGTGCAAATGATGCGTGCCAAATGAAATATAATGTCATATAAATCCAACATGCGTCCATTTAATGTTCTGTTTATTGTTCTATTAGTAACAATAATAATATATTCATTTTAGTTTTCTTTTTCAAGTAAATGGGTAACGTTTTTTAGTCATCTTTATACGATTTAAGAATTAATACCCCCGTCACCATCACGAAACAAATTGACGTGTTCACAGATCGACGTTCGCTCTCCGATTGCCAGCGAGACCAAAATTTCGTAGCACCTGAAAATTATTTGCCGTCCATAATTTTTAACAAGAAAAAATATTTTCCATATTTCGTAAGTTTTTTTTAATAGTAACTTCAAATGTGACCTGTGCATAGAAATAAAGCATACATATTTCATCTGTGTTACAAGTGTTCACTATAAGGCATGTGAAACATCGACCATTCATGTAAGAGTAAATTAAAAAATAATATTTTAGCCTTAGGGCATCATCGCAGCGACAAACAAGAGACAGAGAAGAAAGAAGGAACTAGGGGAGACCTTCTTCCACGAATGAAAGATGATGATACTTTTAATGGAAGCCTGTAAAGTAAATGATAGGAATCTTTAGGTGAAGCGAATCGTATTATGGATCATAGAAGCTACGAGCAAAATACATCATTTTAGCAACGCCACAATAAATGTTTATTGGCAGAATTTTCAAATAGAAGTTTTTATTTTGTTTTGCACTAACATAGAGTAATGGTGGTTGGTCGTTTTATATTATTATTTTTACGTATGAATTTGCGTTTTATTATTTGGGTTCTCGTAGATACGCATTTTTTTAGTTGTTTGAAGGTTATTTTTATATCGATGTGACAATTTTGTCAAAACTATTTTTTTTTATTCAACGAATAATTCACAAGATTTAACCCTTAAATGCATGGTGTATTCATACGAATACACAGCATAATATGGCATCTATTATCTAAGTCTTCCAAAATTTAGTGTTGACGTAATACTTTTAATCATTATCAAAGTCTATGCTTCCATTTAGTTTCACGTTTGACAACCAGATGACACAAATCTATTTTTTATTACGCTTTAACCACACCAATCTGACATTTCATCGGATCGTGACGTTTCTCCATGTTTGCAGTCCTATATCTATGAAATAATAGATCTTTCAATCCTATAAAAAATCATTTTATACTGAATGAAGGTCAGTCAAGCAAAGTTAAATAAAATATTTCAGATTTTTTTGTATATTTCTAGAATAATGTGATATTTACGTCTGTATTCATTCGAATACACCATGCATTAACGGGTAATATTTACCACATAGAAAGCTAATTTTTGTGAACATATTTTGGCCTTTTTAGATCAACTATGGCTTGCCGACACTATTTAACTGACAAGGAACTTGAAGAGTGTGCCAACAACTTATCTGACAGTGAGGATGGAATGGACTTCAGTGACGATGACAGTATTGGGGATCCAGAATTTCGACCATAGATAGATGGAGGATGCAAGATGACGAGGCGGAAGTTTCCACTTATGATCCAAATGACGACCCACCATTGCAAATGGATGAGTCCTATGATCAACCAATACCTTCAACTTCAAGACTTCCATCTTCAAAAACTAATCCCCTAAAACTATTATGGAAAAGGAAAAATATAACACTGGATGAAGCCTGCTTATCTTTTTTAGGCAGAACACCACTTCTTCAAGAAACATTAGATCTCAAAACACCTTAACAATTCTTCAATTATTTTTTTACCGATGGTATAGTTGAAGAAATAGTTGCTCAAACAAATTTGTTTTCCATTGAAAAAGACCCAAGTAACCCCGTGGGAGTTTCTTGTATTGACATAAGGCAGTATATAGGTATAATTATTTTCGTATCTGTCTTTCGATATCGTGGCACTCGTTGATATTGGTTGATATTGGTCAGATGTATATCCGTTTTAACCAATAAAATCAACAATGCATATAAATAAATTTGAAAAGATTCGTCACTTTCTGCTGAACCAAAATGCAACGCTTCTTCCCAGAACTGACTCTAACCACGATAGGCTACATAAACTAATTAGGCCTATTTATGGTAAATTAAATCAAATGTTCTGTAAAATTCCTATGGAGCAGAGGTTGTGTGTAGATGAGCTAATGTGTTCGTCAAAAATTGGGCATTACATGAAGCAATACA
Source organism: Rhyacophila brunnea (assembly GCF_057557595.1). Classification (NCBI taxonomy): domain Eukaryota; kingdom Metazoa; phylum Arthropoda; class Insecta; order Trichoptera; family Rhyacophilidae; genus Rhyacophila; species Rhyacophila brunnea. The sequence goes on along the minus strand of NW_028232827.1, from coordinate 37,429,772 downwards.
TGCCTAAAAAACCAAATAAATGGGGCTTCAAGTTGTTTGTACTGTGTGATGTGTCAGGCTTTGCCTACCAATTTGAGATATACTCTGGACAAGAAAATGAGGCAAAAAACAGACTTCCGTCTGAACCAAGCCTGGGAGCAAGTGGGAATACTGTCGTCAGATTATTAAGAAATGCTTCAAAAAACATTAATCATATCGTGTATTTTGATAACTATTATATATGACAATCTAGAGTATATTGTGAGAAATGTGGAATCGTATTGTGCTTTAATCAAGCAAAAAATTGTTTTAAAGTATTCCATAATGTATTATAAATTGTTTTGTTAGTAATTATAAGAATTTGATTTATAATTATAAGGTTTTAATTAAGTCTTTCAATTTTTCCATTTCATGTTGTAAACTTTCACTTTTACGAGCTAAGTGCATGGTGTATTCATATGAATACAAATGGTTTTTATATTAAAATTTGTCCAAAAAATAATTTTTATTTTTTTTTATTATTTTTCCCATGTTATAGACAATCAACCACATATGAATATATTTTTTTAATCAAAATCGGAAAAATCATGCATTTAAGGGTTAAGCATGTAACATTCTAATTGTTAAATATACATCATTTTGAAAACACTTCTAAGAAAATATATTATAACCAATTGAAAAAGTAAGTAAGACACGGCAGGAATCGAACCTGCATCTCTCTGGTATCACGCCCACGCACATAGTCCACCATGCTAAAGGAGTCATACTTAATTACGACAAATGTTAACTATTGGCCTTTTTAATACTCACTGAAGCGCTTCCCAAATTGAGCTACCATTTGGCGATCGGCTTTTGTATTTTAAATCAAAGTAGGTATTACTTTAATTACTAGCCGAATTTTGTTTAAAATATAGATGTGTATTTTTTTATGGGTGACCCCAATTATTATTGATGCGAGCAGGGCCCCCGAATTGTTAAATCCGTCTCTGCTTAGCTGAGTATATAATTAGATAGATTATTTCTAAAAACTATGTTTCTGACGTTTTTAACACTATAAATTATTTTCAATATAAATTTTCTAACATTCTTAAATCGTACACTCAGAATTAGGGATTCCAATCCCGGGATCCCGAATCCCGGGATCCCGGGATCCCGAGCTATTTTCGATACCTATGAATCCCGGGATTGATAAACATAATCCCGGGATTTCGGGATTGATTTTTTTTATCAATTTTTATTGAAAATAAAATAAAAGCGAAAATATAACAGAAAAAATACTTTTAATAAAAAATAACTACATTAGAAATAAACTGAGTTTGAATGAAGTTTGATTTATACCCATGTGTAGGTTGCCGATTCATTTTATTTTTTCACATAAATTATTAAAAATGGAAAGATTGGAAAAAAACAATGCTTCGCACTTTTAACAAAGTAATTCCACCATGATATCATACGTTTTACGGCAGTTTCATATTTGGCTGACTAATTAGATTTATGAAGCGGAAAGGCCATACATAAGTATGCCATGATTATTAAATTTGCTTTTCTATTTTAAATCTCGCTAATCCATTCATTAAGTCTTTACTACCAGAAACAACAATCTCCTATTAAATTCACATTATTATTTATATTACAATATTATTTACTTCATTAAACTTGTGTATTTCCAAGATTGAACGTATACAATATTAAAAATAAATATCTTAAATAGTATAAATTATACTAGATTTATTTTTGATTGATTTTATGAATGATATTTGTAAATATAAAAAATTTATATTAACAATGGAAAAAATGCCAATCCCGGGACCAGTCCCGGGATCCCGGGATTGTCAAATTGTAATCCCGAAATCCCGGGATCAGAATTTTGGCTCGGGATTGGATTCCCTACTCAGAATTAAACATTTTTTTATTAAGTAGTCATTTTGGTGTGTTAATAATGTAAAAATATGAATGATAATAATATTATGAGATAAATTCATTCGAATAATAAAATACGATATATTGTAATGAATGACCGCTTTCAGTATATGTATTGTGGTTTTTCTTAATACATACGTCACGTAGATATATATAAAGAAATCTCTTGGGATATTATTTTTTTTAAACCGCTAACTGTTTATATGTAAGGGGAAATAAATTAAGTAGGCCCAAGAGATAGGCATTTTGTGTAAGTCACTAATGAACGCCAAGAGAGAAATCAGAAATTAAGAATTGAAGGAAAGCCAAAAACTGCGCAGAAATAAGAGAAAACAGCGAAGCAGAAGAAAATACTTCATCAATTCAAGGTCAGGGTAATAGTACTTAAGCAAATAGGTCTAAAGAGCTCCCAAAACACTAATTTCTGACTTAGAAGTTTTTATAACTAATAAGCGATAAATTGAGTATGTTAGACTAGATTTTGGCACGTTGAATATTCGACAAAAGAAATCTAATTAAGTAACTAGTTCAAAGTGATATTTTTTGGGACTGGTTAAGAAAATAATTGATTATCGTGTTTTTTTGTGAAATGAACTTTCAACAACCCTTTATTAGTTTCGTTAACGAATGTATACGTTTACATTAACGATTGTAAAGTTTTATTAAAAGTACGCTACTTTAGATCTAGGTTCAGATCTCGATTGCTAAGGAGGTGTCTCATTTTAGGAAAAGCACAAATTGCTAGGGTTTGGTTTCGGGAATTTTCGAGAAATTTTCGAGATGTTCCATCCCGTATCCCGAGAATTGAAATTTTTAACATTTCAGGAAGTCCCGGATCTCGAGAATCTTTTCTCGGGATTCGGGATTATCAAATATTAATTGAAAAAACGATTTTCTATACGAAAAAGTGGACAGAAAACACAAACGTTCAAAGACGGATCGGGGCATTTAACACAATTAAGCCAACGTCGACTCAAAATGAGCGGAATTTTTGCAACATCAGGGAATTTTGTGTCTCAAAAGCGTACGCGATTGTCAGACGCAGCGATTTATAGTCTGTGTTTTTTGAAATTCTATTAAAATAAGTAATGTTTTAAATTATTTTTGTTGTCCTACTTCTATTTAGTTTGTCTTCTTACATAAATTAAAAAAATCATATTTTTTTAGAATTTGTCTGTTTATACACTTATTTTAGGATTTTTACAAGTTTTTTTCAAATTTCCTGATATTTCGAAAATTCTCGAGAATTCTTTTCTGGAAATCCCGAATCTCGAGATTGATATTTTCTCGGGAAATACCCAACTCTACTCATTGCTCTTTCAATTCTTGATTTTATTTCCTGACACTGATTTATAAAATAACAAATGTATTTTGTTACATATAGATGAAAGTCAGACTTATGATACATTTTAATTTACCAAACGCGCGCAGAAGCTAAATAACATTCTAGGTACATTAAATACATATCTCAGATCATTAAACTCAGGCAGGTAGGAATATAGATGGTTTTTAATTAATTAGATTGATTAAGAGGTTCTGTGGTAGTTAATACATTCCTAATTAGACGATTTGAGAATTTAATTACTAATTAAATGTCTTTGTCATATCGAATTAATGTTACAATTAAATTTTAATTTGCAGTTAATTTTACTTGAGGTCTCAATTATATAGAATTAATTACGCGTTTCACCTTCGCTGGAGATCTTGCAGGGTGAGAGGGTGAAATGATAAGGTGTAGGTTATAAAGCCTGAGATAAAATACACAACTAAAGGGTAAGTAGTGTAAGACTCCTTCATTAGCGTATGTAGGTATATCATAATAAATTTATATTTATTTATACGTAGTAATTAACTGTGTTAATTGAAACATTATAATAGGGTGTATTTCGATTAAAATAAGACAGGGATGTTAACTATTGAGATAGTTATATCAGCCATCGTAGTATAGTGGTATTATTGCACTATTCACCCAGCGGAAGTATTGTGCTCAAAAGATAGATTGACTATTTTACGTGTCATTGGTGATATCAGAAAAGGTATAAAGATGTATCGTTGAAATATACGTAATCTTCAATATTTTGACGGTGCAGTGCTACTGGCGGATTACAACATGAAACACACGACAAAAAATCCATTTTAATGGTAGTCAGTAAACAAAAAGTCGGAAATATCCGTTTGCACATTGATTGCAGGCATGTAAAAAGGGTGGATTATGTCAAAAACCTACATGCAGACTAGACCCTAGAACAGGGTTAGCGAATCTATGGCACGCGTGCCACAGGTGTCACGTAAGAAAATTTAGTTGGCACGTGAACGATTTACAAATTCAAATTTTTTATGCATCTGGACTCTTCATTTATATTTCATTTTTCCATACAATCAATCACTGGGTTTCAATATTACAAAATAGAACGAGAAACTGGAAGAAATAAAAGCCCGTATAACCGCTGCAAATAAATCGTACTTCTCATTGCTGCCCATATTCAAATCCAGAAATGTCCACAGAAAAACTAAGACCCGGCTCTATAAAACCGTCATACGCACAGTCGTTGCATATGGGTGCGAGTCATGGAAGCTAAATGTGAAAGCAGCTGAAATGGTGGATTGCTTTGAGAGAAAGATCCTGAGGCGGATATACGGACCCATGAATGATGGTGGGGAGTGGAGAATTAGGTACAACACGGAACTATACCGCTTATATCAAGATTTAAAACTCTACACCTTCATAAAACTCCAGAGGCTGAACTGGGCAGGTCATGTCCAGCGCATGCCTGAGTCACGGATATCGAAGAAGATCCTTGAAGGAAACCCAGGGGGAAAAGGCCAGTGGGAAAGCCACGCATACGATGGGGTGACAACATTACAAAAAATGCCACTCAGCTGCTAAAAATCATGAACTGGAGAAGACGTGCGGAGGACCGTTCCGGCTGGAGGACGGCGGTGGAGAAGGCCAGGGCTCGACTTGAGCTGTAGTGCCATCGAAGAAGAAGAATACAATCAATCAACAAACTTAATAAAAATTATCAGCAGTCATTCAATATAATAGCTGCTTATTAGTTTGCTTCAAATATAATCGCTAAAAATGGAAAACCGTTCAGTGGTGGGGAATATATTATTATGAAAGATGTATGGTTAAAATGCTCACATGATCTTTTTGAAAATTTTGATAACAAGTAAAAAATTATCCAAATAATTAAAGATATGTCTTCGGTTAGAAATACGATAAAAGATAAAATCTCAAGAACTCAATCGTAATTTTTAAACCCAATAGAACTCTTAAACAGTTTTTTTTCATATTTTTCTCATATCACAGTCGACAAATAATATTTGGAAAATTATGGCGAGCGCACGCAAAAAGGTTCGCCAATCCTGCACTAGATCATGAGATCATAATCAGTATTGAGATGGTAAGAAAATGTTTTAAACATGAGACATCTACTCTGTAATCGAGAGGTTTGGACACTTAGATTCGAAGCCTATATGGCATGGAATGAACCGTAATAAAACTGAAGACTTTCGAGATGAGACTGTGTTAGAGTACCATGAAGATATCTAGCGCTAATAATATTACTAAAAGAGGTTTTAAGCCATGACGACAAACCAAAAGAACTTATAGCTATTATCAACCGCAGATATTAAAATATTTTCCGCAACGAGAAGTATGATTAATTACTTCAGTATCTAATGCAAGGAAAGCTAGAGGGCAGCAGAAGCGTAGGTAGAAAGAGATTATTTTTACTACGAAACTTCTGAGTAGTTATATGACGTCGAAGTGGTTGGGGATCTGATACAAATGGGTATAAATAAGGAGATGCAATTTGATGGCGAATCTTCAATAGAAGACGGTACCAAAAGACGAAGAAATTGACGGAAGTACTGTATTAAAAAATGGATTTACAATTTTACGTATTATTTTAATTAAAATCATAATGTTTATTTCTATTGTAAGGGTTGTTTTCATCCCTCTTTCGCCGTTAAATTAGAGTTAAGTGAATTAATTCCTAAAAAAGTGAGAGTCGTACAAAAAGTGAATATTATTGCCACAATCGCTATGCATGTAAATTATAAACAATAAGAATTATTTAAGATAACATAATACTTCGTAGTAAATAATACTATGCAGGTACTTATAAGTTCATGATGTATTCTGTCATGATATTCGACCGGTTTGTTTCATAGTGTTATATTGTCATAAAAAGTAATCAATTTTTAAATATATACTTACACTACATATTATATTCAATAAATTATCCCAAATAGGGTAAACGTGAGAGTGACAAGAATGCAGCTGCATTTTGCGACAAAGTATCTACATGTGCGACCAAGGATATACAACCACTATAAACTTGGCAACCGTATATAAATTGGATGGATCCCAAAGACAGCATCCAAGTTACTCTAATACAGTTGTGCACAACCTATTTGACAGATGGGCCGCAGTGGAAAAGTTGTTGAAAAAAGTGATATATTATAATGATATATTATACTACACTAGACATACATTATAATTATTTTTAAGTTAATAGTTACATAAATTATCAGATACCGATTCTGGGGCGCGCGTTGTGCTTCACTGGTTTAATATAACAAAATATTAAACCAATGCTATTGTAACTTTATTTTTAAAGTAACTTTGATTTAAAATACAAAAGCCGACCGCCAAATAGTTGCTCAACTTGGGAAGCGATTCAGTGGTATTAAAAAGGCCAATAGTTAAAATTTGTCATAATTAAGTATAACTCCTTTAGCATAGTAAACTATGTGCATGGGCGCGATACCCGATAGATGCAGGGTCGATTCCCGCGGCGTGTCTTACTTTTTTAAAAAAGAATTTTTCTATCGGTTATAATATATTTTTTCAGAAGTGTTTTCAAAATGATGTATATTTAATAATTAGAATGTTACATTCTTAAAACTGAATTATTCGTTCAAAATTATATATGTTAATAAGAATCGAAGTTATAATAAAAGTACCCTGTGGTCATACTGTATAAAATGTACATAAATAATAGGTAAAATAATTAATTAGAATGAAACAAATTATTGAGATATATTGAGAATATATGGTACAATTTAATTATTGCATTATTATAATTTAAAAAGATCTTTATGTACATAAATTTTACGCCACTGTTCGCGTAGATCCTATTGTATTATAAAGTAGCGGGAACGAAAGCTCTATTATGAAGATGCGAGCAGGTGATAACAAACATGCTAGGCTCTACGCCGTAGAGCCTTCGGTCTACGGATTCTAAAAATAATCATCATATTTTCAAAGGCTTATAAAAGATTTACATGTCGAGGCTTACCATGTTATTAACACGGTGAAATATAATTTCATGACTGATTTCAATTGAAAATTGTATTAAAATAAATACTTATTTACAGAAAAATTAAATTACTATTTTTAATTACAACTGTCGTTCTACGAATGTATTGGTAAGGATGTTTTGAATTGGAAAGATAGTAAACATGTACAATAAATACTTAAAATTAAAATAAAATATCATATTACATGTGCAATACAAAAAGTTATTTTTTTCTTAGTTCAAATTAAAATTAGTTATAGGCTAAATATAGCTAAAAGTTAAAAGTACTAAGTATTTCCGACTATTTCCGATCCTAATAAGAACATATGGGCCACAACAGAGTAGAGGTTTGTGTTAATAGAATTTGTTTTTACGAGAAATGGATGTCAGCCACTTGCTCAACCTATTAGGTCCATACTCTGACTCACACACAAATTGAAAAACAATATGTGTACCTGCCAGGATTCGAACATGGGACCCTCGACAATATATGCCGAGTACTAAGGGGACACAGAAATATTATGTGAGTTTGAATCCCATTTGATATACCTTTCATCTTTTTCAAAATTAAGTATTTTATTAATCTGTAGTTGCAGAATAAAAAATCGTAAGTCGCGTTTTTTTGAAATTAAGATTTTAATGCCAATGTGTGTAAAAAATTGTGATCTTTTTTGTGTATCATAGATTTTGTCACATGTAAGCAAAATAAATAGATATTTTAATTTGTAGATTTTAACTCTTAAGTAAAATTACGTATTTAAAATATTGAATATAACACAATATCAAACACTTAATTGTACATAAATAATGTAAAGGAAATAAAAAAAGATATAACAATGAACTTCTTAACAAGGGTATTTTAAAGAACGGTGATTTATTTCAAAACCGATTATTTCAGCTGCAAACAAACTGAATTAAGATTTTTTACCACGAAACCACAGTAAATAATAAAATATTCCTAAATCTTGTGTATATTATGTTATGTACAAACTTAATTCAAATATTGGAAATTGCTTTCTTTAAAAGAAAAATAATAATAAGACAGAATTGTGTACGAGAAATAACGTAATATATATTCATGTTTGCGTAATATCCAAGCCTTTTTCTGCAAAAAAATCATTTTTTCAAGCGATATCATAAATAAAAAAGTTTGTCTCGTACTTTTATTTCACGATGTGTTCAAATGAACGGTAGCGTCTGAAAGAACTTTTTTTGTGTTTTCCAGTTTGTATAATTTGTTTCGAGATAAAATTTATTGCTTTATGCTCGCTTTAACTGACTTCAACAAGAAAAATACGGTGAATTATAAATGATAATAATATGTTAGTTTTTTAAAATGTTGAAGAACAAATAGGAAGATATTAATTATATTTTACTTGTTATATTAATAAGGCTTAACACGTGGCCTAGGTGTGTTTTGGTCAAGATATTGCGTAATATGGGTACCTATAATAAAGACGTTACTCACAACGATGCCTATTTTCGAAATATAAGAGTGATAAAGTATACAGTTAAAATGAAATCGATTAGTTATCGCGAGTTAAGAGTTAAAGTCCGAATCTTCCAGTAACTGGTCGCTTTCAAATAACAATGTATTTTAGAACGTATTAGCCAACGATGGCGTGTAATAGTAGGTACTTCTTGCCTTTTCGGAATTGAGCAGCTTCGCTCTAGGTATGTAATTTTTTATTGTAATACAAAAATAAAGCCTTACATTAGAGATATTCCACCACACAATGTCGATTCTGGCTAGTTTCTGGGAAGCCCTCAAAGAAAGGGCTTCAGTGCATATTTACCCAATTAATTGTTGATATAATTATTATTTTTTCTCATTCATTTAAAATATTATGGTTTTCGCTTTACTTAGCAAGTTGGCGACTGACAGTGTCTTTTCGTATGCAATCAAGTCACCTAATTCGTGTTTTTTTCAAACTTCGTATGCTTGTTCATCTATAAGTGTTATGCAACAATTACATTGCAAACATTGAGTTTTGATAAATCTGACGACGTAATGCATATAAAAGAGCTTATATATCTCATCGGCTATTCTCACAAATGGCATCAAAGATATTTTGCAAGATTTTACACTAGAATAATAAATATCATGTAACTTACGACTTTTATCTTTGATATAATACTGTAACAATCATACCACTCAGTATTAAATGAGTGACACACTTTAATATGTACGTTTTGTTGTTAAAACAAAACAATAGCGTAATAATAATTATCAGCGTTTACTCAATCATAACTAGATCAGTAGGGTCTATTTTGATTGGTAATTACGACAATATCTTTTGTAATATATGTACTGCATTAGTATAAATAAGAAGGACAATCTATGAATCCTCACTCAACTCATCGAGTCCGTCACTTGACATAGTACATCTGTTAGTCCATTCGAATTAAGTTTCTCAGTTCATTAATAGAATTAATCTCTTGATCATTTCGATCTCATGTTATCATCTTTATTATAGTATTCAGTGTATAATTGTATCAATCAATAAACTCTCATACAAACATCCATGCAACAACGACCTTCTATCTTCTCTATATCATTCTACCTCCAAAATGGTGACCCCGACGTGAGACGTGGAACGACGCACCTTCAATATCTACATCCAATATACTATACCCATTACTTCATCCGTCCTCCACAAAATATAGTAAATAATCGATTATATAGAAACTGTAATTAATAATCCTGTCGTCCACTTTACTATGTGAAGTGAAAATTATTATTTAATAGAAATAAAACAGAATACCGCCTAACTTTTGAAATTATTCAAAAATTATCGGTTAATATTCACAAAGAACCCACAAGCCTGCATTGATACGATAAAGTGTTGGTTTAACCCGTACTAAAAGCTTGGTTTATTTATTCGAACTTGAAACCTTGAAAGTTCATAATGAAAACAATCTAAATTACAGCCTTAAGTAGGCATTCTGAGAATTTTCATGAACACTATAATAATATAACCTACCTAGAACGAAGCCACGAGTTCAAGATAAACTTTCACGCAACCTTAGAGTGACAAACACGTTAGCCTTTTGCACCTTCAGAAAATTTCGTCGGCGTCGAAAGCTCGGACCAGCGGAGCTTTGAGCTTATCTTGTTACGCGAGCGCCTAAGTTTGCGCTGGAAAATATGGCATTAAGAAGAATTTATGTCTTTTGCACAAATTAAAAAGAGCGTTGCAATGTCAACACTAAAAGATTTAATCCGCAAACAAAGACATTTAAATTATTGTAAATCAAAGACGATTGTGAATTTAGATAGATAGTTTGTTTAATATATGTACCTACATAGTTTGGTTTAGGATAAATAACAGTTTAATATACATCATTTGATATTAAGTAGGTACAGTTATAATTTGGAATCCGCGTTAGTAGTACGAAGCGAGATTCGAACGCACATTCATTGAATTGGATTGGTGATTCCAATGTGCTCACGATCTTCAGCCACGACGGAACGACCAAAAAAAAATTTGATAGAATCAACGGCAATTTTTTAAATGCAGATAATGCAATCGTTTCGTTAGAAGATTTAAAATGGGATCGCGAAACGGTTTTTAATAAAATGTGAAAATATGCATTTATAGATAATAAACAATCTCTCCACATTCATTCTATTTTGACAAACATACAATCTGTAATTATAGCCACACAAATAGTTCATTAATTTCTCTTTTTATATTATTTTAATATTATTAAAATATTAATATTTATACGGAAGTACTCGTCCATATTCAGCGCATTCTATTAAATTTAAAGCATTAAATAGAGTTAAAAGCTTTATGGTGCATTTCATGTGAATTCTAAATGAAAAGCGGGTAGTAATAATAATACGAAATTTAAATAATATATACGTGACAGAGGCCATCAGCAGTTAATTCGGCCGCTTCTGAATAACAATGCAAAGTTTTCCATTCACGAAAACTTTTATTCGACATTAATATGCTAAATTTCACATTACCGTGTCGGCACGATTATTTTTGCGCGACTTTCGCGCGAATACTCGCTGTCACACTAAAATTATAATTAATATTATTTAATTTATGTATTTGAAGCTTGTTTGTTATAATAAAACATTCATATTTTTCAAACTTCAGTGATCAATCAATTTGTATTTAAATGACATTACAACGCCATGTTCCATTCTACAAATTTAATATAAACATCCATTGGGTGGAGGTTGTATTATTAAGTAACTAACACTGGCGAAGGGTGGAGATCCGATATAAATAGTGCACACTTTGTCAGACAAACTTATTTGTTTTCATTGAAATCAGACTGCAATTTACAAATGGTGTTGGTTAGTTTTTAAAATTCAACCAAACCCTGCGAAAACCATGCCATGATAGATAATAGTCAAAAAATACTCGTCTATCTATAAAATATCTAAAATTATGCAATTAAATCATAAAAAAACTTGAATAGAATTGAAAAGAATATTTATAGATAGAATAATTAGGCAAGGCTTAATGAATTTAAAAAATGATCCAACAATATGTGTAATATGTATTATTAATCCAACGAAAAATGAATGAAAAAGTGTGCACATTTTTGTCATATCGCCCAAAATATACCAAAACTATTGTGATTTGGTTTAGGCAGGGTTTCATTGATTTAAAAAAAATAGCAAATACCATCTGTAAATTGTAGTCTTAGTTCAATAAAAACAAATACGTACGACTTCTTCTTCTTATTGTGCCATCCCCTAGCGGAGGTCGGCCACCATCAAGGCGATCTTATTTGTGTCGTCTGCTACCCGGAATAGTTCGGTGGAGCTGCACTCATACCAATCACGGAGGTTCTTAAGCCACGACACGCGGCGCCGTCCTCTGTTACGCTTCCCATTGATCTTTCCTTGAATGACAAGTTGGGGAATGCTGTATTTTTGTCCTTTCATAATGTGGCCGAGGTATTATAGTTACCTGGTTTTGATACTACGTAGAACTTCTCGGTCCTTCCCCATTCGATTGAGAACTTCAACATTTGTCACCCGGTCAGTCCAAGGAATTTTGAGGATGCGTCTATACAGCCACATCTCGAAAGCTTCAAGTCTCCGTGACATCTCTTGGTTTAGCGTCCATACTTCCATAGCATAGAAAAGAATCGAGAGCACATAACAACGTACCATACGCAGTGTCAGACCTAGGTTAAGATCTCGATTGCTAAGGAGGCGTCTCATTTTGAGAAAGGCGCTCCTTGCGATCTTAATTCTAGTTTTTATTTCCTGAGACTGGTCCCATTTCTCATTGACCCATGTACCTACGACTAACAAAGTTTATTGTGCACTATTTATGGCGGATCTTAACAGCCTATCTCCAACCTTCGCTACTGCTATCATGTTCGATCCTAAAAATATAATATGAACCTCCACAGGGTGGAGGTTGTAGTATATAGTAACATCTCTTGGCAGAAAATAAAACTAACTGTTTCGGGTGATAATAAAAACACACACGTCACGAAAAATCAGTGCAGCTGGACGTGGTCCATCTGCGAGTAATATAAAACTAAATAAATTTGTCTCAGTATATTATAAAATTCTAATTCGAAATATGTATGTGTATCATGTGTTAGAGTCTGACATCAACAGTGAAACAATAAAGTCAACATAAAAGATAAGTCCAGTATTTTAATATAATGTGTTGGTATTTATTGATATAGATTATTGTTTTTACATAAAATGGATGTTAGCCACTTGCTCTACCTAGAAGGTAGATACTCTGGATCCAAATACGTATTAAAAAACATGTGAATTCACCGAACCGGAGGTACGAACCTGGGACCCACGACATTATAAGCCGATATGTTTCCGCTTGGTCATCGTGGGCGAAAAATGTGTGTAGCCTCCAGGTACGGCAGAAGTAAAACTTGACCATTAATGTATAAACCAACAATTTAAATGTAATAAAAATCGAAGAGAATAGTAAGTAGAGGTCGATTAAAATCTGTTAATTTTATGAAAATTATAGAAAAAAATCTTTTTGGGCCCACATGCTCAGCGTAGGTCAAAATGGAGCTTTTATTGTATTTTCAAAGCATGATCCTGGACAGTCCTTAAACGTTGTAGATAATCTATTTATATAATTTTGAAGCCTTACTATCCTTTATATTTATTTTAAATATTTGATGACTGCATAAAGTATTTTTATTACATAAAATAGTATTCTTTTAAACCTCTCGCTCTAATGTTTATGAATATAGTCATATTTTAGTACGTCCATGTGAAGTAGTGTTAAGATTTTTTAGATTTACTAATTTTTAAATGCATTTATAAAACCATTAGTAAAATTAATGTTAACATTATATAGTGACGTATTTACGATAAAAAAATATATTTTATAATCTTTGTGATCCCAAATTTGACAAGAATTAAGAATTTTATTATTCAAAAAATGGGCACGATTAACTTATTTGAAGATAATTTCAAAGATAATGATTATAAGCTATGTCTTTGACCATTAAAATGTGATAAACATCATACAAATAATGATTGCTTTATACTAATAATTGACATAAGAATAAGGTAGTATTTTTTTGAAATACGCCATTTCTATTGGCATTTCCCAGTGGTTAAGCTACAACATACGGCCGTAGCCATAAATTGGCAAACGATAAATGAAGTAAGGAATAAGATCATGGCAACGCGCGTGTTTGAACATGTACCGTTTTTTAAAAAATATTTTTTTTTTCGGTTAGGTACGCTGAGCATGTGGGCCGTTAAAGAATAGTCGTTTTTACGAGGAAATCTCGAGGGAGTGCACTGCGAACTTTAACTTAGGTAACTGCTCCTGAGATATTCCCAGTCATACTGATGCCCCACATTCAGAAGTATGGTCCCGTGATACGCCCGATTAACTCTTCTTGGAGTTCTTGGTAGTTATTGGTAGGCCCGGACGATAAACGTATTCTACCTTAAAAGTGAGTGGGTTACCTATGTAATTATTTTTGTTACAGACTGGATATTGCAATTTGGTATTGCCTTAACATAGCAATAAGAACTTTAGGTACTTATTGCTTCGTTCAAAGGTTTATTATTTGTTTAAAGGTAAAAGGTTTAGATAAAGGTGAATGTATTCCAGTCCTTTATAAAGCCTGCCAGATAAGAAAAGCCGGGGAAGCGTAATATGCGTTTGTCTGGAAACGGTGAAAGGAATTTATCTCAAAGGGAACAGGATAATAAGTGTGGAAAAGAATTTACGTCAGGCGCTCGATCAAGAATTCATGATATTTTTTTAGAAATTTCTCGTGATCTGCTAATTTAAAATCCGACATCTCAAGTATAGCAATAACCGATTGATTATATTATTACATTACATCACATCAAACTATTTTTTCATTCAATGATATTCAACGAATTCGGTAAGCATTTCATGTAACAACTACTAGTTTATATCGTCGTAATTTAGTAAGATATCCGTAGCTTAATTAGACTCCAGCAGATACAGGTTCAAGTCCCGTCGGGTATCGTATTTTTTTCTAGTCGGTATATATCTGAGGTGTTGTCAAGTTATGTATGTAAAAAAACTATTATAATGTAGCACAGTACATGAATTAGTTAATATAAAGAAGGTGTTTAATGTTTGAAAAATCACTGTTTAAATTATATGGAAAAACTTCCAATTCATTTTATTATAAAAATATAAATTTATTAATCTAGATTGCATTTATTTGCCACAGTTAAAAAATATAAAATTTTATTCAGTTGCGACTAAGAAACTAAATCATTCGTATTATTTTATTATCAAGAGACAATATTATAATCGATATATATAAATAAAGCTAAATAATTTTGTTCAATAGCATACATAACAATTGATTTAAGCATTGAAATATATCATATAATTATGTATACAACATACATATTATTATATATTATGTACAATTTATAAAGCTTAGATTTTCACGTACCATTATTCTCTGAAAGAGGACCAAAGTTATGCCTCTATTATTCATCTATTTGATAAACACAAATAAAATAAAGATACAAATTACGACTGTTATCACGGTATCGTAGAGCCTCTACAAATTATAGTGCTACAGGTATCTACGCCGGCGTAGCACCGTAAAGGAAACTGCTACGGTGTCCTTTCCAAAGACTCCGTAAAAAGACTGTACAAGAGCAGTAATGACCGCATCAATAATGGACCCAATTTGTGGAGAGGCCGTTTATTTGTACGGTAATTTTACTGTCACCGACGTAAAAAGGTCAGACTGGATTTACCGGGTACCATTTTTGGGTAAGAGAACGCAATTTAAGGTATTTATTTATTCGAGGGTTACAAAGTAATTTAGGGTAACGCTGAATATATATATTATACCTACTCGTTTAAGTTATGTATAATATAACATAATTGAATTGACTTTTTTTATGTGTCATTTGAAAAATTGGAAAAAGTCTGCTCTAATGCATTTAGGCGTAGCTCTCGCTGCATCCGAGTATACCGCATAGTGGTGCAAGTAAGATAATATTGAGCCTGTAGCTACATTGTTAACTACTAAACATACGAAAAATTGTATCTGGATGTTGACAATGCAGTCAATAAAATCGTAAACGTCCACTTTTATACCAGTTCTACTATTGACAAATTGTAATACTTTAAAGGTGATATTCAAGCAATATTATCAACTAGCTACAAAGTAGATTACAATTAATACCTTAATAAAGTACAGTGTAATAAACAAAAAAATGCGATGGTGGTTTGTTTTGCTTCTACCATGCGTCTAGTATGTTGTATACACAGAATCGATTTTGTCATATATACTTATATTATATTATTTCTCATCGTCATCCTGAGGATTGTAATTACTGTTATCACCATAGAGTACTGCCAAATTCTAGATTAGCTTTCTCCATTTTTAATTTTATCTTCAAGCCCCGTGACTAAAGAAATGACTTATAGTGAATTCGTTCACCTGGTCACTTCAGCTCTACGTCATTTCTCCTTGTGCCTTTTACCTATCACGATGTCCATAACATTTAATTTTTTCAGAATTATTTTTCAGGTTAATCAGGTGTTTTGCAGAAAACCCACCTGTTCGTGGACAAAATGCAATTGTTGAGTAACTATTTTATTAATCTCCTATATATTATTATCCTAAGAGATTTTGGAAAATACGTCAACTTTTTTATTTAAATACCACTTTGTTGATTATTAAAGGAATTCACTTAAATTTTTGGAGTCCTGAATCTACTTCCATTTGAATCGGGCACAATCTGATAAAACTCGACACAATCACAGATACTATCGTTTTTAAATCGCGTTTTACATCCGTCACCATACATTTTCGCATCTTGCTGTCCGTGTACCTCAAATTGATTATAATGTCGTTTAATACTTTCTATATAATCAATATTGCAAAATATCTAAATTAATATTCCACAAAATTATTCAAATCTGTAAGTAGCACATTGGCGTATTCTTGAGTTTTAACACAAAATAAATACATATTTCCTCACTAATTATTACGAAAATATAATCTAAAACTACTTCACTGCCACTTATCTGTCAAACGGAAATATATGATTGATTTTCAATTGTTTTCGCCTATAACAAGTTCATTTGACGTGTCAGAATTCAAATTTAGAATTTGCAGAAACAATCGAAAAATGTGACATTTCTATTAGCATGTTAAATAATCAATTTCAATCAAGACATTTTTATTGTAAGATGAGTTTTCTATTAATTAATAACAAATTTGATTTTTTTAAATACTTCTTTGTGGCTGTTCACGAACTCTTTTTTATTGAATAATTAGGCTACTAATTTCGATAGATAACAATATAGTCATATTAAGTTGCCATTGCAAACAATGAAATAAATTAATACGAATTGTTATAGTTAACAAAATTTGTGATATTGTATAATATCTACCTATTTTTACCATCCTTATCATCATCAATCTGGACCTATCCACTGCTGGATGAAGGCCTCCTCAGCCTTATTATACTCCTTACTTACACATGAATTATTATCTTTATCAAAATCAGTGATGTTATACTATCTACCTATCTATATTTATAATGTCATTATTATCACGAGCCTTAATAAATCCACTGCTGGATGACGGCCTCTCTACGTTGATTGTATTCTTGATAGTCTTGAATTTCATCATCATCATCAATCCACTGCTGGATGAAGGGTTTGTTTTAACGAATTTGTGATATTATACTTATTTCTATCATCCTTATCATCATCGACCTGAACCAATCTACTGCTGGATAAAGGCCTCCCATAGCCTGATTATACTCCTTTCTGTCATATGAATTGCTGTATTTATCAAAATTGGTGATATTATATTATATCTATTTATATTATATCATGAGCCTGAATTAATCCACTGATGGATGAAGGGTTCCGCAACCTGATTCTACTACTATAGGTTTAACGAATTGGTGATATTATACCTATTTCTATCGTCCTTATCATCATCGACCTGAACCAATCCACTGCTGGATAAAGGCCTCCCTAGCCTGATTCTACTCCTTTATGTCATTTGAATTACTGTATTTATCAAAATTGGTGATATTATATTATATCTATTTATATTATATAAAATTAAAATGTCATTATTAGCAATCTGCGATTCTGCTAGGCCTAGCAGCCTGAAGTGGTGTCAGATGATATTGTGAAGGCCAGACTCCAGAATAGACTACGCATACGACTCCAAATTTGTATGGCAGTGACGACATGCAAATCGTAAAACTGACAAATCAGCGAAATGTCAAACTGTCTAACGTGAATGAAAATCCATCCCGAAGAGAAAACTATGGCGCCGTCTATACATACTTTACAATTATATTAAAGTCCAACACCATGTCATTATAACGAAAAGCTGTCTGCAAGACCTAGCGAGACAGACTGGCGAGAGCCAGCTGGCTCAGCTAGTATTATATTATTATTTTAAAAAGATTTTTTCAAAACTATGTATTTTTACAACGTTTTTATTAGCTCGTATTCTTCTTTGTCCAGTACAAATCTTGCAATCGATTTTAACTAACTTCCCGACTAGCTAGATATTTGAAAGTTTTATAATATACCAGAACACGGTGCCAATGCAATCTTTTGAACTTTTAGCAATCTTTAAGCAGAATTTAATTCATTTTCAATTAATTCTGTTTTGTATAGAAAGTTATTTCGGAAAAATCCGTAAAAAGTAAAAGACTATTATTGGTTGCTAAGGATGTGGTCCTAGCAACAAAATTATTAATATATACGTGCGTTACTATGGAAATCAAAATGAAATGTCAGAATAACATTTCAGTATTCTATATTTGTTTGTTTGTTTTTTATTTACTTCATATCAAGTACAAGTTTGAGCATATTGAGCATAATAATTCAACAGAAAATTTAAAAACATTGTATATAAAAAGTTCTTTTTATCTCGTAATTATTATTAATTATAATCGAACATGCATTTTGTGTATATTCAATATTTAATGAAAAAAATAGTTATTCGCAAGTACACAAGGCCATCATAAATAATCTTGACAATACCTAGCACCATCTAGATTCTATAATTGTGAGTATAAGTTTTTTACTAGGATTTTTTAAAATGGGTTTGAGGGGTGAGGTTTGTTCTGAGATATGTATATTTAATTGAATATTGGTCGAAAATAATTGTTAGTTATTACATGAACATATTATATCTATTTATAAAATAAAAGAATGGTCTTGTGGCTGATAAAAATTAATTCAATTTTAAAATGGTTCAAAATAAACTATTTATATTGAGCTCTGAACAAATTATCATTTTCATTTTGTTTTACAGCGTCAAAACAACTTTCCCCTGTTCGTGAATATTAAAGTTTGGAGGAGTTTTCGGTCTTGTCTTTCTGCCTACACTATGAATATACATAATATTATGGCATGCTATAAATTCTTTTGTTTTAAGAATAAATAAAGTTTTTTATTATTTATGCTTGAATGTTAAGCAATAAAGTTTTTCATATTTATCTTTTTATGTGTTTAGTTTGTGTGCATATGCGTGATTATTATCAGTGGAATTTGTTTATTTAATCTACTTACCGCCATTTCATATACAGCGAATATTATTAAGCGATACAAGCTCGTGCGATTATTGTCGCTTGACATTTTCACACTGAGCGGATTTTACTAATATTCGCTCGGTAACAAAAATCACAGTATATAAATTAAATAAAGAACAGAAACAATCACAAATGAATTATGTAGAAAGTTACCTTATCAAACAGTTGGTTTGTCACAGGCATGCCCAACCCGCGGCCCAAATGAAAACTTTTTCCGGCCCAAGGCCCAATTGAAGTTTTCAGCTTTCTATATTTTGCATTTTAGTATTCAAACAATAAAATAATCGGTGTGTGTACTTATGTACGCGCGTTAGAAGTTATACTTTTTTGGCGTAACAAAACAAAAACAAAACTTGCGATAACCTAGATTCTTCGACTAGCTCTTAATTATCTTGTTTAATTACAGACTCTAAAGTAGAAATAAGTAAGTAGAAATAGAAATTCTATAGTATACTCTAAAGTAGAAATATGTAAGTAAGAATAAAGGACCACTTATTGGAACGCTGTTGGTTTATTTCTATACACTTTAACTTATATTACTAAATTATATACTTAATTATTTATTGTTGTTTTTGTTTTTAAAGTAACAACTGCCACTATGACGTTAAATAGTTTGTTTACGTTAGGAATTGCAAATGGCCGACAATAATAAATTCGCTGCCTAGGCAACGGAACAATTTTAAACTATAATATTATACTGTATAATCGTCACGATTGGAGTACCATACCGTGGCGTAAAGGTAGTGCGTTCGGCTGATAACCGAACAATGAGTGGTTCGAATCCAATCGAGTGCGTTTATTTTTGTGTGAAAAGTGTTAGATGTCACACGCCAAAAATACACTCTGATCTGATTTTCCAAACGCGCCTAAAGAAGTATAACATCAAAAAATATTCTCGTAAATTTACCACATCATTTATATTATATTTTGTGAAATTAGAACTTTCTTGTTGTGCTGCGTGCTTGTACCTGTTTTTATGCTTATGCCGGCTGCACACACTTCGTACTCAATAGTGACCGTAAAGATTTCACAAAATTAATTAAAGAATTCGATACCAGATTTGCATGTATGCAAAAGTATGAGGAAATGTTCAAAATATTCTTAACTCTATTTAACGTGGAGGTAAAATCAGCGCCTCCAAATTTACAAATGGATCTAATAGAACCGCAATCGAGCATAGAGTTTAAGTGCATGTTCGAAGAGAATAGCTTGAGTTTTGTCAGAAATATATTCTCGAAGATAAATTTCCAAAATTAAAACGACTGGCAATGTGTATTACAGCAGAATTTGGGACTACGTATTGCTGCGAATCATTCTTTTCGAAATTAACTGTAATAAAAACAAAGTGTCGCAGCAGGTTGCTCGATGAAAACACGACCAATCAACTTCGATGCGCGTCGGGTCGGCTAAATTATCAGTCAATATGAAAAAGGTATCAAACAATATACAAAAACAAGTGTCACATTAAATATAAGGTAATAAAATATTTTAAATAAGTTCTTTGTTTTATTTTTTAATATATGTGGCCCACCTAAGCTCAGTAGTATTTTTTTATCCCACCAAACGATTTGGGTTTGGTACCCCTGGTTTATAAAATTGTTCCTTTGTCATGAACCTACGTGAATATTCAATTGAATTAGCGTAATCGAAATCAAAACCTACACCTCAATAGACGTCATATAAGATAACATTTATAACAAAATACATGGCATTTAAAAACCATATATTTGCCAACCATTTCTGAACGTACTTTCATTGTTTTGATATGAAAAATCTCACCACAGCTTCGCCCGACTCGACGGATAATATTATAGTGTACATATTTTGTAGGCCTTGACCGCATATACTGTGGGTGTACACTATATGCGAATATTATACACATGGAGATTAAATCCAACTCCTTAACGGGCCACATGCTCAGCGTAGGTCAAAATTGAGCTTTTATGTTTTTTTCAGAGCATAACCCTGGACATTCCTTAAACGTTGTAGATAATTTATTTATATAATTTTGAAGCCTTATTATCCTTTATATTTATTTTAAGCATTTGATGACTGCATAAAGTATTTTTATTACATACAATAGTATTCTTTTAAACCTCTCGCTCTAATGTTTTAGAATATAGTCATATTTCAGTACATCTATGTGCAGTGGCGTTGAGATTTTTTAGATTTATTAATTTTTAAATGCATTTAAAAAACCATAAGTAAAATTATTGTTAACATTATATAGTGACATATTTACGATAAAAAATTATATTTTATAATCTTTGTGATCCCAAATTTGACAAGAATTAGGCATTTTATTATTCAAAAAATAGGAACGGTTAACATATTTGAAGATAATTCTAAAGATAATGATTATAAGCTATGTATTTGACCATTCAAATGTGATAAACATCCTACGAATAATGATTGCTTTATAATAATTATTGACCTAAGCATAAGGCAGTATTTTTTTAAATGCGCCATTTCTATTGGCATTTCCCAATGGTTAAGCTACAACATACGGTCGTAGCCATAAATAATTGACAAACGATAAATGAAGTAGGGAGTAAGATCATGGTAACGCGCGTGTTTGTAAATGTACCGTTTTTAAAAAAATATTTTTTTTCTGTTAGGTACATGTTCAAACACGCGCGTTAACATGATCTTACTCCCTATGCATTGTATAAATAGATTATCTACAACGTTTAAATAATATCCAGGGTTATGTTCTGAAAATACCATAAAAGCTCCATTTTGACCTACGCTGAGCATGTGGGGCCTTAAGTGCCTTCCTTGAGTGATTTTGTAAAACTTTGGAATGCTTTGTAATTGTACATACGTTTCTAATGAACGTGATTTTATGTGGGTTGGGTATTAAAATAAAATAGAAATACAATACAAAACTTCTTCGTCATGTCGGGTCTTCAATAACTTCAATGTTTCACTCCAGAAGTTGGCGAAGGCGACACCATTTTATTCAGTTTGTAGAATCTCGTCGAAATTGCAGCTTACTGGGCAAGTCTTGCATGAAAATAGGTGTTCCAAGCTTTGCATTTTACCGCATTCGCAGGTTTGGTCATCGCAGAACCCCCAATTCACCATGGTGTCTCGGGTGCGCCTTACCAATTTTCTCAGTCAGTTAAGGGATTTCCATGTACGGGTACCCAAGACTGGCTCCGGGTAGGAGATGCCCTGCTTGCTTTACCCAATCTTCGAGACCCTCATAGGCTAGGTTCGCCTTAAAACTGATTCTCATCAATGGCACAAAAATCGAGCGGGTTAACAACCACATTTATCTCGGACAATAAATGTCAATTTACGGTGGTATGTATGACGTTATTGCTCGCAGAATCAAACTGGAATGGGGCGTATTTGGGCATCTGAATAGTAGGTATATTAAAAAATAACTTCACACTGTGTCGTAAATGTTCAACCAATATGTGCTACCAGTGCTAACGTAAGTATGTGAAACATGGACCCTTGTTAGTAGCGCAACATTACAAACAATTTGGATATTGGGCATAACGCGGAAAGATAACAAAATAAAGCATTGTATAAGGAAGCAAACCATAAATTGCAATGAGTTGAACAAATGCTAGTACGTGGCAGCGAATAACTAGGCAATGACACCTTGGAGAGAGCTTGTAGTAGTGGGTTGACCACGGCTGATGATGATGATATAGTTTCCACGCATATTAATAATAATCAGAACCGGTTATGTCCACTTCAATATCGTCAACTACAAATTATACAATATTACGCCGATTTATACTAACAAATTTTAACGACAAAATTGTTTATTGAAGATATGGACAGTGGTAAAATAAAATTCTAAGAACTATCTGTAATAATCAATTAAATATACTTAGATTTCCAAAAAACATTGAAGTAATCTATTTAGGTATATAATTAAAGCTAAATAAAATGAATATTATTATTTTAATAATATAAGTTATGAGAAATTATTTAATAAATTAAAATCAAAGAACATATAGCTTGCATAAAAAAAGAGACGAATTATTATCATCTTTCGGTAACCATTATTATTGCTAAATGATCATACATTTGACATCACATATCATATGTTGTTAAAGCCTTCTTTTGTTTTGAATAGTTAATTAAAATAACCTTCGTTCTACCGTAGCTAATATACTTCACGTCAGAGCGAAACTACTAATTTAATCATAAGTGAAGTTATAGATTTCTTTTCTTACACTGAAAATATACTATTATTATAATGAACATAACTGTACTTCCTTGATAAATAACAAAAAAGCTTTAGAAAGCAGAGCGTTGGAGCGGAGCTCGGAGCAGAAGCACGGAGCAGTGGAGCAATGGGGTTTTACCCGGAGCACCTAAAATTTGTAGTGCTCCACTGCTCCGAATGTTTTATTATTATTATTTAATTTTAATCCTAAATCCAATGAAAATCAAAATTATATTCGACACTTTGCAACACTGAAATTGTTTCAAATACGGCAATACTGCCGAGTGATAAATGATATCACGTTTTTTAACACTTTTTTTGTCGTTTTAAAACTTTTTACCCGAAGCGGAGCAGACCCGGGAGTGGAGTTGGACCAAGTATTAGGTCCTAGAGCTGACCTGGAGTAAAGCAACTCAAAAAAGGGTCTACTCCAACCTCTGTCAGAAAGTCTTTTTAGGGGTTATGCATGATTTCGCAGTTTAGAGCTCGAAAATTTGTTTACGGATTGGAGGAACCAGAACCAAGAAGAAATTAGAAATACTCCAATGATCCAACAAACCGCAAATCTAAAAAATGAGAATAATATGCAATGTTATCTTACACTATTTAAAATAAACAGTTTTTTTTTTGCTGACGAAGAGAATATACATAATAAAGTTGGGTATTTTGATTATACTATATATGTACAACAAGACAATACATATTTTTCCATAAAAATAAACATAATAATGTGATGCGGAATCCAAGAGAATCCATAGAGATTTTCAGAGAGAATTCGTATATGAATACATTATAATATACAATCGTTTACTCTTTTCCCCACAATAATATTCGTATGAATTTTATATTAGAGTAAGCGAAAAACGTAATATTGTCATAAATATGTCTGGTGATAATAAAATCTATTTCAAAGGTTTGACAGTATTATTTTTCTGGTCAAGTTTTGTATACGATTCTGTATAAACTGTATTTTTGCTTCACCAGTCAATATTTAGCAACGTCCTTCGATTGAAATTTAATAATGTAACATTTGGTCATATTTTATCTTTTTTTATATGCAAAGATGATGTTAATACTATCATTATTAAAATTCTCATTGGTTTGATTTTTGTACTAAGTATTTTTATCGTATTTATATTATACATTTGAGTAATTTCTCCGAGTTTCGCCTTTGCGCACTCGCCAATGGCAAATACACACTGACAACGAATACAGTTATTTATTATTTATATAGGAATTTAATACAATAAAATAATGTAAATACCTTATTGCCTAAGTAAAGGGTCTGGTAAAAAAATATTTTGAATAGTCAAAGTGTTTGCAAAAACAGCACTTAGTAAATAACTTATAATAATACTCATTAAGACTGAGCTGAACAGGAACAAGGTCATTCATAGTTCAGTCAGAAACCCCGGCGTTGAAAGGACGTCATTTTAATTCAGTCTAACCTCAAAAACCTCTAACCATCGGGGATTTATTTTAAGAAACGCAATAATTATTAATTACAATTCTCGGTAGAATGAATAATCATTATTATTATCAGTATTATTATCTTCAAACATAAAATGTATGCGACGTAACCTGATGCCGGCCGAAGGAATACAGGGCTGTCAAAATAATATCAATCTAATGGAACGTTTTAAAGAGTTACAAATTTAAAGTTAAAAATTGCTAGTAAGCTATTTTCTTATTATTCCATCTGTACTACTGTACAGATGGAATAATTACATATTTCCAAGCGTCAAACGGCATACAACATTCATTTAAAATAAGTATGAAAAGACTAGCTGATTATGTTATGTTATTTTTGTATTGTTCTTATTTTTTTTCTAATCAAAATATTTGAAATATTATCTGATGATGTGTATTTTGGGTATATCGTAATATGTATCTTGTATTATTAAAATTGCTAATAAGTTGATATAACATAGGAAAATCTGTAAATCATTAAAATCTTAATTTTGTTATAGTTTTTAACTAAACCTGTGCAATTACATATTAGATTTAAACACTGTTGTACTGTGTGACTTCTATAATATCAGATAGCCTTACGCGAGATGGGCAAGATAAAAAATAAAACTGTAGGATGTCGGCAGACGAGTAAACAAAACCCAGCTCATTGGATAACCGAATGGTAAGCAACTGTATATATTATATTTTTCCGCCAAATTGCACACAATTAAAAACAAGTAAGACGTCTTCGACAGCCCTGGGTGATTCAATACTGTCGGTACTCTTGTCTTGTTCCCAGCGATCCGCTAGCTTTGAATAAAAAAATTATCTGTGGGTGACTCCACGTTAATAATCATTTTTTATAAGTATAAATTATTTCTTGCATTGGCTTTACTTACCAATACAATAATTATTGTACCTACCAACTAAAAGCAAAATTGCGTTACTTATTTGTAAAAGTGTCAGACTAAATTAATTAAACTAATCGGGTAAGTAATACAAAAGTCATTAATTGAGTTAGCATTTACTTGGTAGAATTCCATTTTAAAAGAAATGAAAATATAATTAATTATATTTTCATTTCTTTTAATAAAAAGTCACTTTCTTTTTACAATAAACAGACATCACTATATTCCACTTTTTTTTAAAATATGCATTAGAATTAAACAATATGTACCTATTTTTTTTAATAATTATGTAATAAGTCTTACACATTCAAAACAAATACTATGCATTAATAGTGTTTTTTGGATAGCACGTCATGAAATAAAAATGTAGGTAGATAATTATCAATTTCAACATCCTTCGTATGTTTAGCTCTCGGAAAATTTCAGGTTAAAACGTTATTAATATATTATTATTATTCAGTTTATATCGTGGCTATCCATCATATTGGTTGCAATATTTCCCACCAAACAGCTGATTAACAAATTGAATTTAGTAACATTTACGTATATTAGAAGATATCATTTTTTGGTCACCCCATATTTTATACACTTTGACAGTGTTATGATTTAAATTTAATTATGAGGTCATTATTTACTTTAGACCAAAGCATTGTCGGCGACCTTTGAATATTACTAGTAGAGCAACAATTCCGGACCACATGTAAAAAAAACATATTTTCAATTCTCAAGGGCAATTCTGTAGAGCGTCCCCTTAAGTAGTAAGTAGCTTATATAAAATGGAACAGAACAAAAATCACATTAATTAGAATTTAAATACAAATTCCGAGAAATTCAAAGTACTCGGTTGATATACGATCATTATTAATTCATTGAAGATACATAATTTGAAAACTACTCAGATATATACATAACTACTAGAAAAAATATTTTTTGAAAAAAATACGACGCTCTACGGGACTTGAACCTGTAACCACTGGATTCACGCAATGTGCTTTACCACTATCATATCTAATTACGATGAAATCAACTAGTAGTTTTTACATGAAATGCTTATAAAATTGCGTTAATCTGTTTTTGTGTTTTAAATCAAGGTACCTATCAATTAAGTGTTCTTATTACTAACCGGCGACTTTCACTTGCTAATTATGGAATAAACTATTTTTTTTATTCAACGAATTTTTCACAAGATTTGAGTGTACAACATTCTATATATTGAAAATACATTTGAAAACTTCTTAATATTTTTTTTTAGATAATATACACCTCTGAGGTATTTAAAAATAATTATGTATATTCAATTTAATAAATAATCCGTTCAATAAATTGTTTATTTAATTGATTAAAATTAAAACTTTTAAGTGATTAATGTGTAAAATTTGAAAGATACTATACAGAAGCTAAATGCGCTTCATGTCAGTTTAGTTCTGCGAGCAACTCGCCATACAAATATTTACTAATGAAAATATTTTGTTGTCTGAGATATATGTATGAAGATATTATATAGTTTTAATTAAATAATATTGTTCAGCATGTTTATTCGAGTTTTTTATGAATAATAAATAAAATTTGCCACCCTCGCTCAGCGCAATAATATTGTATCGCGGCAGCTGAGAGTCGTATTTTATGTGAGTGTTTATGGTTTGATGGAAATTCCTGAGGGAAATCCCCTCAACTTTTCAAGTTTATCTATAAACAAACTTCGCTCCCATCTGACTTTGCACAGTAACTCATTTCGCGGTTTATTTATACTTGCACGCCCGGGGAATATTGGAAATTATCGAAGATAATATTATTAAACTAATAGACGGAATCTATAAAATAGTTATACTATTATTGGTATTGATCTTTAATAATTTAATATTAATACTATCGTATTAATACTATCGACTGAAGGTACTTGATGGAATTTGAATTTAAATCCATTAGAAATTAATACTATCGGCCGAAGCTTGATGGAATTTTAATTTAAATACATTAGCATTAATAATTTATTATCAAGATTACTAAGCTAAAAGAACGTAAGAGAGGTGCTGTTAAAACATAGCACTTATTGTAACAATTACAACTACTGTGCTAATATTTTGATACTTTTCTACCCTAGATAGCTGTTGTAGCGGCTGAAAGCAGTCTTGTGTATAGAATAGATGCGCTGCAAACGTAGTTTTGGGGTATTAAAGATAAAAATCGAATTTCATAATTCAGTGGTTATTAATATATTTTATTTCACGGTGCCCTTGGTGTAGAGCTTTTCTAAGCTCTTCTGGCCAAGTACGGGAAAAATTTAGAATGATCAAAGTCGAAAGCTTATTTTTTGTTCTTTTGGTGAAGGATTTTTCTAATATGTATGTCTATGTAAAAATATGTAAGTTTAGATAATAAGTCGATCAGTACGATTATCATTGGTTTTTTGTCGTCATTATAGGAAGCTGCAAATATAATTGAGGCATATGAATCCATAGTCACCTGGTCGCGACCGTCAACGATAATTTAGTCGGATTTTTGTTTCATGAACAGTACTACCATTGAATAAGAATGGGATAGAGTACCGTTAACATATTATGTATTCCTAGTGCTATTCTATTATAAATGGCAAACACCTGTCATTCTCCATCGGCATGACTGATAAATGTTAGTCAGCTATCCACATTTTATGAATTGGTACTAGAGTTCTTTCAGTAATGTATTCATTATTTTTGATCTGAAATAATGACATATTTCTTATTCAGCAAGTCAAGTAATTTTCATTAAACTTTTCTAGAATTTATTATAAAAATTTTAATATCTACAGCATTTCAGATTTTTATACTTGATAATATATCATAGCCTTTAAACAAAAATATATCAAAAGGGTAAAAAATAAATCTATTATGCTAGGGAGAAAAATGGTTGTTTTTAAAACTTTTTATTCGCCAAGGGAGAGCTAGGAGAGAATATTATATTTTTACAACTTTCATTTTCAGATATTTTTCTCTCTCTAAGATTGAAAATATTGATTTGCGAGAAAGGGTTGTTATCATTTTGAACAGAAAACCTAATTTTTTTTAAGAAAATGTTGAATACTTACCGGAATATTAGGAAAGAAATTCCGAAATATTTGCAATATAATGTAGCAACTGCAGTATATTCAATATTCATTTGAAAAATATAATATATATATAAAAAAAATATTGAAATTTAAATGAAATATAAAACGACATAATATAATATATACTATATTTTTAAATATATCGAGAACATAACAAATTATTGATTACAGACGTTCACAACATGACGTTTAAAATGAAAATATCATGTTGATCAAATTTTATACTATATATAATATAGCATCATATAAATCGTCAGATGTTCGAATTTAGAACTAGCTCATAACAGTATACAAAATATTGAACGATATGTCAAATGCTACGAGTAGCATGTGGCGCCCTCACTCTGTGGACAACTTATACTGGTGGATCTATAACTGGATGGATAGAGAAACATGCGTTTTGATCCAACCGTTGTCTATTTCATTGATTTTAAAAAAATCAAGTGAAAACCGTATATTTTTTAGCGGATTTATATGTGGATGTATAGGGGAACGTGCGTCTAGATCCAACAGTTGTCTATTTCATTCATTTGAAAAAAAATCAAATGGAAACATTATATGTCTTTATTCTGTATATCTGTCCATATTTTATTTTCGGATTTTACTGGGACGAAGCGTGCAATAAAATCACAAGACTTAGTAAATTTAATTAATATTCACTCAATCAGAATAATATTATTAATACTATCGACCGAATGTACTTGATGGAATTTGAATTTAAATTTTGTACTATTCCAGTTAAGTCGTTTAAACGACTTAAATGGAATAGTACAAAACTACTAGCATAGTACAAATAGTACAAATCGATTAGAATAATATTACATAATGGAACAAAAAAAGTGTAGTAGAAGTATTTGCTTAAATTGTGGACAGGTAAAGCTTTATCTTTCTAAATTAAATCACTGGAATCTTGTGTTTTATTTCAGTCTACAATGTCATTCTAGTTTTCTCATTCTGTTTTATATAATAGTCTATCCAAGGATAAGAAAGACCAAATATACCGCACTGCGTCACTTGGAATTCATTCCTTGTACTAATTGAGAGCAACAAATTAGAAACGTGGATATCAAAGTAACTATTTTGGCCTGGATAGTTTTGGGGAAGGTATATACCCTTTGAATATACGCAATAGCTAGGTGGTAGTAATTATGTATGTTGGTTTATTACAAGTTATTTGTATTTTGACTTGAGTAAATGAAAAAACTTTTATGTAGTAATAAATACCTAGTATAATGATACCTTAACTTAAGTAGTCTGTATTTGTTATTAATTTAAAGAAAATGCGATTTCATCGCACTGATTATACGAGGGTGGGTCAATAAGTCCTTAGAAAAGCCGACAGGTGGCGCGACTAGTACTGTAAGCGGTTTGTTTTCATGCAGCGGCACTACCGATTCAGTATGCTGCGAAGTTTCAATCAGATTGGTCGGGTTGTTGTGTGTTTCTCGTACATTTAAAAAAAAAATTTGCTTGTGGAAAATGGAAAAATGGAAAATGGAGAAAATTGAGTTTAGAGCTGTTATTAAACATTTTAATATAAAAGGGTTAACAGCAAAGGAAATAAAAAATGAGTTGGATTTAGTTCACGGCATATCTGCTCCTTCACTTGCAACTATTTATAACTGGTTAAATGAATTTAAACGTGGTCGTACATCAACAAAGGATGAACCACGCTCAGGACGTCTTGTAGAGGTGACTACACCAGAAATGATCAATAAAATCCACGATATGGTGTCAAGTGACCGAAGATTAAAGTTGAGTGAGATAATTGAGGTTACAGGGATCTCAAAAGGTAGCGTCATTTCTATTTTACATGACAAATTGGGCATGAAAAAAATTTCTGCAAGATGGGTGCCGCGTTTGCTCACAGTCGACAATAAACGCAATAAGGTGGTGGCCTCTAAAGCCCTGTTGTCGCTCATGCAACGCAATCCGGATGAATTTTTTCGTCGCTTTGTGACTGTAGATGAAACATGGATACACCACTATACTCCCGAGACGAAAGAACAGTCAAAGCAGTGGATTGCGAAGGCAAACCATGTCCAAAGAAGGTGAAAACCGTAAAATCAGCTGGTAAGGTTATGGCTACTGTATTTTGGGATGCACGTGAAATTATTTTCGTTGACTATTTGGAAAAAAGAAAAACAATAACAGGGGATTATTATGCATCTTTATTGGACCAGCTAAAAAACAAAATTGAAGAAAAACGGCCTCATTTAAACAGGAAAAAAATCCTCTTTCATCAGGACAATGCCCGTGTTCACACATGTTTACGATCAATGGCTAAAATTGAAGAATTAAAGTTCGAATTGGTCGACCACCCACCGTATTCGCCAGATTTAGCCCCCAGTGACTTTTTCCTTTTCCCAAACTTAAAAAAATGGCTAAGTGGACAACGTTTTTTTTCAAATGAAGAAGTCATCGATCGGACAAATGCTTATTTTGAGGACCTTCTGAAAACTTATTTTTCTGTCGGTTTAAAAAAAAATTGAGAAACGTCTAACCAAGTGTATTGAGCTCCAAGGAGATTATGTTGAGAAATAAAAAAAAAATACAAAAATAAAAACTGTTTTAATGCTTTTTTCTAAGGAATTATTGACCCACCCTCGTACCTTAATTAAATATATCTGGACAGGTTTTATTTAAAAAAAAAAAGACATTGATAAGTATAAATGTATATTTGTTGTATATTCTTTACTAGTTGAAAATGGTTTTCTGAGGCGGATATAACCGGTACAGTTATTTTTAATAAAAGTGGAATTAGTACAATAAAATTGCGTTTAATAATACAATCTATTTCCAGCATGAATTAACAGTTTAACACCATACAATAAATAGTCTATATTTATTTAAATATATTAAACAATAAAAAAACATACCTACTAATGAAGGGATGAAGTACATTTGGATGTTTAAATAAAGTATTTATGTACCTACATGAGAGCGAGTGTGTCATTTGCCCAAAAAGAACGCCTTCAAAACTACAATTTTTCAGCAAATTTTGTTTTTTTTTTATAAATTTCAGGTGTATATTATGAACAGTATGGTTGAAATGAGTTATTATTCCACTTTATTTATTCTCATTATTAATTCTATTAAACAAAATTACCGACAGCAAATCGTCTTTGATTATCTGCCTCTTCTGTTAAAAAGGGAGGTTATATATCACTCAGCAATGTTGCCGTATTTCAAATAATTCCAGTGTTACAAAATGTCAAATATAATATGTTTATTGGATTTTAGGACAAAAATTTAATATCAATAGAATTTTCGGTGCTCCGGGCAAAACCCCGTTGCTCCACTGCTCCGTGGTCCTGCTCCGAGCTCCGCTCCAACGCTCTGGTTATGAATAAGCTCAAAATGTGAACTGGCACTGCAATATGTTAGGTACCTCAAATTAAAAAAAATGTTGGTAGTACCTACTAGGTGGATACTTAATGTTCCACAAAATCATATATTATCTATGGCACACTGACTAGTTAATTTTTTCCGAATGTATAAGTGAACACTTAGTTAAATGAATACAATTTCAAAAATAAATTTACACGGAATAAGTGAAAATTAATTTCCCAAAAATGTGTAAATAATGGGTGTGTTTAAATATTTTGGGAAATTTGCATAACTACTATGCAGGAAGATGTGATAAAAATAATGAATTAGCAAGCAGCGCCTAGTTTAATCACAATCCAAGACTGAAGTGTACTAAATAACCATGTACATAATATTTACATAAAAACTACAAAGTGATAAAAGTTGACGTCATAATATATAAATTTAATCAAATTATTCCCTTAACACGTACCTGCATTTATAGTACATTGTAGGATGTAAATACTATTAAGGCTATACCTCAGTTGAGGCATAGTCTAAAAAGATCGTGGCTAGGCGATGCGCGGATTGTGAAAATGACGCGAGCCGAACGAAATATAATTTGTCATATAAATCCAACATGCGTCCATTTAATGTTCTGTTTATTGTTCTATTAGTAACAATAATAATATATTCATTAACATGTTTCCTTTTTCAAGTAAATGGGTAACGTTTTTTAGTCATCGTTATACTATTTAAGAATTAATACCCCGTCGCCATCGCGAAACAAATTGACGTGTTCACAGCTCGACGTTCGCTCTCCGATTGCCAGCGAGGCCAAAATTTCGTCGCACCTATAGTTGAAAATTATTTGCCGTTTCACTGAAGTACCGTCTTAACAACACAATAATTTTTCGACATGTTATGTGAGACCATGTAGGTAGTACCTACTGTGTTTATGGAATATTTGACTAAAAATGCCCTCTTAATTATTTTAAACTTTACATATTTTGTTAGTAAGTAAGGTAATTAATATTCCTTGATTTAATACACAAAAACCGATAGTCAATAATAACGCAATTTGATAATCATTTAATGCATGACCTACTAGTTTAAATTGTGGTCATTAGATAGGAGGCTCGTACCATAATTGGTTAATGCACGGATTGGCGCGACACCATTGGTTATACGGGTTCAAATCCCGTAGAGTTTCGTATTTCTTTCAAACATGATTTTTTCTAGTGGGTATATATCTGAGGTGTTTTCAAGTTATGTATGTTTAATTTTATCATTATTTTTGAACACTTCCACAGCCATAATGTTATTGTATCCCCTGAAACATGATTTTCATGCTAACCCTGTCTGCTCTGACGACAATGTCTCACTAAATATATTTCTCATAAAGAAAAAAAAAACATCCTTTTTGTTACATCATGGATAATTGTATATATGTCATACTTAATATCATGAGTTAAGTATTATATAAAAAGAATAATCTTATCCCTTAGCGGTAAGTGGTTTTTATTATATAATAACAACGAAAAAAAACAACATGTGAAAATTACTTAGTTAACGCATTGCACATGGTAATAAACTGAATTTTATAACCCAGCAATGATATTAAAATATATTGTTATCTTTACATACATTTTCTTTTTGATGGAGGCAATTTTATGATCGAAAGATATTTTCCTGCGGCATATAATATTGCAGTAAATGTTTTTCGGCGAAAGCTTTCTCTCACTCGAGAATGGTTATTGTGATATCGATAGACGGAAAATGTATTTTATCTCTCGATTCTAATAAACGACTAATCGTAAACATGAGAAAATTGCAATATGTTTTCCTTCAAAGAAAAGCTTTTTTCAAGATATTAGTAATTAAAATTATAGTTTACTGTATATAAGCGTGGCAAAGGGTGGATGTAGACTGTTAATATCCGATATAAACAATAGTGCCTAATCCAAGCCATAGTAGATAATAGTAAAAAAATATTCGTTTATTTATAAAATATCTAAAATTATGCCACTAAGCCATAAATCATTTAAGATATTTTATAGATAGAAGAATATTTCTTATCGATTACGTTTTGGTTGAGGCAGGGTTTACGGGCCCACATGCGCCACGTAGGTCAAAATGGAGATTTTATGGTATTTTCAGAGCATATGCCTGGACATTTTATTATTCAAAAAATGGGCACGATTAACACATTTGAAGATAATTCTAAATATATCCATTATAAGCTATGTCTTTGACCATGCAAATATGATAAAATATCCTACGAATAATGATTGTTTTATGTTTAAAATAAATATACAGGATAATAAGGCTTCAAAATTATATAAATAGATTATCTACAACGTTTAAAGAATGTCCAGGCTTATGCTCTGAAAATACCATACAATCTCCATTTTGACCTACGTGGAGCATATGGGCAGTTAATGAATTCAAAAAAAAACTAACCAACTACATCTGTAATAATGGATTCTTAATTCAACAGAAACAAATAAGAATGACTGAAAAGATGTGCACTATTTTTGTTGGATCGTCCATAGCACACCTAAACTATTATGGTTTGGTCTTGGCAGAGTTTGATTCAAATTTAAAAACTAACTAGCACAATCTGTAAATTGTATTCTAATTTCAATGGAAACACGTGAATATAACCGACATAGTTTAGTGTGCACTATGTATGTCGGATCTTAACAGCCTACCTCCATCCTTCGCCAATGGTATGTAGACCTTTATTAACATAATTAAAATAAAATGTAAATTACTTTCATTATTACGTAGTTAAATAAAAGTGAGTGTGTCAAGCAAAAAGGAAGTCAGGCTGTTCTTTAAATTTTCAAATTATCACGTATGCCAATAGTGAACATAATATAAAATACATAAACAAGTCAAGTTCAGTATTAAAAAGCATGCTTAAGTAGATTGCTTAATGCCAATAATCTATTAGGCAAAGCTCTAATTAACTTATTTGCGATATTCAGATAAATTAATGTAATAGTTACAAGGCATGCGACCTAACAAAGAAATTACGAGACACTTAATTGAATAAAATTAATATTTTAATCAATAATTAAGTATGTATCTAAAAATAATGAAAGTACTGTTCGGTTATCAGGAATACAGCGGAAAAAACATTTTGAAAATACCTGATATACTGGATTATTTGTTGGTTTGGGTTAGTTTAGGTTAGGTTAGGTTGGGTTAGGTTAGGTTAGGTTAAGTTAGATTAGGTTTGGTTAGGTTAACCTAACAAATAATCCAGTTTATCGGCTATTTTCAAAATGTGTTATCCGCTGTATTCCTGATAACCGAACATGAGAAGAAAAACAATTATTTTATAACTAGAACAAATTAATTGTAATGTCGTTTAATATTTTATATATACTATATATATAGCATGCTGTTACTGGATTGTAAGCACTACTGTCAAACGATTATGAGAGTATCTATCATATTTTGTTTTCTTTCGCGACCCTATTAAAACAAACGATTCCTTTATTTTTGCGTCAGTTGATTTTTCAAATTTAGGATATAAGTTTATCTATTCGTTCCCTACACATTTGCGTAATGTTTTCTATCATACGTTACAGATAAATCAAGACAAATATAATTAAGTATATAAGTCAGGTAATTCAAAGTTTACATAAAAATAACTGTTACGAAATGAGCGTCCTCGAAGATCAAATTTAGATCATTATACCCCGTTTATACGTGCATCGATTTACTGCGGACAGTACGTATTATCGTGGCCATAATTTAAAAAATCACGTGTAAACACGTCCTATCGTGAAAATTGCAAGATTGACTCATTTCAAGGTGAACCGATTTTCAGGACCTGCCAAATAGTACCAAACAATGATAACATCACGTTTTGCTAACTCTTGACCAATGAGATTGGCGAGACAGTCAGCACTTTTACGTGTAAACAGTTATTATCGCGATAGTTTAATATACACACCATTGGTGCAAATAAATCCATGCAAGTAGTGTGCAGGCGCTATTATCTATTATTCCTCTTATTCATTTTATCTTATTTTTTACTGTGTCCACCATCACTTTATTCGTATAACATGTCAATATTATTAGTGTAAAGACACAGCTGGGGATAGTCAACTGGGAAGAGAGAGCGCTGGACAGAGATGCCTGGAGAAACGTTGTGCAGTCGGCCATGGACCTGAACGGCCCCTAGCGCCAGTTTAATAATAATAATAAAGACACTGTCATCATTGAAATAAAACATGAAATGTAATAATTTATTCCATATAATTCGCTCTGAAACGGTTCGTCAAGGATATTTCTTTAATAAGGACTTCGATAGGGATTTGTCAACGTAACCATACAAAAAATATAACAGGTGTTTATGTCAACAATTGATAAGAAATATATTTTTTAAAGATATAAATACATTAATAAATAAATTCAATAACCTATGAAAATTCTCTTTTCCAAATCTAATCTTATCTTTAAATTATCTAATCTCGATTATATATTTATATGTAATTTAATTATCTTATCTTCTAAATTTTATATAGGTATAAATGACAGTTAAGAGTATATTTATGTGTCATTTGAGAATATAATATTGAAGCGAATTGATGTGAATTGTAAATGGTCGTATCTCTATTATAACGCTACACAAATCTTTTTAAATAATTATAATTAGGCATTGTGTATTTTATATTTTATTTTAAAAGATCGATTTTTTATGGGAAATAATTTTTATTCGTATGTAATTAAAATTCACTATTGTTACGGCGATGTTTTTGATTATTCTTTAAGAGCAGGTACTATACAATTACATATTAAATATAAATAAATCTTTTTTCGCCAAATACAGTTAAAAAGCAAGATGATTTATACATGATTAGTAGGTATAAAATATTTTTGTTACACAATTAATTTAAAAAGATTGATAAAAGAAACAATTACAAATTTATGAGTTTTCCGAAAGTCTCACAAATATGTTGAATACTCATAAATTTGCGATTCCAAATATAATATATAGCTTTAAAGTTTTTATGAAACCACTAGATTATTTGACAACTAAATAAAGTAAGTAGGTAAGTTTGTGTTTTTTAATGAATTTAAAAGATGTTTTTTTTATCGATGCACCTAAAAAATGTCCTGACTAATGCTAATAATGATAAATATTCAACAAAAAAGACAATCCGATTGTACCAAAAACTTTTCCTCGGAAGACCTAAATATTTCCCACATTTTTTTTTTCTGAAGATGTCTAAAATTGACAAAATAAAGTGAGTATTTGTTGAGTATAACAATATTTCATTTTAAAGAAATATATATATATATTTTTTTTTGTCAAATAGTTATTTTTTCATCCCGTTTCTTATACTTCAACAAAACAGGTGCAAAACATAACGGTAAAAAGAAAAATATTTCTTTAAAGTAAGTACCTAATTAATGCATTTTGGACAATTATAATTAGATATTCATAGTATATATTGTTCAATTTTGTAGTAAGATGGCAAAACAAATGATATGTCCGTTTTTTCTAAATTATTCAGGCGAGCAATTTTAAACTTTGAAAGAAATTCAAACAATGAAAATCTCACATATTGATACAGCTTATTTCTCCCAACCTATAAGACCTAGACATACCATATTTTGATATCTTGTAGATCTCACTAAGACAAGTCTGAAGCTGATATACATATCTAAATTTACAAAAAAACGGACATATCATGTTTTGCCATCTTACTACAGAGTTGATAATTAGAAATTATCGTGTTTTTTTTTTAACAAATTTAAAATATTTGAATTTATTACTCGTATATTTCGAAATTTAAATCATATATAAAAATAAATGTGAGCGCTGAGGATAATCAACTGACAAAAAATAGCGGAAGACCGAGCAGAATGCAGAAGTTTTCTTTGATGTATGAAGTATGACCAAGAAAATAAAATAAGATATCTCTAAACATTTTCAAAGACCCTCTCTTACAGAACGATTTAAAAAAAGAATGAAATACAAAAGTGGTGAATAAAGTTTTACGAGGGAAATATTGCAACGTGAGAAAATAGAAAGATATTATCGCTGTGATGTTATTACTACAATAGGGTTGGTAATATTGTAGACCAGAAGCATATTCAGGTGGTTTTCAGTAGTTGGATCACGTATTCCCTGCCTTGTCTGGCTTGGGGTTACGGTCAATAGTTTATTAATTTAATGCAACGGTGAACTTGCATATTATACGGTAGTGTTATTTTGAGCGTGTTCTAAAATCAAATTATTGTTGCTCTATTAAAAATGCATTGTAGTTTGTTAAAAAATGCTTATTATTTTTATAATGGTGGACGATTTTTAATTTGAAATAGGTACCTAGTTATCAAACGTTTAATACGTCACATATCTATTTTTTAACATAACATTTAAATAACTTGCAACATTTTCCAATATAAAATAAGTAATTCATGATAATTTAAAAAAAATATTTATCATTTAGGTATAGTAAACTTACTAAAGCTCACGTATGAGTGAAACAAGTCTCGTAAAACAATCGATATAATATTATGTGTTAGGTATTAGGGATTGCAATACCGGTATTCTGGAAACCGGAATCCCGCTATTTATTAATACCGAATTACCGATACTAAATACTATATTTCAAATAACTGAATCAACCGATGAAACTGGAATAATAACAAAACATCCCTACGTATTTATTTTGTGCTGAAAACCCCTCGACATGATTTTGGATGAATTTTGGAAAAAGCTAATAAAAGCCTGTCGATGACGGTATCTGGAAGGAGAGTTATTTCATGTTG
Organism: Rhyacophila brunnea; assembly: GCF_057557595.1. Classification (NCBI taxonomy): domain Eukaryota; kingdom Metazoa; phylum Arthropoda; class Insecta; order Trichoptera; family Rhyacophilidae; genus Rhyacophila; species Rhyacophila brunnea. The sequence goes on along the minus strand of NW_028232827.1, from coordinate 37,390,762 downwards.
TGTAGAAAAATTGACGACACTGATAAAAAATAGGGTGGTGTGGAAGAATAATTGTATTGATATGTTTGTACCGAATACCGGTATTTAATGTGTAATATCGAAAAAACCGGTATTGATATTTTTATTTGGTATTGCATACCCTAGTAGATATCGAGTGATAAACTGATTTCATAAATTAGACGTAGGTTCAATTTATTTTTACATTAGATAAATATTACCATATTATGCGATTATGTTTAGTGCCTGACAATGCCAAAAGGCGAAATCCAGGTCGCTAAAAACGATTCAGATTGGATATTATAAAACAAGATTATAATTTAAATTCAAATACCCTCAGTCGATAGTAAATGTTAACAGTGACGGGCTTAGGGACGTAGAGGCCCGAAGCATCGATTAATTTTGACCTCCCCCTTTCGATAAAAAATATACACAAAAAAATCACGTGTTCATAATAATATTCAGTTTTTTTCTGTAAAATACTTATCTGTTGGAGTAAGTATGTTAAAGGTCCTTTAGGTGCTACTTGCAGGGATTATAATCAGTTTGTGAGAAATACGCGTTCTGTTTTTTAATTTGGATTTAATTTATTAATTGTAGGTATAACCGGTTAGAACTGTTTTTAGCTTCTTTTTAAATCTTCTGACGAATCGACTGCGTCATCTGCCTGAAATAAAATTGTCGCTGAGGAGTATAAACATATAACAATTGTTGCTTGTTTATAATTATTGTTCACCAGCATCCAACAAGACTCATTATTAGTACATAATATTATAAATTATAACAAAAACAATCCAACAGTATATACGTGGAATCAAATGTTATATAATATAATTATAGTATGTACGTACCAATAATAAACAATTACACATGCTAAAATACCAGGAAACACACAACACGTAGCAGGTAGAGTTCGTACACAATGTTTGAAGGATGCTGTTTCTTGTGTACTTTGTTTTTCAAGCAATGCTGCTTCTGACAAATTGCCAGTGATTGGAGTAATGGCCAAGACCCAACAGTTTCACGAAAAAGAAAAGGGATATAAAAAATTTATAGCTGTTACAAGCGGTTTTGAAAACACAGTGAAGATTTACACTTTAGACAAGGTTTATAAAGCAACTCGATGCGATAAAAATGATATACTTAGAGAGTTTATTTGCTCCGCCAAAGCTTCTAAAATTTTCAATGATATTTTGAAGCATTTTTTAAATTATAAATCTAATATTTATAACACAAAAAAAATGAAAATTTGTATGAATCTATTTTTTTTTCAAAAACCTACATTGCAATGGTGGAGGAAATCATTTTAAAATGAATCGTATAATTTCAAAAGTTCTTAACTAACCTAACTGACAAGTTTGCAAAACTAAAAATCTAGTTCGGTTTGAAAATTATTAGAAAAATGAGTTATTTTAAAACATTATTCACCAATTGAAGACAAATCAAAGCGTCAAACTGGTGTCGCTTGTGCTTGGTTTTTTTGTTGTAATCGTTTTTAAAACCATTAAAAATACCTGCATATTTAAAAAGACAATTATAAATTGAAAATTTTCAACAACTACACCAAAATAAATATTTCAATTAAATATATCGTCACTGTTCTGGCAGAAGACACTAATTTGAAAAAATGACATATTGAGTTAGTTATACCAAAATGTTCCTTATTTCAAACTTTACCGTCTGGAAACATTCTTAATAAATAAACAGTTTTTATTTAAAAGTCATCCTTTTTACGATTACTTAATAAACTCTTATGGTAGACCATTTCAAACATTTTAACAACTTCAAAGTCAAATTACTCAAAACTAGTATTCTCCAGTTAGTGTGTTCTGCCAGAACAGAGACGATATTATGTATTAAAAAAAAGTTGTAGATGTTTCAGTAGATTTTTGTCAAATTGACTACATGTCAAAATTAAGTGTGGCTGTTTTTTCCCGTAAAATTTATTCTTAATTGGGTTAACTCAGCGCTCGAAATGGAAAACTTTACGAACCGGAGCGCTCGATGATTTTACGAAAATATTAACATAGTTATCTAAATTTATGAGTATTTTATAAAAATAAGTGTTAGGTTTTTTTGTATTATGGCCGATCTAACTCAGACAGTCAAATTATTTTCCTACGAGATTTTATTAATCGGAACGGCGCTCCGGTGCGTTCCGGTCCATTTCGAGCCCTGGGTTAACTCCGACTCTAACCAATATCAATGCCAAAACAAAATATTTTATCACGTGACCTAAGTTTCTTCAGTACATTGAAGTGTTATAATCAATTACAACAGTAAAGTTAGTTTCAATTTATATCAACTCTCAATTTGTAGGTTATAACCACCAATTAAAAGATTTGCAATACAATTTAAGGTGACAGTTATTTTTACAATTATGCAAATTTCACTTACAACATTAAATTATTAGTTATGTTGAAACAATGGGATTAAAATGTTGTAAGTATTTTTATTATATTTATTTACAATTTACATTCCCTTAGTTTTGCAACGATTGTGTTTCATGTCATAGTATTTTTGTTTACTATGCCATTAAAAACTTGCAGTTTATTAATCAAAATCAAGAACGAGTATTTCTTAAAGAATCTGTTACGATATTTTTTCGGGTCTATATGCTCCAGAAGCGAAGGTTGGAGGTAGGCTGTTAAGATCCGCCATAAAAGTGCACATTAAACTTTGTTATTCATATGTAACTAAGACTACAAATTACAGATGGTATTGGTTAGTTTAAAAAAAATCAATAATTAAACCCTGTCTAGATCAAACCATAATTGTTTTGATATATTTTGGGCGATTCGATAATATTGTGCAAACTTTTTTATTCATACTTATTTGTATTCGTTGGATTAAGAATACATATTACACATATTATTAGTTGATTTTATTTCATTAAGCCCTGCCTAAACAAAACTATAATAGAGAAAAAATATTGTTATATCTATAAAATATTCAAAGTTATGTATGATTTAATTGCATAAATTTATATATTTTATAGATAGACGAGTATTTTTTTTACTATTATCGATTAAGGCTTGGTTTCGCAGAGTTTAATTGAATTTTAAAACTAACCAATATTATCTGTAAATTGTAGTCTTATTTTAATAAAAACAAATACGCATGATTGACAAAGTTTAGTGTGCACCATTTATGGCGGATCTTAACAGCCTACCTCCCCCCTCGCGTCTGATGTGCTCCATCCAAGAGTAGATATAGTAACAAAAATAATAACTTTCCTATTCGCACAACTATTTGATAAAAAATATGGTAATATTGCAAAGACTATACAAATTTTCCAACGATAAGTTATCATCGAAAAACTGTCAACGTAAAAAGCTTTTCAGTAAGCAGGTAACCTAAAGGTAAAATATTCTCAGTAATAAATAGAGTAGAGGAGATTTCCTTTGTCTCTTACCGCGTTTAAACAGGATTTGAAAATCTTTGTGATAGAGCGACTGCGATTCGAATAATAGGCGACCCACTACTTCAACTGAAACTGGGGTTGTTTCAGAATATCTTAGTATGTTACTGCGATAATAATAGCCTAATAGGTACTGAAAATATACAATACCTATATTATATGCATATTTCTCTACAAGATAAGCAATTTGTCATTAATTTTGACAGTTCAAGGCCAATAAAAGTTATGGAAATTGTATAAATACGCGTAGGTAGGTATTATAATGTTTTGTCCACCGGAATTCGCAGTCTTTAGAATTTATTTTCCGCAAATCAAACCGAATACGGATAAAGAGAAACAAATTATTGCAAACTTTCATTTGGTTATGTAATATAGTATATTATATATCAATTTTTCAGAGTGTTTAAGACTGTTATTTTACGTTTCACGTAAAAGTGGGGCGACTCTGTTTGGTAGGCCATGTTTCAAAAAAGGAAGACACCCAACCATATAATGGACTTCTTTCCAATAGAACAGGAGAGAGAAAAAATGTGTGGGAAGTTTTTACGATAGTAAATTAAATGTGTAGAAAGAAACATGATATCTCGGATGATTACAGTGGAGAGAGCATACAGCAAATGATGAGTGGTGGAGACATTTCCTAAGGACCCATATTGGGTTGTAGTGATGATGATGAATTTTTGGAGTTCGACATTTAAAAACCATAGTAGTAAAGATAATTATAACAATATACTTTACTCACTACTGTAATCATAAAACATTTTTTTTAATAGCTATCATTTTTTTTATTAATAAAATTCACATTCGTGTGGTTGTTACCAAAAATTGTTAAGTCGATAATTTATGTATTTAGGTAACAACGGATTATGTGTCTATATACACATATGTATGCTGGGAAAAATAATCAAGGTGATCCAATATATACCACAAATAAATTAGCATTATGCCTGATTTTAGAGGACATGTCAAACTTCAAATTGTAATTTACTTCATAACATGATTTTGAGACTTACAAAATTTTGGCAGTAATCCCACGATATTTACGTTTTGTTGACATGAAGCTCCTCAGGAGGTAGTAAAATAGTAACTATTTAAGAATAGTACTTTCATAAACTTACCTAGAACAAAAGAAATAAAACAATATTAGTATTTAATTATATAAAAACACGTTTAATTATCTAATATTGTTTAAATAATATAAATTACTTTCGGAGAATTAATAGTAAGCATATATATGTTACACCGAATGTGCGAAATTAACTATTAGATGAAATGGGCAAAATTTTGGCTAATTCATGTAATAGTCAAGCCTGTTGCCTTATTCATGAATTAGGTAAATTTTCTGCTGAGTACATGAATTCGCCAGGGTATGGAATTCTTGAACTGTCAACATGACAGAAGAAAAAAGTAAATTTAATACGGATGGTTTTATTAGTTATAATTGGACATAATATAATATTATTATTATTAGGTTAGGTTAGGTTAGGTTTTGTAATTCTGAATTAAATTATTCAACTGAATTTCCATTTTGAGGTTAGCTATCAAGTGTCAACAAATTATCACAAACATTCAATCGACCATTGCACGTTTGATACCCAAGCACGAATCAAATCGCGAAAATACTTTTCAATAAAATTCTTCCGTTATCATATTATAGTTCTAGATTTTTTTTGCGCATAGTAAATGGATATGAACGTCATTGTAGTTATTGATTGGTATATTTTTATATTATAATCAATGACATTTGACACATTTGTTTAGTTTGATTAGTTGCAAAAAACACCACCGGAGCGCGACATCTATTTTGACCATAGATAATATATGTACATTTTGACCAATGCATGAGCATTTGATACATTTAGTTTAGTTGCAAAAAATACCACCGTAGCGCTACTATCTAATGTGTCCAATACATGAACTAGGCAGAAAAATTACTGCCGAATTCACGCACTCTTCAGATATTTTGTCTAATTCATGAATAAGGCAACGGGCTTGCATTTTTCATGATTTAGGCAAAATTTTGCCCATTTCATGTAATATTCAATTTCGCACATTCGGCGTAACATATATAATTTTAAAAATATATAAAATTAATTCTTATTTCTAACTTGCTATCTGATCTTTTTTCTATGGTGATGGACCCTGATAGCAATGGAGCAAAATGCAGTTGATGCATTCGAGATGTGCTGTTAGTTATCTAAACTTCGTATTTTTGGACAGCGCAGGACGAACCAGTTAATCATCCAGAGAATGGCTCTCGACAATATATCAGAGACGCATTCTGCAGGTTTTTTACATATTATTTGGCACATCAGATCTGGAGACTGGTGGTTTTAGGCAAATTCCGGGAAAGGCGAAACAGAGTGACCAAGTATAATAGGCATGGCCCCCACACTAGGGGGGGCTGACAGGGCTCTAGCCTAAGGGCCCAGGCTCAGAGGGGCCCGGCGTCGCTGGTCAACCAGATAAAATGAGATAATCTTAAATTTGATCTAATAATAAATTATTTCGCGCAATTTCACTTCAAGATTCTTACCATTTTAAAATATATGGTTGTGTGATACAATTGTTGGTTGTTGCATATTGAACATAGTTATTTAATTTTATATGTTTTTTATAAAAATAAGTGTGTTCGATTTTTGTTATATGGCCTTTCTAGCTCAGACGGTTGAATAAATTGTTTCACGAGACGGAGCGATAGTTATGGGGATTTTATGAACAGGAACGACGCTCCGGTCGATTTCGAGCCCTGAGAACACTATTTGGAAAATGTCACTGTAGAGCATCAGACCGTCTTTAACCTTAGCGATAGGTAGGGGGGCCTGCCAAAGATCCTGGCCTGGGGGCCCGTTTCAAGATGTGGGGGCCATGATAGTAGGTTACTGGAGGCAGTACGCTACTTCATTCACTCTGCCCTGAGAGAAGCAGAACACTGAAAGCGGTGGAGAATCTTGGTTGCTCAAAAGATGGCTGAATTTTAGGGCAGTTACGATCCTCAGCCAAATGAAAACATATATTGCTATAACAAGTTTTAAACTCGGTATTGCGCCGATGATTATAATACAAAATATATTATTTATAAGTAAAAACTTATTTACTGATCTGGCTTTATCATTACGTATATTCAGTCGAGCGTAACTATCGAAAATGATTCATTGGATACATCAAGTCAAGTGGACAGAGATTAAGGTACTCAAAAACCAATTTACCCTCTTACTAATTCTTTTATCACGCCGGTAAATTGCGCCATCTAACAATATAATTAGCGAATTAGGATCCGCTTATCAAAATAATATTATGGCTGTATGAGACATTATTTTTTTTATTTATTAATTATGTACAGTTGTTTCATGTCTCTATGGTTATATATATAATGCACAAAGTAATTCAATAATTTTAGAACTGTGCGTAAACCATAATTGGAAAACACGTGACAGTCATGTGGATTGTCAAACTCAAACAGGCGATAGAACATACTATCATTTGATATAGATAAATCCTCGACTGTCCCAATAGCGATGAATGGGGTTACGCTATAAATTAAATAATAAAATAATACTTTTTGTTAGAGACGCCACTGATCTAATAAAACAGCGACATAATAACGATATCGATCGACAATCACATAAACACGGTCATATTGATTTTAAGTGCCATACCACTTGCTGATGGTCGTAAACGACGCTTATGCCATTCATGGCAACATTAATAATTCACAAGAGAGAAGGAAGTGAAGAAAGGAATACCTCCTTATACAATTTTGTTATTTTAGTGTAAACTTGGGCACTTTTTACATTTGTTGTGAATTGAATTATTTTTATTCTTTGAGAACGATGATTTAAAAAAATAATATTTGCAACACATAGCCAGATACTTAAATGCCATTCATAGACTGAAACCCCATGTAGTTTTGAACCGTGTGCCAGATTATGATGTGTGATTAATTAAGCCGGCTCTCACATCAAAACTCGTTTCGCCTACAACGTGTCAAATACGTCGATGTGACGTCATCGTTATTCACAAAACACACGTTGCCAAATGGAGCTCGGTGGATTGGTCAAATGCGATTGTTTCGTTTGAAAAAAACATCTACTATTGCAATCGATAAGTTGCATGGTTCTCGGGCTCCGAGTCGAAGTCGCATACAAACAGCTACGAAATGGTCATTCCTATACCGGCTCGCCGATCGCCGCATTCAGATATCTATACTATACGTTGCGAAGGCTACACGCGACTGTCGCTAGGTAGATGTGCGTGGTCTTCACAAGCAACACTGGATCGCCGTTCTCAGAAGGTTTTATTTATGGCTGTGCGGCACACGAGGCGAGTTTAGATGTGAGAGCCAACTTACTGTTCATGGAAATATATTTTCACAAAGTACATTATAAGCATCTGATCGTTTATGTTTATACGAGTACCTAATTTAATCTTTGGTCTTGGCGACCTTTTTTCAGCTTCGCATTAAATACCATACTCTTACACTTGCAAACGTAGTGAAAATATATTTTCATAAACAGAAATCATAAGTTTAGTATGGCATACGGTTCTAAACCGCATACGGTTTCAGTCTATGGTTGGCCTTTTATATATGGATTTTTTAAATTAGTTTATACGTAATCTATATCAGAAGTCAAGGTACTGTTTGTGTCACATAAATTATATTAAAGCCCATCTCCTCTTCACTTGAAAATAAGCCAAAACGATTGCTCTTAAAATAAGTTTGATAGAAAAATATCAGCAGTGAATTATTATACAACGATTTAAAATATGAAAAAAGCCGATGATACTGTGCTGATCTCTGATAGTTTAAAGAGTTTACATCAACTAGTAGAAAAGGTTACTGAGGTCAGTAATTCTTATGGTTTAAAAATGAACCTCAAGAAAACAAAACTATTACTAGTATCAAAAATAGCGACACCAGACACCGACACAAATTTTGACATTAACAGCGAACCAATCGAACGTGTGACCCATTATAAATATTTAAGTACATGGGTCAATGAGAAATGAGACCAGTCTCAGGAAATAAAAGCTAGAATTGAGATCGCAAAGAGCGCCTTTCTCAAAATGAGACGCCTCCTTAGCAATCGAGATCTTAACCTAGGTCTGAGACTGCGTACGGTACGTTGTTATATTTTCTCAATTCTTTTCTATGGTATGGAAGTATGGACGCTAAACCAAGAGATGTCACGGAGACTTGAAGCTTTCGAGATGTGGCTATATAGACGCATCCTCAAAATTCCTTGGGCTGACCGGTTGACAAATGTTTAAGTTCTCAATCGTAACAAAACCAGGAAACTACAGTACCTCAGCCACATTATGAGAGGACAAAAATACAGCATTCCTCAACTTGTCATTCAAGGAAAGATCAATGGGAAGCGTAGCAGAGGACGGTGCTGCATTCCGTGGCTTAAGAACCTCCATGATTGGTACGAGTGCAGCTCCACTGAACTGTTCCGGGTAGCAGACGACAAAGATAATATCGCCTTGATGGTGGCCGACCTCCGCTAGGGGATGGCACAATAAGAAGAAGAAGATTTAAAATAAACAAAAAAATATTTATTTCGGTAAAGAAATTAAAGGTCTTTCCTAATAGGGGCATATTATGAGCCTCCACAGAGTGGGGGTTATACTATCAGATTTACGAGGAATATTTTTTGTCGTATATAAAAATACTGAATAGTAATAAAAAATAAAAAAAAATACCATCATGATTCCTACAAATTCATACAGACACATTATTTTTAATAGTAACATACCACGAGGTTAATGACAATTGTAGCTAAACAGCATTGTAGTAGTAGTGAAACAATCAAACACCCAGGATTTGAGAAATCGCTTAAATATAATGACCTCATAAGAAATCGAGCTCAGAGCTTCCGGACAAAAGACCGGGACTATGAGAGTCACCATTGGTAGTCAGCTGTTGGTATTAATAAATATGCACAGAATCGGTCGATAAAATGGCCAAACAATATGCTATCTCTAAAAATAAGGTTTTCGTGTCTCTTTTTAATCTAATCGAACCAATAAACATTATCGTTTCGCCCTTTTTGATTGCCGCCCCAGCCGGCCGACACGGTAGTAAAGTGGGAAAAAGCCCAAGTCCACTTTTGGCTTTGGAAATTATTAGGCTTCAAGTGCCGGCTGTTTCGACGATTTATTGCCACAGATTTGTCATACAGCGTTTACCGTCGTACGCAATATCTATCTATAGCAGGGGAGGGCAAAGTGCGGCCCGCCGGGTATTTTTTTGCGGCCCGCCATCATTAATTGTACTTCTGATTACGAATAACTTTTTTTATATTTAAAAAAAAACATTGACAATAGATTAAAATTTGAAGAATTTTTTGTTTCGTAAATGTAATATCTCAGTACGTCTTCCTTGCGTCTCGTCTCACACTATGTAACCACTATTTTCTACGTTGAACATCGATTTCAATAGATATTGATAGTGTACCGACAGACCTACAACTTGAGATTATTGATGTGCAGTGTGACACTGATGTAAGAGAATTGCGCCGTCGTGAAGAAATCTCCAAATTTTACAATGCCCTTAATTCAGACAAATTCGACCAACTTAAAGATTATGCAAGAAAAATGTGCGTTATTTTTGGATCAACCTATATATGTGAACAAACATTTTCGATCTTGAACCGCAATAAAAAATCTTTACAATCAAATATCTCCTTTACCCATTTACAAGCAGTTTTGAGAATATCAACTACAAAATTAACACCCGAAAAAAAAATGTTTAAACAGTTTCATTCTTCTCATAAATTTTTTTGTAATGTTTATTTTTCGTGGTAATAAATAGTGTATATCTAAACATGATATTTTACTTGCGGCCCGCCGCTCATTTTGAATTCTTGAATTTGGCCCTCCATCCAAAAAGTTTGCCCCCCCCTGATCTATAGCTACATACACAGGTGGATTTTATATATTTTTTTATTTTATATCCCTCTTCAAAATCTCTGAACGTTTTTTTTTTATGATTTTACCGAGGCTTTGACTGCGACTCGCTGTTATATCGCCTCTTCTCTTCTAGAAGGGGATCCGTCGATCAGGTCCTCACTCCTATTCTGTTAAATAACTTTCCAATTTTGCCTAGCTTTTCCGTCTTACCCACCGCCAGGACACCCTTCAATTCGTCGACATTCTCATAGATATCCACAATTCGCAGCTGTACTCTGTGAAGTTCATATTTAGGGCATTGTAGTGCTATATGTACAATGTTCTCTAAAACATGACATTCATCGCAGAGCTGCGATTCGCTTCTTCCCATGAGGATATCAAATCTTTTGCCCATTATGTGCCCTGTTCTTAGCCTCAGTATTAACTTAAGCTTATTCCTCGTCAAAGGAGACTCTACAAATCAGGGCACCTCTCATGGTGATGGTAGAACAGACTTGCTCCATTTTCCCTTTTCTAATGATGCCCTATGGTGAAAATCTATCCAAATACTTTGGCCCATTTTCTTTATAGCCTCATTCCAGTCCAGGTTTTCTGGTATCCACTGATATGGTACCCCTCAGAACTTTATAATTACTCGTTTTTTTTTTAATATATTTAAAAAAGCTTTTTTTAATCACCTCTGTAGCTCGATAGATCAGGGTGGGTATCGGCTTCATGAAACAAATCTTTCCACCTCTTTTGCAGTGGGTAGTTAAGCATATGGCAGTCATCGATAGCTTCATATAAGCAGTAAAGTTTTATACCCTTCTTGTCCTGAATAATTTTACTGGACATTTTCCTTTTCCTGAACGTGGTCGTTTACACGGTATATAGTATAACTTGGCAGTTTTTCCAATCTCCATCGATTGATTGGGAACTGAGCTGGAATGTTAGTATAACATAAACATGGACCCTATAAACCTAAACCAACCCGCCTCAGACCACAGTCAGTCTTAATCGAGCGAATAACGAGGCCCTACATTTGGGTATGAAGCATCAGCAGTTATTTACGCCTGGGAATGTCTGAGAATGAGATCACCACGCTCTCAAGTGAGCTTTGACGAGTTTAATGAAAGACGTAATTTAATAAAAAATGCCGTAGGAGAAAAAGGCACAGAAGACTTAACAAAAATAAATGAATTTATTGATATATAAGATACAAAAGACAGAGCTAAAACAATACAGGCAAAGAAAATGATGTGAAGATATCTTCACGTCCGCAATAAGACGCTGCAAAATTTTAAAATGCAATATAATTGGTCTTTTCTCTGAAATCTTAGTACAGACCGTAGTATTTAGCAATATTTTGTAATGTTATCTGAATTGTAAACATTGGTGACCAGTTGAACATCGTTGAGGCCGGAGGCGCTGACTGATTTTGAGACCTCCCCCCCATGATAACAAACCATAAATTCTAACTACCATCGACCTACTCAGTAAAAATAACAATGCATCTCTTTGCTAGAACGACGTCTTGCCACTAAAAATAAATATTATTGCTGAAGATGGCAGCGGTGGCGCATAATATTATTAACATATTGCTAAGATTTTTGATAATTTAATGACTGCTTTGAACTGTTTCGAGACCTCCTTTTCGAAGAATCGATTCTGTAAATATTCCGGTAATGGTTCATAGATTTGGAGCATGACTTTTCCTTTCAAAAATATTTCGGACTTAGCAGGGTCCTATTGGTGTAATTAAGCACATGTATTATGTTATATGAATGTTGAGAATTTTTTTTTAAGAAATAAAAATTAGGAAGTTATTTGCGGTTTACGCCACTAAATCAGTATTTTATCAAATTAAATAATATTCTAAATAATTGTGAACCAACGAAAGATCTTTCATTGTGTGGTTTTGCAATTAAAAATCAATACATATTTTTTTTAAATAGGTAGGTATGCCATATTTTTAAAATATCAATAAAACTTTAATAAACGATGTTTATTTTCCTGAAAAGTAATCACAAACGTAAACGGTACATGTTTTCAATAATTATTAATCCTCATTTTACATCTTTTTCATGTCAAATATACCTATTATCAATATAGATAGAATTTTAATTAATATTTTAGGCTAGTCAGATTTTGGAAGAGATAGAATGAAACTAAACACAATTAATAAAAGATGTCTCTACGATCGCTAATCTACTCTATATGGCTTTCAAATATGAAAACATGAATACTGAAGGTAAAAGGCAGAAAAGGTCTGGACGCTTTAACCCTTAAATGCATGATGGCAAACCTTTGATGTAGATACATAATATATAACTTTTATAATCAATCACGTTCATCAAAACATTCATTCAGAAAAAATCTCAAAATACATCATAATTTAGGGTACCTGATATTATGGGTATATATTATAGAAGGACGTAAGGTAGATGGTTTGTGAAATACAAAAGTATCATGATGCAATCAATCCACTTTTCGAATATTCACGTCATTCTTATAAAAATAATATATACAATCTAAAATGTATTAGGCACTCATAAAACAATTGCAGGCAGGTGTATATTGGTATATTATATTATAATCAATTAATGAAAATAGTTTTTTTAAATTATCATGGTAGTGGCAATGCCTTCTAAAATTTTCACGTTTTTAATACTACGCTTAAAATAATATCAATATTTCATATTTTAAAAAAATGTATTAGGCTCTCATAGACCCCTGCAGGTAGATTGTTTATGAAAAAATGGCAATGCGTTCTACAATTTGCACCTCTTTATTACTAAGCTTAAAATAATATTGATTTGCATATTTAAAAAAAATATATATTAGGCTCTTATAGACCCCCGCAGGTAGATTGTTTGTGAAAAATGGCAATGCCTTCTACAATTTTCTCCTATTTATTACTAAGCTCAAAATAATATTGATTTTCATATTTAAAAAAATGTATTAGGCTCTCATAAGACCCTGCAGATAGATTGTTTATGAAAAAATGACAATGACTTCTACAATTTTCACCTATTTATTACTAAGATTAAAATAATATTCATATTGCATATTTTTAAAAAATGTATCAAGCTCTCATAGAACCCTGCAGGTAGATTTTTTATGAAAAATGGCAATGCCTTCTATAATTTTTTCCTATTTATTACTAAGCTTAAAATAATATTGATTTGCCTATTTAAAAAAAATGTATTAAAACCCAATGCTTACGGGCCGCACAAAATTGTGTTTTTGCTAATTGCTTTTCAAATGCAAATTAACACTTTAATTAAACAATTAATTAAAAGAGCCCGTAAACATTGGGTTAAGCTCTCATAAGACCCTGCAGGTAGATTGTTTATGAAAAATGACAATCTCTTCTACAATTTTCACCTATTTATTATTAAGCTTAAAATAATATTCATATTGCATATTTAAAAAAAAATGTATCAGGGTCTCATAGAACCCTGCAGGTAGATTGTTTATGAAAAAATGGCAATACCTTCTACAATTTTCACCTATTTATTACTAAGCTTAAAGTAATATTGATATTCCATATTTAAATAAAAAGTATTAGGCTCTGATAAAATATAACTCATGGATAAGGTAGATTGTTTGTAAAAAAATATAAAATTATCATAATGTAATCCTACTTCAAAATATTCACTACATTCTTATCGATGCACTGGAAAATGTATTAGGCACTCATAAACTTATGTAGGTATATTGCTTTATAATCAATTAAAGAACATGGTTTTTGATTATTTTTTAATAGTACCTACATGGTTATGGCAATTTCTTTTAGAATTTTCGCATTCTTACTAAGTTTAAATAATGAATAATGCTATTTTCATACTAGAGGGCAACTAGGCAAATGTATTAGGTTCTCATAAAATCCCCGTAGAGTGTAGGTATTAGATGGTTTATGAAATACAAAAGTAAGTATCATGAAATTAAGCAAAATGAAAATATACAACTGTGTAATATTTGGAAAAGAATTCTGGGACCATAAATTATATTATTACTCTTGGTCTATGGTTTTAATAAAATTTATGTATCTAAAGAATTTATTATATACCTACTGGCGATGAAATACAGTATATATATGTATATACTGAACGAAGTAGGTACGTTTTTCAAATCAATGAGATATACGACGATTGGATCGGCTACGCAGTCATTCCATTTCTATGAATATCCAGATTTAGATACCTACACTGATTCTTCCATGGCCCTTTGACTTTATATTATAAAACACACTTTATATTGCATAATTTATAAAATAAACCAGTGGGCAGAAAATACTAGAAATGGTATTGGAATTTTGTTATTTCAATAGCCAGCAAATAATAAAAGAGATTTATCGAATTATTCAGTGTTCAATTAAAAGTACTGACGTAGGTTTCATTTATGTCGGATATTTGTTATCTTTGACATATTGTGTAATAAAGAGACTCTACTTTTCACATAAAATAATGTTATATATTATTTTACCATGGCTAGCCATTTTTAATATGGCGAGAGCTCTGTACCAACAAAGTGTCACTCTGCGGACCATTAATCAAAATCTTATGTGATAAAATGTCACGTACAATAATAGTTTATATTATGTTAGTAAGCCAGAGAGGAACATAATTTAAATATACATATTATATTTTAGTAGGGTACTTTTAAAAGTTTGTTTAATTTCTATAAGCATTATTCTTCAGACGAAGTCTGTCAAAATTTCAGTTAGATACGACGCGTAGTTAACATGATCTTACTCCCTACTTCAATTATCGTTTGTCAATTTATGGTTGCGGTCGTATGTTGTAGCTTAGCCACTGGTAAATACCAATAGAAATGCCGTATTTCAAAAAAATACTACCTTATTCTTAGGTCAATAATTATTATAAAGCAAACATTATTCCTAGAATGTTTATCACATTTGAATGGTCAAAAACATAGCTTATAATCAGTATCTTTAAAATTATCTTTAAATGTGTAAGTCTTGCCCATTTTTTGAACAATAAAATGCCTAATTCTTGTCAATTTTGGGATCACAGAGATTATCAATATATTTTTTTATTGTAAATATTTCACTATAATAATGTCGACATAAATTTTACTAATGGTTTTATAAATGCTTTTAAAAATTAATGAATATAAAAAATCTTAACACCACTTCACATGGACGTACTGAAATATGACTATATTCTAAAACATTAGAGCGAGAGGTTTAAAAGAATACTATTTTATTTAATAAAAATACTTTATGCAGTCATCAAATGTTTAAAATAAATATAAAGGATAATAAGGCTTCAAAATTATGTAAATAGATTATCTACAACGTTTAAGGAATGTCCAGGATCATGCTTTGAAAATAGTATAAAAGCTCCATTTTGACGTACGCTGAGCGTGTTCCCCCTGAAGAAGTTTGTATTTGTACAACAATATTATTCTAAAATCTACAAATAAATATTAATACTATAAAATTTTGGTTAATGTATAGTTAAAATATCATTCGAAGTCGGTTCCAGCCTATTCCCTAAATTGAAATCAACATAGTGTTGTCGAACCTTTTTACGCACGCGTGCCAAAATTTCCCAATTATTATTTTTCAACTGTCGACTGACTACTCAAATGACGTGCCGAACAGTTTTTCATAGGGGAAATGGTTTTTAAGAATTCTATTAAAAATTATGATATTCTAGATACCACTCACAGAATATAGCACGCATATAGCTTTATCAATTTTTTCAATTACGTCATATACCTACTTCGTCGATACAGTGGTGTCAAGCATTATAAATCGGATGAAATCAGAGGTTCGCGGTGCGGCTACTCCCGCTGCCTGATGAGGTTAGTGCGATAATATTATCTGCGACACAAAAAGCCTAAGAACCGACTTATATAATTATATATTTACATTAAACGTAATGCTTATTCTTGAAGAGTATTTGCCTACTGTTTTATATACAATGCGAACTGTCATTTATTATTATTGTATATGATTTTTTTTCTCCTCAAAAGCGTGCCATGAAAAATCATCTCGCGTGCTATAGGTTCGCGACCACTGACATAGTGGATCACGTCATCTCTGTACAATTTACACAATGTAGTATATACGTACAACACGATACGACAATTGAATATAAAATGGTTCTATTTTTAATTAGTAATAATTGACATTTCAAATAAATACAAATGTCTGTCAGAAATATAATAATTGAACGTGGTGACCTTTCGCGTGATGTAACACTATCGTTTCCGCGGGTCCGATTACCATTCGAAAATATTCATCCCCAAAGCAAACAAAATGGCGGCCAGTTTTCTAATTGAATTCGGCGGGAAACGTGTTTAATAATTTGGAAGGCTTCGACAGAGAGCTGGCCTTTAGCCAAAAATAGTTTAATGGCAGATGGAGCTAGGCAGATAATGGCGCCGTTTAATAAAACGCAACGGAAATTGGAGTGTTTGCCGAATATAAAAAAGGCAATAAATACGGAAGACCTCTCTTTGCGAAATTGCCCCGCTATTGATAATATCTTAATTATGTTTTTGAAGATTTCTTTTTATCCTATTTCACTTAATCAAAAAATCAGCGAAAAAATTTTGTTATTCTATAATTCGACTTTGGAAAGGAAAAAGGGCGTAACCCTCAGATATTTCAAAATATGTTTTATTGCATAATAACGGTATACACGTCTAAACACCTGAATATAATCCTTGTATAGTACAATATAGTACCTTGATATGTACGTTACTTTCAGTGTTGTATCTAATATTTCACTACGCTGATCTCTTGCATTTCCGTGCATTGCGACCTCAGTCTTGGGTGAATTCTCCAGATACTTTCCGAAGTCTAAAAATCTACCCATGTACGCCTGATGATATGGGCAAAAATATTGATGAAAACCTTTCTCGAGATGCAGCCTAAATAAATGAATTTGACACTTCTGTTCGGCACTCTTATTCTGATTCCATGTCACATTTTCCTATACATATTTTATATATTTTTTTAAATTGATACTACAATAAAAAAAATTGCGTGCATCGCAATTTAATTGATAGGTATTTATATTTTAAAAACATGTTCTTGCGCGATAATACACATTTTAAAATACATAAACTTTTACAAGATTAAAAAATATTATCATATAATAGTCTGAATTTGAAGTTTCGCTACTGCCTTGGAGTCGTTGTAATAAATATAAAGTCGTGTCTAATAATATTATAGTATATATGTTTAACTAATATATATAACAACTACCAACTTTAATAATACGATGTTTATTATTTTATACGTTGACACAAGCAGTAATAAATTACTGATTTTCAGTAGTATTTATTTTGTTTGCTGACGTTGGTATGTGTGGAAACTGAAATAGAAAACTTTTCTTAATTCGTCTGGTGACTTTCCAATTTTATCAGAATATTCTTTTTTATTGAAAGTAATAGTCTCTTTTGAAAATGAGCTATCTGAAATATTTACGCATGTTTATTTTAAGCTTCCTTTGAAAGTTGTCAAACGATAGTCATTGCGTATTCGATTTATAAAATTTAAATATAAACTTTTAAAAGTTCTAATTTTAAAATTTTACTGGCTGTCAAAAATAAAATAAGTCTACATATCGAAGAGTTTGAATTATACTTTTAGAAATTAATCATAGATTGAATTGGTAGCCATTTATCATTGCATATACATTGCGAGCTTTATTAAACTTAGTATTAATGATGAAATTTCGAAACGATGTGTCAACACTGCACATATTATAATATTACACATATTGTTATTAACTATTATATAACATTGAAAATGTAAATTTGGTTTATTGATGTCTATGGTTTTGTTTCTGTGCGTATTTCTTTGGTATATTCTACACCCTGCCGCCATACGAGAAGAATCAATCGGATGGAGACGGATATATTATAATAAAGAGCTGTACTAAATGCTTTGAAAATTAATGAATAAACGAGTTAAGTATGACATTCGGGAAGACGGAAGGCAGACGAAGATCTGGTCGATCTCACACAAAATATTGTTGGATTTAAATGGAAGCAGCTGATAGAGTAAGCCAAGACACACATATGGTTTTAGCACCAGGAAGAATAAGAAGAGTACAGAGCAAGTATACGTCCATAGTCCATCATCGAGGTTCTGTCATCAGGGACAGACGTGCCAGCTTAGACAACCTATGAGATTGAACAGAGACATCGTTTATTAAATCTCTATAGTCCAGATCCTCAGAGCTTGTCCGCAGAAGTTTAAACACGTCACTGCGACAATATTATATTATATAGATCGGCAATATTATAAAATAAGATTGTCTAATAAAATACAATAAACTCAAAATTTGTTTTAAAGTCAAGCACTAAATTTTAGATATCAGAAATTTTATACGCTTCGATAGACATTTACGGGGTGATATTCAAATAATAATAAATTATAAATTTTAAGTATATCTGAATAATATTTCTCAAAAGTTTTGTTGAATGATTATATCATTACAATCGAAATAAGTAGGTACATAATATATATTTATTAAAAATATATATAAGAAATTAAAAAATCTATCTTTCAACTGATTTGTTTGACACATGGCTCGAAATGGACCGGAATGCACCGGAGCGCCGTTCCTGTTCTTGAAATCGGTAAAATTATCGCTCCGTCTCGTGAAATAATAAATTTGACCGTCTGAGCTAGGCCATATAGGTAATAGAAAATCTAACACACTTATTGTTGTTTTAATTTAATAAAACGCAATTTTTTCTTGTAGTACCTACTTATTCCACTTTTAATCAATAAATTAGGACCGGTTTCGTCGGCCTCAGAGGGAAATTTTCAACTGAATGAAAAGAAATCTAACACACTTATTTTTATGAAAAAAACACATATACTTTGATAACTTTACTATGTAAAAATCTTCAGAAAACTGTCGAGCGCTCCGGTTCGTAACTTTTTCCATTTTGAGCGCTGATCTTAGATAAGTTTTCTTCTGTGTTCGTAATCAATACAATATTTGTCCACCCGAAGAGAGATTTTTCTAAACATGACTATGTACTTGTTCATTATCATCAGCTGGGATCGATCCACTGCTAGATGAAGGCCTACTCTAGCTCTATCCGCTCTTCTCAGTCCATAGTTTTTCGCTGCCACATACATCCACCAAATTTATACGGTTGTAGGTACTTGGACACTACTGTATGATATCAATTTGTCTAGTGATTATCCACTCGGCGAGCGACATGGCTATCCCATTGCTACTGCAACTGCTTAGCGACCACTAGTCTGTACTCATGTAAGCTTCCTTATCCTTTGGTTGATTTTGTGATATATGCGAGTTATGACCAACACGCACCTTTTCATGCCACGTTGTGCTACTCGTAATTTTTGAATATATCTTATATTAAGAGTAAATGTTTCACATGCATACGTGAGCATTAGTAACACACATTGGTTGAACACTTTACACTCAAAATACAATGGGAGGTCACTTTGATCATTCTTTACTAGCGAATATTAATTTCCATGCCACCCCCCACTAAATTCTCTCGTGACTCATAGGTCTATAATATACGTAATTACTTTGTTTTCAAAGTTTAATTAAACCTGAACAAAAACCATAAAAGATAAAATTTCAATTTCTAGTTTTATCTAAAATTAAATATGATTTAAGGAACAGCGTAGAAAATTACTTGATTAAAAATCCTCCAATTCTAGTGCACTTTGTCAATCTGTTACGATAATTTACTGATAGATGTCATGATATTATAATAATATATTAAAAAACGTGATATATTTACGTACTGATTATTACAGCCTTTGAACGCATACACATTAGTGGTAAATATACGACGCAGTGAATTTTTGGGTAGATATATTGCGACAACTATTACATTATATTACGAATCGTAGCCTCTATTAGGTTGTTATTGATATAATGTAATATAAAATTCATTTTTATTAAATGTATGTATATTCAAAATTTTCACCTGGTAAGGGGCCACCTAAAGAAGAAGAATTACATGTACAACATAAACATGTAGCGAGAATGTCCATCCAGGGGCCGGTACGTCGATTGACAGACCAAAACTTCCGAGGTTAGACGGTTTCAACAAAGATCCCAGAGCGACTGGTCCAGACACCTGGAGGACACTGGCCTAGGATAAGGAGAAACGAAGAACGATAAAACAAGGGTCCGTATAGGGTGTTAATCCACCAATCATGACGATAATGATAAATAATTTTTTAAGTGCTATTATGTAGAGAAAAACCAAAGTGCATCGAAGAATTAACAAGCAATTTTCCTTGAAACTATTCATATTAATATGAAAGCGCCAATTAGTTAGCGGGTAATTTTCATTATTAGGCCATAAATTCTCGTTAAAAGATAAAAGAGAATTATAAAATTTAAACCTATTTAATAATTGGCCATTAGTTTAGTATTAAAATTGCGTGCAAGAAGAAAATGTGGGTCATACGTACATTTTTATTATTCACGGAATTTGTAATATTTTGTTATTTTAATAATATTGCTTAATTGGGGATTATAAAACTTATTGTCCTTATATAAGTATTAATTTAAATAAAAGTCTATTAAAATAACCTCCATACACTCCGGTTAGGATCGGACATGGTTATTAACTTTTACTTTAAATATGTGGAGATTCTGATGAATAATTAAGGGGGGACATGCTCAGCGTACGTCAAAATGGAGCTTTTATGCTATTTTGAAAGCATGATACTGGACATTTCTTAAACGTTGTAGATAATCTATTTACATATTTTTGAAGCCTTATTATCCTTTATATTTATTTTAAACATTTGATGACTGTATAAGTATTTTTATTACATAAAATAGTATTCTTTTAAACCTCTCGCTCTAATGTTTTAGAATATAGTCATATTTCAGTACGTCCGTGTGCATAACATTTTTTATATTTATTAATTTTTAAAAGCATTTATAAAACCATTATGGAGTCATCAAATGTTTAAAATAAATATAAAGGATAATAAGGCTTCAAAATTATGTAAATAGATTAGCTACAACGTTTAAGGAATGTCCAGGATCATGCTTTGAAAATAGCATAAAAGCTCCATTTTGACGTACGCTGAGCATGTGGGCCGTTAACGTTTTCATTGAGAAATGAGAAATGTTTTGTTTGTAGCAATGCAAGATATTAGTTGTCTAAATTGCCACACCTTAAATTATAGTTGTTGGCATACATACATCTGATTAACCCACCTGCCAAACCCGCTGCTAACAAACACTATATTAGACTTTTCATAACCCGAGATAATTAACTTTTGGAATTCATCATAACCTTTTTACCACTATGTTAAATTCATTTTGGAATAAGTTTAAAGATACAATACGTTTGTTTCTAAGCAAAACACTATTTTTTTCTGAAACTCAGTAGGGTATACTATATTGCATTACACGAGTCCCATTTTAATTCATGACAAATATAAATTAATAGAACACCCAAGAGACATCACATATCATTATCATACATACGACTCTATTAGGGGAGAGAATTGAAAGATAAATTTAATAATTATTCTACATATTCGTAATGAAGAGGGGTTGTTAAGTAGATATAAGTATAATATTTTAAACCCCTGAAGGTTTTATTCAAATACAAATTAATTAAAATACATTAGGGAATATGCGGTAGAGAATTTTAAATTTAGTTAGTCTACTTTCGTGAGCAGAACAAAAATGAGATAGTATAAGTTACACAGCATTGGATTCATAAAATAGCTCTTGCTCACGTAGTTTTGCTTGCTCACGTGTCTTTCCTGGACCACGTTGAGTGAAGAAAGATCGCCTTAGATTTTCTTATAGAAATGGTTGCAATTCCAAGTGAGTTCACAAGTTGCTTGCCAGAAATGTTTACTCTAATTTTAGTAACATAGATATAGGAAAAAATAGAATTGCATTACCTACTAATTTATTTACCTTTACGAATTATGATGAAAGCGTTTATCGAATCTCCTAAATATTGGCGACCGACTTTTTTCTAATAGACAATGTTTCATATTTTTTTCCAATTTATGTATGTTATAAATAAATAATGGAACAGCTAGTTCTCTTGCCTCTTTTAAATTACGTTACTAAACCGTCAATTACATTGAGCTACTTTACGAGCTGTTTGTTGGAGAATTTACAACCTGCCTGGAAAGTCGCCCAGTGTAATCATTGAACAAGCGAGCAAGAGATTGTAAACAATCTACAGAGAAAAGTTGAAAGCCGGTCAACTTTACACGCTACACGCTGGCGTGTGGGCCTTCTGCGTCTGCGCAGTAGAGCGTAGTAGCAACCTCCCGGTAAAAAAATGAACTACGTTCTGTCAAAATAGTCGCTGGCTTGTGGCTTCTCAGCAAATGGAAAGTTTTGTGTGTCATCATCACACAGTAAATTTCAATTTTCAATTTTTTTCAATTTTTTCAATTTTCTAGTATAGGTTCTATTTATAGGTATCCCTTTTAATCGTTTTTATCAGCTCTCTCCAATGTATGCTTAATAACTGTATTTATTGCTTGATTAAATTGTGCTTTCTGTGTCCGCCTATTATTAAGACCAACACATTCTTTTATTTTATATCCCATATTGTATTATTTTATGGTTGATCTTGTTGTTTACCTTAAATAAATAAGAATAATGGAAAAAATCATGTGAATTATTCGTTGAATAAATAAAATAGTTTTCCTAATTTTAGGCCTAGCCATAAACAAATTGCTAAAAATCGCAATGTTAAAAGTTTACATCACATATACCGGCATATTTTATCGTAAATTATTGTTTAATTAACTATTTTTTTATTCAATGAATAATTCACATGATTTAAGAATGTAACAATCTAATTATTTAACATACTTACATAATTTTGGAAACACTTCTGAGAAAATATATTACAACCAAAAGAAAAAATCTTTTTGAAAATAGCCGAGAGATGCAGGTCAACTTTTTAAACCTTGTGAATTATTCGTTGAATAAAAAAACAGTTAATTAAATATTATAAGCAAGTTCAAGTAAGTTACAACAAAAAATCTTGAAGTGATCCGTGACGTCGGTTAGTAATTAAAGTAATACCTACTTTGATTTAAAATACAAAAGCCGATCGCCAATAGTAGCTCAATTTGGAAAGCGCTTATGTGAATATTGAAAGCCATTAGTTCAAATTTGTCGCAATTAAGTATGGCTCCTTTAGCATAGTGACCTATATGCGTGGTCGCGATACCCGAGAGATGCAGGTTCGATCCTGCGGAGTGTCTTACTTTCTTCAAAAAGATTTTTTCTATTGGTTATAATATATTTTCTCAGAAGTATTTTCAAAATTATGTATGTTCTTAAATTATTAGTTTTTAATAATATTTTGATTAAATTTTATTTTGTTTTTTAGATTATTTATTTTATCGGCATTGATTTTGAAGGCCGTATTACGTACCAGGATACGGCAATCTAACCACATAAATAATTAATTTGCCAAAAAATCACTTAAGTCTGCTTTAGGACCCCAAAGTATATTATTATTATTATATAGTCCGAAGTATGAGAATGACAGGGTAAAGTAACATTGTAATTATTAATAAATCAAGTGCCCCGTTTGAGACACCCTTAAAAACAATGAAGATCCTCACAGTGTTGATAGTAGATGTTTTATTGAAAAATTATATGCTAATCAATTTGGTCTCGAATCGATTACAAAAGAATTAACGTTCTAGAGAAAAGCTTCCTTAATTTTATTCTGCGGTGACATCGATAAAATAAACCAACCCGATGAAAACATGTTTCAACGTTCAAAACCTATTAGCAGGGATGCCAGGGTGATAAATTAGAAACCTCTATTCAGAATGATTTATAGAAAGGTTTATATTATAGGGGGTTGCCAGTAGATGGGAAGCTATATTCAAGGAATTAAACGACATGTGCATCATTTGCTTGAATTAACGCTTCTGACAGCCATTTGTATATTAGAATTAACCGAGATGTAGCTGTCAGATTACTTGAACATGTTCGGAAATAATTATTGTTATCAATAAATTATGAAATGCAATGGATTTGCGCGGCTGTATACTGAGCTTTGATGATATATAATCATAATTAGTGAATCTATGACTCTTAACTGTGTAATACTACCGTTTCTAGTTTCGACAAAGAAGGAAATTTAGTCTTGATATTATTTTAATAGGATTACTTGCTAACTATTTAAATGGGCGGACCACTGAAAATAGGCGAAACGTTTTGCGGACCATAACAAGAATTAAAAAAATATTATTTATATGATAACGTATAATAATGTCTGATCTTGGTTGATATTGTCACGTAAAACCATTAATCTATGTATTTTAAGAACAAATAATTACAAGATAAAAAGAACTTTTTATATACAACGTTTTTAAATTTTATGTTGAATTATCATGCTCAATATGCTCAAACTTGTACTTGATATGATGTAAAAAAAAAACAAACAAACAAACAAATATAGAATACTGAAATGTCATTTTAATTTCTATAGTAACGCACGTATATATTAATAATTTAGTTGCTAGGACCACCCACTTAGCAACCAATAATAGTGGATTGGATTACGGATTTCTTCCGAAATAACTTTTCATACAAAACAGAATTAACTGAAAATGAATTCAATTCTACTTAAAGATGGCTAAAAGCATGGCCCCCACATCCTGAAGCGGGCCCCCAGGCTAGAATATTTGATGGTCCCCCTACCTATCGCTAAGAATAAAGGCAGTGTGACGCTCTACAGCAGCGTTTTCCAAATGGTGCAGCAGTATATTCAGTGTTTTTTTTTTGTAAGTATATTTTAATACATCCATTTGTATTATGGAGTTGTCGAGTATCGATACACAATTAAAAATTGTACCGAATAACCACATAATTTTAAATAACAAGAGGAAGGGCTCTTGTTATTTAAAATATTTATTTATACTTATAATATTAATAGTTATTTTACTCTTGTTATTTAAAATTATGTGGTTATTCGGTACAATTTTTAATTGTGTATCGATACTCGACAACTCCATAATACAAATGGATGTATTAAAATACACAAAAAAAACACTGAATATACTGCTGCACCATTTGGAAAACGCTGCTGTAGAGCGTCACACTGCCTTTATTCTTAGCGATAGGTAGGGGGACCATCAAATATTCTAGCCTGGGGGCCCTCAAGAAGGAAGCAGGCGACTTTTTTCACTGTGATAGCAAACTTGTGATGTGTGTTTATCTCACTTATATGGTCGAGTTGCCTCGCCGGGCCCCTCCTGAGGCCGGGCCCCCAGGCTAAATCACTGTCAGCCCCCCCCCCTTATGGGGGCCATGGCTAAAAGTATTAAAAGAATGCATTGGCATCGTGTTTTGATATATTCTAAAAGTTTCAAATGTCTAGCTATTCGGGAAGTTAGTTAAAAATAGATTACAAGATTTGTACTGGATAAACAACCACAGGACAAATAAGAATACGAGCTAATAAAAACGTTGTAAAATAGAGACGATCTGTAGTATAGATTGAATGGTGAAATATGGAAGCGGAATAACAGATTTAACACATGTTTCTGAGGTGTTTTCGAATTATGTGTGTTACATTCCTGAATCTGGTGAATTATTCATTGAATACAAATCGTAGACTAATAATTAACTTTTTTTTATTCAACGACTAATTCACAAGAATTAAGAATGTAACATTCTTTTTAATGAACACATAATTTGAAAACAAAGAAATTAGAAAATGATTGATTGAAAAAAAAATCGATACCCCAATCACAATTAGATAAGACACCTATATCATTATGGTCAGTGCCGAGAGACGCATGTTCGAATCCTGCTGGGTGTCGTATTTTTTCAAAAACATTTTTTCTATTTCTTTTAAACTATTTCTTTTATTCAACGAATAAGACACAAGATTTCAGAATCAACATTATAACGCATATCGATAAGCATTTCATGTAACAACTACTGGTTAAAATTGTCGTAATTAACTAAGATGCCCGTAGTTTAATTGTAAAAACATACTGACGCGAATCAAGCAGATACAGGTTCGAGTCCCGCCGGGTGTCGTATTTTTTTTCTTCTACAAATGATTTTTTCTAGTGTGTATATGCATGAGATGTTTCCAAATTATGTATATTCGGTTATATATATTTCTCAGACGTGTTTTCAAATTATACCCCCCGATGGCCAATAGGTAGAGAAAGTGTTTCCATTTCTCGTACCAACTAAAATCTGTTAAGAGCGTACATAAGTGAAACAGCAAATAATTTTCAACTGTATGTGGAACGAAATTACGGCCGCGTTGCCATTTGGAGAGCGATAGTCGAGGCGTCTCCACGTTGATTCGTTTTGTCATGGAGTCGGATGAAAATATTCTTAAATCGTGTAAAGATGACTTATAGAAACTTTACGTATGTATATACTATTATTATTACGGATATAATAATAAACATAACATAAAAAGGACGCATGTTGAACTTTTATGACAAATTATATTTCGTTCGGCTTGCGTCATTTACACCCGCGACCCGCAATCCGCGCATCGCCTAGTCACGATCTTTTTAGACCTTGCCGCAGTTGAGGTATAGCCTTAATACAACCTCCACTCTTTGGAGCCCCATATATTATTATGATCATCTTAGGAACAAACATGGTAAAAAAAAGATAAATTTCACTACGTCGTGCATTTATAAACTAAACGAGATTTGTACGAAAATTAGTTAATTGATATTATAGTGTGACACGGTCGATTCTCAACAATATAATTTATAGGAATGCAATTGCAATGGTTTTTAATAGAAATTCGTTTGAAACTCTCACAAATCAACATCGATCAAGGTTTTTTGTCTGTTTCGATTTGTCATACTATGATAGTTGCAAGTTTTGCCAACAGCTGGCATTTGTAACTCATATTTTGATAACATCATGATGAGATATGAATGTCATAACTCAATATAATATTTATTCTGCATATTATATTATTTTGGATGTGTCACTCGATGTGTTTGGAGCAATGACATTAATATGGACGAATCATCTGGAAAAGAAAATGACACTCACTTTATTGTCGGGTCTGCCGAATGGCATAATCTGTTCTAATGCCATTACAATAAAGGTGATATTGCTATAAATTCCTGATGCTTTTTGTTGGGTCTACCGAATGGTTCGGTTAGAACGGGTTCGCTCAAATGAACATTGACATTAGAAACACTGCTCTAACGCCATTACAATAAAGGTCATATTGCTATAAATTCCCGATGCGTGATATCGCATAATGGAAATTGTGTGACGTCTACCTATACATGCGAATTTACTTGCTAGCTACTGTATTGAGTGCGTCGTCCATTAATAATGTCATTGGTTTGGAGTTTAGATAATTATTGCTAAAACTGAGTGAACATTGCAGCAATTTTAATTCATAAAGTACACGTATAGGCAGGCATACATAAAATATATTTTTTTTAATTTTATATTAACTTTTTGGACTATAAATAATACGTAAACATAATATTTATACAAAATTTTGAATTTATTGAAATGCCGTAACTTTATTAAAATTGACACTAATGCAATGTGCAAATAAACACTTTCTATGAATAATATTTTATCACGATCGATTTATCACTGTTAAAACCTAGTATTTAATTATTTTACAACGTTTTTTATTAGCTCGTATTCTTGTTTGTCCGCTGTCACTTTTGGCCATCTTTAAGCAGGATTGAATTCATTTTCAGTGTCTATTCTGTTGGAATATGGAAAGTGTATGGAAAGTTATTTCAGAAAAATTCGTAAAAAGTAAAAGACTATTATTGGTTGCTAAGGGGGTGGTCCTAGCAACTAAATTATTGATATATACGTGCGTTACTATGGAAATCAAAATGACATTTCAGTATTCTATATTTCTTTATTTGTTTGTTTTTTATTTACTTCATATCAAGTACAAGTTTGAGCATATTGAGCATAATAATTCATCAGAATATTTAAAAACGTTGTACATAAAAAGTTCTTTTTATCTTGTAATTATTTCTATAATCGCTTCTTCGAAAAATATTTCTCTTGTCTGATAATTTCTGATTTCTGATTTTTACTAACATTTTTTAGTAGAGTGTTTATATTTAATAATACATAGTCGCTAAATAGATACTACATATTATACTTGTAATAAATACCTGTTCGATTAAAAACCCTATAACTAACATGTTATTGTCGATGGCCATTAATAGACCATAGACAATGGCGCAATGGAAATGAGACAGTCGTTCTTGAGCTTTCCTAAATGTAGTCGACAAAATTCTAAAGTATAATTTAAACCTTTACACTCAAACTAGAATTATTAATATAATGTATTTCATAGTGCCGTGTTATCGAACTTTATTACCATAATATCATCATCATCATCATCATCAGCCGGGGTCAATCCACTGCTGGATGAAGGCCTCCCCAAGCTTTCTCCAACTCTCTCGGTCCTGTGTCGTTCGCTGCCACGTATTTCCGCCGAACATTACCAGTTCGTCAATCCAGCGGCTTTTAGGGAGACCCTGTGGCCGTTTCGTACCCCTTGGATGACGGCATTTGTCCTACGGCCTACCACTGGATGACGGCATTTGTCCAACGGCCGTCCTTTCGGCGAGCAATGTGCCCCGCCCATCTCTATTTCAGCTGTTTGGCATCGTCTATTACATCGCGTACTCTTGTCTGCTTCCTAACCCATTCGTTCCTCTTACGGTCCTTTCGCGTGATGCCCAACATGCACCTCTCCATGCCTCGCTGTGTGAATCTTAGCCTTTGGACATCTCTCGTGTTGAGGGTCCACGTCTCGCAGCCATACGTGAGCACGGGTAGCATACATTGGTTGAACACCCTACGCTTAAGACATAATGGTAGGTCACTCTTGAAGATAATATTCAGACTTCCGAAAGCACTCCATCCCAGCATTGTTCTTCGAGCAATTTCATCGTGCATGCTTCCGTCTATGGACACCTGCTGTACGAGATAGACGTAGCTGCTGACTTGCTCGAGTTGGGTGCCAGAAATACAGATAATCGCAGTGTCCGAAAAACAGTTCCTCATCACTTTTGTCTTTGAGACATTTATCTTTAGGCCGACCGTTTGACTGACATCCGCGAGTTCTTGCATTCTACCTTGGAGGTCTTTTGGGTCTTGTGAGAGTATAACAATATCATCTGCAAAGCGCAGGTGACTGAGGTGCTCCCCATTAATTGGAACACCTTTTTCCTCCCAATCAAGTTTCCTAAATAAGTCCTCAAGAGTAGCGGTGAATAGTTTAGGTGAAATGGTATCACCTTGCCGGACACCTTTGTTAATGGGGAATTTACACGACCGTTTGTGGAGTTTCACGCATGCTGTGGCATCACTGTATGTACTGTTCAATATGTTTATATAGCGTCTGGAAATTCCTTGGTTGATAAGGGCGTCTATAATTGAAAATTTTTTGGTGGAATCAAACGCCTTTTCATAGTCTATAAAACCAAGATATAATGGCAGTTTGTATTCCTGGTAGCGCTCTATGATTTCCCTGACGACCTGTATATGATCCATAGTACTGTAGCCTCTTCTGAATCCGGCTTGCTCTCCTGGTTGGTTCTCGTCTAGAACTGTTTCGAGACGGTTTGAGAGTATTTTCGTGAAAACCTTATACAGAATTGGCAGTAGACTAATCGGTCGATAGTTTTTCAGATCTTCAGTGTCTCCTTTCTTATGGAGAATAATGGAGGCATTTTTCCATGACTCTGGGATGTTCTCTTCGTGCAGACAAGACGTGAACAGACATGCGAGCACATCGCTCACCGTCCTCCCGGCCCGTTTGAGAACATCGATAGTCAGCCCATCTTCTCACGGGGCTTTCCCACTCTTCATGCACATTATAGCATATTTCACCTCTGTGTTAGTAACCTCGGGAAGAGGATCTCCATATTCTCCGTTCACCGAAATATCTGAGTTGATGTCAGTGTCATCTTTGTATAGAGCGCTGTAAAACTCTACAACAGTGTCCACCATAATATAAAACCAAGAAAATACCAACTCGTGTTTCCATCCAACACTGCCCGAACATAAGTCATACACATGTATGACGCACCCATCAGAACGTATATAACAAATAAATCTAAACTACGTATTTGTATGTATAATATAATATACATACAATTCAATAATTATGTCAATATTATCTGAAAATTATTGAGCGCTCCGGTTCGTAATTTTTTCCCATTTCGAGCGTTGTGAGGCCAATTACGAAGAAGAAAACTATCTATATATTGCTCTGAATATTCAACTCTACCCTTTTAGAAATAATAAATAACTACAGTAGTGGTATTTAAACGTATCCGTTTCATGGTACCCTTGTATATATACAGATTCTTTCACGGCGCTCTAAAATATATGCTCTGAATAAGTATTTTTTCACTCGGAATTATATTCGGGTACTATTTTTAGTTGGTCGAGGTATGAAGGGTTATATGGAAATTGTACGTATTACATCTCACCGTAGCACATTTCGCCGCGAGCTTTCAGTAGTTGGAGCATTTTCATGGCCGATTTTGTCAAAATTCATGAATTCAAAAATGAAAACCTAACCTAACAAACAATCCAGTATAGCGGTTATTTTCAAAATTTGTTTGCCGCTGACTTCCTGTAAACGTAAACCGACAAGAACCGTGTTTTATTTAGACATAAATTTTATCAAAGTACTATACGACCCAAAGAGGTTGGGCGGTCTTTAATATAAGACCTTATATTTCCGATACAACATTTCTCGGTGAAGTGTGACACGGCGAACTGCATACGTACAAATTTCAAGACACGATAATGAAGATTTGTACTACCTAGCTAGTTTCCAGCATGCTATCAGCATACGGCTCTTAAGGCCAAGCGCAGACCTGGACGGCTGAAACTGAGATGATAATGTCGACAATCGATCGTTTAAGATGGAAAAAGACGGTATGTTCAGGCAGTGATGAATAATACACGGAGTTGGTATTTTCTTGGTTTTATTTATTGTAGTTTGGATCAACACGGCACAATGAAATGACTGTCACATTGATTTTAGTTGAGTTAAAAGGTTTACATTAGCCTAGACAACAATGAGTATTGTAGAGCTGTATACAAACCTCTACACTACCTAACTACCTAAATTTCAACGAAAATAACTGACGGAATTCGAAATAAAAATCAAACAAGGGGTTAATCAAAAATAAATATAAGGGAAACCGCACAGTATAATAGAAGACTTTTCTCTAGAAAATAAAAAAAAAACATGTGTCCATTAAGTGGCGATACGGAAAGACCATTTTATATATTTTTATCATCGCTTCAGCCATAGAAGCATACGAAATTGTTATACATTGTATTCTGCGACAACCCATTGCGACATCTCTAGGATTTTGCTCGCAGCGCACACTTTGAATGCTACTGAATTACACGATACTCGTATAAATGATTTTTTCCAACAACTAACGATGTAGAATAATGCAAAAGGCGAGTTAGGCCGGGGCAACAGGAAAAAGGAGATTTAGCTCCGGCAATAATTACATTAAAATAACCGGAGGCCATTTTTCAAATGCTAATTTAGACAGATTAACATTTTGAGAAACAAATGTACTTTTGCAAAGCGAGACTTTTTTTCATACTTGATTATTATAATAATTGACATTCAACATGTACGTACGTAGTGAGATAGATTGTTTTAAGTTAGTAACGAGTAATGACCCATAAACCGAAATGCGTCTTTAAAATCCACATTAAATTTTGAAATATCTGGTGTAAACTTTGGATTTCTTTCAAGCCGTTTTTGAATGGTCAAAGAACAATAATTTAAAAAATCAAAATGCTTATACGATATTTTACGAGTAAGTACTCGTATATCGTTTCTTTTAAAATTAATAAATTTCTATTGTAAAATTTTTGCGGAAAGATATAATAAATATGTAAATTTTGTTATTCACAAGATTTAAGAATGTAATATTTTTTTTTTATTGAAAAATAGACAACACTTGATACTTACAACAGAAAAAAATCTTTTTTAAAAAAATTCAAAATGTTACATTTTTAAATCGTTGAATAAAAAAAATGGTAAGTAAATTAAAATTATTAGCAAGTTCAAGTAAGTTACAACAAAAAAATCTTGAATTGATCCTTGACGTCGGTAAGTAATTAAGTAATGAATACCTACTTTGATTTAAAATACAAAAGCCGATCGTAACGCCAATAGTAACTCAATTTAGAAAGCGCTTCAGAGATTATTGTATGAGCCATTAGTTAAATTTGTCGAAATTAGATAGGATACTGTTACATTCCCAAATGGTCTCCATTTGGGGATGTCTCTGTGAATCTGGAGAGGCCCAAATCGGTACCAAATCGACAAATAGTAAGGGTTGATTACGAAAGTAAATAATAATAAAGCCGGCAATGCTGTAAATCACGGCCGTTTTTCGACAACGCTTCTCGTTGAAAGCGAAACAAAAAATGGCGGTTAAGGGGAGACATGCTCGTCGAAGGTCAAAATTGAGTTTTTATTGTATTTTCAAACCATGATCCTGGACACTCCTTAAACGTTGTAGATAATCTATTTATATAATTTTGAAGCCTTATTATCCTTTATAGTTATTTTAAACATTTAATGACTGCATAAAGTATTTTTGTTACATAAAATAGTATTCTTTTAAACCTCTCGCTCTAATGTTTTAGAATATAGTCATATTTCGGTACATAACTGTGCAGTGGTGTTAAGATTTTTTACGTTTATTAATTTTTAAACGCATTTATGAAACCATTTGTATAATTTATTATGAGATAATTTTTGTAAAATATTCACGATAAAAAATTATATTGATAATCTCTGTGATCCCAAATTTGACAAGAATTAGGCATTTTATTATTCAAAAAATCGGCAAGATTAACACATTTTAAGATGATTCTAAAGATACTTATTATAAGCTATGTCTTTGACCATTCAAGTGTGATAAACATCTTATGAATAATGATTGCTTTATAATAATTATTGACCTAAGAATAAGGTAGTGTTTTTTTTAAATACGCCATTTCTTTTGTCATTCCCTAGTGGTTAAGCTATAACATACGGCCGTAGCGTTAAATTGACAAACTATAATTAAAGTAAGGAGTAAAATTATGTTAACGCGCGTGTTTGAACATGTACCTAACCGATTTATTTTTTATTTTTTTTTAAATGGTACATGTTCAAACACGCGCGTCAATATCATTTTACTCCCTACTTCAATTATAGATTGTCAATTTATGGCTACGGCCGTATGTTGTAGCTTAACCACTGGGGAATGACAAAAGAAATGGCGTATTTCAGAAAAACACTACCTTATTCTTAGGTCAATAATTATTATAAAGCAATCATTATTCATAAAATGTTTATCACACTTGAATGGTCAAAGACATAGCTTATAATAAGTATCGTTAGAATCATCTTCAAATGTGTTAATCTTGCCGATTTTTTGAATAATAAAATGCCTAATTCTTGTCAAATTTGGGATCACAGAGATTATCAATATAATTTTTTATCGTGAATATTTTACAAAAATTATCTCGTAATAAATTATACTAATGGTTTCATAAATGCATTTAAAAATTAATAAACGTAAAAAATTTTAACACCACTGCACAGTTATGTACCGAACTATGACTATATTCTAAAACATTAGAACGAGAGGTTTAAAAGAATACTATTTTATGTAACAAAAATACTTTATCCAGTCATCAAATGTTTAAAATAACTATAAAGGATAATAAGGCTTCAAAATTATATAAATAGATTATCCACAACGTTTAAGGAGTGTCCAGGATCATGGTTTGAAAATATAATAAAAACTCAATTTTGACCTATGACGAGCACGTGGGCCGTTAATACGCGGTAGACGGCCAAACAGTAAACATCGTTAACTCGCGCTTCATATAAAAGAAATTGTAACTGTGAAATAAAAGTAACCATTAGTATAAATTAAGCCAAATAAACCTCGTCGTTTCCACCACAATTCCGGTGTGTTATTTGTCCACCTCCAAGTCCTGAATCCAGATGAAAATCCATACAAAGAAACAAAGTGACAGCGTGCGTTCTACTTTCGAAAATGGAGGGAAATGACAATACCTATAGCATTGTGGCAAATGTGCATGGGCGCAAAACCCGAGAGACGCAGGTTCGACCTGCTGGGTGTCGTATTTTAATTTTTTTTTATATTGGTTATATATTTTGTCAGAAGTGTTTTCAAAATGATGTATGTTTAATAATTATGTCGTTAAATAACTAGTTTTTAATTTACAATGGTATTTCAAGACATCAATATTTTATTGTATTCATTAAAAATTGTCTACATGTGATTGCCTAGTCAAAAAAAATGCCTCAATATAATTGTTACTGATCGAAAACTTTATTTTCAAGTCTGTATCCTTTCAAGTTTATTGTACCATTTAGGAGGTGAAATATAGTGACATTAATAATTTGATGTCGCGTTTTAATTAAATATTAGTATCAACATAATTAAACATAATACGACATTTTCGCTTTCCGCCATTAACATTAAAAATCTTATTATCACGCAGAATTTAATTGCTAGAAGGTATTTAAACGAACTGTAATAATTCTTCTCAGTAATTGTTGACATTTAAATTTTATCTATGTGGCAGTGTAAACATGCTTAATTAAAATAATCTTTTTTGAACGAGAAATGTCACAATTTTAAGAGTTCATAAATTCTTTCAGAAATTCTGAGATTCAGAGATCCTCATAGAAAAGGCGTAATTTACAATTTTAAAGATGACCATATTATTGGCCTCTACAGACTACAGAATCACTCAATCGAAGATGGTGCAGAAACTCTTCTTCTACCGGTAGAAGCATTTTGTGGTTTCGCCATTACAAAATTGCGAAAGCATGGTTCAGTTTACGGTAAGTGGATTATTATACTATGCAATAATTAATGAATAAACTTATTAGCTCATCACAGTAAGTTTGTTTGTATGAAAATTAATGAATTAGGGATTCTTTTATGCTTCATCTTGATAGAAGGTTTTTTTAAACATCTTTCTTCCACAATGATTTTTTAAATATAGATAGACTATAAATAAAATTAGAAATAATGTCTTTTCGAAATTTGCTGATTTTTTTTGGTAAGTACATGTTTAAAATGAATACAACTTCTTGGTATGAGAACCAAATGCGTTGTGCATTAGATGAGTTTCACATTTTTTGTGAGCTGTCTCCATCATACGACCGTACTTAAAATGATGCGGGACCCAAATAATCGATCTACTCTAAAAGGCACTCGAACAACTCGACGCCAGGATAACTGGGCGCCGCACTATCGGATGAAATAACGTTCATTAATGAAAAAATAGACGATTGTTACGATTTGATACAGAAAGTAGACAAGGAAGTTTAATTAGTTTCTATCTACTATTTAGTAGTTTTAATTTTATTGATTTTGCTCTTAACATATTGTTTTGTATTGCGAATTGAAAATTATCCCTGACGCTTTATATAAAAATTAAAGAACTCTCTTCTCATTTGAACGAAAGCATATGCACATGTTTAAATAATGTAAATAACGAATTAATTATTAATTCATTATTTACGTGTGCATTTTTAAGTTCTCACCAAGTATTACATATATATTTTAAAAGTACCTATAACTCACGAACGTCTATGTATTTTCGAATTTCATTCGATTGCGTAGCGCCCAGTCCTAGACCAGTGGTTCTCATGTGTGGCCAGGATTTTGCTGCGGCTACCAACATCATGTTTAGTATTTAATTTATTTAACTGGGCTTACGTTAAATATGCGTTATTGGAAATGAGTCATAACCAAGTACTTAAAAACCATTTTAATAATAGGTACCACGGTTGAAAAATTTTGGTCGAAGTTATACGTTGACCAAGAATAATAATTCAAAGAATTGGCAAAAATTGCTTTATTAATATTGTCAATTTTCTTACTACTATATATTACTGTAAAGGATCATTCAGTGTAATGCACTTCATCACAAACAAATATCGAAGCCAGTTGGCAGATGTAAACTCAGAAGCAGCCAAGCGGCTCGCATTGGAAAGAATGAGTATTGAAGAAATTCCAATGGCATCATTTTTAAAGAAATAGATATGTACTGAAATGTTCAAATGTCTTTTATTAAATGGACTTGTCAATAAATAAATTGATCCAGTTTTTAGTAAATAAAATTTTGCTTTAATTTTTTCAATCACAACAAAAGGTGAAATTTGGTGCGGCCACCAGACGTTTCCATAGAAATGTCAATTATTGTGCGGCCACAGTTAAATTTTAAGTGAGAACCACTGTCCTAGACCCTTCTAAAGTCTGCTTCAAATTTTAATACTGTAAAACACCCGGGAAGTACCCAAGATAAGCCCCAATAGTTGTAGTACCTTGTTACAAATGATCACATGACCTTGAGAAAATAATATCTATCAGTTTACTCTCAGGCGAAATGCCAATCAGTTATAAAAATGTTATAGATACTTACGTACATATTATAAGGTATAAAAGGATACAACAGTTGTTTGAAACTATGTTATTATTGAAGTAATAAAATATCGGGTGCATTAACGTCACAGAACAATAATTTAACGCACATGTTGACTTTATATTAAAAAAAAAAGATTTTCCTGAAACAATAATATACAAGACAGTGGAAAAAATACACTTTGTTCCTTGAGTGATTTATAATGGTGTTTGATGGCATGACATTTGGGCATAATGCGATCCTAACAAACCGCATTAAGAGAGTCATACATCATTTGATGGCACTCTGTTTTACTGGAAGCACAAATAAAACTGTAGAGTAGTTTGTAAGGGAGGACTGATACTTTGTTTGAGATTCTTATCTCATATTATGACGAAGAAAAACTTTCCATTATAAAGATGTATACGACCTTTTATATATTCTATATAAAAATGAAACATGTTACGTTAGTTAAAACGCCATTACTTATTACAGATCCATTAGTTGTAAAATTCCCACGTATGCTCTAAGTAAGTCAGCGGTTCCCAACCGGTGGTCCGTGAGAGAATTTTGGTGGTCCACAGAGTGAAATTTTTGATTCCATTAATCCAAGACATTATCATCAGTTAGGGAAATTAAAATCATGTACCGCAGACGGCTCTCCGCGTTGCAGTAACGTCATTGGAACCAAGAATCCAACAGCTTGTTTCAAACAAGCAGCCACAAAGGTCACACTGATTATTTTGCTGTTACCTGTAATTAATCTTTTATGCACCTCTATGTCGACGTAAAATTAATATTAATTTAATAATTGTATTGATTCTTTTTTAATAAAATAAAATTTAAAATGTTTTTTTTTGCATTTTTCGTAATGAATATCTGTGTCAATAAGTTTATTTATTATAATTCTCTTATCATTATATTGACATATCGAATTTTTAACAAGTGTGGAAAAAATACGTGGTACTGGTCCGTGGGATTCAAGATTTTGAATTTTGTAGTCCACGATGTCCAAAAAGTTGGGGACCGCTGCTCTAAGTGCTAAGATTTATTTGGCGGTATTTCACTGTGTTTTTTTAATATTATATTTTTTTATACAATGGACCGGAATAGGACACCATTATTTTGCCAGAATACTCGCTCAAAATTGCCAATACCATTATGTGAATATCAGTGGCGAAGGGTGGAGGTAGGCTTTGGAGTTTCGACATAAATAGTTCACACTAAACATTTGCAGTCATATTTATTTGTATTGTTATTGAACTAAGAATACAAATAGCAGATGGTGGTGGTTAGTTTTTAAATTTCAATTAAACCATGCCTGAAATTACTTCAGATAAATCGATGTACGTAGAGAAGTAGCTGCTGATCTACATCGCACAGTTAAGATGTGTGATGAAAGACATCTACTATACTATATTGTTGAGTTTCATTAGGTCATCCGAGAAAAATTCGGAGCCGTCTGCGGTGGAAATGCCAGGTATACCCACTGAGAAACTGTCACCTGGGGATACGCAGGACTTTGGAGGGCAATGATTCTATTACGAACCGGGTAACTAGGATCAAAAACAATGTGAAGAAGGGGAGATGCAACTCCGATGATCTTTCGAATTGTAAATGTGGCGTCGAGAAAACTGCGGAACATGTGATGGTCAGTCGCTCGTTTCAACCATTTGGACAATCGATGATAATATGTTTGAAGTCAATGCCATCACAGTGGCTAAGGCATAGTTGGGAAGAGTATAATATGCGCATCTCTCGGATGGATGTGACAGAAGAAATATTAATAAT
Organism: Rhyacophila brunnea; assembly: GCF_057557595.1. Taxonomy (NCBI): domain Eukaryota; kingdom Metazoa; phylum Arthropoda; class Insecta; order Trichoptera; family Rhyacophilidae; genus Rhyacophila; species Rhyacophila brunnea. The sequence continues at coordinate 37,352,173 of NW_028232827.1, read as the reverse complement.
AAACCCATTTTACTGACGGAATAATCATTTTCCATTGCATTATTTTATAATTTTACCATTGCTTTTATTTTTAATAATGCGTTGTTATTATAATCATATAAAACTGATAATTAATCTTGGTCTGCATACTATAAAATTAATATATATATATATGTATTTTCTATAAAGAACGTCTGATCGTGTTCATTAATCGACCATTAAATCTGTACATTGGAGCTTAAAGTGCAGAAGTCACATTTTTATCATTTTTTAGTTAAGTATGAATATTTAAATGTGTAGTCACGTTCGCTTAGGCCCCGTCCAGGGTAGGCGCGTTCGGCGGAGCGTTGAGCGGTGCGAGCAACTCAAACGTATAACCGTATAAACGTATAACCAAAAAAAGACATTGTCTACGAACGTTTTCACATACGGTTATACGTTCGAGTTGCGCGGGCCGCTCAATGCTCCGCCGAACGCGCCTACCCTTAATGCTTAAAACTTGGAAGTCCAATGTCACATGGTTTTCAAAATACTTCAAAAACGATGGTTGTCCATTTATTATACTTTAGAGCTGAAAGAGTGGATGTCCAATTTAAGTCATTTAAGCTATAGTAAAAAGATTAATTGCAAAAGTGCGGAAGTCCAACATACGGAGTTTTAGTCCGAACACGAGTGAGTATTTTAACTCGATTAGATTAACAATGTTAAAACTGCTCTCCTGCAAAATATTGAATGTGTGACATCCAGACTTTTAGCTCTAAGGTACAGATTAATATATATTTTTAACAAAACACGACAGTATTTGGCTGATCACTGATTAGCCAAAGAAATAAAATGTAGTTTATAATTCAGTTAATTCCAATTCTGTTATCACTAAACACTTCCGACTTTTTTTTCTAACGCTCTTGCATGCCAGTTTTCTTCAGTCCGTGAGTTGAACCAAATATTGCTAGTTTTTATATTGAAATTATGCTCGTCTCACGTAACGAACAGGTTTTTCTTCAGCAAAATGACATTAACTACTATTAAACATAACTGAAAGTGTTTTACACATTTTTTACGAGTTATACAAATTTAAAATAGCTCCACATTCGTTAAACATCGTATCCTTTGTTTCAGCACATGCGACGCCCGGGCTCTGGACATACGAGGAATCGATATAAGGCAGCTGTTGGCTGTATTCTCACTACATCCTACATAGATTGTCTCGCTCAAACGTTTTTTGGTTTTAAAAAATTCTAAAACCCTTCAAAATTGTTGAACCATTTAGTTTAAAAGACATTTTTTTTAAATACAGATACGCCAATCGAGTAAAACTTAACTAGTTAAAAATTGAGTAATGCTTAACTTACGATGCCGAAATCAGCGAGTTAGTTTAAATAATAAATACATAATATTATATATTATATTATTTTTATTACATCCTTAGTTAGGTTAGGTTAGGTTAGAGAAAAAAAAACATGTGACGTGTTGTTACAAATTGATTACCTACCTTTTCTACTTTTACGCTACGAGTAAATGTGTTATAGCGCCTGTACCAGTGCATGGATATACTTACCAATAGTGTGTATTTTGAACTATCGCGATAATAACTGTTTGTACGTAAGTGCTGACTGTCTCGCCATTCTCATTCTTCAAGAGTAAACGAGATACGATGTTTTCATTTTATAGTACTATTTGACACATAGTGAAAATCGGTTAACCTCAAAATGAGTCTGCGCGGTGTAGTTCATTTTTTTAACGACAGGTTCGCTACTATCGTTCTACTACGCAGGCGCAGATATCTAACAAATCCAACTGTCGCGTCAAAATTCAGAAGCTTCCGAACTTTTTTGATTCATGCATGCAATCTTGCAACTTGCATGATATTATAATGTTTACATGTGCATTTTCTTGTTATAGCCGCGATTTTACGTAATGTCAGCAGTAAAACCATGCACGTGTAAACGGGGTATTATGCCTTATTTGTGAAAATGCACCCATGCTTTGAAAAAAATCATTTAATAACAGAATTATAATGAATCGTAAAAAAGGTTCACAGCAAAAATAAAATCTCTGTGTAGCTAGAGACAACTAAAATTCGAAATAAAAAGTGAAATACGCATTCTATTCAACTAGATTTCCTAGATTATTTTCTAGAATGTATATTTTTGAGTATTGAAAAATTGTATTTGAATATTGTAGGATATTTTTAAACATGAAAATATTACATGGTTAATGTTAAAATTGACTAAGTCCACATGGCGCGTGTTTCGCCACGATTCGCTGCGGGTGAATATGAACACCTCAATAAGGTCACCTGTACCTCGACAGCGCGCGACGGTCGTCACGGCGCGAGTGCTTGTGGACGGCTCAATGAGGTCACGTGTACATGAAAATGTACGTGAGTCAAAACGCGCCATGTAGACAAGGCCTAAGACCAAGTTACGGAACCATAGGAATATTATTAGAATATTTAATAATTAATTAGAGCAGATGTAGTGAAAAAATAGATAACGCTATCACGTCATAAAAATTAACCAATATGAAGGACTGGGAGTTATAAAAGTAATAATTTATTCGTGATTAATTATTAGGTTATCTAGGGAATGAATACCTAGTGACAGTTAACTGTTTAATCAATAAAACCATGCAGTAATCAGGACCTTAGTAAAGTTGATAATAACAATATTATAATATTTAGGTTACCTAAATACGTTTTTATTTGAAATTCTACATATTGACTGACATTTGTATGTAAAAACTTTGACAGGTTTTTGTTACTGATATTAGTATACTGCCCTCATAAGGAAAAAGGCAGCTTTTCGACAAAAATCACAAATTGAGTCAGAGAGAGTTAAGTGAAATTCTGAACTATTTGACTTAAAGTCAAAGGCGGTATAAAAGTTATTTCAGTATAATAATGGACATATTGTTTTTTTTTTCACAAAAACGGTAGTTATTCTAAACAAAAAGACATTATAACGAGTTTCATAAGCAAAAACCCAGCATCGATTGAAAATATACTGGTTTTTGCTTATACCATAATTATATCAAATGATTCATCCACAATATTTAAAAATTTATTAAGAAAATACATAATTTTGAAAAACACTTTCTGAGAAAATATATTATTATAACCAATAGAAAAATCTTTTTGAAAAAAGTAAGCCACCAGGGAATCGTACGCTGCATCTCCCGGGTTTACGTCCCATCCGCGCATTACCTCTATGCTACGCAGTGGCATACTAATTGCGACAAATTTTAACTATTATTAGCCACTTTTAATACCCACTCATCAGCGCTCTTCTAAATCAAGCTACTTTGGCAATCGATTTTTGTTTATTAAATCAAAGTAGATACCTATTACTTCAATTACTAACCGACGTCGTGGATATCTCCAATATTTTTTATGATGTAACTTACTTGAACATGCTAATAATTAATAATTAACTATTTCTTTTATTCAACGAATAATTCACGAGATTTAAGAATGTACCATTCTAATTATTGAATATACATAATTTTGAAAAACACTTTCTGAGAAAATATATTATAACCAACATACTTTTTTCAAAAAGATTTTTTCTATTGGTTATAATATATTTTCTCGGAGTGTTTTTCAAAATTATGTATATTCAATAATTAGAATGGTACATTCTTAAATCTTGTGAATTATTCGTTGAATAAAAGAAATAATTTAAAAAAAAACGTTAATGTCTCATTATCTCAAAATGTGACTTTGGCAAATAGCTGCCATTTTGCTTATGGGGATAGTATATACGGCAGAGAAGAATTGCATGGATAAAAATATAGCAGTAGGTATATTTAAGAGACGAAAACTACACGTATATATTATGATAACTGAAGACAATAATAAAAAAAACTGATACCTACATAGATAGGTAGTCATAGGATTAACCAGTAAGTTACATTTTTAAACCAAAGCTAGTTTGAACATACTATGTGAAAAAAACATAATTGATTATATTCTCCGAGTACCTACTTAGGTACAGATTTAGTGGTTTGTTTGTAAACGGTGCTATACAGTAATTATTCACCTTTGTTTGTCAAGCAAAGGTAAATGAGATAGTACACTAATTATGTATAGGTGAGTATATGTAGATACAGTACTAGATGGTTTAATTAAAGCACACATAGTATGTACGAATATTTTGATAAATATATATTACTTAGGATGACAGATATAAATCTATACATAATACTGGTGTCAACTATGGGATCTTCGGTGGGCTAATTAAGCGCGAATCAAATTGAGGTGCATGTCGCCTACATATCGCCTACTGTCACGCTGTCGCGGCGACAAATTTAGTCTATGGTGTCGTCATTTTACAGAATATTTTGAACGATCACCATCTCTGTACATTCACTGAAGAATGACACTGATGAAGAGTGCCAACTATAATGTATTAGTAATTTGAATCATTATTAAATTATTCATGCTAATTTCAATCGATTTTACATTTTCTACGTGCACATGCGTTAACATTACTTGCGACTTGACATGCATAGATAATAGTTTGAACAGAACCCAACCTGCAGACCATAGATAATAAACAGCATTATTATAGAAAATACATAGTGACAACCGCTAAAAAGAAAAAACGTGATTTCGACATGACAGTCGAAAAGTGTAGGCATGTAGAAGATGCTAGAAACGTTCATTAAGCCATGCAGGTGTCGATGCAGTGCAGTTTAACGTGAGGTGACCTCATTGTTGTTCTGGTGATTTCGGCAGATTTTGCTAACTGACAATGTTCGTTTAAAGGTTCAAAATATGCCACGGAATGCTGCTCCATCAGTCCGATAACATTTAAAACACCAAGAAAAACAACATTATACACTTTTTTCCCGTAGCGACAGCTTACTGTGACACCACGTGATAGTAGGCGACATGCACCTCAATTTGATCAGAACTTAAGAGTTTTCTGAAGTTGTCATTCGCAGGTTCAATACACGGCACAGTAATGCATACTAACTGTGTTTTTTCAATGTGTTTCATACGATGCAGAGTTTTAATGGTTTAAAGCAATGATACTCAACCTTTTTTTTCTTCGGGCCAAATACATATATTTGTCAAGTAACGCGGGCCGCATCACTACTGGTGTGACGAAAATAAGCATGATTTTACAAAACATTTTTGAGATTTTAAAAATTATGCGTGTTTTTTAAATTAATCGTGTGCAATAGCAACACTCTTATACCAGATCTGATGTGGGCCATAATGACAATCCTCTTCGGGTGTCACTATCTGTGCGTCAAAGTCGAAACGAATCTCATGATATACGAAATTCCTGATAATAAATGTGTTTCGGGCCGCACATAAAAGCTTAAAGGGCCGCAGGTTGAGTATCGCTGGATTAGAGTAATTAGACGAATACCTACAAAACAATCTGTTAATACTTCCATATACTCCGCTAAGCAACAAACACGACAATCTACCTTTACTTTATAGCAATGGGAAAGAAAGATATAAAAATACTCGATTTTTGCAAAACTTCAGTAAACACATCTAGAAAAAAGCCCAATAAAGTTTGACTCAAATCTCACGTCTTTTCACTGTTTGGTTAAGTAATTTCCCAACTGAGCTATCGGCCCATCTTTGACTCATGCTAAGTAACTCTAATATTCCAACACATCCCCAAAATATAGCTTTCCGATTACATCGAGGCGATGATATAACATGACTCATAGGTAGCGACAGGATCATCCGAATTTGATAATATTTTTTTTGATATTTCTCGAATACATAGTAATAAACCACCTTCGTACCGAATTCCGTGGGGAATCATGGGAGAGGAAAGGTGGAATGTTTTATGGTCGTGTCAAGATGAACTATAACTTAACCTTTATGTAAAACTCATTTATTGACACGTCATTATAAATTACAAAGTTGAATTATATTATTTTGTTTATACAACGCGTGTGCAGGAAGTATTTAGAACGAATTGACTGCTTTAACGTCATGTAGGTCGGTTTTGTTCAAGATTCGCGACGTCAAGCGTCGTAATACTGTATTGCGTATCATGTATCTCCTTGTAAAACGTGTGTACATGCGGTATGTATCAAAATCGCGTCTTGATCCATCGGCTGGAAGTCAGATACTGTGTACGAAATCACTAAATGAACTTTGTGTATCTGGGATGCATCATAAACCCAACATATTGTGTAGCTAATCGATTTTACGACGGAGAGCGTTGTCATGTTATAAACATGACCACACTGTAACATTCGTGGATCCTAGGGTGGCAACACCGAAATCATCTATAAACTAAGATGGCGGCCGAGCGCTAAAGGAAGTAGTGATATGTTTGTTGATTAGCGAATCAGAGAGATTAATTAAAAAAGTATTAAGAAGACGACAGTTTTTTGGGCGCTTACGTGTGGACTTCGGGACAGGATGGATGTACCCGAGTCGGTCCGCAAATTGTTACCTTTTGATCATGGCGGACATTCGATTGAGAAGGCACTACGTAAAATTCTGTCGGCGAATACCTCGGCCCTCCGCATCAACCATGTTCCTGGATTAGTAAGCTGTGTCGTTCCTTTTATATTATGCCTTTCCGCAAGGTTGCAAGAGCAGCATTTTTTCTCAGTTAGCCGTTTGATCCCACTCTTAAATTCAAACCGTGTTACGCCTGTGCGAGGGTGTGATTTTAAACTCTCTTTTATTTGCTCCTGTTCCATACTAATTATTACTCCAGATTTGGAGTTGGCGCCCACCTGATTATACATAACTTCTGTTCTTGATTATCATCCACACAAGGTATGGTATTTCAGCGGAGGATTCGAATTTCTAAGTTGAGTGGTACTCGAGAAACGCACGGCCCGAGACAAGAGTTCATATTAGTAGTTAGCCGAGACCTATGTATTGTTTATTTTATTATATACACTCTATCTATCTAGCTCACAGTTTTATAGGTGACAGCATGGCTGAAAATGAATCCTGAGAGGTGCAATCGTAAATAGGCGATGTATCCTGCCATTGATCATGAGTGGGAAATTTGAAGGATCTCCACTCGTAAGCATCACTACTTTGAAAAGGTTTGAAGGATCAGACATGGACTATTAAAAAAACTCAAGAAATTGCTCCCGGTATAAACAGAATAAACTTAGAGATGAAAATAATATGATCTTTGTTATATTAATTAACGTCATTTAAAAGCCTTTTCGCAGCAGTTACTTTGTAAAAGTTCAGTTTCTCTTCATCGGGGTTCATTTACTGGGCACTTAGTTGAAAATGTAAATCAATACTGACAAAGTTGGAAAGTTTTTATGGCACCTTGCAAGCCTTTCAGGTGGGTAAATTTTCACGTCAAACTTTCGAAATAGTTTGCCGGTACTGGGGGTTTACGTATTGACTCATAAAATGAAACTATTTGTCGTGCATTATTTATTAATTCTAGCTCAACGTATGTATACAAAAAGAAACCAACACGTCATATTGCAACTAAATTGAGTAAAATTTAAATACGCGAAGCATCATAAACACGTACAAATTAGATACTCAAATGAAACAAATAAAAACTAAACCTAAAATTTGCTTAGGTTTGAACATAATCACATAAATACTTATCCAGCACCTATTCTCTGCTTAGAAACGAATATGTATAGTGGAGTGAACTTGGATCCGGCGTCCCTCGTAGTGACGTAGTCCAATACGTACTGACAAGGGCAGTTTATAGCAGATTAACGCGAGCGTGGTTTTTGCTCGATTACAATTGGATACATTTGGAATCAAGTAAGATCTGCGTTGATGCACCATAGTCTGTGTCAATTTGAAATGCCAAGTGTCTTTGTACTAATGTACTGGGTTATCATCTGGGGACTCATCTGATTCCAGGTGAGGTTACAATCCATATGCAGTGGGTATTTCTATGATTGATTCACTGTTTCTATTATTCTAGTGTTCTTCAACAACTATACTTCAGTTCCATGGCCTGTTGCAGTACAAAAAAATATTCCTCTTACATCCTCAGGCTCTCAATTAATGCTCTAAAAATCTTGGTTTTTATCGGTGATATTTTAGGAACCACGAAAAAACTACATCTGAGATCAGTACTAAGTTGTTGTGTATTTAATATTGGATGCAGGTACAAAATTTTTTAATGTGTCTAATATTAAAATTATATAACTGATTGCTGTACAAAAACCAAACAAAAATCTGAAGTTGAAACCGGGTACGACTTTAAACAATGTGAGTTGGTTACTTTCTGCTTAATTATCTAGTATATCAACTATTATATCTATGTCATCATCAGCAATGAGCTTAATGCAGGCTGCAATCATTATTAAAATCATTTACATACATGTTGTTATGAATAACAGAGAAAATGAGGAACATAAATTTTATAGAAGTAGACATGGCACTTTTTTGCCAGTCTATATTTTACAAATGACCTAGAAAACCTTTAATAATTATTATTGTAATACAATCCAGTAAAAAATAAACCTGAATCACGATTTAAAAGGGTGTAATATGATACAAAGAACTTTCCGGAGCTTAAAATGGCCTTACAGCGGGAGCTTTTTTATGGGGTAAACGAAAAAGCTTTTCGCATGTGTGTCAAAGTATTTTGGATCGAATGTGCATTACTTCGACACGAGGTGAGTGTATTTTGAAAGTCAATTATTTAGTGACCGTATTAAGTGACTAAACGGTAAGGATATAATATTACAAGACAAAAATAGTCTAATAGTACCAGACCACCTAGTACCAGTGCCTCTACCCAGATACTTTTCGAATGGGGCAAGAGTCATCCCTTCTCAAAGGATTGGTCCACTCCTCTCAGCATTCGATTGCACGTAAGACCCGGTACACTTAAGAGTTGGTGCAACCATCAGGATCATCCAATATTCTGTAACTAACTATCCTAAGTATTAGGACTGTTAGGCCACGCGCATTCATTAACTTCTTGTGGATGCGGCAGGTTGCAATAGCACCCGTTGTTGGGTATGGGAAATGTATATGGAAAAGTGAGGAAATCCGCAGTTGAAGAAATGAGAAGTAAAATAAATAGTAGGCGGGGTTAATGTAAACATTAGTGGCATCTGCTATATTTTGTTAATACCACCCCCACCCGTTCATCATAACCAATCAATACTAAAATATTAATACTGTAACTGCAGAATAATAGCGATCAGATATATATTGTTTAATGTATCAAATTACTCTGCAGTAATATATTCCCAGCGAATCAATTTCCAGTAAACAAATCTTAGCTAGATCAGCAAGTTGATTGGCAATATTAGATGCGGTATATTATTACATCATATCACAGCACATTATATCATTACGGTGTATTAGTCGAATAATCATTTTTCATGGTGTCATATGTTTTTACGACTGTAATAATAAATAATATTTCATTTCGCTACTCGAGTTAAAACGCTGACTCTATAATTAGTCCAATATGATTATGTAACAGAATTTAATGTTAATGTATTACCTTTTATTGTATAAATAACGAAGAATAATTTATCTAAATTCACTCGAATCCAAGCACCTAGCTCGCAACTATCTCGGTAGATTATATGTACTATCATTGTATAATATACTATTTTACCGATACGCTGCTAATAAATCTCACCCTGCTACATCGTAGACTTCATTATCATCATCCTTAACCCACACATCGAACACCACAGTAGTGACCCAAGAATACTATCGACCGAAGGTTCTTGATGGAATTTGAATTTAAATTCTAATAGATTAAAGTTTTGTACCATTCCATTTGAGTCGTTTTTTGCGACCCGGGTTTCCCCTTTCGGCATCTTCAGGCACTGTGTACACCCACCAAAAGGCAAATAAACACTGACAACGAATAATATTAACTCTAACTTATATAACAAATCAATACAATAAAGTAGGTAAAAACTTGATCACCTACCTATTAAGTCAAGCATCACAATAAAAGAATATAACAAACAAATAATGAATAGTTGAAGTATTTGTAAAAAGCCCTATACCTTATCAATAATAATACACTCGATAAAAGAATACTAAATCGTCAAAACGTAATAATAAATCATTAGTAAATATAAACAATAAAAATACAACACTCAAGAGGTGTGAACTCTTCCATTCTGGGAACAATGGTAACGTATTGGGAATTAACTAATGAGATATCTCTATATCAGTCTTTAAAAGTTATTAGTTAAACAATTAATATTCAATAATATTCTTACTCATGAGTCATGATAAATACTTGTTTTACAATACCTATTATTTTTAAAATATAACAAATCCACAAATAAACCCACCTAATACATACAATTTATTTACACATGTATAAATACCTACATCTACATACATACATCCACGTACACGAAAATTATTCTACCAAGAAATATTAGAAATACGTAGAGGACACTTGCAGAGCCTATGTACATATCTTGAATGATCAACTTAGATTTCCTAATAGCCCATTGCTATATCCTATAATATTATGATGGTTTACATGCGAGACTACGTAGTCAATTATTGATATACAACATTTATATTTATGTATGAGTTAAAAGTATTCGTTTGCCTTTTGGCGAGTGTACACAGTGCCTGAAGATGCCGAAAGGCGAAACCCGGGTCGCAGAAAGCGACTCAAATGGAATAGTACAAAACTTAAATTTATTAGAATTTCAATACTAAAATATTATGAATATATACGATACAGTATATTATGTTTATGTTTATAAATAGAATAGAAATACAGAATTAGGATGAATCAAGAATTGTTATCACTCGCCTGTGCAATATTGACATCACGTTCGGAATTAGTGTGGGATTATTCGACATTGGGTTGCGTGTCAGATTATCACATAGGATTATTCGCAGTTAGTTAGTGGTAGATAGGACATACTAAACACACATTGGAATTAACCATTGCGGCATATTGAATGGGTTTATTTCGTGACCGATTCTAATTTCCGTGGTGCTATTACGGGAATCGATAGGAAATTGACTTTATTTGGATGTATAGGATATTGGTATGATTTCAAGGTTTTTTTATAATACAATAATTCTCAGTTCCTAGTTACGAGTACATAACTTACATTGTATATAGTTGTAAATAAATATATTAAAAACGGTGTGTGTACTTATGTACGCGCGTTAGAAGTTGTACTTCTTTGGCGTAACAAAACAAAAACAAAACTTGTGATAACCTAGATTCTTCGATTCCTGTTAAATTACACACGTAAGAAGGGCCGCTTATTGAAGCGCTGTTGGTATATTTATATACACTTTAACTTATATTGCTAAATTATATAATGGTTTCTCGTTGTTTTTAATTTTAAAGTACACAAAAGTCACTCTGACGTTTAATAGTTTGTTTACGTAAGGAATTTCAAATGGCCGACAATAATAAAATTCCCTGCCTAGGCAACGGAATAATTCTAAACTATAATATTATACTGCATAATCGTCACGATCGCAGTATCATACTGTGGCGTAAAGGTACCGCGTTAGGCTGATAACCGAGAACAATAGGTGGTTCGAATCCAATCGAGTGCGTTTTTTTTCTGTGAAAAAATAAATTATGTGTTACATGGTCACACGCCAAAAATACACTCTGATCTGATTTTACAAACGCGCCTAAAGAAGTATAGCTTCAATAATAAGCCAGTGTTTACCAAACTGTGGTAAGCGTCCATGGAAGATTCGAAGAGATGCGCAATTATTTTTTTTAAATTACTTTAAATAATTGGTTTCTGTAAATCGTTAGGTTTTCAAACATTTTTTTAGAATAGACTAAGAAAAAATGTCGTTCATCAGAATCTGATAAGATAACTTTCGATTGGCAGGACAGAAGATAAGCTAAAAAAGATTATGAAATTAATTATGAATTTAAAATTTCTTTGGGTACAAATAAAAATATATTCGCTAGAAAAGTGTGTTCGCGTGTAAAACCTTGTAGGTAAGTATTAGGAAACACGTAACACCAATTAATTAAACTATAATGATTAGAAATGGAGCATTGTCGTTAATATTAAATTTAAAAACATAAATTGGACTATTTCAATGTTTTTAGGGAGGTGTGTGCAATAAAGTATATAGATAGTAATAGTGTTTGTTAGTAATAGTTGCTTTTATCGTAATGAAAAGTAAATTCGCATATAAGTATACATGGGCGTTTTTGTAATGATTCCACCAATATACATAATAGGTACGTGTACGTTTTTCTGACTGTCTAGGCCCTTTGCTCTTTGCATAGACTTTTGGGGGTCTTCATATATAAACTCTAATTTCACGTCATTTCAAACAGCCTTATTGTAGCCAAATCTAATTTGATTTCTCAGCACAAGTAGACAGCTATAAAATAACTGCCTAAAATAGAAACAATAATATTTGATACATGGAATAGTTTGACTGAAACATATGATGCGTTAAATTATTTATTCTCACAATCCTTGGCTCTACGTATACGAACAAACATTCTCATATATGAAACAAATAAAAATAAACTTAGAAGCGGAATAACGGATGAAAATTTACAATCATAAATTCAATTAAAAATAAGTAGCTATTTGCCAGAAAGCTATCAAAGCGACGCATGGACGCCAATCTAATTTAATTTTTTTTAATAAAAAAATTTGAACTTTTCCCCCCTAAAAATCCATATACATAATATTATGTACAGGTACTACATATGTGACTCTCTGGTACCTTTGTTATCCTGTTTCCTTGATAAATTGGCTCTTCTCACATAACAAACTGCCAACCCCTGGTCTAGGCTGCTGAAAAATACCCCAAACATTTTTTTTTTAATATTTATTCGTTTTTTTTTGTAATTACATAATTATGTCAACGCCATCTTAACTCAAGAATTAAATAATGATCAGAATCATATCGCAATTACTTCGTAATTTCTAGAATGGGGGTCCTGTGGCTGTTTCATTCATTTTTTACGTAAAATCAGTCAGAATCTTATATAATCTAGTGTGAGTTATTTCATAACATTACAAATTAATATGATTTCATAATAATTTCAACATAATTATTATTCCACAGTGCGCCCCCGTCAATAAATAGAAGATCAATAAAATTGGACATCTCACTCGATTACAAGTTTCTGTTAAAGACACATCGCATCAAACTACCGTTATATTTATTATATTACATCGATTCCTGCTCTTGAAGTTTTTTATTAGAATTATTAATAACCATGTCCTTACTTTTTCGTACAAGCTGACTTTGTTGCGAAAACGTGTAGTGTTTATTTAGATATAGTTATAGATGATACAATATAATGTAATTGTAACAGGAAATGATGTATCAATTATATTGATAGTTACTACATTTGTAATATGATTAGTAAAGGCCGGATCTTTCAAGTTTTTAACCGTCAACCCATAACAAAACACATTAAAATGGTGGACGAATCCAATATCCTAAGGAGACTTTTGCCCAAATGATTCTTAGTATGGATTTCTACAATTTGTCAGTTGTTTTTTTCTGGCAGCTCAGGTGCGATGGTAATTATTGTAATTAAGATAATCGTCTTGCCAATATTATAACGCGACTTGCGGCTACGACAAACGAATTCAAATTCGCAAAATGCAATTAAAAAGATCGCATTACAAAATTGATGGCTTGTTTTATTGCAGGTAAGTAATGGTAAACCATTTTTATAAAATGCGTGTAGAATATGTTTTTTCATAATTAAATATCGAATAGCTTTTGCGTACCTACCACTAATATAAATACAAATATTGGAAGATTTTGTCCGCTGACCCGTTTTATGTTCTAAATGTATCATATTGATACCTATTAGTACTACAAGCAACAATACCGTACCTACATATCGATAAAAAAGTCACATACCTACTTGTTTATTTCTTTAGATATTTAAGTATTTTGAGGATGCTCTGCCCAAACTGGTCTATTTGATTATAAACTATTGACATTGAAGAATTTCATCAAATCGATCGTAAGAAATTTCATCTTCAAAATACCAGTGGCGTACATCTGAAGATGCGAGACATCCCTGAAAATATTCGTTTGAACCTACTATTATAATATTATGTATTGCGTAAGCCGTAATTGCATTCTTCTAAAGGTTTTGCAATATAATATTGCTTCAGATTTTCACTTAGTCATTGTATTACGTTAATATTTATTGTTGTTTAATTTAATAAAACGCATTTTTTTGTAATACTTATTCCACTTTTAATCAATAAATTAGGACCAGTTTCGTTCGCATCAGAGGGACATTTTCAACTGAACAAGGGAAGATTCAGTTGAAAATGTCCCTCTGAGGCGGACGAAACCGGTCCTAATTTATAGATTAAAAGTGGAATAAGTACTACAAAAAAAATGGAGCCATTGTCGAAAACTACCCAATCAAGACTCGTAACTGGACAAAATCTGACATTCGAATGAAATTTTCAAAATGGCGTCCTATGGTAGTTCGTAGTTCCATTTTTGGCCATTCTACAGGTAAGTTTGTAGGTGTGTAACGTTAAAAAAAAGTCCCGCCGTCCCATGTAATACTTCAGATTTTCACTTAGTGATTGTATTACGTTAATATTTATTGTTGTTTAATTAAAAAAACGCATTTTTTTGTAGTACTTATTCCACTTTTAATCAATAAATTAGGACCGGTTTCGTTCGCATCAGAGGGACATTTTCAACCGAACAAGGGAAGATTCAGTTGAAAATGTCCCTCTGAGGCGGATGAAACCGGTCCTAATTTATTGATTAAAAGTGGAATAAGTACTACAAAAAAAATGGAGCCATTGTCGAAAACTACCCAATCAAGACTAGTAACTGGACAAAATCTGACATTCGAATGAAATTTTCAAAATGGCGTCCTATGGTAATTCGTAGTTCCATTTTTGGCCATTCTACAGGTAAGTTTGTAGGTGTGTAACATTAAAAAAAGTCCCGCCGTCCCATTTAATACATTGTACGCTAAAGGCGCGCCGATTAGGTGGCCATTCGACATAATTAGCATTATATTTAAATGTTGTTATTAAAAAGAAATTATCTGATATATGATTATATTATGTATTTGATTTAAATACTTACATATTATAAAGTGTAAAGAACTATTTATCACATAAAACGACTGGTACCTAGATACATATTTCATTAAAACACTTTATAATATGTACTTTCGTACTTTTTCCACATTTATTCCATAATGTTGATATTCAACCGATTTTATCCTAATGGACATTTTCAATTGAATAACAGTACAAAATATAGGTAGGTACATATTATTGCATAAAAAGTCAATTAAGTATAGAGGACGTGGGAGTCGATTGTTTACTTGAACTAACTTGTTGGTGATATTTGTCCTTATTTATTAAATGACTGGTTTATATACATTAAGAAATAGCGTAACTTCAAAACTGTGAAAAATTTGCTGTGTTTAAAATTCACCTGCCGTAGGTGTATGTATCAAAAAAGGTTCCCGACCAATGACAAAAACTTGAAGACGATTTTATTGCTTTTGTCGCATGATACGTACAAGAAACCCACAACTTAAAAATGAATTATTTTCCATACGATAGTATGTATCATCATCAGCTTTAGTATATACCAATATTGCATATAAATTTATGTTTACATTTTAGATATAATAGTGCAACCATCTATAATACCGTGGATTTACAAGAATAAAATTACAAAGCGGCAGGTTTACATAGGTCGTAAGTGCATTTGCTAGTCACGCAGCCTTCGCTATCGAGGCTTGATAATTATATATTATATACTTACACAATATTATATATGTGACATATTATAATATTTAGGAATATTATATTTCATCCATTGTTGTTATTTTTAAGTTAATAAGTCAAAAGAATAATATCAACTAAGATTTAATAACAATAAACAAAAATGCAAAATGTACAAAGTGTTTAAAAGTACCTTATACACCTTCTAGAGGAAAGTGGTATAATGGTCCCTATATCTAACGGGTACGAGTGGCAAAAATATTAATCAATAAATTCTAATTGATTTATGTTTTGTACTAGGTATTCTATTAGTCATTATTTACGACCCGGCTTATGCCTTCTGGCTTATGGCCTTCTGGCTTCTTCGTGCACTATGCGCACTCACCGATCGTAAATGCACATTGACATAATAAAAGATTGTTAAAACCTTCTTACCTATTAGTAAAGGATCAAGTAAAAAACAAATTTTGATTATCTGAAGTGTTTGTGAAAAACCCGTAATGAATATATTACATACTATTAATACATTCAATAGGTAAGCCCGTTAAATCGTCATTTCCCTTAAACAATGGAACCAGCTAATGTGAAATATCACAAAATATACCTACTCACTAAATAAAAACAAATAAACAATTTTAAGCTATAATCCATAATCGTTAAAACTGAAGTGATCTCGGATTTTAAGAAAATACGTAGATCAGTTAACAAACGCGCAGGTTAAGTTTTTTTTGTTTTTTCTACCATATTACTATAACATCAAATTATAGTTTCATGTGTGAACTCCCAGATTGGATAAATCAATGAACTATTAGAACCAAGGTCAACTTGTTAAGGCAAATGGTAGGCACTGCAACTGTGTTATACCTATTTATATCTAATATTTTCTTGATAAAATAATTTATTATCAATGGTATTAGGTACTATATATACACAATGTATCAATGTCGACTAATTATGATTGTATCATTTTGATAACTTCCGAAATAAATAATTATATCTGGTTTATATATTTCATTGAAATAATACTATGATATATAATTTATAGTATTAGGGAGTAGCAATTAACAGAAAACGCATGTACTTACATATTTTGCATGATGAATATAAAGTTTTTGAAAATGGCCTATAAAATGTCAAAAAAAACATTACAACATCAGTACCTATATATTAAAATTGAATATCTCAATATGTCCAACCACTTGCTTGAAACACAAAAGTACGATTTGAAGTATCTTTCGTACGAAACTTTTTCTAAAGGGTTTCATTAACCACATAGGTCCGATATTCCCCATTTTACCCATCCATAAATCCATATAATATAATAATATGTTTTCATATTATATATTATCGTAGTATCAACATAATATACGAAATCATTCAGATTTGGTACGATTTTAATAATACACTAGCTGTCAGGTCCTTCTCATTATGGGAGCAAGTGTGATTTGTTATTTGATAGTGAAAATAAAAGTAGTTTAGTAGAAATTTTAAACTTTGATTACAATAATAGGTATGTATATAAAAAGTGGAATATTATTAAATATTATAGATATTACTATTAACAACTAATTTTTCCACTCTATACGTAAGCGCTTCATTAATTTCTCTAAATAGTATAGTATATCTACCTACTAATAGCAGCGTTTCTATATAATTAAGTATCGATAAAGTCTCTTGCACATATTATCAATATCATTTATTTCATATTTCATTGTACCTACTACATCGTACAACTTATTTTTCTGAAAAACATAGGTTCCATAAATTATTAACGCATTTTTTAATTAAAAAATGTTGTAATATTCGAGTCCGTCCCAAAAAAAAAGGACTCCAGATATCCGGTGTCTAATGATTAGATAAATTCACTCATATCGATGATATCAAATACTCTTTAAAAACATAATATGATACCTACATACATTGATATCTGTTCAATGACTTATTTACTTTCTAATCATTTGAAAAGAAATTATAGTCAGCGATTAGTTGATAGTAATTTATTTGCGTAATATTATTGACAATACTGTATAATATGTAAAATAAACTATAATAATTATTATCTTAATGTGGAAAAGATAGCATTCCAAGTTATAATTACTGAGTAATTGTGAAGATTATAATATTTCATTCCGAATTTATTAAAACTTTATATTACGATAATCAAACCTAATAAGTAAAAAAGCGCCCTCGTATGTGACGATGTATTTATTATGTATATCTTGATTTAATTTATTTTGGAATCAGAAGCGTACCTATCGATTCAATGGGGTTAGGTACCTGCCTAGAAACTTTTAACTCTCAAATTTATTCTTAAAGCATGTTTGTTGAAAATTTGATTTTTAGGCTTAAATTTCATAATGTAATATTTTAGGCTTCGTTTTCTGAAGAAAACTTTTTTCAACATAGTTTACGTAATATAACGATTATACGTTGAGTGTCATCATAAATGTTCCAATTTCTCTAAAATTACGAGTCAATTGCGAGGTCCAATATAAAGTTTGACAAATAAAGTCCATAAACCTTTGGCTTAAAAAAATCTAATTTATAAAACCACGGACACCCGATGTGTCAAAATATAATGGTTTTATTCTTAATTTTAAATGGCGATGCTTACAATAATATCCTTTTATTGTATTAATATATTTTATATAATCATAAAATGTTGATTTTTAGTGTAAAAATAAGGCATAATTATGGCATTTACCTGCACAGACAAGGGTTTGCGATGTAATAGAGCTCGCTAAAAACCTCAAATTGAAATGGGCTGGACACATAGCTCAAAGAAGGGACAATCACTGGACAAATCTAGTCATCCAGTGGTATCCAATAGGTACAAAATGTCCGCAAGGTAGACCTAGAGGCCGCTGGATCGATGAGACGGGCTGAAGTACGTGGCAAGGCAACGCACAGGACCGAGAGATTTGGAATCAGCTTGGAGAGGCCTTTATTACGTACGAAAACGATAGATTTTTAGACTACACTCTCAATTAACATTCCCCAAATTCTTGTTTTTTATGAATTTACCAAGGCTTTGACTGCGACTCGCTGTCATATTGCCTCTTCTCATCTAGAGGAGGATCTGCCGATCAGGTCCTCACTCCAATTCTGTTAAAGAATTTTACAATTTTGCCAAGCTGTTCCGTCTTACCCACCGCCAGGACAGCTTTTAATTCGTCTACATTTTCAAAGATATTCAATATTCAATTCGTAGCTGTACTGTGTTGTTCATATTTAAGGGATTGTACTGCTATTATGTACAATGTCCTCCAAAACATCACATTCATCACAGAGCTGCGAATCGCTTCTTCCCATGAGGACATCAAATCTTTTACCCATTGTGTGTCCTGTTCTTAGCCTCAGTATCAGCTTAAGCTCATTTCTCTTCAAACGAGACTAGAAACCAGCGCACCAAACGTGGGGATGGGAGAATGGACTTACTCCATTTCCCCTTTTCTAGGGATGCCCTGTGGTGAAAATCTATCTACCTCAAATTCTTTATTTTCGACCGTTACACGTCACGTCAGCACTAACAAATGACATTATTATTTTAGTAAAATGTTATATTCTGATTATAACAATGTAATAGTTTAAAATATTATAATTTGTTACAAATTATTCATCCTATTAAAACAGTCATCCCAGGATGTGGTTATGTTAGAGATAACTAACCGCACGCGTGTATAGTAAAAAATAATATAGAGTTTTGTGATATGAAATTTATACAGTGATAATATTAAAATTTATATTATAGTAGATATTGGTTTTGTATTGATATAAAAACCCAACGTCATTATTGAATAATACAAATAAAACATGTGAAATTCTATATACCTACTTCGTTACAATCAGAATTAGTTACAACTACGGAATCCAATCGCGAGCCAAAATTTTGATCCCGGGATTTCGGGTTTACAATTTGACGATCCCGGGATTGGCGTTTATTCGATAGATATTTTTCTTATACAAATAGGATTGATAAAATCGATCAAAAATGTCTAGTATAATAATTTATACATACTATTTAAGACATTTAATGTTAATATTATGTACGTTCAATCTTGGAAATACATGGGTTTTATGGAGTAAATTATATTGTAATATTTATTATAGATAAAATGTGAAAGTAAAACATTTTTTTTAGTTATTTAAGAAAAGATGACATTCATAAAATTCGGCGTAGAAACAAGTGCCTGTCTGCACGTCCGTGGCACTGGCGGTTAGACGCCGTTCGCGTGCCAGAACGTCTGTGGGGAAATGAACTAATTCATTATTTTTCTGATGTTCTTACGATTGCGTATGACAACAAAAAATGGTTATTTATTATCCGTGAGCATTCAGCGATTCCCCCTGTGACATGTACAGGTACATACACTTCTATAACATAATTTTGTACACATACTAATTGATTGTGATTGATAAAAAAATCAATCCCGAAGGTTTTGGGATTATGTTTATTAATCACGGGATTCATAGGTTTCGAAAATTGTCCAGGATCCCGGGGTTGGATTCCCAAGTTCAGGGGGGGGGGGGCAAAATGTGGCCCGCCGGGTATTTTTTGCGGCCCACCATCATTAATTGTACTTCTGCTTACGAATAACTTTTTTATATAATTTTTTTTTAAATATTGACAATACATTAAAATTTGAAGAATATGTTGTTTTGTAAATAATGTATTATCTCAGTACGTCTTCCTTGCGTCTCGTCTCACACTATGTAACCACTATTTTCTACGTTGAACATCGTAACACATTTAAATACTTTTAACACCGCGTTGCAAGGAAAAAAAATATATGCCCATGATATGGTAAAAAGTTTGAATGGATTTCAATTAAAACTCAAGTTATTCCTTCGACAATTATCGAATAACATCGTGGACCACTTTCCAACTTTGAAGTTGCTGAATATACCAGAATATAAATTTGAAGAATATGGTAAAATTATTAAAGCTCTGAATGACGATTTATCACAAAGGTTTGGTGACTTCCGAAAAATTGAGACAAGTTTAGCAATAGTACGCGATCCATTTTCAATAGATATTGATAGTGTACCGACAGATCTACAACGTGAGATTATTATATATATATATCTCCAAATTTTACAATGCCCTTAATTCAGACAAATTCTACCAACTTAAAGATTATGCAAGAAAAATGTTCGTTATTTTTGGATCAACATATATATGAACAAACATTATTTCGATCCTGAACCTCAATAAAAATTCTTTACGATCAAATATCTCTGATGCCCATTTACAAGCAGTTTTGAGAATATCAACTACAAAATTAACACCTGAATATTAGAAAAATGTAAAAAAATGTACAACAGTTCAATTCTTCTCATTAATTTTTTTTAATGTTTATTTTTCGTGATAATAAATAGTGTATATCTAAAAATGGTATTTTACTTGCGGCCCGCCGCTCATTTTGAATTCTTGAATTTGGCCGTCCATCCAAAAAGTTTGCCCCCCCCCTGCCTAATTGAAACTATCTTTTTTTCTCATACGCAAACTGGAATAACCTCAGAAACATGATTGGCTTCTCTTCCAAGGATTCAGGGTTCAATTGGCGTATTACCAAACATTAGTTATCAGAAAGCAATACAAAGGCAATATTCTTGCCTACATCGATGTGGCTTTAGGCGACCGCATTTCAACGTCGCTCATACAGACTTACACTACCCTTCCAAGGAAAAAGACAGTAACTCGCAACATTTGTGAAATTGAGATATCGATGCCATCCGTTAGATAATTTTGAAAGCTATATATGCTGTTCACTTTAAAATCAGTATTATCACTAAGATATCGTTAAAATCCTTAGTGAAAAAATGGACATCTGTTAAAATGATACGGTTTTCTTAGCAAAGGGGCAGCAAGTGTAGTTTTCTTAGAAAAAAGGCAGCATTACATAACCATGCTTCATAATATCTTAATATATTTCATTGCGCCTCAGTCTGTTGTAGTTAATACAATTCTTAACACGCCATAATTTTTATTTTTTTGAAGTGTTATTTCTAATACGGTTATTATTGGTGAATCTCTTTAGTCATTTTTAATTGCGGAATTTGATGTGTTAACAACTTTTGACGTGGTAATAAATTGAAAGGTAAAACTTATATTCCTACATTTTTTGAGAAAAAAATATCTATTTTTTGGTGATAGGCGTATTTTTGAGGTTGTTCCGAATTATGTATGTTCAATATTGACTGTTGCATTCTTGCTTAGATATTATGTGTTATTGATTTTTTTTTATTCTTGTGATTATGACATACCTCTTTGTCATGTCTAAATTTGATGGATGATATTTTGGCAATAATATATATATTTATAAAAATAAATATTTTATCGCAAGCAGGTATCTTTTGCATAATATTCTAAAAATTTATCATTCGGAAATGTATCGGAATAAAAATATGAATGTATATTTTTTTCTTAAGTGATTCAATTAGAGATGACAGTTGTTTTATTTTCGCCGTTTTTCACTGGTGTTACTTTATCAATTCAAATTTGACATACATAGTCTAGTAGAGATATGGGAAATTAGTTATTAAAAAAAATTAAAGTACAACAACAGGTACAGATAACAATAATAAATTGTGCAGCGAAAATTACGTTAAATTTCGCATTTTCGCATGAAATCAAGCGCCATCAAACAATTTGGAGAGCGCTTATGAGCAGGTATTAAACATGCCAATAGTTAAAATTTGTCGCAATTAAGCATGGCAGTCGTAGCATAATGGTAATGCATAGGGCGCGATACCCAAGAGACGTAGGTTCGATTCCTGCTGGGTCTCTTACTTTTTTCGAAAAAGATTTTTTTCTATTTGGCTATATTTTCTCATGAGTATTTTCAGAATTATGTATGTTCGATAATTAGAATAGTACATTCATAAATCTTGTGAATTATTCGTTGAATAAAAAAAAATAGTTAATTAAAACTGTTACATTAGTAATAAATGCTGCCGAATTAGATAAATCCTTAAGTGGGTTATGAGGAACCAATACATCTTTAAAATTGTATGGATTGGTGTGATTTCTGAGGAGGGTTTTTTTGAAAATACGATTGGAATTGATTTGATAGTAGATTGGACATTGGACGGAATCGCATTAAAATTAATATGTTATGGTTTCAGCAGGGTGGCAAAAAATCGCGTCATAATGTGCGCGAAACATGGGAGTTATTACAGATAATATTTTTTTATTGTGCTATATCTGATTTTGTGAGATGCTAACTAGTCTCTGAGATCGTGTGGTTTAATATCGTTATACTTCTTGCTTTCGAGTTATTTTCAAAATTAACGTCTACATGCGTATATCTATAATATATGCGTAATCTCATGTAAAACATGGCTAAAAGAATTGTCATCGATCGGAGCCGCCCCTAATAACTTATGTCGATAGAACGAATTGTTTCAAAAATATTAAATGTTAAGCCATGTTTTTGTTAATGTACGGACCTGTAATTAAGTTTACTGTAACAAAAATTGTTAATTAATAAATACGATCATTATATTAAAAAAACCTACAACTCTAATCCCAGACCACTTTGTTGTACGTCAAGTATTTCTAGAAAACTGAATTTCGCTGTATCACACTTACTGAAAGGTACCTAAGTAAATTAAAATTACCCTAATTCTGCGGTAGGTGATTTCAAGTACCAATTTTGAAATACAAATTGTTGACTCACTCAGAGTTGGGTATTTCCCGAGAAAATCTCAATCTCTAGATTCGGGATTTCTCAAAATGATGCAATTTTGAATTCTCGAGATATCGGTAAATTTAAAAAAAACTTGTAAAAATCCTAAAATCTGTGTAAAAACAGACAAATTCCAAAAAAATATGATTTTTTTTATTTACATAAGAAGACAAACAAAATAGGAAAAAAAAATTATTCTAAATATTATTTATTAAAATGGGATTTCAAAAAACACAGACCGTCAATCGCCGCGTCTGACAATCGTGTACGCTTTTGAGACACAAAAATCTCTTATGTTGCAAAAATTGCGCTCATTATGAGGAGTCGTTGTTGGCGTAATTGTGTTAAATGCCCCGATTAGTCTTTGAACGTTTTGTGTTTTACATTTTTCATATGGAAAATCGTATTTTTTTCAATTAATATTTGATAATAAAGAATTCCCGAATCCCGAGAAAAGTTTCTCGAGATCCGGGATTTCCCAAAATATTAAAAATTTCAATTCTCGAGATTCGGGATGGAAAATCTCGAAAATTTCTCGAGAATTCCCGAAACCTAACTCTACTTGCGGGCATACATTTGCTGGTGTAACCATCGCATGCCCATATGCCCATAACAGTAACGAATTATATTTATATTTTCTGTGTTTAACATAAAACCGCAATTGTGTTAACTTGACACAATTATGACGAAGCCCTGCGGCTTAAATGAGATACTTTTAAAAACACTTCTAGGACAATAAAATGATTGACAAGTAGGAAAAAGTGTGTAAGTAGGCAAGTAAAAAATACGTAGATCAGATTTTTATATGATAATATCAATTTACAGTCTGTAAAAAAAAATGTTTACGATAGGTGATATCTGCGACAAGGTTATTTTAAAGCGAAATATATGATATTTGATATAATATATAATAAAATTGTATTCTTAATAAGTATATAAAAAAATATTGTATTATACTCGCACAAGTTGAATGTGAGACGATATTTTGTTACGGGTGTTAAAATATTTTAGCATTTTGAGTGAGGAATGACAGCTTCCTAAGAGTCCTAGGAGGCTTTATCAGTTTTTGGTAATTTTCTTGCTTTCGTATGGCAGTTTAGTATCGAAAACGTAAACCTGTAGGATAAAACTTATTATTATGATATTGTTATACATCACCAGAGCATTGTAAAGAATATAATTTTGTTCGACAGCGTATGTTGAGTGATTCACGAAATATTAAAATGTTTTAGGTGGTCACCAATTTGGCAGTTTTAAAGATTTTTCAATAATCATTTTTTAACGTTTAGAAGTCTTCTTTAATTTTTAAACGTTATTTTATCATTCACCGCCCTAATTAAAGTACGCGCGGAGCACTTCTTCCTTCTCCAGTAGGGAATCCAATCCCGAGCCAAAATCTTGATCCCGGGATTTCGGGATGACAATTTGACGATGCCGGGATTGGCATTTTTTTCTATAGTTAATATTCAATTTTACCACGTTTTTATTAGCTCGTATTCTTATTTGTCCGGTACAGATTTTTTCTTGTGTGTCCAGTACATTTTTTTTCTTGTTTGTCTAAGATTTGTATTGGAAGATTGAAGATTTTTAACTAACTTCCCGACTAGCTAAACATTTGAAACTTTTAGAATATATCAGAACAGGACGACAATACATTCTTTTAATACTTTTAGCCATTTTTAAGCAGAATTGAATTCATTTTCGGTTAATTCGGTTTTGTATGGAAAGTTATTATTGTTGATTGTTAAGGAGGTTCTAGCAACTAAATTATTAATATATACGTGCATTACTATGGAAATCAATATGAATTGTTAAAATTACATTTCAGTATTCTCTATTTATTCAGTATTTTTATCAAGTACAATAAAAAGTTTTTATTAATACATAGACTTGTCAAGTTTATATGATTCAACAGAAAATTTAAAAACGTGATATATAAAAAGTTATTTTTATCTTATAATTATTTATAAATATAGATAACGTTGCATAAAGTCAGTCAAAAATGTCTAGTAAGCATAATTTATACTATTTAAGACATTTATTGTTAATATTATGTTCGTTCAATCTTGGACATACATAAGTTTAATGAAGTAAATAATATTGTAATAAAAAATAATAATGTGAAAGTAAAACAGTTTTATTTGTTCATATTAAAACAAAAAATAACATACTGTGTTGACAATAAAAACAATACATATAATAAAAAACGAAAATTTAAATGTTAAACAATTAAAACATAGTGTTGCTGAACAGGCATATTTCAAGGGGACCACCATATTGTGACTAAACCTGTAGACCATTTTTACATAGATATTAGTGGGAAATTTTTATGAACCCCTACCTACGGTCGGTGATAATACTACAATCAAAACATCTCGTGTGTGTATCTTCATTGACAAATACTATTTTGCATGCTTATCACTCATATAATATTATGCCTGCAACATCAATTGATTATGATTGATAAAAAATCAATCCCGAAAGTTTCGGGATTATGTTTACTGATCCCGGGATTCATATGTATCGAAAATTGTCAGGGATCCCGGATCGGATTCCCTATTCTCAAGTGTGAAATAAAAATAAAATAGCAGAATAATAAGATTGAAGATCTCCGAGATCTCAAAGTAATAGCCGAAAATGAGATGAAAGTTTTCACCACGGAAACGTTTCATTTTTACGCCAAACTGTAGGTTATAACTTTATCTATGCGGAAAGAAGTTTTAAGTTATAATGAGGTTTTGCGAAAGCTTGTTACTTTTTCGTGAAACATTTTTGAGTTTGCGACCGACTGAAAAATTATTATTCCATATCAAATTGTTACTATTGACAGTTTTATTCAATCAATTTTTGTTTTTCTTGATATGAGTTGTGGAAAAGTGAATAATTTAGATAAATTACGATATTATAACCAAATAACATTGCTGGATCAATAGATAGAAGAATTTGAAATATTTGCCACGATTGTTTTCTTTTTCTAAATAATGTTAGTTAATTCATCACGACAATTCTATAAGTATATTTAAGGGATTTTGTTTTAAAATTATTTAACTTTTGTTGGTTGCAGTCAATATATTTGCGTTTTGGCAGCATAAAACTTATAGGTACACTAAATTTAATAAGTACCTTTACAATATAGTAGTAAGTATTGAAAACATAACATTAAATTCATTGTTGAAAAACATATACGTGTAGGTATGCTTTATACTGAAAGTACCGGTATTTTAGATTTTTGAAATCGGTATTTCGGTATCGATAAATAATTGAATACAGGTATTGCAATCCCTACTACTAACTTCCTGGTTGTATACATGCATGAATCTAAATGCGCGTCTGAAAGTTTTAGCAATTTACAATTTGTTATTTGCAAAAAAAGTATATTAGGCAACCGAATCACTCAACTTTGCTTGGTAATAAATACATTGTTTTATTGACTACGGAAAACTTTTAAAAAGAAAACGTGTTTTACTTCTGTCATTCAGTCTAGTAATGAAAAGAGCTTTTTAAAGCTATCAACTGTCGTAAATGTCGAGTTTTCGTTTGTGCCTAATCAATTCTGGCTATTTCTGAAATTCGAAACGTCAATCGAACAGAAAATCTTACGTATTTTTTTGAAGTGACAAAAAGCTCGCCAAATATTTACGTTGACTTGGAATAGATACTGAAAACAAGGATTAAGTAAAATGGGGTAAGGTGCGGCCTTTGTCCACATTGGTTGTTGAGTTTTTTCCTGATTTAAAAGTAAAGTACGACATTATTTTACCCCCAGGGGAGTCGTCAAAGGATAGATATTATTAGATTAGAACAGGCGGCACAAACTGGACTTCAAAACTGATAAATGTAATCTTCTTTTATATGTTGTCGTCTTAGAGCTTTAGGAGTATTGATTTTGTTCACTGTTCTATGCATGGCAGGGAGAGAAAATCTACAAAGGTTTATGGCATTATGTTTAGTAGAAATTCTGTTACCATTTGTAACAAGGAGCTATAATGATGGATTGAAACTTTCAGAAATATCGGATGTTATAACTGACAAAGTTTAGTTTTAAATTTTAAGAAACAAAAATCGATTACCAAGGTAGCTTGATTTGGAAGAACGCTGATGAGTAGGTATTAAAATTGACCAATAGTTAAAATTTGTCGCAATTAGTATGTCACGCCGTAGCATATTGGTTAAATGCGACGGATGGGGCGTAAACCCGGGAGATACGGGGTTCGATTCCCCGTCGGGGTGACTTACTTTTTTCAAAAAAAAAAAATTTTCTATTGGTTATAATACACTCTCTCAGAAAGTGTTTTTCAAAATTATATATGTTCAATAATCAGAATGATATATTCTTAAAACTTGTGAATTGTTCGTTGAATAAAAGAAATAATTAATTTAAATATTTACGTTGAATCTTAACAGCCTACCTCCACTCTTCGCCACTGACTATATATTAATTCCCTATGTACTTAGATAATTATCTGTGTAAGCTATAATTTTAATAAACTTGTAAGTATGTAAACGTATTAAAAAAAATTGATGGGATATCGCAACGGATCGCTTTTTGATGTTGTATTTAGTCTTTGGGTTGGCACCATTTGTTTTTCCTCCTTCTTTTCTCGACGTATGGGGCTCTTTAGGGAGGTTATTCTTAACAGATGATGTTGTGAGATATACTGTGAATGCGAACATCACTCAAAGTGTATTGTTTTCCTAACTCTTCTTATTTAACTGAAATCTTACGGGGTCTACGAGGCAGATCTTGTATACAGGCTATTCTATATCTGAGGTTCGATATTGTTAATACAATAAAGCTCAATTTTATATATACATTATCAATCATAATTTTGAGAATAAATTTCACCCTGTAAGGGACGAGGTACGAATTCCGTCATTTCTTACTCCTAGAGCACAGCGGTACCTGAGTCATGATTTCTCGAAATATGGGACCAGGTAAAATATATTTTATTCACCAATAGCTCATTTTTTAGATTTTAAAAAATAACTGCGTTGCGGCTAACTCCTTATTATAAGAACCTAGTCTCAGCCTAGTACTAAACAGCCTAAAACTTAATGTATGACAATTAAAAACAACGAAATAATTAATTGTCCCAAGTGTCGAACCTGGGACCCACAGCGCTCCCAGGTTCGAATCCTTGGTCTGGCAAATACACATATTGTTTTTTTTTTCAATTTGTGTATGAACCAGATTATGGACCTAATAGGTTGAGCAAGTGGCTGACATCCTTTTCTCGTAAAAACAAAAATCTGTTAATACAAACCTCCACTCCGTGGAGGCCCATATGATCTTATTAGGATCGGACATGGTCGGAAAATGTTAAAAAACTAAAAATAAACTTGAAGATATCCAAAAAAATACTTACTATTGATGTGAGTCGAGAATATTTTCCGATTAGTCTTTGAGATTTTTTTTTTATAATTATAAAACATCTAGATGGTAATTTCTGTCTACTTATAAATAGGTAAGTATTAATTTTTATTCTGACAATATTTTCTCATTATATGAAATTGTTCCGTTGATTAGACAGACGTGTATTAATTCGTGACTATAAATACTACACTAACATGATGAAGAAAACAAAAACCATGAGTAATGTTTGGGATTATTGCATCGTCAAAACGGTAAAAGATAAAGAATTGTGAAAATGCAAATACAGTACGTATTTAAACGGAAAATACGAAAAATTAAGAAAATACGAAGAAACTGATCGAAGTTAATGATTTATATTAAGAAATAATGTTGTCAAAATGTGATGCATACTGAAGGTTTGTTTCGTTTAATGAATATTTTAAGTAAATATCAGAAAAATACATAGTTATTAGAATTTTATTAATTTTAGATATCTTATATTATTTTTACAAAGAAGAAAGGCCAATTTTTATGAATTGGTATAAAACCTACTTAGATATTCTCAAATTGAAAATTTTCGGTAAATTTCGGTTTAGAGAATATTCACTTAAAGATTTTTCTCGAGAATTTTACGACACTAACTTTTAACTGATCTATTCAATTAGGTACGCTTGTTTAAAGTTATATTACAACTTTACGTTTGATAATATCATGAATAAGTTTGCCAATAAAAGTGTTTTAAGACAACACTTAAGAGTGTAATAAAAGTTTTATACATCTAAAGAATAATTCGTATTAATGCAGGTAGATCTAAGATAGCCTATACCAGGGCTCGCGAACTTTTTTACGTACGTGTGCCAAAAATTCCGAAATATTATTTTTCGGCTGTCTTACGTGCCGAGTAGTTTTTCATGGGTAAAAAATAGTTTCTATGAATGAAAATGATAATGTTATAGATACCACTCAAAGAGCATAGCACATAATATATAGCTTTATCACTTTTTTCAATTACGCCATACATTTCGGTCCACCAATTTTGAAACTGTCTGCCAGAATTACAGCTCAAGCAAGTTTTTGTTTCTTATTTGGTACAGCCATTTTTGGGTATAAATGAATATAATAATCGAGTTCTTAACTATTGCTATATTACTTAGTTTGGTTATTTACGCACAAATTGACACCAGCATTGCTCCGATCAGATAAGGCATTCTTTCACTACAGTGGTCTCAAGCATTGTAAATTGATCACAATCAGAGGTTCGCGGCGCGGTTTTCCCCCGCCGCCTGATGACCTTAGTGCGATACTATTATAATATATGATACGCATAAAGTATAAGGACCGACCGATGCAATTATATATTTACATCAAATGTAATGCTTATTCTTGAAGAGTATTTGCCTGCTATTTTTTATACAATGCTGTCTGTCATTTTTTATTATAGGTATTATTTTCTCTCTTCAAAATAAAACATTCGCGTGCCATGCAAAATCATCGCGTGCTACTAGAGGTTCGCTACCACTGGCCTAAAGATTTCAGTATTCGCAAGTTAAAACTAAAGTGACGATATTTTTAATAAAACGCAATATATATATATATTATTATGTGTCTTGATTCTAAAAAAAATAGCTTAAAACTACTGACAATCACTCGAGTCAACCCTAACATATACATATCTTAAATGGACGTATGACACGTATGTATGTTTTATGCAAAAATATAATGGCTTATCATTTTCCTAGAGGGACAAGACTTTCAAAGCGTACAGTGGCTCATTTATTATTCCAGAATAATAAATAGCTAGGCCAATAAAGGCTCTTTGTTTGAATAATGGCGTGTTTTCAAAAGGTAGTCACCTATTACATAAATCAACAGTGACTGATGTTTAAAGTGTCCTGCATCAAAACATTCATAATGGTCATTTTGACCTGATTCCTGTTGTCACTAAAATATAAGTACGTCATGATACTAAAATTCAATTACAATTTAATAACACTGAATCTTCATGAAGTTTCATCATATAAGTAAAACTAAATATATTGTAAAACTCTTTGGTAAAAAACCAGAGCTGAAAATGAAACTGATACCTCTACCTTGAGAATCTAATAATTATTTTGGAAAAATGGTCGGGAATTAGGTATAACTATGCCTAATATACTTTCCTGTATGTACAAAAGTTTTTTGTTACTAATTTAGTTACTAAATATTACTACACATTGTGATAATATACGCTTCATCTGGTAATAATATATTGTAAAAATAATATGTAGTAGTATTATATGGAGCGAAGCTCGGAGCAGGAGCACGGAGCAGTGGAGCAATGGGGTTTTTATCGGAGCAGGAGCGGAGTCAGGTACCCCACTGCCCGGATATTTTTATTATTATTATTGAAATTTCGTCCTAAAATCCAATGAAAATATTATATTTGACGCTTTGCAATACTAGAATTATTTGGTATACGACAACACTGCCGAATGATAAATAATCTCACATTTTGACAGAAGAGGCAGATAATGAAAGACGATTTGCTGTTGGTTTTGTTTAATAGAATTAATATTGAAATGGATGAATAATAAACCTTATTTCAAACCTACTTATTTATTTATTTTTTTAAATTTGTATAATGTACATATAATACCTAATATATGTATACAAATGTATTATATGTATCTATACCCGGAGCGGAGCAGAATCTGGAACGGAACTGGAGCAAGTATTAGGCCCCGGAGCAGAGCAACTCAAAAAATGGTCCGCTCCAACCTCTGGTACTATAACCTACTGTTTTAGTTTTGAAATTAAAAGGTACAGTTCGGTTATGAGGAATACAGCGGAAAACGCATTTTGAAAATAACCGATATACTGGATTATTTGTTAGTTTGGGTTAATTTAGGTTAGGTTATGTTGGGTTAGATGAAGTTAGGTTAGGTTGGGTTAGGTTAGGTTAGGTTTGGTTAAGTTAACCTAACAAATAATCCAGTACATAGTCTATTTTCAAAATGTGTTTGCCGCGGTATTCGTCATAACCGAACCGTACCGGAAAAAATCCTGAACCGAACCCATTGAATATTTCTAGTGGAACCAAACCATTAGGTAGGGATTCTGATAGCTGGTAGAAACCAATTTACAATGCCACGGAACATTTATTTGTTCAGAGTTGCTGACTCAAAGAATGGATGTCCTGTCTGAGGAGACGAATAATAGATCTCATTATACTTCTGTAAGATCTTTCTTTGTATTTTTTCATGTCACGTTGAGAACTTATTAAAATTATAATTCATAATACCCGCTTCATGTGTATATTTATTGAAATTGAATTTGAAAGAAGGAAAATGCGAGATTCAGTTATTACATTTTTTATATAAATTAATTATACTTCTACTTGAATACTACTCTAATGAAAATAGTAAAATGCACCACCATTTTCACTCCAAGGTGGAGTATATCCAACTTCACACTGAGAAGGTATCTAACTTAGTATTTTTGCAATATTCTATGATAGCCATTTGTATAGAGAGCAAGGTTTGCGAACCTTTTTATGTACGCGTATCAAAAATTTCCCATATATTATTCTTCGACTGTCTGACGTGCCGAGCAGTTTTTCATGGGGAAACAAGTGGTTTTTAAGTACTCTTTTAAAAATTATGATATTCTAGATACCACCCACAGAATATAGCATACATATAACTTTATCACGTTTTTCAAATAATGCCATACATTTTGGTCCACCAATTTTGAAACGGTCTTGCAGAATTACTACGACTAGCTCCACCAAGTTTTTGTTTCTTATTTGGTACAGCAATTTTTGTGGATAGCAATGAAATTAGTTGTTACTGTGTTACTTATTTTCGTTCTTTACGCACAAATTTACACAAGAATTGCTCCGTTCAGATGAGGTATTCTCTTGTTACAGTAGTTGCAAGCATTGTAAATCGATATAAATGAAAAGTTCGCAGCCCGGCTTCCCCGCCGGTCTAGGGACCGACCTATACAATTATATTTTTACATTAAACGTAATGCTAATTTTTGAATGAGTATTTGCCTGCTAATTTTTATACAATGGAATCTGTCATTTTTATTATGGGTATTTTTTTTTTTTTTTGTCTTCAAAATAAAACATTCACGAGCCATGCAAAATCATCTCGCATGCCATAGGTTCGCCACCACTGGTATAGAGAATAGTGAACGGAGGTAAGAGGTAAGACCTGGAAAGTGTACCTTGAACAGTCAAACCTACGGGACATATTGTAATTATGTTACATCTTTAATAATGTACGTATCAAGTATTTTTTATTTCCAATAATATATTATAATTATCATATTTTTATTCATATTAATTCAAATATGTTTATATTAAAAAAAGAAAATTCACTTTCTTTTTTCAATTGTATTTGTACCCAGAGAGTGGACCTAAGTGGCGAAGCACACTGCAAGGGGCCGGGCGATGTGAGCACGGCGGAGGGGACCTAAACGGCAGCTTTTTTACGCTTCTCGCGCCACGTGCGCATCGCACGGCCACTTGCAGTGTAGTGGCCTTAATAGGTTGAGCAAGTGGCTAACATAAATTTTCCGTAAAAACAAAAATCTTTTAATACAATTTCAACTCTGTGGAGACCCATGTGGTCTTCTTAGGATCGAACATGGTTAAAAAAATAATGATGTTAAACAGGTAATTACATATTATTATATTCAAATTTTATTTTTATATTACTTACCTGCATTATTATTATATCATTATCAAACATCCTAGTCCCAAACGAAACATTTAGACACCCAAAAGATAAGACCGCCATCGGACTCCAACATTGTATAAGTAATGTACAGTTTTATTTTTCTGGTGTACCTTCAGTTAATCTATTTTCTCGTTTTGTCATCCATGCATTATACAATATTATTTATGCCGTCATCGGTATGATTTTTTAGATTTTTAAGGCATCAAGTAGGTTTCAATAATCGGTACAGTCAGGCAGATGTCACTGCCTAATTTAAACAAGCAAATATTATTAATATTCGCATCACTAATTGTATTGTAGTTAACGTCTTATAATTAAATAATTTATTTACAAGTCTAAGTAAACGCTAAGCAATTAAATGTTAAAATTTCGTTTTTTTTAGTCTTTGCCATAAGCGCTAAAGAATTTTATTGCTTGATAAGGAGTTTTATCACAGTCATTTTCAATATAAACTTGAATCAATCCTTGTTTATTTCCAGTGTTACATAAAACTCTTAAAGTAGCGATCGATCCGTACACAGATTAAAAAATATTAATTTTAAAAAGCTTATTTTTCATTAATTTCAAGATTGGACGTTGGTAAATGGGTTCCCGTTTTTTATTAATAAAACGAGCTTTTCATGGTTTAATAATAAATTATCGGCGAAAGCTCGCGAAAGCTGGACGCTCATACAAAGGTTGAGGTAGCGAGGGATATCGATTTGATGATATCGCATTCAGCCTATGCAGAGTATTTTTAGAATCACTGAAATGTTTTTTCCGGGCCTCGAAGTTTTGACACCGGCGAGGCACCACTAACTAGATTATTTTGAACAATTTAACAGTCTTATACAGTATTATCTTATTTTAAATTGTCGAAGGTTTTAAAGGTAATAAGCCAAATGCTGTATAATTAGTGTGTTGTAAAACTGATGATATTATTTAGTTATGTACTTTATTGACATGGTTTGATAAACATCAGTTTGTATTTCAGTTATTGTTGGCGACGTGAAGAAATAAATTTCCGGATCAACTTCGCCAACAGGTGGTATTTTGGTCTCGAATGAACAAGGCATTCTCAAATAAAACCAATACAACATTATATAAAACTCTCATGCGTCCATTATTAACACAATATGGATCAGAATGCTGGGCATTCAGCAAAAACGATGAGAGAAATATGGATATCTTTGAGAGGAGAGTTTTGAGAAGAATATTTGGGGCAGTTCATGAAAGTGGCATTTGGGGGTCAAAGTATATTGAAGAGCTGAACACAATGGGGCGAAAAGATCGCGTGGCATATGAAAATGCAGAGACTGCGCAGGATCATCCACGTGAATAGATTGCCAGACGATATACCAGCAGGTCGGGCTATGTACGCAACCCCCGAAGGCAAGAGAACACCTGGATAGCCGAAATTGAGATAACTCGACTGCGCCATAGGAGATTTCAGAATGCTCATTCAAATCAACTGGAGAGTCTCGGCGCTGGATCGTTTAGGATGGAGGAAGATTTTGAAGGAGGACAAGACAGGCCGAGGGTTGTAGGGTCATAAATAATGATAATTTTAGTTATTGTAGACCTAGGTATCATAAAAAATAAACCATTGGGCAGAGACAATAGTACTCCACATATTGTCGGAAACTGATGGTGTATGATGGCAGTGTATTCAGAAAGATCATTTGAGAAAATGTGACGTTGCTGGGTTAATCATTCACTCTCGCTGTATCTAACTGGCATGCCAGGGTAAGTGAGAGAGGATAGTTTAGAGAAAAGCAATGTTGGAGGCGGCCGGGGCTCATATTGGCCTGTAGTACCATTAAGGCTTTATATTGATTGGATCATTTTTCGATCGGATCGCATTTAGCATTTTAAATGTAGAGAATGTGTCATTTGTAAGTGCTTATTGCTTCATATTTTGTTTTATGTTAATAATTTAGAATATTTGATTTTGTCGTAGTAGATTTTTGGGTTTCCACCGTGTGTCCTGCTTCTCTCGACGTTTCGGACTCGTTGCAGAGGCCATTATCAAGAGATGATATGTTTTATGATGAAATGTAGTGTAGGTATATGAATGTAAACGTTGCTCTAAGAATGCCAAAAGGAATCCAATTAGCTAAGAGCAAACGTTGCTCAGAGTAATGTGTCAATCGTTACGACCAGAGATACCGGCTCGAAACGTCGAGGAAAGAAGGAAGAAGGACACACGATGGAAGCCCAAAAATCTACTACGACAAAAATAACCGTGAAAGCCTGAAACATTATATCAAATTTCAATCATTTGGATTTAATCATTATTGACAAAGTTTTATTTGATGGATAAGTCAATACATTGGTATATAGGTTTTGATAAATTCCTGTTTTAAAAAGATCATTCAGTTGAAAATGTCCCTCAGAGGTGGATGAAACTGGTCCAGATTTACTTATTAAAATTGGAATAAGTACTTAAAAAATCCGTTTTATTAAATTAAATTAATAGTAAATCAATTAGTAAACCAGACGATGAACGCTTTTATTTCTTCGATATTTTGGCGCAAATTTTCGTTGTTTTGTTTGTGTTGTGTTGTATTTTAAAATATGTATAAAATACTTTATATTCACATATCAATCATGACGTATTGGTATATTCATTATTATATATTCCACTTACATGAGGGTGAATTTAAGTGGACGTTGTTTTATAAGTTTTTAAGATAGAGTCTATCGATAGTTCACTTT
This sequence comes from Rhyacophila brunnea, assembly GCF_057557595.1. NCBI lineage: Eukaryota > Metazoa > Arthropoda > Insecta > Trichoptera > Rhyacophilidae > Rhyacophila > Rhyacophila brunnea. The sequence continues at coordinate 37,316,048 of NW_028232827.1, read as the reverse complement.
GTGTGCTTCTATCTACTTTTATTTTTGTTGCTTTATTTTAGTTCTTTTCCTATTTCTTGATGTATTATTAAATCACATTTCTCTGTATTTTTATTATAAAAATTGTTAACACTTATTTTATATCATGTCGTGAACGCTTTGAATTTGTAATTTGTTATGTTCATTATATATGTAAAATAAATAAATTTGATTTGATTTGATTATGATAGATGAAAACATGACGTGTTTCGAAAACTTACAAATTTTTGTGTTTCACTTGTATACCCACTTAATAATCATTATAACTTAGAAGCAATTCCAACGAGATTCTTTTAAGCTGAGAAAAATGGTGTTGCCTTGGCTAACTTTTGTAGTGACACTCCGTGGCCATTGAAAACCTGACACAATGATGAAGAAGAAGACTTTAGAAATATAAAATAAAGGTTATATTAGTTTACACTTATTTTTAAACCTACTTTGTTGCTTACTTCAACGAGTTCCTGCATTCAGCTTTGGAGGTCTTCTGAGTCTTGCGAGAAAATTACTATGTCATCGGCAAAGCGCAGATTCTCCATTTATGGGGATCCCTTTGTCATTCCAGTCAAGTTTCCTGAATAAGTCTTCAAGGGTAGCTGTAAATAGTTTAGGTGAGATTGTATCACCTTGTCGGACTCCTTTGCTGATAGGAAATCTGCGCGATGGTTTATGGAGATTGACAGATGCTGTTGCGCTACTGTATATAAAGTGTTCAACCAGCGTGTGCTTCCTGTGATCACATATGCGTGTGAAACATGCACCCTAAGTAAAAGAGAGATCCAGAAACTTAGAGTAGCACAACGTGGTATGGAAAGGTGCATGCTGGGGATAACGCGTAAGGACAAAAAGAGGAATGAGTGGATAAGGAAGCAAACAAGGGTTTGCGATGTAATAGAGTTTATTAAAAGCCTTAAATAAAGATGGGCGGGACACATAGCTCGAAGAAGAGACAATCGTTTGACAAATCTAGTCATCCAGTGGTATCCAAGAAGTACAAAACGTCCACAAGGTAGACCTAGAGGCCGCTGGATCGATGAAATGATAAAGTTCTGCGGAAGTACGTGGCAACGCAATGCACAGGGCCGAGAGAAGTGGAAGCCGCTTGAAGAGGCTTTCATTCAGCAGTGGATAGATTTAGGCTGATGATGATGATGATGGTGATATTAGGTTAGAAATATTTTATTTTCTGTCTTATTCTAAGTGTAAAAGGTAGATTCGATTTTCGGTGACATTTTAAAAGAAAAAATATTAACGAAATACTCTAGCAACAAAAACGAATGCCAAAAGCTGTGTAATTATTTACACTGAGCTTCGTGACGATCTATTCTCTATTGACAAAGTTATTGCTCACGACAGTCGGCGTGTGCGAGTCGTTGAGGGTTGTTCATGAAATTTAGCCGATATTGTGTTGTGAGTGGGTGTATCCAATAGTGACAAGAAATTTTCCGTCAAAAAACGTCGCAAGGGTGGTATCGGGGGGGGGGGGTCAGTAAATCAGACAACCGTAGAAATATTATGTACACTATATCAGTATAATAGTATGATGGATGGGCGACAGGTGTAATGATTTTATTTCCAAACGAATTAGCGCTTATTCAATTGTAAGGTAAGTTCACAATCAGATGTACACACTGCCTGTCCGTGATAATGTTTAATCAATCAACGTTGTCTCGTCATTGCCAGATGTATCGATTAATATTTCAAATTTTATCCGAACCAAGAATCAGTGACGTCCCGTAGGGGTAGGCATATTGAGCGTCGCTTGGGGGCGGCAGTTACTCGAAGGGCGGCAAATCGAGGAGAATCATTTGGTGTATACCTATATAGAAATAGCTACCTAAAAATTAGTACCTAATAACAAAATATCTTTCCATAAAAAAAATCAGCTCACTGGTTAGAAACAAAATGTATTAATTAACATAAAAGGTTTAACAGGATTGAATTTTTTATGTCGGGTTCGCGATGTTTAGTTTACTTCCGTCGCTCTTCGATGTACATGGTGACCAGAAACGACGCGTTCACGGATGATAAAAAATAGTCTATAAAAAATGGGGCGTTACTATGGCGTTGCACATGGGCGGCATTTTGGCTAGGGACGTCACTGCCAAGAATTATTGTTCATTATATTTTGGTTATATTATTATATTAAGAGTCCACATGAGCTATAAAGGTCAAAAATTAAGAATATGTGTAATATGTATTCTTAATCCAACAAAAAAAAAAATAAGTATGAATGAAAAAGTGTGCACAATTTTGTCGTATCGACCAAAGTATACCAAAACTATTATGCTTTGGTTTAAGCAGGGTTTAATTGATTTTTAAAAATTAACCAACACATCTGTAAATAAATTGTAGTCTTCGATAAAAACAAATACGTATGACTAACAAATTTTAATGTTCAGTATTTATGGCGGAACTTAGCCTACCTCTACCCTTAGCTACTGAGGTAATATTGTAACGTTTATAAAATACTGTTTTTTATTATTTTATTAAGATTGGGTACTTACCTAAATGTCCACCATATATCAAAGCACATGACGTTCAACCAAAAGAAACTCAGCATGAAAGAGAAGTAAATGACGAAGGCTGAAACAAAAACAGACAAAATGAGATTAAAAAAGAAAACTTTTTATAAAATAGGTAAGCACTGCCTTAATCTCATCCCAAAAGGGAAATTACCGGAAACAAATATTGTGATTGTAATTCGAGGATAGGTACTTCATTTATTTACGGTCAGATTTGACCAAACACACTTATTACATTACAACGTTTTTCTTAGCTCATCTTCTTATTTGCCCGGTGGTACTTTGTCCAGTACAAATCATGCAATCGATTTTCAACTAACTTCCCGACTAGCTATACATTTTAAACTTTTAGAATATATCAGAACACGATGCCAATGCACTTTTAATACTTTTAGCCATCTTTAAGTAGAATTGAATTCATTTTCAGTTAATTCTGTTTTGTATGAAAAGTTATTTCGATACCATTATTGGTTGCTAGGGGTCTGGGATCCTAGCAAATAAATTATTAATATATACGTGCGTTACTATGGAAATCAATATGACATGTCAAAATGACATTTCAGTATTATTTCTATGAAGTACATTTTTTTTTTGATCGTTTAAGTTAGGCAAGGTGCGGCATAAGCGTTGGACTATCACGCCGTGGGTCTCAGGTTCTAATTTTGGGTCTGGCAAGTACACATATTGTTTTTCAATTTGTGTGTGAGTCAGGGTATGGACCTAATAGGTTGAGCAAGTGGCTGACATCCATTTCTCGTAAAAAACAAAATCTGTTAATACAAACCTTTACTATGTGGAGGCCCATATAATCCTATTAGGATCGGACATGGTCGAAAAAAAAGTTTATATGATTCAACAGAAAATTTAAAAAACGTTGTATATAAAAAGTCCTTTTTTTCTTGTACTTATTTTAATATTAATTTAAACCAACGTCATTAAAAACAATTAGTAAAAATAATAATAAAAATAAAAGATAATATGCATGGCCATGTTGTCATTATGTTTTAATAGTTATGTATATATATTTATTTGTAAAACTTTTCGTGATTTTTTTTTAACTATTTTTTATTCTCTCTTCAAAATAAAACATTCGCGTGCCATGCAAAATCATCTTGGGTGCCATAGGTTCGCCACCACTGGTCTACAGCATACTGTAGTTACCCTAACTACGTTCACATTTACTGTTTGCCGTTGTTTTTATTGTAAGCACCTCATTTCTTATAGACTATAACTTTTAATTAGCCACTAAAAATCTTTTCCTATGTACTTATGTCGAAAAGACAGCAAACGTAACACCATTATCGTTAAAGTCATTTTAATACAATGAGCAGGTAAAAAGTATGACGATCATTGCTGTAGAGCAGTGGTCGGTACCTAATCACAGAATAGGCGAATAAGACAAAAAAGCGGAAGCCAGTCACTATAGACCAAACTGACGCCAGTTATGGTATAACTTACTGAAGATCAAGCCATAAAAATGTACAAAAGTGTCCACAGATATCTCCAATATTGAACGCGCGTTTCGTTTACATAACAAACTTCAGTGTATTAATATTATGTTACGGACGTAACTATTGAAAATATCACATTCTTTGGCACGTGTTTAAGTTTATCCGATATTTCTTCGAACTCGAGAATTGTGCCTTCTTACGGCCACATCTAGGAGGTAACCCATGTTCCTTGTTTTTGTGGCAACCGAGTGTTTAATGACCGTATTGATATAATATGCAGTGCATATTATGTCGCTAGATTTCAAAATCAGCCAAGTCCATAATAGGTGAATAGGAGAATAAGGGAAAACAGCTTTTCGTTTTCTCAAATACACAGTCACAAGGGTGAAAGTTTATATTATTTCGAGTACAGAATATTTAAAATTAATAAATTCCACATTTTGATAATGCAGAAATGTTAGAAAGCAGTAGTTCTTCAGCAATTTACAAACAAGTCAAAAATACCTAAAGGTGGACTTGGCTGATCTTGAAATGTAGCGACACATTTATAATATATGTATAAACAATCGACAAACAATGTTATTTAAGATCCGTGATCGGTTGTCGCGGTCTTGGCTTCATCGCCTGCTACCCGAACGGTTTTGTGGAATAGCACTCGTACTAATCACCTAAGTTCTTAAGCTACAAAATGCGGCATTTACCGTTGATAACGAGTTAGGGAATAATGTCCTCATAATCTGACCGAGGTAAGTAGTTTTTTAATCATTGAAGAATTTCAATGTACATAATATGTCACTCGAACAGTTGACTGAATTTTTAGAATACCCACGTCTTGTCAAGTTTTTTGAGACTGTGAGATTGATGTTGGTGAGTAACCAGTGAAACGCATGTGAACACTTTTAATACCTGTTGATTAGAGTTGATTTGCGTTTGCGTTACAACGCGGGATCCCTGGTGAGAATGACTTATATTGTTAACGGTGCCGAGGCCTGCCACGGACTGGTTGAAGCAGGACAGCTACAAGACTGGTCCCATTTTCCAAGCAGCCAAATATTAATGTTTTTAAACCATTTTAATAATATATCAACGATGTACGAAATCAGTTACAGATGAAAATTTTGGAAATACAACATGTTATTGAAATACTGAAGAATGCATTTTCGTCAGAAAACATGCAACAATTTTATAGATGTCTACCAAAAAAATGAGAGGACAATAAGTTTTGCAAAGAAGATGACATTTATATTTAGAAGCATATACGTTTGCGAACAAGCATTTTCTAGCATGAGTTTAGAAAATAGATAATAAATTTTCTTCTGAACTTACTAATGAACTATTTTCAATTCAAGTTAACACCTCAGATTAGATTATGTTTTTCCCACATTTCGTACTTAAATACGCCTGTATTTTTAAAGATTTAAATAATACAAATTTTTAACAGATTTTTATTAAAATTAAAAAAAATTAGTGTAGCTCATAAGTTTGAAAAGATTACCGATTCCTGATGTACAGTTTAGCTGCAATATACATTAAAAGGTATCTGATTAAAAAAAATGATCCCAGAAGCAATATATACATATATATTGCTTCTGGGAGCAATGGAGCATGACTGCATGGAGTTTAAAAATACATATAAGTAGCATTTGAGAAAAAATGATAACTGCACATCTGTTATTTGACCTGAGTTCTTGGCACTAAAATACATTTTTATGAATACTTAGTTTTTAATCGTAGAATTCCATTTGGTAATAATTTATGAATAATGTTATGAATGGATACAAAGACCCTTTCATTACAGTTCTTCTAAAAATAACCAACTTTTATTTTATTTTTATAAGTATAATCAGGTCCGTCTCAAGGGCACTCAGCCGCCCATATGAGACCCCCAATAATAAAAAACTTTTTTTTTTTTTTTAAATTTCGATGAAGATCTTTGTTTTTTATTGTGGACTTTAAGATACCAAAACATTTTCTAAAAATTAGTAATCTAAAAAATATATATTGTAAAAATATATACTGTAATTATTATTATTGTATAAAAAGAATAATATGATATTTATATAATATACAGGCATGAGGCTCAATGACAGTAGTGAAACAGTAGTGTAATAAGTAATATAAGTGAAACAATCACAAACACCCAAGCTTTAAGAGATCACATAAATATATTGTGACCTCACCGGGAGAGAACCCAGAGCACTCGGATGAAAGGCCAGCGCCTTATGCATTGAACTACGAAGCCCGCTATATAGTAATTATCTATATATATTATTGTAGGCGCAAACATTCTTATATGCCACCTATTAATTTCAAATTTGTAAGAAGTATCGTCGGGACCTCATTGCAGAGGATTGTGACCCACATGATTTGGCCAAATGACAGCCTTCTCCCATTCCTTTCGGTATAGCAGGGCTTTTTACAGTGTCGAAGGGTGGAGGTAGGCTGTTAATATTTGGCATAAATACTGCACAGTAAACTTTGTCAGTAATACATATTTGTTTTCAATGAACTAAGAATACAATTTGCAGATGGTGCTGGTTAGTTTTTAAAATTCAATTAAACTTTGCCTACACCAAACAATAATAGTTAAGGTATGGTATGGGCGATGTTTTCCATTCATACTCATTTGTTTTCGTTAAATTAAGAATACATATTAAAATAATGGGGCTGGTTTGTTTTTTGAAATTAATTAAGTCCCGCTGCACCAAACCATAAAAAAAGATTCTTCTATCTATAAATCGTCTAAAATTCTGTATGGGTTAATGGCATAATTTTAGATATTTTATAGACAAACGAATATTTTTTACTACATTATCTACATTTTTTTTAAATGGAGATGGGCTGGACACAGAGCTCGAAGAAGAGACAATCGTTAGACAAATCTAGTCATCCAGTGGTATCCAAGATGTACAAAACGTCCGCAAGGTAGACCTAGAGGCCGCTGGATCGATGAAATGATAAAGTTCTGCGGAAGTATGTGGCAACGCAATGCACCGGACCGAGAGAGGTGGAAGCAGTTTGAAGAGGCCTTCATCCAGCAGTGGATAGATTCAGGCTGATGATGATGATGATGATTATCTGCTATGACTTATTTATGCCATATATGCCCTATGTCAGGTGTAATTTAATTTTTGAAAACTAACAAACATTATCTATATATTGTAGTCTCAGGCATAAAGCCCACCAAAGCGGCGCTCGGTGCGCTCTCTACGAAGTGGGCCCCCTCCCACCCGCACATTACCCTTCACCCCTGTAATAAGGGGCTCAAGAAGCACAAAATAATTATTATTATCAGCGTCTCTCATAACAAGGCAATAAAAATATTATTAAATTTCTCGGGGCTTGTAATTAATATTCACGATGACATCATTCTACCAGCGAAATATCGGACACGCAATAACTAAACAAAGAGTTCACTGTTATTAAATAATGCCTTCTCGCCCGTCTATCGACGACGCTTCCGAAGCGTGATTTTGCTTGCCGTGTTCAATGAATGGACTACATTGTATTTTCGTTAATTCGTATCGCTGAGAAGCCAAAAAACGATGAATCATGGGGCAGGTGGGCACAATGCGTCGTCAAATCCAGTGTGCGCTGGCGTATTTGATTACGTTGTATTTTCGATGATTCACATTGAATATGCGCGAGCGCCCCGCAAGCCCGATTCTATGTGCACGACGCCTTAGTTCAATGAAAACAAAAACGTTTGACTGATAAAGTTTGGTATGCAATATTTATGTCGGATCTTAGCAGCCTACCACCAGGCTTTTATAAATATGAAACTTGTGGCATTCGTTATTTGGTTCTTTCATCTGGAGTGAGATTTTCTCGCCCCCTCCCACCCAACATCCAGGTTGTCATCAGTCCGAATCGATCCGGACGTATAAAAAGATTGAGAAACACTAAGTAGAGTATCTACTCATAAATCTATGGATCGCGAGTTTAAATCCCTTTAAATTTGGCAAATTATTCGTTGTTATGAAATGTGTATCTATTTATATCCAGAGCCTGGACCCAATAGATTGAGCATATGTCTAATATTCATTTCTCGTAACGAATCTGGGAAACCTCTTTCACGTAGCAGCCAAATTTCTAATGAAAAAAAATACGCCACAGTTTCCAAACCTGTTTTTCAAATATTTTTTTCAGAGCGGACCAGGCAGAACCCTAGTAGTACACTTGCTTAAATATTTTACACTATAGGCACAAAAGAAGGTCACATTCGAACATATTATTATGTACCCACTAGAAGTGAGTTGGAAATACTGACACCAGTTTGTGTTCTCAAATTTAGGATAAAACTACCCATACTCAGTATGTGTGGCCCAATAAACTTATTCCAAAAAAAATTGTGATGATATCATCGCGAGTCGCTGTTCTGTGCACTCGCCAGTTGGTAGACTTTCAACACTATTGACATTAAATGCACGCGAACGAGATACCACTTGAATATAGGTATATTTTAATTTATTAGTCTACTGCGTTCGAATGTATGAATAATAGATCATAAATTTTGTGTCGCAGCACAGTGGTGAGATGACGCACAGGCTTAGGCTTGTTATATTACCGCTCAAAACATGTTTTAAATTTAAAAAAATCACTGTTATTCATTTTTTTTAACAAGATTATTGTAACTAAACAAAAAAAAAACAACTCATAAATTAAAAATGTGTTTAAAATCTTACAATAAATTGGACTTTTCGACAAGCGGAGCTCAGCGTATTTTTAGCGATTATATTGAAGCCGATACACAGTCAGAGTTCCCTGAGTCGATACGTATTTCAAAAACTAATATGGAGTTGGTTTTAGTTTCAGTTGAGTATGAAACTTTTGTCGCATACGCACGCCAAACGCTCTATATAGTATTCTAAATACTAGTAAGTATTTTGGAACAAATTTCTATACTAAGTATTTTTTTATACTGGTAGTACTTAGTCTTCAAAATCGACCAGTTTTCCCATCTCTAGTACCCACTATTCAGGCACTCTAATAAGCCTATTTATTCTCAGTTCAATTCTGCGAGCAGTTATCAATGAAGGATCACTTTTTTCTTCGAGACATTAATCGTAGATGTCATTGGTAAATCCAATAGTATTTTTATTAATCAGAATTTAAATATACGTGACAATGGTATGGCGTGTTTCATTATTAATTATCATATTAAGTACTGATATAATTTAATTACTTAACCTAATTTGCATAATATATTGTAATATTTATCGTTTGTGATACATGTATATTATAATATAATTTATAATATGTCAATTGATAACATTCACAATAGAGATTACGCAGAATCTGCCAGGCAGAATGAATTGATATTCTATTAAAATTCATACCGCATTCTGTCATTAATCATTAATCATTTACCCATATCAAATATCGAAAATTAATAACTTGTCAAGTAATACCAATAACTGTTTAGCTTAGATAATAGTACACACAAACATTTATACAGTATAACTTAAATTGATAAGTTCAGTTATCGTTTAACAAACTACCTAGGTATTCTGCAAGATCATAATATTGTGTAAAGTATTGTGTACAGTAAAACCTCGATATAACATATAATTCGGATAAACCGGAAATCAGCTTCATTACATATTATATTTTTGTAATTTATACAGATTTTTACACATGGTTTTTATAAGGTGACTCAGTAGGCATATTTTTTTTTATATGCATATCGATTTATAACAAGCAACTATTATTTGTTATTATTGTTACTACGAGTTATATTTCGGGAATATCAAACAAAAACGATTTTTTTATCAATAAAAACAGTTTTATTGTTTTTCAAAATATTCTCCACGATAATATATACACTTTTCCATGCGTTTGAACCAATCTGAAAACCATTTTTGCTACTTTGCAGAAGGTAACTCCAAAACATGGTTTTTGAATGCATCAACCGCCTCTTCTGGTGTAGAAAATCGTTGACCACGCAATTTATCTTTGACTGTCGGGAAAAAAGAAACCATTTGGTGCCAAATTGGGGCTGTACGACGGATGACCCATCAATTTGATGTTTTGAGTGCTCAAACAGGCGCTTGTTCGTGCCGATGTGTGAGAACTCACATTATCTTGATGAAGGATGATTTGACGCCGACCGTTGCTTTTCCTTATTTCACCAAAAACTTCTGGCACACAAATGATTGTGTACCATTCAAAATTGACTATTCTACGATTCTCTAAAGGCACAGTTGCGACAAGGATCGATTTTCCGACGAAAAAAACAGGCGACCACTTGCTTCGTAATGCTTCGAGCGAGAACAACTTTTGTTGGTTTAAGCTCATTTTGGAAGTCCCATATGATCGACTGCTATTTACTTTCGGACTCATACGTATAGATCCAAGATTTGTCACCTTTAGCAATCCTATGAACGTTTTTGAAGCACGTCGATCGTATTTTTTTAGCATTTCCTTGCACCAATCGACACCCGCCTTTTTTGTCCGATTGTCAAATTATGCGGGATCAACACAAACATAGCTTCTTCACATCTAAATATTCATGCAAGATCGTAAACACGTGTTACTAATGGCAAGGGATGCCTCAGTCTAACGGTATGTCACATGACGATTTTGCATTATCTGTTCACGCACAGCATCGATGTTTTCTGGAGAAACCACCAATTTTGGACGACCTTCACGCAGCTCGTCTGTGAGCAAATGACGGCCACGATAAAATTCGCTAAACTAACGATATACCGTAGTTTTTGATGGTACTTCATCGCCATATAAAGCACTAAGTTCAGCGATGCACTGTTCCCACGATAATCGACGTCAAAAGTTGTGAAAAATAATCGCACGAAATTTTTCACGAGTTAAGTCCATTTTGTGCCCGAGATAAATTTTTCAAATGAATTTAAAAAAAACAAAAAGCTTCCGTTTGTTTAAACGTTCTGAGAACTTATGCCATTAAAAATGTCAAACTTCAAAATACAGAAGTCAAATTGCACCTAGCATCACCAGTGTTGCCAATTCCCGAAATATAAACGGCTACCTATGTATAAGCTCATACAAATATAATTTGCTTATTTATTACGTTGAAGAATGACAAGGGAGAGTGTGGTTTGAGAGTTTTAATAATGTATAATAGATCACAACCTAGTTGGACATGCGTACAGTCTAACTAATATATTAGTCACAAAGTGCTTTCAAATGTTTCAAATGCTTTATTTAAGTGCATTCATATGCCGGTTTTATTCAAACCCTGCCAACAGCAGATGGAAGCTTCCTGGAAGATTATCGGATAAAGTCGTGTATAAATTTTCACTTTTCAGTATAATAAAATACGCCAAGATTTTGGCAATTAGCATACCGGAGACGCATTAATTTATCAGCATTAATCTTCCTGGGATAGGATTATAGAATTGAATTCCGCTAATCCCTTTGTCTTAAAGCCCTGTGCTGTTTTATTAGCCCGTAAATAATGACACCCCGTTAACTTGGTCCGGGAAAAGTTAGCTGTGCGATACTACCATAGCCTCTTGAATAATAAATTTATTCGTGAACTTTCGTCCAAACGTTTTCTGTCTGCCTGATAACTTTTACTTTTTACGACTAGGATAACAGCTGGGAAAGAGGTTAAAAGTAACAAGTCGAATTAACCTGTTTCATCCCTCTGAAAAAAGCAGGTATGCCAACATATTATTTGTATTTTACTTTTTATTTTATTTAGATTATTCTTGTTGTTATAATTGAATCACGAAGTTTGTAATTAAGCACTACAAAAACACTTTCCAATATTATTATATACTTAGTATATATATTATACCTACATATTATTATATACTTAGTATATATATATATATTATACCTACATATTATATATATTATGGTTTTTTTTCAAATAGAAAAATTATTAAAGTTTATCTACGGTCGAATAGGTAGCATACATGAATAATATACCCGCCAAAATTCAATTAGATGCAAAATCCTAAGTAGATAATAAATTATGTAGCAAATTATAGTTATGTATACCTATACATGTATTTTTTTCAAAAGCATCCCTTCAAGCAAAAATTCTTTCTATTTTATCATCAACATTATTTATATATTATATTTTTAAAATAAAGATTGAGGTGTGGAGCATTTTAATAGACAGCAAAAAATATATTGTTTATTGAAACGTAAGTTCATTAGTTTGCTTTTCTGCTTAATTTTCGTATAAGTAATATGTAGGCCCCATTTATATATCGAAAGATCTTCAACGTCATTCGTTCAAACATTTACGTTAATGCATTAAATTGCATGATACCGGGCACGTACATACATATGAAAATAATATTTTCATATACGTAGTTATATATTAAATAAGTACCTTCTTAGTCTGGATAACGTTATATGCAATGAGAAATAGTAATTAATAAATTGATAACCCGATTATATAGCATATATTTAGATAAAATATTTCAGTATGTAATAAAATCATTACAATGGTATGTTTGCAATGGGTGCCGGACGAAATCCCGAAGGCCGAAATCCCGAATAGCCGAAATCCCGAAAGCCGAAATCCCAATTGAAGATTGCGCAATTATTGATGTTTGTATTTTTTCATTTTTCGGGATTTCGGCCTTCGGGATTCCGGCCATTCGGGATTTTAGCCATTCGGGATTTCAGCGTTCGGGATTTCGGTATGCGGGATTTCGGCTTTCGGGATTTCGGCTTTCGGGATTTAGGCTATCGGGATTTCAGCCATTCGGGATTTCGTCCATTCGGGATTTCAGCATTCGGGATTTCGGCCTTCGGGATTCCGGCCTTCGGGATTTCGACCCAAACCCGTTTGCAATACCAGTGCCCGTAGACCAGTGTATAAGGCACTGGCTTCATGTCCGGGAGTTGGTGTTCGTTTCCTAATGAAGTCACAATACTAATGAGATTATTTAATTTCTATGGCTACACTACTGTCGTTGGATCTCAATCAGTTTCATGGGCTGTTGTAGTGTTAGATTTTTATTTATGTACTTATATGGTTATCAAATAAGAAATATTACATACATTTTTAATTTAATCCTCAATAAGTTGATTGTGTCACGAGCTGCATGGCATGTTGCACCATCTTGTTAGAACTACATATCGTCCGGATCAACATTATCTTATACTTCATGCAGTGGCGCACCCAGGGGGGGGGGCAAAGGGCCTTGGCACCCCCCAAAAATGAAAATTATCAGAATGATTTTAAGCATTGAAATTGAAAGCCAATAAACTATACCTTTGGGCTTAGACAAATAAAAACACGGCAAAAAAATGATTTGTAATAATTCTCCAGCACCCTTTTCAGAAAGATTTCGAAACACTAATGTCAGGTTTTTTTAGAAACCCAATATCTAATGGAACTGTCAAAAAATTCTCGGTGTCCACCCGAATTCCGTAGTGGTGTAGGTCATGGCTGGGAAGGGCTGACAGGGCTCTAGTCTAGGGGCCCGGGCTGTGGGGGGCCCGGCGTGTCGGGTTGACCAGATAAGTGAGATAAACAGACATCATAAATTAGCTTTAATAGTAAAAGTGGCCATTAACATTTTTAATTACTTATATAATTGTGCAATATATTTTATGATTATTATGTGTCAATACTCGACAGCTCCATTATTAAAGTAGATGTATTAAAAATCGCGAATAATTCACTGTATAAGTAAGTTCCCTTAATTTGAACTAAAACACAATTTGAAAAACGTTAATGTATTGTTTCATACTGCCTTTAATCTTAGCGGTAGATAGGTGGCCCCCCAAATATCCTAGCCTGATGTGGGGACCATGGTGTAGGTACACAGAGTGCAATAGACAAAAGACCAATAAACGAGAAATTAGGCCTCCTTAGGCCCCCTCCCCAATATTAAATCCTGGGTGCGCCACTGACTTCATGTCAAAATTAGTAGGTAATCGTGTTTCTGTAGCATTCTCCACTCACAGCAACTGCATTGCCATTTTCATTTTAAATGAAATACGGTCCAATTACACCTTCAAACCATTATACCAAACGGATAATTTTTATGGATGTAGAGGTGGTTCAAGGATAGCATGTGGATTTTCAATAGTCGAAGTCATTTTGAACTAAAAATGAGTTTCATCGCTGAAGATGATTATTTCATGAAATAATTGGTCTGTTTCAAGTTGTTCTAAAGCCGAATTAGAAAAATTTCGACGCACCAAATGGTCATTCAGTTATTGTTCTTGTGATAACTGTATTTTATACGCATTCAAATGCAAATATTTATGAAGAATATTCCATGTAGATGCCATAAGAAAGTACCTAATTGATTGTTCTAGAATTTAGATTTTCATCCACACTTTGATTCACAACATCGATATTTTCAGCAGTACATTTACGTTTTTTGATGGATTGGATTCTTACTATCACAAACAGTATTGTAAGATTTATTATTTTTTTAACAAATTTTAACAATTTGTATATGCTGTACAACTGTCTACCTTTTCCATGATGATATTTTGCCAAACAATACTGAAAACAAAAGTCAATTTTGGTGGGAATCAAAAAAAAAAATGGCTGCTATGACGTTTTAAAAATATATAGTAGGTAAGTACTAATTTGATAAACTGTTATATTACAATAAGAATATTATACCTACATATATATGAATTGTTCATATGTGCTCCAATGAGAACTATGTTTTACTACATGACATAATGTAGGGAAAGATATGGGGCAGCAGAAGCTAATTTTTTTGATTACGCACCTTCTATAAAGTAAAATGATTTTGTAATAACTTTAGGACGTAAAACCCAATGACATTATTAATGGACGACGCACTCAATACAGTAGCTTGCAAGTAAATTCGCGCATTCGCATGTGTAGGTAGACATCACGCAATTTCCATTATGCGAAATCACGCATAGGGAATTTATAGCAATATGACCTTTATTGTAATGGCGTTAGAGCAGTGTTTCTAATGTCAATGTTCATTTGAGCGAACCCGTTCGAACCGAACCATTCGGCAGACCCAACAAAACGCATCAGGAATTTATAGCAATATCACCTTTATTGTAATGGCGTTAGAACAGATTATGCCATTCGGCAGACCCGACAATAAAGTGAGTGTCATTTTCTATTCCAGATGATTCGTCCATATTAATGTCATTGGTAAAACCCCATAAAGAGAAAAATAAATAACGTCTATAAAGAAGTTGAAATGATCATATTAGAAGCAAATACAACAAAAACTGTTTTTGGAAAATGGCAAATAACAATATTAATTGTAATATTATGTACTAAGTACGCAAAGTATTATTTTTTGGAATACATGGAATAAAATTATCAAACTTATTGAGTCACAAATTTTATCTTTGTATGGCATGAATATAAAATTATGTATAATTAATTTATTAACTCAGCTTAGGTACCTACTGTATTCGCGTTCAACTTGTAGACTTTGAAACCGGTACTTCGGTACACTGTGGTAATTTTAAATGTATTTATTTGTTGTTGAAGTAACTTCATCTTACATTCTTTTATTATGAACTAGCTGTCTCGGCGAACTTCGTACCGCCTCAGAATCAAAAATCTTGTGTTAACTTATTAGCTGAATTAAATTCAGTTTTTTATTAAGTTAAAATGTATACTGAATAAGTTCAATAAATGTGCAAAAATCAAATCAAAATGAAAAGTATTTTAATTACATTGAACTGTACACGCTGTACACCCACGATGGCCGCGTGGATTAAGCGCCGGTCTATAGTGTCGAGGGTCCCAGGTTCGAATCCTGGGTCTGGCAAGTTCACATATTGTTTTTCAAGTTGTGCATGAGTCAGAGTATGGTCCTAATAGGTTGAGCAAGTGGCTGACATCCATTTCTCGTAAAAAAAAACTGTTAATACAAACCTCTACTCTGTGCAGGCCCATATGATCCTATTAGGATCGGACATGGTCAAAAGAAAAAAAAGAATGTAATTCACGTGGCAGTAAGGCATTTGCATTATTGAAGCGAATCGAAATGATTCGCGTAGCATTGCTGCACTACTTTCTGTTAAACTATTTGCTGGATGGGTTGCACTAGGGTCGATTCCCTTCATTGAAGCACCTTGTGATATACGAAATTTTTCGTTTTGTTGTCAGGTGCGAAAACGAACAAAGCAGATGGTTTGCCGACACATGAACATGCTACGTACAATTGACCGTGAGATAAAAATTCATTTTATAGATTCAGGTCACAAACACTCAAGGATTGGTCTCGTAATTTGTTGATCGTCATGCCAAATGCTAGACGAATTGAAAATTGAATTCATTTAAACTCGAATGGCATATCGATTGGGATCATCGAAATTCTCGGAATGAGAACTACCTCACCTTTGAACATTCCTTTGATTATTGTCGCATAAATCACATTGCCCATGAGTTTTCTCACCACCAAACGCGTTCCGTTACATAGTTTTGGTTGGTTCAGATTTCAAAGCATGATAACTACTGAGCCAAACTTCAGTTGTAAATTGTGCGGTGGCAAGCCAAGCAGATCCAATGAGTTTAAAAATTCAGTTGGATAGTTGGTTGCTTCGTCTTCGTTTGTGACACAGTCGATATATTTGAAGGAATGCAGTAGACCAAGGATTTGATTTTGAACTGTAAACATTAAGACAGTGATCCACATCTTTGTTCTTTGCCGCAAGAATGCTCGTTCACTCAACCAATTGTGATTTTTGTGGTTAGCAATAATGTTCGGGAACACTTCATCCTTAGTTGAGACGAAATTGCAAAAATTCAGCGAAAACGAAATCAATCCGTTCGATTCATAGACAGGAACACGGCCGTTACCGATAGTCAGCAATTGATTGGAGAAATCTTCGGCAGATGGGAATGGGACAATTTGACACCGCGAACTGGCCTCCAGTAATTGGCCGCCGGTATAATCGGACGCCGGTCCAATTCGAAGCCTACCCAATTGGCCTCCGGGAGGATTGGACGCCGCACAGTTGAATTAAATGCCCAAAGGAATAGACGTACGTTACGATTTGTTGGAGTAAATCCTTATAACGTTGACAGAGGCGTTGTCTGGATAAAACGTAGTTTTTAGCTATGCCATCTGAATCAGTCATGACTCATGTGCATACAACCTGTTGTACAACTGTTTCACGGGAATCTCCTGACTCGTATGACACAAGTCAGTCGTATATGAACGACGCATGTCTAGAGCTCAATGACCATGCAATAACTTTAGACTTATAGTACCGTCAAACCTTGATCTTGATTTTGCCGTATATTATATAAACTTGCTGACAAAGCGTGTATAAGTACTGGTTATGCAATCTTCTATTTTGAAAATAGATTTAGCTTTGCGTGTTCGCAAAATTCGTGCTGAATCCATCGCACCTGATGTTGGCCAAAGACAGTTCTTTTGCGGTTAATATAGCTGGAGAGTAGGATCTCCCGACATGGTATCTGTGATTTTTTACTGTGAAAGAATTAGAGGTGAGTTGGAAATACTGTCACTAGTTTGTGTACTCAAGTATCGGAAGAAACTACCCATACTCAGTACGTGTGGACCAATAAACTTGTTCCAAAAAACTTGTGATGATATCATCACGAGTCGCTGGCTAGTTGGTAGACTTTCAATACTATTGACGTTAAATGCGCGCGAGCGAGGTAGCACTTGAATACAATAATTATATTTTAATTGATTAGTCTATGCATGCGAATGACATCATCTTATGTATGCACAAATAGGTCATAAATTTTCTGTAGCAGCACCCTCTGAAATGTGGTGAGGTGGCTGAGGAGACGCAGTTAACAATAAAAAAAACATTGTTATTCATTTTATGTTAACAAGAATATTATAACATAACATAAAAACAATTCATTAATTTACAATGTGTTTAAAATATTATAATAAATGGGACATTACGAAAACCCCAGCTAGTGTATTTTTAGCGATTCTATTGAAGCCGATATTTCAAATACTAATAAGGAGTTAAGTTTTAGTTCCAGTTTAGTATGAGACTTATGTCGCATACGCACGCCAACCGCTCAATATAGTATTCCAAATACTAGTAAGTATTTTGGAACAAGTTTTGATACTATACTTTTTTTTTATACTGGTAGTAAGTATATTTAGTCTTAAAATCGACCAGTTTTCCCACCTCTAGAAAGGGTCTGATTTCAATTACGAAAAGACAGGCGGAATACGACGGACTAACTGTACCTTGTACATACTTCATTCCCCAAAGGCGTCCCAGAAAAGCCTCCAACAAACTTGGGTAATTTTGAACAAACGTAGTATAAATTAAAACTGACATACAGTTCCCAATGTTCCAAAAAAATCTTTAGCTTTTCCTCTCTACCTGTTTCGCTCAGTGCGAATTTACAATAATTTTGAAACAAAGAGCAAAAAACCATTATGCGGTATTATCTCTCTTCGAGCTGGAAACGTTGGGTGCAGATGTTAAATCATATTAACATGCCAACCGCAATGCTAGCGCGATTATTACAGATATTAAATAATTTTATTATAGACGGTTGAATACATTCTTACTATCTACCTAACATTAAATAGAAATTATCAGAGGTCACAAGCATTTTTAGAAAGATAGAGAAATCTTTAAATACATTCCTACATTTTAATAATTTCTATTGTGATTTTCTTAGTGTAACCTAATGACTCTACTTATTCCATAATTAGTTTTTACTACCTATTAGGCGTAAAACCCACTTAACGCAGCAAGTGGGGCTCTCGCGCAAAATTTCACAAGTGGTGCGTAAATCATCGAAAATACAACGTAATCAAATACGCCAGCGCACACTGGATTTGACGACGCATTATGCGCGCCCGCCACATGAATCATCGTTTTTTGGCTTCTCGGCGATACGAATGAACAAAAATACAACGTAGTCCATTCATTGAACGCGGCGAGCAAAATCACGCTCTGGAAGCGTCGTCGATCGACGGGCGAGAAGCCAATATTTAATAACAGAGAACTCATTGTTTAATTTTATTGCGTGTCCGATATTTCGCTGGTAGAATAATGTCATCGTGAATATTAATTACAAGCCCCGAAATAATATAATATTTTTATTGCTTTGTTATGAGAGACGCTGATAATAATAAATATTTTGTGCTTCTTGGGCCCCATATTACATAGGTGAAGGGTAATGCGCGGGTAGGAGGGGGCCTGCTCAGTAGTGAGCGCATCGAGCGCTTTTTTGGTGGGCTTTATGCCTTAGACATAGAGCCACAACGCATAATTTCAATTCACCAAAAATTTAATAAAATTCCGCATGGTTAAATTAATGTATACAGGGATTTGACAATTAGATCAAAATTCTCCATACCCTCCAGATTAGGGATTCCAATCCGGAGCCAAAACTTTGATCCCGGGATTGGCGTTTTTTTCGATATTATTTTTTATTATTTATAGTGTTTATACAAATAGCATTGATGTTAGTGTTAAAATTTACCACCGTAAAAAAGCCATGGGGCCCACACAAGTGGCTCTTTGGCAAAGATTAAAACATTAAATTTAAAACAAGCAACAAACAGCACAACAATTTAAATAACAATTTCATCGATAAATACATACGTACGAAATTTAGTAACAGACCTAATTTTAAAGCTCTTAATAAGCTCCCAAATTGAATGTATATGTGTAACCTTTTAACCCTTTCAGATTCGTGGAAAAGTATACATGGTTTTCATCTACTGATATGGCTGCATGAAACAAAATTAGTACTTACATAAAAATTCACCTATGAAATTTTATTTCTAATAGACTTTTAATGTTATCTGGTTTATTGCCTTTCAAAGCATCCAACCATCTGCTTTTTATTAGTCCGAATTTCATTCCTGCGCTATATTTTCAAACACTGTTATAAGAAATCTCTGGCTATTTTAACATTACCTGAAACTCATCTGAAATACGTACATATTTTCTCTCCACCACCTGCAATATCTCCACATTTTTCCTGATGTGTACTGTTTTCGAGTTTGGTTTCGTAACTATACACGTTATGTTAGGCTTGTAACACCAATGCAAGGCGACCTTATCTCGGCGCAGCTCTGGGAACTAATACTTTTGTAATCTCTTTTTAATCCACATTTTATATAAATAAAATAAAAAGCCTTTTTATTTCTTACAAACAAAAGTAAATGACAGTTAAATTACTATATCTAATGATCATATATAACATATGAATATGTCCATTATGTATATATATATCTATCTATGGTTGTATTATCTACTTATTTTCTAGTTTATATAATATTAATTATTATTATTTTTTATATTTTTGTATAATACATCATATTATATATATTAAGATTATTTATTTTTGTATAAGTATAATACTATTAGATAATGTTTATAAATTGAACAATGGTATGTAATTAGTTTGTTTGGTTTGTAAGAACCCCTCTTCGGGTGAAGGCTTCCTCCAAAGTGTTAATCTCTGTCTATATTTCGTAGCTAAGTATTCTTCTTGTCTGTGTTGGCCTATTTTTGCATTTAGGTCGCCCATTATTATAAAAGTTTTATATGCTTGGTTAATAGCTTTGTTTACATTTGTATAAAAACTATCAATTTCTTCTTCTTTAGCTATTTCGCTATTTTATATAAGACGCGGTAATTTAAAAACTGTACAATATAATATCTACAAATGACAGTATCTTATGGAAAAATAAATGAGAAACATAATATAATATTATGGAAGCCGTTTAGATATCAGAATAGACAAGAAATTAAAATATAATTAATATTAAATTCTACAGGTTTTTTTATAAAAGGTTTGTAGATAGCTATTTCGGTTGTAACACCATTATCAAGACTATGGTCTATGGTATATAGTCTTGATTATGGTGTTACAACCGAAATAGCTATCGACAAACCTTTTATAAAAAAACCTGTAGAATTTAGTATTAATTATATTTTCATTTCTTGTAAAATGAAATTCTACCAAGTAAATGCTAACTCAATTAATATCAGAATAGATTTAATTTGTTTTGATTGTAAGTTCGATTTATTAATAATAATAGGCATAAGCGTTGGACTATAAAGCCGTGGGTCCCAGGTTTGAATCCTAGGTCTGGCAAGTACACATATTGTTTTTCAATTTGTGTGTGTCAGGGTATGGACCTAATAAGTTGAGCAAGTGACTGACATCCATTTCTCGTAAAAAACAAAATCTGTCAATACAAACCTCCACCCTGTGGAGGCCCATATGATCCTATTAGGATCGGACATGGTCGAAAAAAAAAACTGGATTTTATTTAGTTTTGAAATTAAGTGGTAAAAAATATTATTGAATATATTATATGCAGAATTTTAAGTGAATAATTCGATGCTTAAGTTAGTTAGTGAGGGTTGAAAGATTGTGATGAAATTCAGACCCTGGAGCACATCCAGGAGTCATGAAGTCTGGTATGCCTTCTCCGGAGGAGTTTCAGACAGACCGGATTCCGTTGCGTATATTAATTAATTGCTTTGCAAGTTCCACTATTAATTTTGATGTAACGGGTTCTGTGATTTGTTTTATAGGGTTTTTCCTCTATTTTAAACTATTTTTTCTAAGCTCCTTTAAGCTCTTAAAGTGATGATAGATTTTGAGCGATTTTAAAAATAGTTTTTTTTAACGCTATATTTTCGGATTAAGTGACTTTTTCATCTGACTCTGGTATTATTACATTAATGAAACAAATTCAAAAATTGTGTAGTATATATGTTTTGATTCATCTAAAGTAGTTTTTTCCATACACTAGATAAAAATTTATGCAACAGCATCTGTCTTGATCCAGATTTCCCTCTGGTAGGCGAGGGGCAAAACATCGAGGGCGTTGACAGCTTTAAATACCTGGGGGTACACATCACGGGAGATGAGATTTTGCAAAGAGAGCTCGCTATCCGAATGAAAATGGCTGGAACAACATTCAACTCGATGCAGAGAGTCTGGGACTCACGATTGTACTCGGGCAAAACCAAATGCCGCCTATTCGACGCTTGTATTCCGACGGTGCTGCCTTACGGTAGCGAATCATGGCACCTTACGAAGGCTCAGAGAAACCGTATACTGAGCTTCGAAAAAAGATGTTTGCGACAGATACTGGCTGTGAGTGACGAGGAGATTATAGAACGCACAAAGCAGCCTCTCACCACGCTGAGCTGGCTCGGCCACGTGCTGCAGATGCCAGAAGAGAATTTCAACCTGGCTTGCCTGTTCTTCAAGCCAACCGGATTCCGGCGTCCTGGAACCCCGTTAAATACTATCTATTGAGTATATACGGCAGAGCTACGGGATGCTGGTTTGACCTGGAACGATGCAAGAAGACTGGCGAGCGACAGAGATTCTTGGAAGCGCCTTATGGTGTCTATATCCTCCAACTAAGGGGGGGGGGGGGATATGGCAGAAGAAGAGATAAAAATAATACCATTATTGGTTAACTTACCGAAACAGAAGCACATGGAGTTTGACATATCGTACTGCTTATCACGGCCTAGAATTTGTATGGTTGCCAAAGCCGTATACGCCACAGTCAGCCCAAATACGTATGACATAAGCGCCTTCCCGTGAAGGTTCTGAAGTTCAGAGATTAGGGCGTATACCAAAAAGGTCACCACCAGGAACGGGATGGAGATAATCATTCCTGCAAAAAATTTAAAACATTAGAATGCTTAAAGTTATGTGGGCTATCGTGTTGTTATCGAAGTATTGTAAGAGTGGATGAAGAGTAACTACCTAATAGTTCCCTCCAAACCACTGCGCCGAGCACCATACTCGGTCTTAATCGAGCGTATCATGAGGCCCCACGTTTGATGTGAAGCATCAGCAGTGGTTTACGCCTGGGAATGCCCAAGACTGAGGTCATCACGCACTCAGGTGTGTTTTGATTGAGTTTACAGAAACTTTCAAATAAAAGTCCCCATGGGAGAGAGTAGCACGGAGAAATAACAAAAATAAAAAATTCTAATTAGTTTACATAATAATATTGAATATAACGTTCAATAATTAGAATGTTACATTCTTAAATCTTGTGAATTAGTTGTTGAATACAAAAATAGTTAATTAATAATATTATATGTAATAGACTGACCCATAGAATACAGTGCTGAAATTATGCTGTCCTTTTCTTCAGGTTCTTCATTAAAGCACATTAAGGCCATGTATTTGGTGGTCCAATCTGTATTGTTATCGTCTTCAGGATCTGTGGCCCATGCATCAATGCAGTATTCCATCTGCCCGTGTGATTTGGATCCCCCGATAGATGAATTTGGGACAAAGAGGCTGCCATCCTGTTTAACAAGAGTAAAAGTAAGTATCTAGGAAGATGGTAATAAAAATAAATGATTAGGATCATGGGCCTGGGGGGGGGAGATAGGGTTGTATCCTGGGGGTCCGAGCTTAAGGGGAGCCAGCTAAGTGAGAAAACACACACCGCAAATTTTCTTTAATAAACACACACAATACAAAAATGATGAGTCATTCAAAGCATAATGTAAAATATCAATTTAACGGCCCACATGCCCCACGTAGGTCAAAATGGAGCTTTTAAGGTATTTTCAAAGCATTAGCCTAAACATTCCTTAAACGTTGTAGATAATCTATTTATATAATTTTGAAGCCTTATTATCCTTTATATTTATTTTACACATTTGATGACTGCATGAAGTATTTTTAGTACTTACATAAAAAAGTATTCTTTTAAACATCTCGCTCTAATGTTTTAGAATAAAGTCATATTTCAGTACATAACTGCGCAGTGGTGTTAAGATTTTTTAGATGTATTTGTTTTTAAACGCATTTATAAAACCATTAGTAAAATTGATTACTATTTAAATAATAGAAATATTTACGATAAAAAAATACATTTATATTCTCTGTGATCCCAAATTTGACAAGAATTAGGCATTTTATTTTTCAAAAAATGGGCAAGATTACCACAATTGAAGATAATTCTAAAGATACTGATTATAAGCTATGTCTTTGACCATTCAAATGTGATAAAACGTCCTACGAATAATGATTGTTTTATAATAATTATTGACCTAAGAATAAGGTAGTATTATTTTGAAATACGCCATTTCTATTGGCATTGCTCAGTTGTTAAGCCACAAAACGATTTTTTTCCGGTTCGGTACATGTTCAAACACGCGCGTTAACATGATCTTACTCCCTACTTCAATTATAGTTTGTCAACCTATGGCTACGGCCGTATGTTGTAGCTTTACTACTGAGAAATGCCAATAGAAATGGCGTATTTCAAAAAAAAATATTAAAAACATTTATTTTGTCGGCTATAACATTTTGTAGAATTTTCTTGCACTTTTAATAAATCGGGAAGTACGTGTAGGTATACCTGCTCTGGGCCAGACCCAGTGGCCAGCTGAGCTCCCTACTAGAACCGTTCAGGCCAGAATGTCTGGCCGAGAGAGTGGAAAGGGAGGTTAAAGTATGTGACTGTATGATGCAATTTAATGTGGTATGATGATTGATATAATTAAATGATAATTCATGTGTGTTTATTTTAAGTTAATTTTATTATGTTATTTTAAGTATGTTTTCTGACTTACAAAACGGTTATTTATCCAATATGGCAAAAGGTTGCATGTTAGAGTTCGATTTCTATAAGCTGACGTACACGTCATCGTGGTTCTTTTATG
This sequence comes from Rhyacophila brunnea, assembly GCF_057557595.1. NCBI lineage: Eukaryota > Metazoa > Arthropoda > Insecta > Trichoptera > Rhyacophilidae > Rhyacophila > Rhyacophila brunnea. Next base: position 37,291,465 of record NW_028232827.1, on the reverse strand, counting down.
AAGCAGTGGAACTAAATTCCTAAATTCCCCCCGCTTCAGTGCTGCCAACTGTCGTTGATAAAAACATGCCAGGCGGGGTACGAAAACAAGCTATTTGGCAGGAAAAACGCTAGATTTGGTGAAAATAAAATTTTGCGTGACACGTCTTACGTCTATGGAACGTGGAAATAGGCATGTCTATAGAGAAATAATTGTGGACCACAGTACAGATAATAAATAGAATACCGATAGGCTATATTCAATAAGCCGCGTGTTGATGCAGGGTTTCTGAATGTGTGAGTGTCCTACGATAATGAAGCACGCATTATGCACGTGCAATAGTGTGTGTAATACACCAACATTAAATGAGCGTAAATGCATAAACTGAGAGCAGTTTTCAGTATTCGACGTACAACGTATTCTTGACACGTGTGTAAGTTTAACCCGGATTCTTCCTTACTCGACTCGGTTACCTGCTATCGCCTTACCCGTTGGGTATTTCAGTTCCCATTATTTCTGAGTTCCCTGTTGTGGACATACGAAGACCGTTTCTAAAATGGATGGAGATTATTTTTAAGTTGAAATAAGGGACATGTTTTCCTTTTGGATACAATCTGGTAGGCCTACTCACGGGCTATAGGTTCTCCATCCCTGTATTATACCAATAATCAATTCGAAGAAAAATGATATACCTATGTATCAAAAGAGATGATAAAATTTTATAAAATAAATCATTGAGTCAGTTTATATAAATGTATTGGATGACAACGTAATGAGAATATAACACAATCACTTTATTGAATCACATCATCATTGTCATATAATTGGAATAATACTTATGGCGTTGATTTATTCTGACTTCTGAACAGTGTTGCCAACTTAAGACGATACATCAGTGAAACGGCAAATAATTTTCAACTATAGGCGCGACAAAATTTTGGAGAGAGAACGTCGGCAAAAGTCGGTCGTAAAAAGATCGTGGCTAGGCGATGCGTGGATAGCGAGTCGTGGGTGAAAATGACGCATGCCGAACGAAATATAATTTGTCATATAAATCCAACATGCGTCCATTTAATGTTCTGTTTATTGTTCTATTAGTAACAATAATAATATCAGTTGGACTTGAGCATTTGAGTAGAACGCCCGTGTCGAATAGAAAGAAAATTGTTGTTACCAGAATTTAATATAAATAAGTGAAGTCTGAAAGAAAGATTATTAGGTGAAAAAAGACATCCGAGATTTACAGTGTATATAATATTATTTAGTGCATACATACTGCACAAATTAATATATTATTAATATTAACAGTGAGCAACAGTGAATAATAATTATTGTTGCACGGGAGCAATTAGTGCGCCAAACGTGGTGAAGCGAAGGGTTGTCTACACTGTTATTTGTTCACACTGTTACGCGATTTCAAAGTCCGCGTGAAAGGCAAAAATATTAAAATGGATAACACTACTGTGGACGTGAATGAAACCAAAAAAACGAAGAAGAAAAGAAACGATGATGAAGAGGAAGTGATTGGAGAAAAAGAAGAAGAATGGCAGACTGTGACCTCTGGAAAAAAACTGAGAAGAGACTCTGGGGTCGCTTCAAAGAGAAACGAAAACGTCGTCATGATAGCGACGGGAAGTAAAATACCATTAAAGTTGAAAATAGCGCAGATGCTCCATAAGGCAGAAGTTAAGGTACAGAAAATTTACAAGAAAAATTTAAAGATGTACATCCAAGAAGAAGACGAAAAAGAAGCAGATAAAGTGAAACAAGCTGGAGAACTCAAAGATCTCGGTTTTGTGATTAAAGAGAATGACTCCTGCTCTTATGGAGTAATAAGAAAAGTCGACATTGATATGGACCTCCAAGAACTGCAAATGGAAATCAAAAGTGATGCAAAAGTGACCAACCTTAAGAGGTTGACAAGAAAAAGTGATACAGGAGAGCTAACGAAGACCTCGTCAGTCAGTATTAAATTTGGGGAGAAAATATTTCCGAGAACAATTCACATATATGGCGTCTCTTTTGCTGTAGAACCGTATGTATTCAGGGTAATGCAATGCTACAAATGCTGGCGATATGGGCACATTGCGAACAATTGCGGCAGTAAAGTAGAAACGTGCCCCAAGTGCGGTGAAAACCACAAAACTTGCGAAAAAAATGAAGAAATTACGTGCATCAATTGCAAAGGTAACCACGCGGCAAACAGCCAAAAATGCTCAAAGTGGCAAGAAGAAAAGAATTGCAAAGAAGCAATGATAAAAATGAACATACTTTTCAAGGAAGCAAAAAAAAATTTGTTAAGTAACAGCTACGCTGACATATTAAAACAAAAAAAATCGTGGGAAGAGATGAAAGCGAAATAATTGAAAAAATAAAGGAAAATAAAAAGAAAGAAGAAGTGGTGGTAGAAGCTTCAGGCTCAACAATAACAGCTACAAGTAGTAGCGTAAAGCCTACAAAGACAAGACAAGACAAATTCAAAGGGGAAGACAGAGGTTAATGCGATGGGAGAAATTATGAAAGTCTTGCTGAAAGGGGGAGACTGGCAGCAGATCATTAAACAACTAATAATTAATACAGTGGACTGGGTATGCAAAAACTTCAAAGGAAATTTAGGAGAAATTCTAGGGGAGGTTCTGCAATAAAATGGATAAAAAACAAATTAGGATCTTACAATGGAATGCCAGAAGTATGAAGCAAAAAAGGAATGATATAGAACTTTACTTAATAAGACAAAAAATAACAATAGCATTAATCTCAGGGACTTGGCTGAAATCTGAATTAGACTATCTGAAATTCAATGATTACACGATGTATCGAAAAAACAGAGGGGATGGATACGGAGGAGTAGCGATTCTGGTGCATAAAACACTGGCGTCTAAAGAAAGAAAGAAAGAAAAACGGAAGAGCTAGGCAAAATAATTATAAAGCTATTTAACAGAATAGAAGTGAGGACCTGATCGACGGATCCCCTTCTAGAAGAGAAGAGGCGATATGACAGCGAGTCGCGGTCAAAGCCTCGGTAAAATCACAAAAAAAAACAATAATAATATATTCATTGACATGTAAATGGGTAACGTTTTTAGTCATCTTTACACGATTTAAGAATTAATACTCCCGTCGCCAGTACGAAACAAATTGACGTGTTTCCAGCTCGACGTTCTCTCTCCGAATGCCAGCGAGTCCAAAATTTCGTCGCGCCTATAGTTGAAAATTATTTGCCGTTTCACTGATATATCGTCGATTGCTAAGAGGCGTCTCATTTTGAGAAAGGCGCTCCTTGCGATCTCAATTCTAGTTTTTATTTCCTGAGACTGGTCCCATTTCTCATTGACCCAATATTTATAATAGGTCACACGTTCGATTGGTTTGCTGTTAATGACAAAATTTGTGTCGGTGTCTGGTGTCGCTATTTTTGATACTAGTAATAGTCACATACCTAACCACACATTAAATTATAATATGTTACCATTTCACTATATAGTGCAGGATCCCATAGACTTTTCGTATACATAATATGCGGAACGCATTCTGACAATTGGAATAGGTTCTAGGGGTCACACAGATATATAATGTTTCTAGGCGATATTAGTGGAAATTTTTTTTTATTGAGGTTTTAATTTTTTTTCTTATAACCCACCAAAAATTGTTCTGAGTTCTTCAATAAAACCAAGACCGAATCAGGGATTGATTGAAAATGCAATAATTGTACCATGCCATCGGCATGGTCGTAGGACGGTTCGTCCCATTTGAAAAAATAAAAATAGCTGGTAGTGCAATGTGCTCAAAATTATCAATTCGTAGGATCCTCCTTGGCTTAAATTATTTTATTTAGTAGCATTTTTTTATAGAATCACCCAGATTGGTTTCTTTACTATATCTAGGCATATGACATTAGTTTTAGTATTATGGTTAATCCAGAAACAGTGTAAGTTGCATATATAGGTAGGTGAATAAATGAAATAACGATAACCACTAACCACACTAAGAACACATTTATTAAAAAAAAGAAACAAGTTAAGTGTTCAAACTGCTTTAAGTATCATGATCACAGTTTTTACAAACACTACGTACACAATATATACACAATGATATACATGTCAAAGCCGATTTCTTATAACTACATGATAATGTACGGCAGTTAGAATTACATTTGCATGGTTTAACTAAATAATTTGGTAGAGGTTCATTCGTCATTTGTCTTGTATACAAATTATTTTCTTGTTACTCATAGCCAAGTTGTAGGAAATCAATAGGCTCAATAGTGGATCAGATGAGCTTTGCATAACGTCAGGAACAGTGTATAACGTCATCTGTTGAAAATGTATAGGTTTTTTGTTTCTCAGAAAAAAAATAACGTAGAATTTGAGAAACTCCGAGACCCCCTTTTTATTTAGGTACCTCTTCCAACCAAAAATGCTTACCGAAGAATTCAAGAAATTACATTTTCCAATCATTTTTTTTCCAAGTTCACCAAATCTTCTTATATTACGAAATTATAGTAGGTACTTTGCAACAATTTATTTAATGGATACATTGTAATTTTAGTACTTTTTACATATTTTTCCGATATTCAAAATTATAGTATTTTAGGCGTACTATACCTGTTTTATATTGTACATAGTACGCGGACTAAAATTATAGTACAAATACTATAATTAATTATAGTACAGTTGGCAACACTGATGTGAATTTAAAAAACTCAACTACAACATCAGTAATTTGTACACTTAATGCCAAAGTGTACATACACTATTTTTGTCGAATCTCCACAACCTACTTCCATTACGATGGTTTGGTTAAGCAGGGTTTAATTGAATTTTAAAAACAAACCAGCACCTTCTGCGTTTTGTATTCTTAGTTTAATGAAAACAAATTAGTAAGACTGACGAAGCTTAGTGTGCACTATTTATGTAAGATTTTAACAGCCTACCTCCACCCTTCGACACTGGACTCACTAGATACTGATAATAATATGAATAATTATATTGGATTATAAGTCGCATTTGCGTGAATGTTAAGTTATTTGAGATGTTATGCCGGGTCCACATTAGCAACATGTCGCCGGCAACCTCGTTAAATTTTAATAATAATAATAATAGTTAAATTTTGATAATTATCATATTTATCGTAAAATTTAACGAGGTTGCCGGTGACATGTTGGCAGTGTGGACCCGGCATTATAAGTTATATACGAATATATTATTTTTCATTAAGAAAAATCGTCGATTTAACTAATTTACTAATTTTAAACTAATCTTTGATCAAAAAAAAATTGTTATGTAAAATAACTTTTAGTAAAATAATATTATTTAATACCTAATAAACTATGAGTCTTGTGCCGGGTTCACACTGGCAACATGTCGCCGGCAACCTCGTTAAATTTTACGATAATTATCATACTTATCGTAAAATTTAACGAGGTTGCCGGCGACATGTTGCCAGTGTGGACCCGGCATAATACCGGCCCAACAGTGTCTGGCATTTTGTCGTTGATAAGAGTTGGCAACAATTTACGAGGACCTGTTTATTTTTCAAATTCTACGTCCATTTGTAAGTCAATTGCTGAACCCATATATACATATTTAGTTACGTCACTGTCCAGACATTTGATTAAATTCTTAGCGCTCAACAACCATAACAATGGTGTGGGAGAACCAGACAGTGTCATATTCAATAAATTAATCGCCCGACTTTTGTACAACTCTACCATGTTAAGATTTATTAGTGTTAGTGGATAGCTATTATATCTACGGTGACCATACTCCTGCGTATATAATCTATACACAATACTGCTTTCTGCCCGCTGCGGCAGCTATCTAGGGTAGGAAAGTATATGACTATTAGCACTTATTGTAACAAATACACTAAGTTAGCCGTCTAAACAGTCAAAACTGACAATCTCGCTCTAAAATTTAACGTAGTGAAGAGAGGCGCTATTAAAACATAGTTCTTAACCGGCTCTAATATAATAAAAATAAGAAATAATTATATAATTTCGTAATATAGTTAAAGTGTATAGAAATAAACCAACGGCGCTCCAATAAGCGACCCTTTTTCTTGAGTGTGTAGTTTAACAAGATAATTTAAAGCTAGTCGAAGAATCTAGATCATTACAAGTCTTGCTTTTGTTTTGTTACGCCAAAGAAGTATAACTTCTAACACGCGTACATATATACACACACCGTTTTTAATAAGAAGTAATTTAAAGGATACAGCTTTAAGCAGACACAGTTATAATAACAATAAAAGTCTTCTAAACTAAAAGTATTCAGTTTTGTCCTTCATTATTTCCTTCATTATAAGTCCTTTTAAACAGTATTCCAAAATGGGCTCTAAAAAGAGACAAAAAAATATTTCAAATCACTACACTTAACTAAGGACCTACCTTTGAGGTTTTCTGTACCTACTTATACGGCTTAGTTTAAAAATTACCCTCCCCATTACGTCGTGTTACAGCGATTGGCTGTCGTAATGAGCGGAGGCTCTTATTGCAGTTCTTACTTCAAATATAATATACAATCGGCTTTCGGTTTGAACCTATTTCATATGTTCAGATTTATTTTTCCTGAGTATGGTCACCGTAGCTATGAGTCAAAGCTAATATAAACATGCAAGGACATTTTGTATGGTAGTATTTTTAACTAGATATGGCCATTGTATGTTTCAATATGTTTCAAAGTTCTTGGAGGACCGTTTGTTATATTTTATATTAAAACAAGAAAGCTATATTATTAAAAATTATGAATCTACTATAATCGTGACGTGATGATCCATAATTCACCATAATAGATGTAATGATTTTTCGCAACAGCTCATGACTACAACAGGCAATAATGGACAATATTACTAATGGTGGAAAAGGCACTGCAATTTAATCTAAAACCTTTGATAGAAGATGGTACCAACAGAAAAAGACTAGGTAGGTACCTATATTATGTATTAATGCCATGCACAAATATTATTTTTTCTAAATTCTTGGCTCGAAGTGGAACAGAACGCACCGGAGCGCCGTTCGGGCTCGTGAAATTTGTAAAATTATCGCTCCGTCTCGTGGAATAAATATGTTGACCATCTGAGCTAGATAGGCCATAGAATAGAAAATCTGACACTTATTTTTATAAAATACACATACGATTTGACGACTATGTAAATATCTTATCTATCTATCTATCTTAAATGTCTAAGAAAATTTTTCGAGCGCTCCGGTTCGTAAACTTTTCCATTTCGAGCGCTGAATACACCAAAAGCAATGGAGTTATAGAATGACTTTTTAACTAGTGCTCACGTAAGTTGCGTAGGTAGACCGTTGAAACTAAAGATGAGAGAAAGACACTTTTAATGTTTTTAATTTTTTATTTATTGAGTATTCTAACTTTTTAAACTTTTGCAATGTTTTTTTCGTGACGTGTTCAAATAGGAAATACACACAGTACGCATAAGTAAAGCGGTCGGATTCTAGGAGCAATCAGATGAACAAAAAATAAAAATAATTCTGAAGATAAATTCTGAAAAACAATTTGTCAAAATTTACACACCACCCAATTGAAAATTAGCATAAATTCGTTAAAGGTAATAATTTCCATCACCGGTTGAAACTTTGCGGGGATCTGTGTTCCATATTATGATATTGACAAAAGTATAAAATTAATAACACAGAACTTAATTGGACAACTCCGCGCAGAGTTTTATTGTATTACAAATTATGTTACGAGGGTGGGTCAATAAGTCCTTAGAAAAGCCGACAGATGGCGCGACTAGTACTGTAAGCGGTTTGTTTTCATGCAGCGGCACTACCGAATCAGTATGCTTACATTTTAAAAAAAATTTGCTTGTTTACAAAAATGGAGAAAATTTAGTTTAGAGCTGTTATTAAACATTTTAATATAAAAGGGTTAACAGCAAAGGAAATAAAAAATGAGTTGGATTTAGTTCACGGCATATCTGCTCCTTCACTTGCAACTATTTATAACTGGTTAAATAAATTTAAACGTGGTCGTACATCAACAAAGGATGAACCACGCTCAGGACGTCCTGTAGAGGTGAATACACCAGAAATGATCAATAAAATCCACGATATGGTGTTAAGTGACCGAAGATTAAAGTTGAGTGAGATAATTGAGGTTACAGGGATCTCAAAAGGTAGCGTCATTTCTATTTTACATGACAAATTGGGCATGAAAATTTTTTCTGCAAGATGGGTGCCGCGTTTGCTCACAGTCGACAATAAACGCAATAGGGTGGTGGCCTCTAAAGCCCTGTTGTCGCTCATGCAACGCAATCCGGATGAATTTTTTCGTCGCTTTGTGACTGTAGATGAAACATGGATACACCACTATACTCCCGAGACGAAAGAACAGTCAAAGCAGTGGATTGCGAAAGGCGAACCATGTCCAAAGAAGGCGAAAACCGTAAAATCAGCTGGTAAGGTTATGGCTACAGTATTTTGGGATGCACGTGGAATTATTTTCGTTGACTATTTGGAAAAAGGAAAAACAATAACAGGGGATTATTATGCATCTTTACTGGACCAGCTAAAAAACAAAATTGAAGAAAAACGGCCTCATTTAAACAGGAAAAAAGTCCTCTTTCATCAGGACAATGCCCGTGTTCACACATGTTTACGATCAATGGCTAAAATTGAAGAATTGAAGTTCGAATTGGTCGACCACCCACCGTATTTGCCAGATTTAGCCCCCAGTGAATTTTTCCTTTTCCCAAACTTAAAAAAATGGCTAAGTGGACAACGTTTTTTTTCAAATGAAGAATTCATCGATCGGACAAATGCTTATTTTGAGGACCTTCCGAAAACTTATTTTTCTGACGGTTTAAAAAAAATTGAGAAACGTCTAACCAAGTGTATTGAGCTCCAAGGAGATTATGTTGAGAAATAAAAAAAAATACAAAAATAAAAACTGTTTTAATGCTTTTTTCTAAGGAATTATTGACCCACCCTCGTACTTAGGGGTTGATTAATTTTAGGTATCTGACGTGATTAACACTGGTTCACTTGATCGGGGTTTCCCTTTTATTAGGCTGTGATAATATTTGTTTGATGGTTTTCTTCCCAAAAACGCTAAAGGGGTACACCACACCGACTTATAATCTCGTACCTCGCATTTTCCCGGTCAAATTTGTACTACTCAAGGTCTGAACAAAAACGATGCATAAGTGCGAGTGAGAAAGTATTCGGCACCTCTGCGATACGCGCTAGAGTAAGATAAAAGGTTTACAGATGTGGGAGATGGTTTGCTACGGTGTCGCCGCCAAATCTTACTTTATTGCTTAACTAAAAGTCGATAACCGTGTTTAACATAAATTTAAAAATTTAATATTGCAATTGCAACATAAAGTCAGTGGTAAATATTCTTAGTTAATTAAGTAGAAAAGATGGTTCTGTGTGTTGTATTAAAATATGGTAGCCATACTGATAAGCAAGAAGATGGTATTACGTTTCATAGGTAAGTTGATACATGTTCGTGATAATTTATTTGTATATTATTATATATTTTAATATCAAGTGACCGTGTTTCTTTAAAATAACTTAAATTATGGACTAATGGTTGCATTTTGACCGCTTAAAAATACTATATAACATAAAAAAAATAGAAAAATATATTTTAATTCTGAGCGTCTAGTGCGAGCACTTTGGGCGAGCACTAGCGAAATGGTCTATGGTCTCGAACATTTGAATACGAATGCGTTCGCTCGCCCACATACCAAACGCACGGCACACAGCTTCATTTAGCAATGCAATGGGTGACGTCTAGATGTATCTATAGTCTAAGAGCGGAATGCAGATACATTTGTCATAACTAAAATTTCCTTAGCAGAAAACACTAGACAGAAACATTGTCCTTAGTTAAGATCATTTCTATTGAAAATAATACCATATTTAAAAATTCTCTTTCCTATAGCTTAGGTAAATTATTTTATAATTGTTAAACGATGACAAAAATATGACAACTGCATTTTATATATGCAATAACTATAAATACATATTAATATTTAATTATAATACTCTTATGTTTCCGTTATAAGCCATTATACGTGATTCTACAGGCACCGCAAGATATTTTTTTAACATGGTAACACCAGCGTCAAGTGTCATTTTATCATCAGGCATCTTGTATTTCTGCGGGCTGGCGTATACAAGTAAAATAATAATAAGTACATGCCAAACGAATCAACAATAAATTATTAAAATATTAAAAATCATTAAAAATTATCTAAGTAAGTAGTGGATATTTTTGGCTTGTTTATATAAAACTCTTTCAATATTATAAATTAATTTGAAGTTTTGAATTTTTTGAAACAGATGTAAACAAAAAAAAACTTAACTTACTTACAAAACGTAAAAATGACGTAACTTAGACTATAGATAGGTATGTAAACAATTAGAATGAAAATGCGACCAGTCAAGCCAAACCACAGAAAGACAAAAAAAATCCGTGTGCCTACGCTAACCAAAGTAAAATAATATTATCGTTAAAGAAATAATCGTCAATGCATCAGCATTTAGGTACATGGCAGGCGTACCTATTTATAGAAATTTTAAACATAAAATTCAATGATTGCCGTGCATTTATGTGCATAATTGATGAGTCAAATTAATTTTATTTGAATTTCACATAGCTAAATTTAATGTTCTAAAATATAATAGAACTGTAAAAACTACACACAAATAGAGTTAAATTTATTGAGGTTCCGCGCCCACTATAGCCAGGCCGTGATACAAAAATGATAAGCTTGATACTTCGAATGTTGAACGGTAAACTGTTTGTAGAAAATGATGATTATTGCATATATAAATAAATGGTAATAATTTGAATGAAATAGCTACCGAATTGCGTAACAAGATAATCAATAACTAGTAATACCATCTTTTTTTGAGCTTCTTCTTATCTTTGGGGTACATTGGTACGACCGCGTTACAAACACCCGAGTTCGTGAGCAGACGCAACAGCCTTCGGTGATTGAAGTTATCACTATGAGACGCTGTACGTGGCTGGTGACACGTATTCCGGATGCCGCCAAAGAGTGCGGCACTTCGTACCCTTGTGGCACAGCCTCAAGGGTTCCGTCCCTACCTCACGGCAAGGTGGCCGGCCCTACCTCACCCTGCAGCGGTGCTACAAAAGCGACCTACGTGCTGCAGGTCTGACAAGGCGGGAGGCGCAGGAGTTGGCGATGGAGCGAGGGAAATGGCGCCAACTTGTGCTTGCCCTATGCCCCAATGTTGGGACGTGACAGGGTGGAGGAAGAAGAAGAAGTACTACCATCTTAACTCGCAATTCAGTGCCACTGCCTGAATATAGCCGGCCTTGGGTTGCACTGTATTTATAATATTGTATTTGTAGGCATGCAATGTTGCTCGTATAAGAAGTTATTAATTTTTTGTTCAAGGATAACACGATTTTTTGCAAACGCCTACTATTTTTAAGAGGTGTATCAAATATTTACAGCTTCTGGTTTGCTGTTAATGAATAGAACAAACGGAATTATTTATGTTATTCATCACATGGAGTGCACCTTCAAAATACCTATAGCAAGAGAAGAGTCGTTAGATGTAGTGCTAGAAGAAAATGGATTACACTATTAAACTCCGACAATAATTTAGCTTGATAAGGTAAAATTAATTCAATATTACAGTAGTATTCAGGGATTCATTAGGGCATTCATTATCAGGGCTCGAAATCGACTGGAGTGTCGTTCCGGTTCGTAAGATCCCCAAAAATTCATGAATTCTCGAATTCAAGAATATTTGTTTCTCGAAAATAACAATGGTTTATTGAAGTCGAAAACTTTTTAATCCTTAACTTTTCTAACCCTATTTTTTACCAAGGGATAAATTATGGTTTATTTCGAAGCAGCTTTTTCTTAACTATTCCAAACAATTTTTTTGCCGCGAACTTATTTTTCCCTCGCAATAATTTTTGAATCCTCGAGATTCTCTTTTAAGCGAAATAATTAAAAGAGAATTATCTCTAGAATCATTCTCCGAGAAATCTTGATCACAACCTCTTGTCAGAGTGACACCGCCATGGAACATTATAACTAAGCATTTTTAAAAATTCTAATTGTATGTATATTTATGTCAGTAATAAAATGAATTTTGAATTGTAAATAATAATAAAACGTATAATCGTAAAATAGCCAAGTGAAGGAAATAGTAAACACTAACAGATTAAATAAATCAGTAGGTAGGTAGATAATATTATTTCACAAATAACATTGTATGAGGACTGGCATTTTCCAGCAGTAAGAAATCATTTCCAAGGAATTCCAAAGGATGTGGTCTTCCGCATAAAATTGACCACACGGGCATTTTATATTTTTACAACTTATAAAAATATAGCATTAGGCTGGTAATTGTAGGAACAATATACGGTGGAGTGTGTGTTCCGCGGTGTACGGGGGGGAGTTGCTGCAACGTGTGGTTCGCCATGAGCTGGCAGTCTGGAATATCACACATATGGCCCCCACATCCTGAAGCGGGCCCTCAGGCTATATTCTTTAGCGGCCCCTCTTACCTATCGCTATGGTTAAAGGCAGTCTACTGTCCGACAAGAAGATCTAGGCGATAACCGGAAGTCGCTGTAGTCGAAGTGCGATTAACTAAATAGGAGGAGCTTGTTAGTTCACAGTTTTAACACGTGGACAACTCGTCGATATCCGGAAGTCGTTGCAGTCGAAGTGCGGTTAAAAGTAGGTGAGGTTTATTAGTTCACAGCTTTAATACGTTGATAAGAAGATCTTGTTCGACTATCACGCTCAACAGTGGTGTTTTCTAAATGGTGTTTAAGTTAAAATGAATTAACGGTATTCAGTGTATTATTGGCGATTTTTGTATTTTTTATGCATTATCTTGAATTGTGGAGTTGTCGAGCATCGAAATACAATAATCAAAAATTATGTTGCACCGTCACGTAAATATTTAAAAAAAAAAATAAAAAAAAATACATATGGTGAAGAATTGAAGTAGCGCCGCAGGCGACTCGACTTTTTTTACTATTAGATGTGTGAGTATTTGTGATCTGTGTTTATCTCACCTATCTGGTCGACTCGTCAAACCGGGCCCTTCCTGAGCACGGGCCCCCAGGCTAGAGCCCTGTCAGCCCCCCCTTTGTGGGGGCCATGAGATAATCAATATATATTTTTTTAAATAAATAAATAATATTAGGTAATGAATATAAAGTATAACTTACAGTTTGAATAAAAAATACGTCTTCATCCCTCAAATCAGAAGACGAATATGGATTCAGCATGTAACGATCGCCGTCATCGCACGGGTTTCCAAATACTAATCCAAAATATGTATGAGCATTAAGACCCTCTACAAGATCAACTTCACTATGCACTGGTGGATTAAACGGATTAACAAAGCTATCATTACTTTCTACACATTCTTTATCAACATTCAACTGACCCAAGGGGCAACATTTTCTGATGCAATTTTTCACAAGGCACACACATCCCCTTAGGTGGGTCGAATTATCTTCGCCAGTATGGTGGAACGTTTGGTTTTCCTTGTAAAGTAATTCGTCATGGATATAGTGACCGTTTGGCAACTTTGATCCTCCTGTTATGTTGATACTCATGTGGTAATGGCATGGTGTTTCGCATGATCCCGACGTTATCACTGTCACTACAATTATTAACGCCACAAGTCTCGGGTTTATACACTTTCTTGCCATGTTTAATAATATGTTTTATGGTATTGTTTAAATGTAGCACAAACGATTACCGATCATGTTTTAAAAATACCAACACAATGTTCACCTAAAACCTAAAAAAACCAACATTTTAAAATTAAACCTAATAGATTAATAGATAATTTAAAATGTAAATTTTATTTATTTATATTAATATTTTTATGTTTCCATAAATCTAAAAGTACCTACTATAATTTCGAAAATATATTTAGAAGTCTCTATGTTTGTACCGTCCTTCGGTTCTTTTTTTATACAAATCCTCACGCACAGGGTAGACGGAGGCCGACGAGCCGAAGTGCGTGGTCGGGGTCTCGAATTTGAGATTTAACCCGTTGCACCGCAGGGACAGTTTTACGGTTTTCGCGGAAAAAGGCCACCGCGTACAGGTCCTCGAAACGCGGAAGTTAATGCTGCAACCCCCATTTTTTTATTAAAAATGTCGCTAGAATGTGTACATTTAAAACATATTGGCGTTATTTCAGCTCGATAGGAGATCAAATGGCAAAGTTTGATGCCGTGTTTTTTAAATTCAATCCTTTGCACGAATTAAATTTATAATTTTCAAATATTAAACCATTCCACTCCCGGGCAGCGCCGGGTGATACTGCTAGTTAGGTTAGGTTAGGTACCATCCACACGTGTAAAAACTCTCAACGTAAATTCTGGCGCGTTCCTTGCTCGGCTCGGCTATTTCTCGCAGGTGTGTACAGGACGTTATATTTACAATAATATGCATAACCGTGGGTAGAGGATACGCTTTATAACTTTGCACTTTTTACTACACTGATACGCCTCTTTTCCTGATTACCTCGCATAAAATTTGATCAGATAAATACTTAATAGGTATAAATGAAAAAACATATTTTTAGAATAAGTATATTAAGTACATCATTGTCATCATAGAGCCGGAGTGCAAAGTTATAAAGTGACAACTCTAAATTCCGAACAGCCCATGCTAAAGTTGGGAGGACGTTGAGCCAGAGATCCAAACAGACATGAACCTGACCGAACGCGGCGTTTGACATCCGCTCGCCTGTCTACCCTTCCGCTGCAGGAAATGTAGAAGGCGCGGTATGCCTGGGCATACAGGGATATACCCACGAGAAGGCATTAATGGGAGGGCAGCCTAATATAATAGAAATGCGAAAGTCAGTCGTCATATATCAATAATTTTATGACAGTTTTGATTTATGACTTAATGAAGGAAAAGCTACTAAACGATAGGAATACAGACCCCCCTGAATGTTCTCAAATAATATAACTAATATTGAATGCGCGTTGGGTTTACTGTTGACGTAACAAACTTTAATGCATATTGTGATAAAGACGTCAATATTTAAAATTACACATTCATTAATACATACGTGTTTAAGTTTATCCCATTTCTCAACACTCTAGAATCGTAGGTAGGTACCTTCTTGCACACATACTCAGAATGTAACGCACTTATTGCTGTGTTCCCAGGTGTGCACATAATTCAGCACACATCAAATCAAGCTTCAATATTGAGACAATACCTAAATAAGATTTCACATAAATAAAAAGGATTTCAATTTATATACATATATACATTTTTATAAAAATCGATGATTTCTAAATATAACGGAAACTTATACCTAATCGAGTGAGATGTCCAATCGAAATAAATATGACCTTAAAATATATGGGAGTAACAATAAGACAGGGTCCTTTGGCAAATTCAGATTTTATAACCCTTTTTTTTAATTGTAAGTTTTTCTTTGACTTTCTTTTTAATGTTGTCAGATATATATTAATTAATACAGTTTAAATTTTCAATTATCAGAAAAATGTCTCAAATTGCAAGCTTCGTATTTTTCCGATAGGTGCCTCTGGTAGGTAGAGGATTCGCCTTGTTCCTACATGTTTTATTAGTCGTAAAATCAGTAATGACCCTAGACAAAATGCCGCCACTAGTCAGCGTCAAAATACCGCCCCATTTTTATACAGTATTTTTATCATCCTTTCACGACTTCGTGTGTTGTATGGATACATACTAACAAAATATATCTAGACGTGTTGTTTCTGGTCACCAAGGACGTCGAATGAAGTAAGCTAGACATCGCGAACCTGACAAAAAATAATATTTTTTTGTTTTCGTTATTACTAAGTTTAGTGACCTATTTCTATAGATACCTAGGTATAAATCAAATGATCTCCTAGATCTGTCAACCTTCGAGTAACTGCCGCTCCCAAGCTACGTTCAATCTCCTTACCCCCACGGGACATCACTGTGTAAAGTAAGAAACTATTTTTCGATTTGTTGTTATTTCAAGAATGATGATAATAATTATGACATATTTTTTGAAATGCAAGATGTCATGAATTTTGGGAAAGTCATCTAGCTAATTTTTTTAAGGCCATGGTGACGGTGCTGAATAACTCTAATGGTCCAGCCACATTCTCTACCAACAATGGGGAATCTCACATTGATGTCACTTTGATATCCAATGGTTCTGCCGGACGCGTCGTGAACTGGACTGTCCATTTGGAAGCGTCAGCAAGCGACCACCGTCTGATCACGTTCGCCTACAGGACCGAGAGGGGCCACGCGTCTCTCGCTCCACTTGTGAGCGAGTCACTGCCGAGGCGTTTCAGGACCAAGGGAACCGACTGGGTACGTTTTGACCGCGAGTTTGCTGAGGGTCTGGACAGGATGGCCTCGCGCCCTCCGCCAAAGGACATGCACGCTGCGGCTGAGGACCTCACGAATCTCATTATTGAAAAAGCGGAGAGCACTATCGGAAGGACGACCCCGAGACCGCCGAACCTCGCACCCTGGTGGAAGCCGAGACTGACAAGACTGAGAGACACGATGAGGAGGGCCAGAAGGGCCTTACAAGCAGCGCGAAGATCGCTGGAGGGGCCGCTGCACGCGGACCATCCGCTTGCGGTCACCTACAGGACCACTAGACTCAAGTTCAAAAAGGCAATCAGTAAGGCTAAGAAGGTGCACTGGAGAGAGTTCGTCACTGAAATGGGTGGCAATGATCCGTGGGGCCCCCCCTTCCGCGTGATGAAGCTGGGCTTACGGCCCGGAAAAGTCATGTCAGCGGTACGGCGCCCCGACGGATCGTTCACCAATAGCTCTGAAGAGTCCGCCACAGTCCTGTTGGATGCTCTTATCCCGCAGGACAACGAGTCGCTCGACATTGACAACGACCGATTTCAGCAGCTTCGCGTCTATGCGCTGCTCCCCTTAAACACTCCGCGATCCGCAGCCACTACCATGTCCGAGCTAGGGATCCTATTTGCCAGCCTCCCGATTGGCAAAGCCCCGGGGCTTGACTGCATAGATAACGCGCTAGCGAGAAGGGCGTGGTCTCTTGCCTCACACGAGATCACGCAACTCTACAAAGAATGCATGAGTAGTGGCATATTCCCCGACTGCTGGAAAAAGGGTCATCTCACGGTGATCCCCAAAGCCGGCAGTCGCCCTCCTTGTGACCCGAAAGCGTATAGACCGATTACGCTCCTTCCCGTCTTCGGGAAGATATTGGAAAGATTGATAAACAGCAGGATTGAGTCCCACCTGTCGGAAAACTGTCCAATCTCGCAAAGACAATTTGGGTTTAGACCCGGAAAGTCCACCGAGGATGCGATTCGCTTTGTGATCGATTCTGTGGAGAGCTCTGGCAAGGACCTCGTTGCCGGGATTTTTCTCGACATAGCGGGCGCGTTTGATACTGCGTGGTGGCCCTTGGTTCTGGCAAAGCTTAGGCTGAAACAGATCCCCGGGGACCTCTTTGCCTTAGTTCAAAGCTACTTCAGCAATAGGGAGATAACCTACGACTCCGGCCCCAGCCTGATTCACAGGAGGACCACCATGGGGTGTCCTCAGGGCTCCGTCCTGGGACCCCTTCTGTGGAACATTCTGTTTGACGACGTTCTGTCCCTGCCACTGCCTCCGGGCTGCACGCTCGTTGCGTACGCCGACGACTTGCTCCTGCTTGTTGGGGCGACCAGCCGACCGGCACTTGAGCGTGCAGCCACGGACGCCTTGGGCAGAATCCTTAATTGGGGGTTGCTGAACAAGCTGACCTTTGCCCCGAGCAAAACGGAAGCTGTCCTCCTCAGGGGTAGTTCTCGGGTCAACATAACTCGACGGCCGCCCACGGTTCGTTTTGGCCAAACCTCAGTGCGTTTCTCCGAAAGGGTTACGTATCTGGGAGTAATTCTTGATGACAAGCTGTCTTTCGTTCACCACGCCAAGACGGCCGTCTCTAAGGCCAATTTGGCCTATCAGAGAATGGCCCGAATGGCGGGCAGCAATTGGGGACTTAAGCCTAGAGCCCTTAAGGTTGCATACGGCGCAATTTTCATGGGAATTGCCGGTTACGCCTCCAGCATTTGGCATTCTCGAGTAAACTCCTTAACTCTCGTGAGACGCGCACTATTAAGCGGGCAGCGACTTGCGCTGATCTCGCTTACCAAAGCCTACCGCACAACTTCTACTGACGCGCTTGCCGTACTCGCGGGGGTGCTACCCCTCGATCTGCACGTCCAAGTCAGAGGATCGATCACCCTCCTCTTGAGGGGGATCAGCACAATACTCGCCGGTGTCCATCTGACACCACCGCAGAGATCCGAGGACGTTCCTTACAGGAAGACTGTAAGTGACATTGTGTACAAGACCGCATTTGCGGCATGGCAGGCGAGGTGGACCGCCTCCCCCAAGGGGCGGCACACTTACCGTTTTTTTCCAGACGTATTCTGCACGCACCAAACTAGAAGACTCCAACCTTCGCACTGGATTAGCCAGTTCCTCACCGGCCATGGCAACTTCGCCGCCAGACTCCACGAGTTTGGCTTGATAGTAGATGGGCCAGGTTGTACCTGCGGGCATGACCACCAAGATGTTGAACACATCCTCTGGGATTGCCCGCTTATGGAATTCGAACGAGCGGAGCTGTTTGCCAGGGTCCGTCCTCACACGGGCCCAATTGGTCATGGAGATCTGGTAGCAACCGAGGCCAACTTTGCGGCATTTGAGAAATTTGCAGCGTCGTATGGGGAGCGGGATAGTCCCGACTCTTCTGTAGACTCATCCATTTCAATTCGTGACACTCAGTATGCGGGTACACAAAGCGCTTAACGTCAGCGGACAGCAGAGCCAGTCCAAAAACAAACATTTTCTTTGTTAACTTTCTTCTTTCAGCACTACGGTGCATGGTTGCAGCATCAGTCCCGTGCGGCTCCGTCTCGGGACGGAATGAGCACTTAAAATCACTTCTTTCAGACACGTTTAAAGCGTCATAGAAAGCGGCCGTGCATATCCACGGTTGTGCATATATGACGGGTGGTGGTGGGCACTTTAACGTATTATATTCTTAATAATAATAGTATATTCATTGACATGTTTTCTTTTATTATGTACATACGTAAAGTTTTTTAGTCATCTTTACACGATTTAAGAATATTTTCATCCGACGCCATGACAAAACGAATCGACGTGCAGACGCCTCGACTATCGCTCTCCGAATGACAACGCGGCCGTAATTTCGTTCTAAATACAGTTGGAAATTATTTGCCGTTTCACTTATGTACGCTCTTAACCATATCCGGCATATTTTTGTGAATGATGGCTGGAAACAATGAACGCGAACTAAATATGAAAATATGTTTATTTTCGTTGCTATGTCAATAAGTAGCTAATTGTATTTTAAACATACCGTTGTTTATTTATATGGCAATGTTATATAGTGACGCCATCCATAATATATAAAATGACAAATTGAATAATATATTAAGTGCCCGTGTAGTCAACACAGAATACAGTGCACCTACGCCTATACAAAACCCGAGTCCCTCAAATGTATATTATTATTAGATACAATTTTTGTAGTATGTTGCATAAAGCGTTGGCAACTTAGTGGTTTTCTTAACAGATGTAGTATTTTCGAATAGACATCTAGCATGCGAATTTGTACTGTGCATATGGCGTTAAATTTAACGTTTTTGGACACCGTAAACAGTTTTAAACTTCTCATAATAAAGTTAAAATATTATACCAAATTTGCTTGAAAATCAACATGTTGGTCTTGCGTACCACATATCTTATAAATAAAATAAATGTTACCTACAAAATGATTTCTTGCCTGGCATTAACTAGCTCTTCATTCATATTATGACTTATTTTATTCGTTGTAAAATACTAAATTCGTTTTAGATCTTTGTTCTTGCAGAAACAATGTTACACTTATTAGGTATGGTTTATTTTTTATTGAAAAGCTAGTTTCCAGACAATGATAAGTGGAACATATTTCACATACCTATTGAGTTAAGTATAGAACAATGATAAGTAGTGGTTCATGTAAATTGTACGTAAAACATTTCACCGTGGCACAGTTCGCCGTGAGCTTTCTTATCGGAAAGAGATGACCGTATAGGCCAGTGATCGGCAAACCGTGGCACACGAGCCACATGTGGCTCTTTGGCCCCTTGAGTGCGACTATACCACAAATGCCTTCTGCCCTATTTGGCAACATGGCCCTACATAGCTACAAAGAAGCTAGATGACGAAAACCGTGAATTTAAAGTTGAATGGACCGAGACTTTCGCATATATTCAATACTTAAATGGCATATCGACCTGTATTATTTGTCGGGAAAAATTGGCGCATAACACGAAGTCAAATTTGGAGGGATACTTTAAAACTAAACACGCGTCATTTAGCACTAAATATCCTGTCGATGATGCAAGGAAGAAAGCAGTTGAGGAACTTTAGAAGAGTCAAGAAAAATCAAGTTCTGTATTTAATTACTGAATAAAATCTTCCAACAATGTTAATATTGCATGTTTTGTGGTTAGTAAAGAGATTTCTAAGAGAGGAAATCAAGAGTAAATTGAGAAGTCGTTTTATTGATGAGAACCTGGAATCGTGCTTAAAAAATTAAAAACATCAACATACAAATCTGACTTACCCAAACTTACCAAAAAAATAAAGTTTATTGAGTTAATAAACCTTGTACATATTATATAATTTCAGTTTGAGAAATTTGGCTCTCAAAAGAAATCTCAATCGTTGCACTGTTGATATTTGGCTCTGTTGACTACTTGCCTGTTTGCCGACCACTGGATAGGCGTATACTATACGGTCCCAAAATTTATTTGATTTAATTTTAATTTTAATTAATACTAATTCAATTGTCATGGCTGAATTTGACAAAATTCATGAATTTAAAAAGGAAAATCTAACCTAACCTAACCTAACAAATAATCCAGTAGGTATATCGGCTATTTTCAAAATTTGTTTGCTGCTGGCTTCCTGTAAAGTGTAAACCGACAAGAATCGTGTATTATTTAGACATAATTTTATGTCAGTACTATACGACCCAAAGAGGTTGGGCGGTCTTTAATATACGGTCATATATGTCCGATACAACATTTCACGGTGAAGTGTGGTACGACGAACTGTATACGTACAAGTTTCCGGACACGGATAAGTAGATCCTTGTGAACGTTTTAATGTATCGAAAAGGTTTATCCTTCACTCCTAGACGGTGCTGTAAAGTTTTGAAAACTGCTTTATCCAAGAACAACGATAAGTAGAACAATAATGGTAGATGTTATTGGTGTGAGCTTGTCATCTAGTAGAATAAATCAATTAACTGAAGGAAGAAAAAGGAAGATTAACACCGAAAATTGGAGTTATGTCAAAAAGAAAAACTGAAAGACACCGGAAAACCATGTTTCCAAAAGGAGAGCCTCGGTTCCAGGGAAACAAGAGCCAAATTAAATGAGTAGAACAATGATAAACGTATTTTGACATTTTAATACACAAGAAAAAAAGAATTTGATAGACATGTTGTGCCAATAACCTTACCATATTGAATTCTATCAAAATTTGACTGACCGTTAGTTTTAAAAACTTTTATTGGAGAGTAATAAAATTTAATAATTTTTTTGTCAATTTTATAATAAGCACATGCTGTTTATGATTGTTCTATCAAAAGTTTTTTTTTTACTATTATTCGATTTATTTTTCATAATGTATATTATTGATAGTCTATGTTTTCTATATTATTACTTAATAATTTTTTTTCGACCATGTCCGATCCTAATAGGATCATTATGGGTCTCCACAGAGTGGAGGTTTGTATTGAAAGATTTTTGTTTTTTACGAGAAATGGATGTCAGCCACTTATTAGGTCCATACCCCCTGACACACACAAATTGAAAAACAATATGTGTACTTGCCAGACCCAGGTTTGAACCTGGGACCCACGGCTTTATAGTCCGGCCACCGTGGATGTCAAACATAAAAAAATAATAATACAATATCAATAAATAAAAAAATACTTTCCTGTAAAAATATTTGATAAACGTTTTGCTTCACGTTGTTCGTGGGGTGCCTTTAATTTTTGAATTTTAAGAAAATCTAACATTTTTTTCTGCCATCTAGCTTATTTTTTTTTATCCTATTTGGAATATTTTTGTGAATGATAACAACATTCGTTAATTGTATAATGTAATGACAATTATCTTCGCCTACACATCTAGTTATTTATTCTAGCTGGAAAAATTGGGTTCGAATGCACAAAAAATACACTAGGCTTCCCTACCCTGTCTGTTATATAGTATAATAGGTACGTAGGTATAAAGACGTTTACAAACATATATAGGTACCACATTACCGTGAGGTTTGATAGTTTTGGCCCGAAACAAGAAAACGTCGGAAGGGAACACAAAATTAATGGGAACTGGCTTACCCTGCTGGGTGTGATAATATATAACGTCGCTCTAGTATTTGTTTGTCCAAAGCGACAATATGTGAAATGTTCAGGGAACGAAAAACAAAGTTCATTACCTTATATTTCAATGCCGGAAGATCTTTCATATTTATTTATTTTACATAGAATTTAAGGTATAACAGGATAAATATTTTGTGTGGAAAAATATGGGATAAAACGTGTTAAAGAATATGCTACTTTCGATAGTTAAGAATATGCATTTTAATTTGCCACGTTAATGTAATGTGCTTTCAATCTTTGGGAACAGTCGACACGGTTTTTTGGTCCATTATTAATTATTAATCTGTTCTGTGGCGCCAATGGAAAGAAAGTATTACAATATTTTGTATGTAAGTAGGTAACCATAATAACAATTACATTAGCCCTGCCTAATTCCTGGGATAAACATTATAACATAATCATAGCAATATGCATTAAAGTTTGTCACGTAAACGCAATATTGGCAATGGGTATTTGTGAAGATTCAGGAGGCTTTGTATTCATTGTGTTTACTGACTTGCCCTTTGTCAAGTCATAAACCAAAACTGCATTAAATTCCTTTCAAAGTCTTGGTCGACTAGCGACTGACTTTCACATTTCACTTCACTTTCGTTAATTTTGAACATCTAATTTTATATGTACATAATCTTAAAAAATATAAAGCAGTATTATATTTATATAAATATAGCCAACACTACAGCATTTTTAATTATTCCGTTTGAACTTGATCTATTTTTTTGGTTTTTACGAAAAAATATTTTTTGGAAATCACGAAAAAAAATTTTCATATTTCGTACTGTATTTTTAAATACGTAAATTATTGAAATAATAAGTATTTTTTCACACTCTCTATATTTTTTAAATACCTACTTACAAAACCACGATTATTAATAAAACTAAAAGTTTTATGTGGCCCATAAGTCTGCCCACGATGGCCGAGAGGCTTAAGCGTAGATTTATAATGTTGAGGGTATATTGTTTATTGTTCATAATATATTGTTTTTCAATTTGTATTTTGAGTCCGAGGATGGAACTAATAGGTTGAGCAAGTGGCTAACATCTATTTCTCGTAAAAACAAAATCTGTAGAGGCCCATATTATGATCATCTAAGGATCGAACATGGTGAAGTACTTATAGTATAAGTCTGACAAGGCTGCCAGACTATCAAAAAACACAAAAGTCCGCCTATATACAAAGCACTGTTGACACCAGTATGTATTGTACGAATCGGAGACGTGAGGTGGGCATGTCAACGATTTACGAAAACTACAGGGTGATAGAGTGCAGAATTTTGCAAAAATATTCCAGGCCCAATCAGCAAGGACGGCATCTGATGACTAGCTCTTTGGCAAACCTGACGTCGTCAGATTTATCAAAACCCAACGTGTGCAATGGGACGACTATGTAATTATAAATGACTTTAGGAAAATGGACTTGCAAGTGCCAGGAGTGATCCGACTGAAGAATGGGACGCTTTTGGCGACCAAGGTTCACTTCGGCCTATTATATTAGGTACCAAAGAAGAAAAATAACACATAAAAAGAATAACCAATTAATTATAAAGCCGGTCGTTAGTTGGATCTGGTTAAATATTGTATTTCAATATAAAGAAATATCTTCGAAGACCGCCAAAACTACACCAGATTGTAAAGTTTATTTAAAAAAAAAAACTCAGTTATCAATTTTGTACAGAGTAAAGTTAACGTCATTATCATTTATATTTACACTATTACCTATCTATTACCTACCCACTTAGGTATCAATAATTACAAATACTATTCCTTGAATTATACATTTATTAATAATTCAATAAATATCAGTTAATTGATATTTATTGTACCTAGTTTTATCTAGTTGGTTTATCTAATCTATCCAATTTAAGTTTATAATCATTTAATTTTTAAGTATAAATATAGAGTCCTATAGAGATAAAATATCATTAACTAGCATCGAACGCGTTGTTTAAACAAATTATTATTAGTAACGTCATACTAATTAGTTAGATATTTAATTTTACAGTTTATATTATAGTTTTGTTATTATTCTTCACTTGGAGATAACACACAGAATAATAATATTCATTTATTATTAATTTATCATAAACGTTAACATATTTATTTATCGATAGGTCCTGTAATTATCGTAATATCAATCTGACAGTTTTTAGGATTTCGACAGTTCATTTTCGCGCCTGTTTACTTGTTGGACAGTACAAAATACACGAACCGCGCGAAATACATCAGTCAACTGAATAATTTTGAATTTGCTGCGGGAGCGGGAACGATTGCGCAGAAACAGTGTTGCTATCTTATTATCGCACATAAAAAATGGCGAAAGTATAAATAATTTTATCTGCAAAAAATATTAATTTAATGTGATGTCCACGACATATTTTTTCTTTTAAATATTCTAAATAATCAAACGAAATATTTTCTTCACAATCGTATTTCACCTTCACATTTTATTCTGATTTTCAAAATTAAAATAATATTTTTATTTTAAGTTCATTTTAGTAACTATTTAGTCTCAAAAATATATTACAAAAGTTGCAAAAATAGTCTGTAATAATTAATGTAGTCTTGTAGTTAATAATAAATATTATAAAGTCTATGGTCAACGTTTGTGTCTAATGTCTATTGCTTATTGATATTGATATGTGATTTGACACATGCTTGACAGACGTCAAATTTTAAATATTATAATATCGCCGGCAATCGCCGAATAATTAATTGTGGATTGTAAATGTCAAAGATGACTTATTATTTTTAGGAAATATAGTTACATGTACGTGCTTATGTCTAATTATACGATGTAAGTTATGAGTATAGTTTAGTCATTTGTAAGACAATCATTGGTTATTGTTAAATTTGTACAACACGACCTATCTGCTACGAAACCCCATGCATTATAGCATAATCCATACACAATTACATTGTATTACAATCTAATTGTGTATTAATTTATAATAATAGGAGAAATGGTAAGTTAATAGATGCAAGTGGCTAACATCCATTTGCATACTACGAATGGTAAAGCTTTATAGCAGTAGGTACTTACTGTTACATCAGGAATCAAGCAATTTCTGACGGAGAACGGTGTTTATTGAATATAAGTACAGTAGAACACATAACTCCAAACCAACTCATCCCGCACCACACCTGGTTTTAATCAGGAGCATCACCAGTTATTTATGTCTAGAATAGTTACTTAATGAGTGAAGGTTTGTATTAACGCATTCGCTGCTGAATAGATAATGAGATTTTAATTGCCCCCTTTAAAATGCACGTTAATTACATCGATCGGCCGCCTGGTCATTACGCGCCGTGTGCGTCTTCCGTGTCCAAAGTATTAACTTATTCCTGTTTTTACGATAAATCGATATTAGCTACTTGCTCAACCTATTAGATCCATTGAGTCCAAACACACATTGAAAAACAATATGTGTATTTGCGAGACCCGGGATTCGAACCTGGGACCTATGACTTTATAAGCTGACGCGTTAGCCGCTCAGCCATTGTGAGCATAAAGACAGCCGGGAAAATACCTCAAAGTAATAATATAAAGAGAGTGGATATTGTTCTGCAAAATGAAGCCGTATTTCTTGCGTATAGCGCACAGTAGTAGGGTAGCTTCGCCACTATTCCGGCCACTTTCAGAAGTCGGCCACCAAGTATGTAAACTTGAATTAATTTTGCATTCACAATATAATTCAATAACATTTTTGATCTGCTAGAAGTCGGCCACTATTCCGTGAAAGCAATGCAAAACTGTGCCATCTTATCATTATTATGCTCATGGACCCCCAAGTGAAATAACTATACATAACTACATAATAGATAAGTTATAAATTTAATTTTGATGTCTTGAATGATAAACGGTGATGTAAAAATAAACTATAAATAAAAAATTTTGATAGTTAATGTAGTGTTTATTGAAATTATAACTTTTGTTTTAAATCACAAAAACACATTTTTTCAATGAAATGGGTGAACCTGATGGGATTATTTATGTTCGGCTCTATGTTTCTGAGTAACATTTGTAAGTCTCGACGAGCACTAGTTTCCAGTTGGCTTCTTTTTTTCCTGATGAGGTTCATAACTGGCCTAAATCCACATTCTACTAAATAACAAGACAGGAAAGCAATCGACAGCCTATGTACAGTGACATAATAATGCAGGATATAAAATTGGTATCTGTTTTTGTAACCAGAATTTGTGGTATCTTTGTTCAAACATTGATTTCAGCTCCTCATTTGTGGATAATTCAATAAATTGCTCCTGTATAAGTATGGATTCATCTGATTTTATGGGTCTGCTTGCAAAAGGGTCCAACACTCAATCTGTGATAACCAAGTAAAGAATGCCTTGAAACCTTTGGCTGGTGTTAAGGCTATACCTCAGCTGAGGCATGGTTTATAAAGATCGTGACTAGGCGATGCGCGGAATGCGGGTCGCGGGTGCAAATGACGGAAGCCGAACGAGATATTATTTGTCATAAAAGTTCAACATGCGTCCTTTTTATGTTATGTTTATTATCATATTCGTAATAATAATAGTATATTCATTGACATGTTTTCTTTTTTAAGTACATACGTAAAGTTTTTTAGTCATCTTTACACGATTTAAGAATATTTTCATCCGACGCCATGACAAAACGAATCGACGTGCAGACGCCTCGACTATCGCTCTCCGAATGGCAACGCGGCAGTAATTTCGTTCTACATACAGTTGAAAATTATTTTCCGTTTCACTTATGTACGCTCTTAACAATAAGCTAGTGAATTTATCATCATCTTGTTTTTGCAATTTTGAAAGATTTGGAAACTGAGAGCATTCTCCTCTCTCCAAATTTTGTTTGTATTGAATGAAACAAACGCAGGTACATATTATTATACTTTTAGTTTTGATTAAATTTAATCAATCACCTTGTACCTTCAAATTGATTTTGTTTAATTTGGCAAACAAATCAATATAAGCTATGCCATTTTTTGAATTAATTAAATTGAGCCGCATATAATTGTATTTACTTTCCAGGAATTCTAACACTGAATCGAAGAGTGCATAAAATCGATCCAAAAATGCACTTTTATATAACCAACAAACTGCTATTTATTTCAGCTTTCACAATAATGAAAATGTGTTGCAAATATTTTTTATATTAAACCTTTCGCGCACCCCCTGACGTTATCCTATATCTCTAGATCAGGGGGGGGGGCAAACTGCGGCCCGCCGGGTATTTTTTTGCGGCCTGCCATCATTAATATTGTAGTTCTGATTACGAATAACTTTTTTATAATTTTTTGAAAAATATTGACAAAAGATTAAAATACCTTTAAAAATTTTACAATGCCCTTAATTCAGACAAATTCCACCAACTTAAAGATTATGCAAGAAAAATGTTCGTTATTTTTGGATCAACCTATATATGTGAACAAACATTTTCGATCATGAACCTCAATAAAAATTCTTTACGATCAAATATCTTTGATGCCCATTTACAAGCAGTTTTGAGAATATCAACTACAAAATTAACACCTGAATTTTAGAAAAATATAAAAAAATGTACAATAGTTTAATTCTTCTCATTAATTTTTTTTAATGTTTATTTTTCGTGATAATAAATAGTATTTATCTAAAAATGGTATTTTACTTGCGGCCCGCCGCTCATTTTGAATTCTTGAATTTGGCCCTCCGTCCAAAAAGTTTGCCCCCCCCTGCTCTAGATAATAAATGAAACATCAAATGCATGGAAATTTTATATTTATTACAATTAGTATATTACATAAGTAGAAGGTAATAAAGAAATTTAGAGCAGTGCTTTTGGTACAGATTATTATAAATATCAGTGTATGACAGCAATATAATACTAATAACTTAAAATCTTTATTTATAAATTTATATAATTTTATTTTACAATGTTAGACAACTAGTTCCATAAACTAAACGTTGGATCGTAATAGCGCCTGTACACGTGTATGGATTTACAAACAGTAATAGTGTGTATTTTAAACTATCGTGACAATAACTGTTTACACGTAAAAGTGCTGACTGTCTCTCCAATTTCATTCTTCAAGAGTATGCGAGATACAATGTTGTCATTTTATGGTACTATTTAACTTTAACAGGTAGTGAAAATCGGTTAACCTCAAAATGAGTCCAACTCCAACTGTTGCATGAAAATTCAGAAGCTTCTGATATTTTTTTGATTCACGCATGCAATCTTGCAACTGCAGGATAATACATGTTTACACATACATTTTCATATTATAGCCGCGATAATATGTACTGTCAGCAGTAAATCCATACATGTGTAAACGGAGTATAGTATCTAATCACAAAAACTGACACATTTTTGATTAATTATTGTATGAAATTGCATATAGAATAATATGTATGTATTTTTTGTTAGATTTTGACCATAATATGTGTGACTTATTAGTTTTGTTACTAGACACCTCATATAAGTGGTGAGGGGTGGAGGTAGCTCTTAAGATCCAACAACATCAAAAAGTAAACTCAGTGTTACGTGGTTGAAGTATCCGATACTTTAGACCCAGTTCTACCAGAAAAGCACATGACAATAATTGCAAGCTTCTCAGTTCAATTGAAAAAGGCTTAACAATTTTAGAAAACATATACTCCAACGAAGAACGCATTATAGTTAGCTACAAAGCAAGGAATAAAAATATATTAGCTTGCTACCACCATTATTTATTTTGCAATGCAATGGTGGAATTGGTAGAGTGCTTGCCTGTCAACTGAAAGGTTGGTGATCCAAAGCCGACTGGCATTTTATGTTTTTTGACAGACATCAGCCGGACTTATACTTCCAGCATAATTATTATAACTTGCATAAAAAACAATTCATTGCATTGACAATAGCAGATTGTCCCTTGTATCACTCACCTTCGGACCATATACCGCAACCCAATGTATTTTTACACTGATTGCCATTTTCTTTTGAACTGATGAATGCTCCATTATTTTAGTGATACTTACTGCCTTTACATTATCACTATCCAGTGTCGAAGGGTGGAGGTAGGCTGTTAAGATCCGCCATAAATAGTGCCCACTAAACTTTGTCAGTCATATGTATTTGTTTTCATTGAAATAAGACTACAATTTACAGATGGTGTTGGTTAGTTTTTAAAATTCAATTAAACCCTGCGAAATTCAAGCCATAATAGATAATAGTCAAAAACACTCGTCTATCTATAACATATCTAAAATTCTGCAAATAAATCATACATAACTTGGAATATTTTATGATAGTATAATATTTTTTATTAATGTTTTAGGCAGGGCTTAATGAATTTAAAAAAAATAAACCAACAATAATAATATGTGTAATATGTATTGTAAACAAATAAGTATGAATGAAAAAGTGTGCACTATTTTGTCGAATCGCCCATAACAAACCAAAGCTATTATGGATTTGCTTATGCAAGGTATAAATGATTTTTAAAAACTAACCAACACCATCTGTAAACTGTAGTCTTAGTTCAATAAAAACAAATACATATAACTAACAACGTTTAATGTGCACTATTTATGGCGGATCTCAACAACCTACCTCCACCCTTTGCTACTGTCACTATCCCGATGATATTTTGACTGCTCATTGTATCAATATGTATGTCGTATTTATTGAGTTTCAGTTCTGAAGTGCCAATAAAATTTATCTGACATTATGCTGCTCTAATAGACAATACATAAGTAATTTTAAAGGTTTAAAAAATACAACAAATTACATACTATTAAAGTTAATAGATAGATAGACACTGATTTGTTAAAATAAGTTGGCAGATAGCCTACAATAATTAAATTAACAAAGACTTCTTATAATGTAATTAATTTTATCATATACATGGGACTTTGTCTTTGGGCAATAGCTTAAATACTTTATAATAATAAAACACACAAATGCATTATAATAATGTCTCCAAGCTTCACCAATTCTTTGATTATTGTGTCTCGCTATTCTTTAGCTTAACTTTCGGTTCGTCTTTGATCTTATAGCTTTTTGGATTTTACAAATGCTACAATACATTCGAATATCTCATAGCGCCTGTACACGTGCATGGATTTACTTGCAGCAATAGTGCGTATTATAAACTATCAAGACAATAACTGTTTACACATTAAAGTGCTGGCTGTCTCTCCAATCTCATTCTTCAAGAGTAAGCGAGCCACCATGTAGTTCATTTTTTTACCGGCAGGTTTGCCACTATCGTTCTACTGTGCAGACGCAGATCGAAAAAATGTCGCACGAAAATTCAGAAGCTTCCAAACTTTTTTGATTCATACATGTAATCTTTCAACTGAAGGATAATACATGTTTACAAGTACATTTTCTTGTTATGGCCGGGATAATATATACTGTCAGCAGTAATATCCATGCACAAGGGTAAAGGCAGTATAAAACACTAAAATATCTGTGTATAAACTACATACAACAATGATCATATTTCATGTGTATAACTATTATTACCAAATAAATTTATCTATAAATAGAGATATCTTTTACATGTTCAACAATAACTACAGTCGAACTTGGTTATTACGAGGAAGATGGGACCAACTGAATTTGCCCGTTATAAGCATTACTCGTTATATTGTTATAGTACATTTTTCGCACCACATTCTATTTAAGCATAGAACATAAAAAATCTGAAAACCATCATAAAAATTCCCCAAACAAGCATTGCATTCATAAACTAGGTACAAAAGAAGTTGTTTATTGTAATGAAGTGCTGAACCTACTGACTTCACGAAGCTTGGATTTTTTACATGCAATTTCAACCATATGCGTGGATACTTTTTCAATGTTGCCGGCACTTAGACATTTAACTAGTGTCATAAACGTAATCCGATCCCGACGGCATCGGTCTAGTTAACTGTCCGGTCGGATTTCATTGCTTAGGGTCGAAGATGTTGTTTTTAAACGATCGACACATTAACAGTTTTGCTCGGTATATCCAAGATGTATGGAGAAAATAATAAACTAAAATGTCAAGGAACGTTTCCTCATTTCATCCGAGATCTCGCTATTTCCGTTATCTTAATAACCAAGTTCGACTGTATTTCTATCTTATACATATAAATACATTATTTTGATGAATAATTAATTGGTTTGAGATTTCACTAAAATTATGTTATATTTAGGTCCCTTGAACACATTTTCAAGTCAGGCACTTAGGAGGATTGTTTTTTTCGAAAGATTCAAATTAATTTTTATTCAATACTGAAAATACAACAAAGGAAATTACATTCGTTTTATTGAAAGTATAATTTTTAAAAGCTTCAGAAACATATCTATAATGTCAGTAACTTAATTGGTTAAGAGCACTCATCCGGAAGGTGAGACTCTCTTCGTTAATTCTGAAATTCTGAATGAAATTGTTATTATTTTACAATTATATACAAACTGCCTATAGACACCGGACTTGTAGCCAAGACAATTGTCACTCTCAACTTCATAAATAAATAGTCCCCAAGGATACTACATGCTTAATAAACAAACCAGAACATATCACTAGTTTCTTAAATTCTATTCTTCAAAAGAATCCATATAACTAATCTACCTATATAGTATTTGTATATAAAGACGAAATGACAATGGTTGAAATAGATTATACTAGATAGTTAAATTAAGTTACTTAGAAAAACTAAGACCCGGCTCTATAAAATCGTCATACGCACAGTCGTTGCATACGGGTGCGAGTCATGGACGCTAAATGTGAAAGCAGCTGAAATGGTGGATTGCTTTGAGAGAAAGATCCTGAGGCGGATATACGGACCCATGAATGATGGTGTGGAGTGGAGAATTAGGTACAACACGGAACTATACCGCTTATACCAAGATTTAAAACTCTCCACCTTCATAAAACTCCAGAGGCTAAACTGGGCAGGCCATGTCCAGCGCATGCCTGAGTCACGGATACCGAAGAAGATCCTCGAAGGAAACCCAGGGAGGAAAAGGCCATTGGGAAAGCCATGCACACGATGGGGTGACAACATTACAAAAGATGCCAAACAGCTGCTAAAAATCATGAACTGGAAAAGACGTGCGGAGGACGGCGGTGGAGGAGGCCAGGGTTCGACTTGAGCTGTAGCGCCATCGAAGAAGAAAAAGAAGTTTAATTAAGTTTAAACTTTATAACTATGTATGCAGCTGTTAGTTTCAATGTCGGTAACCTCCATATTCCGCCATTATAAGATAATCATAAAAAAAACTGTCAACCATTATTAGGGCAGTGAATAGAATATTTTCTTTTTGCAAAAATATTAATTTAACTATTAGATAAAGCTTATGTTCTGAATGTCATAAAATGAATAAAAAATTGTGTTTTACGTTAATAATTGTGATATATAAAAAATGGCGGCTAATAAACGACTTTACAATCAACTGTCGGTTTATTTCTATGTAACTATCAAATGGAGCTAAATTTGATATTTTATGATTTCATATACGTTGGAAAAGTATTTGCAGAGGCAGAATTAAGAAAAATATTAAAAAAAAATTATGTACGTGCGTTAGAAGTTATACTTTGGTGTAACAAAACAAAATAAGCCATTACCTGAGTTTATTTACAGTGGATTAGGTTGATGAAAACGTACGCGATTCATCTGTGTTTCATATAGCAGATGATAATTGTAATTTAATTTATTGTATTGGACAAACACTCATCTTTGCCAACAGCGGTTATAATCGATTCAGAAGGGCCGATGATGTATTAATAAAAAAACAAATTTTTTGAATTATTTACCAACTCCACATTCACAAAATTTATTTATTTATTGATATATAATTTTACTCATAAATAATACTTACATAAATATAACCTCAAATCTTGATACACAATCTTTACAATGAAAAATAAATATACATTCCAATATAAATAAAGTTTTATGAATATAAATTAACAGTGTAGAAATATTGGTTATGTTTACGACATGTGCTGTTTACTTGGTTGTATTGAACCAATTGACTAACTAAATGACACTATGTGCATGCGCATGTACCCTCGAGACATTTATCTATATATACCCTCGAGTATTTGAATACATAAAAAAAAATATTTTTTATTTTAAGTCAAAGATAAACTAAAAAAAATGTTATAAAATGTGAATTTGTCAAAGGAATCCATCTTATCATTACATAATATATTTTATAGTCATATTTATTATTAAAAGAGCGGGTCAGAATCGATTGGACATCTCACTCGATTAGGTATAAATTTCCGTTAAAGGGACATTGCACCGAATTGCCGTTATATTTAGATATTCCATCAATTGTACCCTTGTAGTTATTTGAAACAGTAAATAAATTGTCGCCTCCTCCATCATCACAAACAAGTACTACTGTCTTTCATCTGCAATACCCATCCTCCGCCGAACCAAAGAATAGGTACCACATGTATAAGAGAAAACTCCATCTAACGGGATTAATAATAATATCTTCCAATAGCTAAATAATTACAATAAAGAAAAATATTAACCTAGATACAACATATTTATTTAAAATAATATCACAACTTTATCAAATCAACATTAATTATAAAAATAATGACGAAGTACAAAAACTTAATGCAGCCAAAATATTTGGATTGATTTTTATTAATATTATAATGCCATAGACATCTATTTTCATTTTGAATTAGTTTTAATAATATGTAATTGCTCTGTGAAAGTAAATATAATAATACGTAGCTGGACTTAGTTTTTGTTATAGTAACAATTTTTACAAATTTATTCCACTTAGAATAATTGTGATTCTATTCAAAAGCTTCTTTTGTTTTATCTCTTCAGCGAGCTATGCATTCTTCCTGTCTACATGGCTGACGGTGTCAAGAGACCTGCAATGACCTTCAGTAGGTCAGACCATTAAATAAGATACCTCTGTCTTTCATTTCAACCCTCAACATTGTAACAATGAACCTGAAAATTATTCTGTCTACGTGGCCGAAGAACTGAGTAATTCTCATCTATAGAATCTTCGGCACCACCTCTAACTCATTTCAAAAGCATCAAACTTACATCTTTTTTTGCTTTATGGTCCAAGTCTTAAAAGTCTTCAAAATAAATAAAGATGTACAAGATTAGGCGGCTTGGTCAGGCGAATTTTTGTCTATTTTAATATGGCACTGTTTTTGCGTCCCAATTTTGTCATTGATCCCATGTTGCTCCCAAAACCCAAAATAAATGAAAATTGACGGGTTCGGTCTATGATCATGTTGATTTTGGTTTTAGATTTGTTTATTTCAAAATCCAGAATTCTGTTATTAAGTATTTGATGAGTTAATAGATTTTTTTTAAAATATAGTAGATAAGTAGTTATGTTTAATGTGAAAACTGAAAGTTATACTTGAAGCAGAATTTCACTTTAGCAGACAGTAACACATAATCTAGAATAAGTCTAAACTAAATGAGTATCAACTTAACAATTTTTTTCTCCATGGCACTGTATGATCAAATGTTAGCTTTGGTGTTTCCGTTTTATGTCATGTAGTTGAGTTTCACTGGTGGTGCTTCGTGGGAGCTCATAAAAGTACGTTCAGTGTCCAATGTTGAGTTGGCAGACCTCGTAGTGGATTTCCCTCTCGAATCGGATTCTCCATAACGAAGTTTGAGATACCTGAAACATCCAAATGGAAGATGATTAATTGATTGATAATATTATGTATAGTTTAACAAGAGGACTTCTTCCTCTTGTTCAATATCAAGAGAATATTACATATTTTCTGATCCAATTTTATGTCCGATCCTAATATCATATGGGCCTCCACAGAGTGGAGGTTTGTGTTAACAGAATTAGATTGTTTTTACGAGAAATGGATGTCAGCCACTTGCTCAACCCATTCAGTCCATACTTTGACTCATACACAATAATAATATGTGTACTTGCCAGACCCAGGATTCGAACCTAGGACCCCTGACAATACTTACATATTATTTAAGAAAGTATTTTGTCCAAAATCAATTTTTCTCAATAAATTAGAACAATTATAAAGTTTTTTAATCAAAAATTATGATTTTAAATTTTGTATACAGTGAAACCCCGATTCCACAGTTTTCAAGGAACCCTAAAAAAACGATGAATGTGGGATATATAAAAAAGAAATTTAAAAAAAACTCGTTTTTCTACTGGATTTTTTTCGACGTCTTGAATTATTTTCAGTTTCTCAGCTAGAGTTCTAGTTTTCTTCATGGGGGACATTTTAGTTGTGACTTATAAAAATTCGTGATAGGAGATGTGAGGCAAATCTGAGCGCCGACCGACCTGTGCAAACAAAGCGACGCGACTGAAAGGTCTGTATGTATCATAAACAATTCTACGAATGCGAAATGAAAAATATTCAGCAAAAACGGTCTATCGGGATAATATTTGTGACGGGACCTTAATATTTAGACAATAGATCGAGGAAAACGATAAATCGGAGAACAGTTAATGCGGGATTATTTCACATTGTTCTAATGGGTGTTTGGTGGGATTTTCAAAAATGAACGATCCGTGCGGGAAAATGATTTATGCGAGAACGGTAGATCGGGGTTCCACTGTACCAAAACAAAAATATTGAATTACCTCTTTTTAATGAGCGATTTGACTTTCGGTTTCCACACAAACAGCAGAAATATGAGAAGTCCGAGCAAGATGTTACCGAGATCCGTCATTATCCAGAGGTATTTGGAGCCGCCTATGATGAAACTTAACCATTCAGAGACCCAGTTAATTCCCATGATGAAGAACAGCTTCAAGTACACATCAAACCTGAAAAAAAGATTGAGGAATTAGTTGGGTTGGTACTTATAAAAAGTTTGGACTATAACTAGAGCGATTAACATAAACTTTTGATTTGATGGTAATTCCATAATGTTGTTAGTATGGTTGAATTAGTAAGTGGTTACTGATAGAAAAATCAATATTCTTTTTATTGGCAACATTGAATGCATTGCTTGTGAACAAAATGTAA
The DNA here is from genome assembly GCF_057557595.1 of Rhyacophila brunnea. Taxonomy (NCBI): domain Eukaryota; kingdom Metazoa; phylum Arthropoda; class Insecta; order Trichoptera; family Rhyacophilidae; genus Rhyacophila; species Rhyacophila brunnea. Next base: position 37,255,048 of record NW_028232827.1, on the reverse strand, counting down.
AATGGTGACCTACTGTATTGCTTTTGTTACTTACTTACCTAATGTTATAACTATAAGAGCCGTTTCATACGGGACAACACCTGTGTCCATCCACCGGTGTGTCAAGATGCCGCATTTACATATAAATGAACACGACACTCGTGTGTCTCCATCTGAATGCGCCCATTCAGTTATGTGTAAATGCAGCCGCTCGACAAACAGGTGTCCCGTATGAAACGGCTCTAATGTTGATTCACTGTAGGAAACTTTAAAGAATTTGTTTTAAAAGACAGTTATGTGATTATTCCACACACAGAAAAGCCTTTTCAAAGGGTTGGCCTCACTTTTCTCAGTATTCCACGACATGCAAGGCCTGTGTCAATTGAAGACACATGGCACTCATTAATTGGTACAATCAGGGCATCCAATGTTTTCTGCGGTATGTCTAAAAACCAAAATGGCGCTGATGCCACAAACAGACACTAATGATCGTAATAATTATGAACTTTAGGCCAAGCGCACTTGATAACCACTCTGGGTATGGTGAATCGTGTCCGAAAATTTGTACGTATAAAGTTCGCCGTAACACACTTCACCGTGAAATGTATCTGAAATATATGGTTGTATATTTTTTTTTTTTTTAGAATTAATAACCATGTCCTTGCTTTTTCGTACAAGGTGGTTTGTTAGTAATTTTGAACAATCACAAACACCCAGGCTTTGAGAAAAACACATAAATGTTTTTGTCATGACCGGGAATCGAACCCAGGAACTCTCGGGTGGAAGGCGAGCGCCTTACCCACTGTACCACGAGAGCCGCCTATGGTCGTATATTAAAGACCATCCAACCTCTTTGGGTCGTATAGTACTGACATAAAATTCATGTCTAAATAAAACACGGTTCTTGTCGGTTTATAGGAAGCCAGCAGCAAACAAATTTGGAAAATAGCCAATATACTGGATTATTTGTTAGGTTAGGTTTTCATTCTTGAATTCATGAATTTTGCCAAAATCGGCTATGAAAATTGAATTAATGTTCATATTGAATCTAATAAAATTGGAGACCCTTTGGTATACGGTCATCTCTTACCGATAGAAGGCTCACGGTGAAATGTTTTACATACAATTAACATGTAACGATGGGGAATCCTTGGAAAAGTGCGGGGATCCGCGGGGTAAATGTGGAAGTCAGTGGTAATTCAAATCATATTTGTTTAATTATCCAAGGTTTACTTTGGCATTGTCTGCACATATAATAATGTATGTTATTAACTAATTTTCTGAATATAAAATTATAGTTAAATGTTGAAGACAATGTTGAAGAAAGTTCCCTTCAAATAATCTGCAATGAGAAGTCGTCTGTAGCTCCAGAGGTCCTTTCTTGCTTAAATTCCATACATTAAGGCTCTATCTCTATAGAAGAAGGTTCTATTCAACATCTTTGTTTGGTTTAGAAGATAATTATAGTGCTATGATGTTAAAATTCTGTGGTTTAACCTTTGCTCATCATTTTTGTAGTTATTGGTATGTCTTGAGCTATCGCCGGTGCTGAGGACTGCCGTGTCTCTCTTTACTTTTATTATTATCCACGCGGTTCTGCCAAACAGAAGAATGTTGCAGATGACCAGAACTATTACAGGAATGTAGAAGTAATATAACTCCGAAGTCCAATCTAGAAAATAAGAAATACGAAATGAATATTTTGTGTGTTGGCATATTGGAATTGAAACATAGCGGCAAGTTCACAGTTCGCTTTTCGATACGAATGACATACCTAGCGTATGACACATAGTTCATTTAAATATTCTCTAAACATCTTGACAATTTCTGCACACTCTGTGAAGTTGTATACAACGTAAACAATTCCAATCCAATTCCATATTGAGAAGTCATTTGGTTGTTCAATTCTTACATAATCATTTCAGCGCATCTATTCTATACACAAGACTGCTATCGGCAGCTATCGAGGGTAATTTTTCATTTTTTGTATCAAAGTATTAGCACTTATTGTAACAATTACAATAAGTTAGCCGTCTAACTGTCTATCTTGCTCTAAAATTTATCACAGCCAAGGTTGGAATGGCTGTTAATCAGTGCATAACTACTTCCTCGAGACGTCTCCACTTTCAGTACCAGTATACAACACTCGTTATGGCATGGTGGTACTGAACTGAGGGAAGTAGTTCGACTTTGTGGATGCCATATGCTTCGAGGCAAGAGCACGGTAGGGTACAGTGAAAAAAAGTAGCAAAATTTTAGGTAAGTACCTATTACATAGTACAGTAATAAACTATTTTTTTTATTCAACGAATAAGACACAAGATTTGAGAATGTAACATTCTATATATTGAATATACATAGTTTGAAAACATCTCATGCATATACATTTGCACGGTGGCCGCGCGGCATAAGCGTTGGACTATCATGCCGTCGGTCCCAGGTTCGAATCCTGGGTCTGGCAAGTACACATATTGTTTTTCAATATGTGTGTGAGTCAGGGTATGGACCTAATAGGTTGAGCAAGTGGCTGACATCCATTTCTCGTAAAAACAAAATCTGTTAATACAAACCTCTACTCTGTGGAGGCCCATATGATCCTATTAGGATCGGACATGGTCGAAGAGATATATTGAATATACATAGTTTGAAAACATCTCATGCATATACACACTATAAAAAATCATTTTGTAGGAAAAAATACAACACCCGACGGGACTTGAACCTATATCTACTAGATTCTCACCCGTATGCTTATTAAATTATTAGCAAGTTTAAGTATGTTATAAAAATTAAATAATGGAGTAATCCGCGACGTCAGTTAGTAATTAAGGAATTAATTGATACCTACCTTAATTTAATATACTAAAAACCGATAGCCAACATTTTAACGCAATTCGATAAGCATTTCCTGTAAAAACTTCTAGTTAAAATCGTCGTAATTTAATAAGATGCCCGTAGCTTAATTGAAAAATCATTGGATCCAGCAGATACAGGTTTAAGTCCCGTCGGCATGGCCCCCACAAGGGAGGGGCTGACAGGGCTCTAGTCTAGGGACCCGGGCTTAAGGACAGCCCGGCGCGACGATTCGACTAGTTAACTGAGAACACCACACACCACACATAGAACAGTAAAAAAGTCGCCTGCGGCACTATTTCCCTTAAAGACTATTACCATTTTAAAATATGTGTCTGTGCGATGCAATTTGATGTGTTATGATGATTCATATAGGAATAAACTGATAATTCACATGCAGAATTTTATTTTACAATTATTTTAAATGTATTTCCTGGCTTACAAAATGGCTATTTATCTAATATGGCGAAGGATTGCATGATATTTGGCTAGTACCACAAAAGATGGTTATGATCAGTGCTTTATAATATCACGATGAGTGCTGTCAACTCAATAAATCAACTGGATTTATTTAAAAATCACTAAAAATACACAGAATAACCTTAACTCTGGGGTTCTGCGAAAGCATTCGAGGGACACTACTGTCGAAAATTATAATGCCCTTATCTTAGCGATAGGTAGGGGGGCCCGCCATACATCCTGACCTGGGGCCCACTTCAAGATGTGGGGGCCATGCCTGTCAGGTGTCGTATTTGTTTTTTTTCTACAAAATAATTTTTTCTAGTGTGTATATGCATGAGATGTTTGCAAATTATGTACCTAAGTATATTTATTATCTAGAAATTAGAATCAAAATATTGTTGTGAGATAACCTTACCTGGAAACCAACAAGTGAAGTCTCCGAGTCCTGGCTTGACAAATGTTGACGATATGTTCGGGTGGAACTGCATTAAAGCGCATACCGACGTCAGAATGAGGGGAAATCCCCAAGCGTAGAGGCAGTAGTATAAGAATCTCCGTCTTTCTGCCGAGCGACGCTCTCCACCATGAGCTCTGTAGCCACTAGAAGTAAGAAGAGAAAATGTTAAATTAATTTGGACAATCTTATACTATCTTCTGCAGCGTTTATTAACATATGGACCGTGACTCAAAATTAGACTGCTTGACATATTATTGAGTGTCAACTTTCAACAATAACATAATTTTTGAGATTATAAATACCATACAAATGTAGAAATATAATTTGTTAGAGATAATAATAATCTATCTACGTTAAATTCAAGACAACAGTTAGCTGACCTTATGGTTATGTTTAAAACTATTAATTCAATCGTTGACCACGCTTTTCACGTTGATATGAAGTCAACTTCTCTATTTCGAATATGTATTCTAATGATATGTTCAATGCCTCCATTTAGGCAGTCAAACGCCGCAATTTTTCTTGTACCTACTCAACTTGTTTTTCATAATATTATCTGGTTGGTCTGATTATGATCCCAATCCCATCCTTAAACCCGCAAAAATATGTTACACCTACCATCCTTATTATTATCGTCATCCAGGCACTTCACAATTACGGGTCATAAGTAGACCTTGATTTAATGACAGTCAGTTAGCAGAGAACGAAAGAGTCAACTTGCTACAGTGTGGCCATCGTTTAAGCAAGAACTCAATATGAGTCTCCGTACGAGCTCAGTAAATCATAACATCTATTCAAGCTGTGCTACCGGCACAGGGTGTCTGATTATTCGTACAAATTTAATGTCATCATCATCCATATTAACCTACTAGTGCATGAGTGCATGACCCGGAACCAGATCCAGTGCGCGCCAGCGCTCTCAACATCAAAGGTCAGTGCCTGGTATTATCGTGTAAATCTCCCCCCCCCCCACCCCAAATCCGGAATCCACAAGCATCCTTCAAAATTGCACTCTACAAAAGCTAAACCATTATTATTTACTGATTTTATTACAGCAACTTTTTAATTTTTAATTTAATGATAAGTAATTATTTTGTTTAATATTATATTTTAATTAAATGTAAGTAATATTTAATTATTTTTATTATTATTCTGTTTTATTGTTTAACCTATTTTATATAATAATTATGTATTAGATATGTACCATTTATTAAAAAATACATAACAACTTTTGGCTGTTTATAATATGGTAAATAGTAAGGCATTATGATTTTATAAATTAAGTCAATAGCTATTTCGATTGTAACACCATTGTCAAGACTACAAAAATAAACGACTTGTCTATGTGTCAGTACAAAACTGTCAGAATAAGACAGCATGATCTCTCTCCCTCACTCTGGGACTACTCAAGTATAAACCATGTTAATATTTAAAACAATAATTAATTTACTTTTCTCCAGGCCATTACAATATTATATTATTGTTTACACTAATTTGATCTTTCGACAGCCTAGCCCTAAGGCATTACCATTATGTTTATTATTATTATATACCATTTATTATTATCTATTTTAGTTACTATTAAATTAATATTAGTAATGAAACGCAATAATTATGACTATTTGAAGCCATGACAGATAGTCAGTCATACTATTATCATTATCACACTTAACCGCAATTCGAAGCCTCAGATTTTTAAAAAACCAACCGGATGTTTGGTTAACAAGATAGATCAGTTTTTTTATTATTCTTACTTGAACATAGTATTCATAGTTAGTACCTACTTATGTAGTTTATTATAATCATAATCATTCAACTATAATAATAATATTTATCTATTACGTATTTTTATAATGTAGTATTGTAATAATACGAGGGTGGGTCAATAATTCCTTAGAAAAAAGCATTAAAACAGTTTTTATTTTTGTATTTTTTTTTTATTTCTCAACATAATCTCCTTGGAGCTCAATACACTTGGTTAGACGTTTCTCAATTTTTTTTAAACCGTCAGAAAAATAAGTTTTCGGAAGGTTCTCAAAATAAGCATTTGTCCGATCGATGACTTCTTCATTTGAAAAAAAACGTTGTCCACTTAGCCATTTTTTTAAGTTTGGGAAAAGGAAAAAGTCACTGGGGGCTAAATCTGGCGAATACGGTGGGTGGTCGACCAATTCGAACTTCAATTCTTCAATTTTAGCCATTGATCGTAAACATGTGTGAACACGGGCATTGTCCTGATGAAAGAGGATTTTTTTTCCTGTTTAAATGAGGCCGTTTTTCTTCAATTTTGTTTTTTAGCTGGTCCAATAAAGATGCATAATAATCCCCTGTTATTGTTTTTCCTTTTTCCAAATAGTCAACGAAAATAATTCCACGTGCATCCCAAAATACAGTAGCCATAACCTTACCAGCTGATTTTACGGTTTTCGCCTTCTTTGGACATGGTTCGCCTTTCGCAATCCACTGCTTTGACTGTTCTTTCGTCTCGGGAGTATAGTGGTGTATCCATGTTTCATCTACAGTCACAAAGCGACGAAAAAATTCATCCGGATTGCGTTGCATGAGCGACAACAGGGCTTTAGAGGCCACCACCCTATTGCGTTTATTGTCGACTGTGAGCAAACGCGGCACCCATCTTGCAGAAATTTTTTTCATGCCCAATTTGTCATGTAAAATAGAAATGACGCTACCTTTTGAGATCCCTGTAACCTCAATTATCTCACTCAACTTTAATCTTCGGTCACTTAACACCATATCGTGGATTTTATTGATCATTTCTGGCAGTGGCGCACCCAGGATTTAATATTGGGGGGGGGGGCCAAGGAGGATAATGTAAATTAGTCCCATAGGATCTTTTCTTCTTCACACCCTAATTTCTCGTTTATCGCCCTTTTGTCTATTGCACTCGGTGTACCTATACCATGGTCCCCACATCCTGAAACGGGCCCTCAGGATAGGATATTTGGCGGGCCCCCTACCTACCGCGAACATTAAAGGCAGTGTGAAACACTACATTAACGTTTTTCAAATTGTGTTTTAGTTCAAATTAAGGGTACTCATACAGTGAAATATTGGCGATTTTTAATACATTTACTTTAATAATGGAGCTATCGAGTATCGACACATAATAATCAAAAAATATATTGCACAATTACATAATTGAACATGTTCATGGTTATGAAGTATAATAGCGCCGCAGGCGACTTTTTTATTATTAAAGCTAATGCATGATGTGTGTTTATCTCACTTATCTGGTCAACCCGACACGCCGGGCCCCCCACAGCCCGGGCCCCCAGGCTAGAGCCCTGTCAGCCTTTACCTACACCACTCCGGAATTCGGGTGGACACCGAGAATTTTTTGACAGTTCCATTAGGGATTGGGTGTCTAAAATCATTCTGATAATTTTTGGGGGTGCCAGGGCCCCTTGCCCCCCCCCCCCCCCTGGGTGCGCCACTGATTTCTGGTGTAGTCACCTCTACAGGACTTCCTGAGCGTGGTTCATCCTTTGTTGATGTACGACCACGTTTAAATTCATTTAACCAGTTATAAATAGTTGCAAGTGAAGGAGCAGATATGCCGTGAACTAAATCCAACTCATTTTTTATTTCCTTTGCTGTTAACCCTTTTATATTAAAGTGTTTAATAACAGCTCTAAACTCAATTTTCTCCATTTTTGTAAACAAGCATTTTTTTTTTAAATGTACGAGAAACACACAACAACCCGACCAATCTGATTGAAACTTCGCAGCATACTGAATCGGTAGTGCCGCTGCATGAAAACAAACCGCTTACAGTACTAGTCGCGCCACCTGTCGGCTTTTCTAAGGACTTATTGACCCACCCTCGTATAATGTTGAATGAATTTAATATAATAAATATACTGTAAACCATAAACGGTACCTATTTACCATAAGTGTTGCCAACAATCGCTGACAAAAATATGGCAGATACCTAGTAAGTCCGAAAAACATATTTTAAAACTAGAATTTTTTTAAATACAGTAATGAGTATGAACCTTTCTTTGGTATGAACAGTATTTTCTCTAGAACAGAATATTATTAAAGAAGAATGTAAGTATTAATAACATGGCATATAATAAATAACTTAAAGATGCAAATAAAAAATAATGTGTTTGTTAATTATAATATACCTACCTACCTGTAATATATCTTACTTATTTTTCAATAATTGTTATTCTACGCATGCTTACTTCATGCCTCGTATTATACACCTAATCTTGCACACCTCGCGCACCAACGAATGACTGGCGAGCACGTCAAGACCCATCCGAGTTTTTGCGCAATGTAGAGTATCCTCCAGATAACCTTGCCAGTGTACACAGTGACAAGGATTTGTGTGTATAAGCAACCGTATAATTGTATTAGTAAAAGCCAGGCACTTGATTGGTTTACTCATTTGCACCGTATAATTGTATTAGTAAATTCCAAGCACGTGATTGGTTTACTCACGTTTTAATTCAAAAAATCTATTCCAAATGGCAAGGTTAGGTGGCGGCTACTCCACGAACACCTCAACGATAAAAATATAATGAACATGTCATCAAAATTTCGCAAAATAGGCATTAGCCTGTCACACTTCGGCAAAACTAACATAGACAGATAAAGCTGCCCCACACTTGGTCTTAATCGAGCATATCACGATGTCCCATGTTTGATGTGAAGCACCAACAGTTGTTTTCGCCTGGGAATATCTCAGGAGCAAGACAAAGGTCGACACGGTCACACTACGGCAACACAAACATAGACCCCTCCAAACCACCCGCTCCGCACCACACTTGGTCTTAATCGAGCATATCACACTGCGGCAGCAAAACCCTCCGTGTTCGTGACAAAAAACGATTTCAAGTGGGTACGCGGACACCGCACATTCTACCACAACACGACCTCGGCTCGCCTAATGCTCTCACGTCTGTACCGACCATTGCGAAAACCGCTATCCTCTGGCAAACGGCCAAATAGTGTTTAGCACAGAACAGATAATAAATGGAATACCGATAGGCTATATTCAATACGGCGCATGTTGAAGCAGGCTTTCGAATGTGTGAGTGTCCTACGAAAATGAAGCACGAATTATGCACGCCAACAATCAACATTAAATGAGCGTAAATGCATAAACCGAGAGCAGTTTTCAGTATTCGACGTAAAACGCATTCTTGACACGTGTGTAAGTTTAGCCAGGATTCTTCCTTACTCGAGTCGGTTACCTGCTTTGCCTTACCCGTTACGTATTTCAGTTCCCATTATTTCTGAGTTCCCTGGTGTTTAGTAATTCATGACATTCCATACATCGAGGGCCTAGGACAATATTAATACCAAACATATTGAATAAACATGTCTTATTAATAAATATTACATATTATTGGTCACTTATCATAACGTACATACGTGTGATATTTTATTGGAAAGTGGCGTTTGTTTACGTTACTGTTATTCCAGGGCCTGGAATGTCTGCAGCAGTTGTGTAAATAATGAACATAATTATTCGTGTGGAAATTTCGTTCCCGGCTTTTGAATAATAATAGTAGGTATTTGAAACATTTTCGTTTCCGTAAACTTGGGAAGGACGCGTTGTGTATTTCTAGAATAGGTGCCAGATTACAATCGCGGCCTACGAAATTATTGAAAGAACAACGCATTGGCGTAGAATTTCTGGTCAATAATCACAAATTAAAACAGTTTTGCACATTCATTATCGTCGGTGCGACGAGTTAATGTGAGCCTCTGCGTTCTCTCTCTACAACTCTACACCAATGATCTTAACCTACTATAATATGTATATAACACCATTGTTGGTCTAGACTTGACCTTATTTTCTTTCACATGCCTGAACTGAGTAAGAACGATGGATGAAATTCACGGGATATCTCGAGAATTCTTTTCTGGAAATCCCGAATCTTGAGAATTCAAAATTGCATCATTTCGGGAAATCCCGAATCTCGAGATTGAGATTTTCTCGGGATATACCCAACTCTAGGTACGAGTAGGTAATCGCACACTGAGATATATAGGGTCATAACTGCAAATTACATGATCTTGAAGAATTTGTGTTAAATAATTAACTACAAATTAATCAATTGCATTAGACTGATGAAAAATACAACAATAAAAATATTGTACCAAAGATGAAATATTTTTTTATGCAAAAAGGCCTCATGTAAGATAATGCTTCTATATAATAGCTCTAAATTAAAATTTTAAATATAAAATAACCATGGACACAATTGTGTAAGAGGCCACTGCTTCCAAGTAGCAGTTAATGCCATATAGCATTGAAAAATAGTTTTTTTTCTATCTAACTGCATTCATAAGTAATTTTTGGGTTTTTTTGCAGTTATGACCCTATAGATCTCAGTGTGCGGTATATTCATACCTAATAAACTGGACGTAAAAATCTCAGAGAAGCGATTATTCAATACATTTTCACTTTATTAGTTGCAAGTTAGGTATGCAATGCAGGGAAGGTTTGGATTTAAGGAGTTGATGCGGGGTTGTACGAGGATCTAGCACGTGCTTACGCTAGAGAAGGAATGCAAGGGAAATGGGTGGACGGACGATAAATTGTGTGGGATGTGAACATAGAGGTATTGGATGTGAAGTATGCAACATATTATGATCGTTGACGTTATGTTAAGAATTCAGCGCTCGAAATGGAAAAATTTACGAACCGGAGCGCTCGACAGTTTTCTAAAGATTTTTTAAGTTATCAAAATAAAACTTAAAAATAAGTGTGTTAGATTTTCTATTATATGGCCTATCCAGCTCAGACGGTCAAATTATTTATTCCACGAGACGGAGCGTTAATTTTACCGATTTCACGAACAGGAACGGCGCTCCGGTGCGTTCCGGTCCATTTCGAGCCCTGTAAGAATTGTTCAGTAGGTTGGTACCTAACCATCGGAATTTTTTTTTTTAAATATTTTAGGAAAAGTGAGAAGGGATTGAAGAATAAAAAAACAGCGACCTGGGTCTATTTTAATTAACACTACAAAACTGACAGGTCTGTTTATTTTTCAATATCTTGCTACGACTGTATCAACAGCATGGTAAAAATTAAATAGTTTTCAATCGATGTAATATGCTTCGGACATTATTCTCTCTACACTATTGTTCTCAAAAAATAAACTTACAACATAAACAAAAAATAATATGTAAACATATAATATAGTAAACTAATTATAAAATGAGTGTCTGTTGAGGGTTATTATCGTATTATAGTATACCTGTTTATTATGAATGTTTTTTTTTATTTAAATATTGTTTAATAAGATTTCTCGAATATCATCCAATACTCAGTTTTAATGCATTATTTCTTAAAATATTTTAAAAATAAAATCGATATTGTAGGAGAGAATTTATCAAACTACAGTTCAGTGCTAATAAAGGTATTCGTAAAGAGACGTACCTATGAGATGACAGCATTCAACGAAACCTTATTTTAAAATAGATTTTTTATTTAAAAAAAAATTACCATCGTGAAGGATGGAGAGCCTTGGTCGCTCAGAAGATTACTGTATTTCAGGGTGATCACAATCCTAAGCTATGATGGAATGACCAAGAAGAGAGCTGATACATAATATTTTTGATACAGCGTATGAATTTCGACTGTAGAAAAGAAAAATGACGTGGTGACCCTCAGTTTTTTCAAAATACGTTTTATTGGATAATAACATTGTACACGACTAAATACACATTGTGTCCAAATGATGTAAGCTGTAAATCTGATTTATTATCTGAATTTAGCTGACCATTTTTAAACAATGAAGGAAGTGACGTAAGTGGGGAAAACGACTTAACCAGCATTTTTGTTGGTGTTTCTTTAATTAACTCAATAATTAATATCAGATTTGGGATATAAAAACCAAATTATTAATTATCATGCACTTCACAGTTCTGTCCATTTTGTGTTTTAACTTTGACCGAAATTCATAACAAAAACGTTTTTGTGCCTCCTGTAAAATTAATGATTTGTGTGGATTTCCTTTCTAAAGTCGATTTATATATTACTAGCTGACCCGGCGAACTTCGTACCGCCTCAGAATCAATAATCTTGTGTTAACTTATTCGCTGAATTAAAATACTCAAAATGAATTAAGTTCAATAAATGTGCAAAAATCAAATCAAAATGAAATAGATTACATAGTTTTGGTTGGTTCAGATTTCGAAGCATGATAACTACCAAGTTAATCTTCAGTTGTAAATTGTGCGGTGGCAAGCCAGGCAGATCCAAGAAGTTTAAAAATTCAGTTGGATAGTTGGTTGCTTATTCTTCCTTTATTATACAGTCGATAGATTTGAAGGAATGCATTGGACCAACGATTTTATTTTGAATTGTGGAGTTTAAGTGATGCACATTTTTGTTCTTTGCCACAAAAATTGCTCGTTCACTCAACCAATTGTGATTTTTGTGGTTAGCAATGACGTTCGGGAACACTTTGTTGATGAGGTCGTCCTTCGCTGAGATGAAATTTCAAAAATTCGGCGGAAACGAAATCAATCCATTCGATTCGTCGACAGGAACACGGCAGTTACCGATAGTCAGCAATTGCTTAGAGAAATCGTCGGCAGATGGATCGTTTAGCAATGCAACTTGCATGTTCGTCGTCAGCCGAAGTTTCTTCACATGGCACCACAGAGTCTATGATTTGAGGCAAGCGTTCATTTCATCGGCAGCGGTCAATCTTGGAATGACTGGTAGTGTTTGGCAGAAATTGTCAGATAGTAGAATCATTGCGCCACCAAAACATCTTGAGTAATTGCGCAGATCTTTCATAGTTCACTTGAGTGCTGCCAATGCGCATTTGTGCGCCATTGTGCATTCGTCCCAGGTGATGATTTTACTTGCTACCAAAACTTTGGCCATTGCTGAGTGTTTCGCAATACTGCTTGTCGGTGTTTCAGTCATTTGAAGGTTTAACGGCAATTTCAACGCTGAATGAGCCGTTCGGCATCCTTCTAACAACGTGGCCGCTATCCCAGAAGAAGCAACTGCTACAGAAATTTCGGATCTCGGACGAACAGTGGCCAAAATCAATGTCATGAGAAATGTCTTCCCAGTTCCACCAGGCGCATCGAGGAAAAATAAAACACAATTTCCATCACCAATTGCCTTCATTAACGTATCGTACACTTCCTTCTGTTTGGGGTTCAACATTGGTACATTCGATCGAACCGATAGGTTCAATGCATCTTGATAATATTCACGTTCACGTTCCAATTCTTGATTAAAAGCGTCATTCATTCCACGATCAGGCGTTGGCATTCCTAACTTGACTAACAAACTGCCGCACATGAGATAACACATGTCTTCGATCAAAAGCAAAGCCTGGTTATGTATTTCCTCATTCACTTCGAGATCGGGATTCTCTGAACCGAGACGAATTCGATGTAAAATGCCTTCTGACATGTCATCCTTGTACTTGTTCCACAGCTCAGGTGGATTTGATGGGAAGCATGTCGAAATAATGATAGCAAATAATGTGCGTATCTGACTTGGAGATGCAGAAACAAATGCTTTAGCGATTGTCATGTCCCAATGAGTATCATTTTCAAGCAAATTGAGCTTTTGACATGCAGCACGAAATGTTGGGCACACTACACCATTGACAGTTCGAAGTGATTCAAATGATGTCGGCCCACGAACATTTACCAGCAACAACCGCAAGTAGAATCATTCGCCATTCTTCGGATGAACTGAGTAAATGCGACCAAGAGCATCAGTAGAATGCACATCCGGATGATCAGGAACCGCATCGCCTTGCTTCCGACGTTGAAATTTCTTCGATGAAGCGTTCCAAGTGTAATAACGTGGCATCTTAGAGTAGAACAACGTTCGTGCAAACGGATCGCTTTGGCAAATCGAAAAGAAACTGGTTTTCTTTGGTTTCTCTGGTTTTGAGATATTTCAGCACGTTGAGCAACATTCGATGCGTTGAAATAAACTTGTTGACCATTCTCCAGATGCACCGCCAAATGTACAGCAGTGGGATGACGTTCATGAATGGGGAATGAGAGAATACGCCAAATTGCTTCATTGCAGCTCACATATCGACCAATTTGATAGTGCTTGATTTCATCGTTGGTATTGGGAGTTTGAACGCCAAAAACTACAATATCGCTGCCTTTGGTGACATATTTGCAGATGTATTTGATGGACTTCACTGAATTGCAAAACTCCACGTTGCAATTCGCCTTGAATGTTTTGGAAAAAAGTGGCGAATACGGAACAATCCAAGTGTTGTCGACCACGATATCGTTTCACTTCATTTTCGTTGTGATAGTTCTACCGTTATAATTGGGTGATCCACGCCGATACAGTGGATAACCATCATTGGCAGTGATAGTCTCCGCCGTTAAACTTCATGGATAACGCTTGGAACACTTGCCGTCGACCATGCACGGTGATTGGGGGTTGATGGCGCCACACTGTCCATTAATCATGTAAGTAATTACAACATCATGCAGGTCTGGATCGGTTTCGGGATCAGGAATCTCGGCACATATTATGATGTCATCTTTTTGGTCTGGCCGAATTCTTTCGACTAACCTAATAAGAATGTGTGCATGCGGCAAGCTTCGTTTTTGTCATTCAATCGAATACGTCCAGGATCGAGTTTCCCAAAGACGCGATGCTTAACAATGTAGTTCATCAGCGACAGGATTTTTTGTTTGAAGACACGTGCGGTGATGTCGTGCCGATCACTTGATGTTTGTCCGGGGAGTAGCAGTTGAACAATTTCTATTCATTTCGGATTTTATGTAAAGGTGATTAATAGATCTGGACGACCGTATTGACGAACATAATATGTCATTGCATCTTGCGCATAGTCATGCATATGACGTGGGCTGCCAATGTACATCTCCGATAGAATAGTCAATCGACAAACATTAGCTGCATCTCCTGCGGTGCTGATTGCATCGCGTAAATGAATATACTCCTCCGATCGCAGCTTGGCTTTGTTCAACCGAATGAAAGTGAGGCGCTCCGTCTCGATTTTAAGCAATCGACGAAATCGCAGCAAATAGTTGTCAGCATTTTGACGAATCATCAAATGATAAACACTGGAAAATTAATCACATAATTCAAAATTACATAATGAAGCAGTTATCAATGCACACACAATCACAAATTTGATAACCTCACAAAGTGAACATCTTGAAAGTTAACTTACCGTTTGAAAATCACGATCGAAATATCTATTTGCGCACTAGCTGGTAATCGGCTCGATTATTCACGTAGATCGATTGTCGAATGAAGTTCGAAGGATGGATTTTGAAATTGGTAGGTAAATAATGAGCAATACCAGCAATGAGATCATGTAATTTTATCCTTGGCTTTATTTTTGGACGCTGTCGAAGAAGTAAAAAAGATTCAGACAGGACAACTTCCTCCAAAATTCGCCGGAGTATACAACAAAGTCTTTCGGGATTATCTGAGGCTGAACTGAATCAACTGTCAAAGGATAGATAATGCACACAACGCCGTTCATTTGTTTGTTTGTTTCTTGTTTATTCTTTCTGTCATGTATCGTTGTATATGGATTTAAATTTTATGTGATTTTCTTTTATTTTCGAATGCGCGAGGTTCTTGTTCAAAATGTCAAAATGTATGAGAAAATTAATTTTCTTCATAATTTATTTTTCCGTGACTTATCCGATATTTTAATAGTTATTCTGCTATTCCTGGCAGAGACAAATCCAACAAAACAAAGATTATAAAAATCTGTCCAGCCGTTCTTGAGTTATAAATGGTGTAACTAACCCGACTTTGTTATATATATCTATATATATAAAACAAAGTCGGGTTAGTTACACCATTTATAACTCAAGAACGGCTGGACCGATTTTTATGATCTTTGATTTGTTGGATTTGTCTCCGCCCCGAATAGCATAATAACTATTAAAATATCGGATAAATCACGGAAAAAATAAATTATGAAGAAAATTAATTTTCTCATACATTTTGTATCGAAAGGCTTTTGACTGACATCGATGAATTTGAACGATGAAAACCTCGCGCATTCGAAAATAAAAGAAAATCACAAAAAAATTAAATCCGTATACAACGCCATCTCTGATACATGACAGAAACAATAAAGAAGAAACAAACAAACAAAAGAAAGAATGATAGTCGAAATGTCAATGGTGTAGTGTGCTCAACATTTCGTGCTTCATGTCAACAGGTCAATTTGCTTGAAAAAGATACTCATTGGGATATGACAATCGCTGAAGAAATTGTTTCTGCATCTCCAAGTCAGATACGCACATTTTTTTATATCATTATTTCGACATGCTTCCCATCAAATACACCTGAACTGTGGAACAAGTAAAAGGATGACATGTCAGAAGACATTTTACATCGAATTTGTGTCAGTTCAGCGAATACCGATCTCGAGGTGAATGAGAAGATACATAACCAGGCTTTGTTTTTGATCGAATACATGTGTTACCTCATGTACGGCAGTTTTTTAGTCATGTTAGGAATGCCAACGCCACATCGTGGAATGAACGACGCTTTCAATCGAAAATCGGAACGTGATCGTGAATATGATCGAGATGCATTGAACCAATCAGTTCGAACGAATGTACCACTGTTGAACCCTCAACAGAAGGAAGTGTACGATACGTTAATGAAGGCAATTGATGATGGAAATGGTGGCTTATTTTTCCTCGACGCGCCCGATGGAACTGGGAAGACATTCCTCATGTCATTGATTTTGGCTACTGTTCGTGCGAGATCCGAAAACGTTGTAGCAGTTGCTTCTTCTGGGATAGCGGCCATGTTGTTAGAAGGATGCCGAACGCCTCATTCAACGTTGAAATTGCCGACTGAAAAACCGACATGCAACATTGCAAAATACTCAGCAATGGCCAAAGTTTTGTTAGCAAGTAAAATCATCACCTGGGATGAATACACAATGGCGCACAAACGCGCATTGAAAGCACTCAATCGAACTATGAAAAATCTGCGCAATGACTCAAGAAGTTTTGGAGGCGCAATGATTCTACTATCTGGCGATTTTCACCAAACACTACCAGTCATTCCAAGATCAACCGCTGCTGATGAAATAAATGCTTGCCTCAAATCATCGATTCTGTGGTGCTATGTGAAGACACTTCAGCTGACGACAAACATGCGAGTTGCATTGCTAAACGATCCATCTGCCGAAGATTTCTCCAAGCAATTGCTGACTATCGGTAACGGCCGTGTTCCTGTCGATGAATCGAGCGGATTAATTTCGTTTCCGCTGAATTTTTCCAATTTCGTCTCAACTAAGGACGAACTCATCAACAAAGTGTTGCCGAACATCATTGCCAATCACAAACATGACAATTGATTGAGTGAGCGAGCATTCTTGCGGTAAAGAACAAAGATGTGGATCACTTAAACTTCACAATTCAAAATCAAATCGTTGGTCCACTGCATACCTTCAAATTTATCAACTGTGTAACAAACGAAGACGAAGCAACCAACTATCCAACTGAATTTTGAAACACATTGGATCTGCCTGGCTTGCCACCGCACAATTAACGACTGAAGGTTGGCTCGGTAGTCATCATTGAATTGATATTGAATTACAATATGTGAACTTACCAGACCCAGGATTCGAACATGGGACCCTCGACACTATATACCGGCGCTTAATCCACGTGGTCATCGTGTGTGTACAGTTCAATATAATTAAAATACTTTTCATTTTGATTTGATTTTTGCACATTTATTGGACTTATTCATTTTGAGTATTCATTTTAACTTAATAAAAAACTGAATTTAATTCAGCTAATAAGTTAACACAAGATTATTGATTCTGAGGCGGTACGAAGTTTGCTGGGTCAGCTAGTATATATATAGATTACAAACACTGTGCATGTTTCTTAAATAGTAGATATCGCTAGTCACTACACTACACCTTAAGCATCCAAAACATACCTTATACCTACGTATTATTATGAAAAATATTCTTAACCTGACCCGGGCACACCTTCGACGAATGACTGTCATTTTTAATCATTTTAAAGCAAAAACTTAATAATCATAATTATTTTCTGACTAAAAGTTCGTGACATGATTAAAATTAAAATAATCCCATAGGTAAAATAAAAACGATTATTAACAATTTCCAGTGAATTTTATTCACACATTAGTACTAGTCACTAATCATAATACATATTTTATAACAACGAAATTGTAGATAATATACGTAGATACACAATCATCCTTAGCTGTATTGTTCAATTACTTTATAATCAACGTTTTCTAAAAATATTAGATGAACGAAACATCTTCAATACCTAATGAAATAGGTAATTCAGCTGGTAAACAAAGAAAAATTGGACAAACAAAAAACCCCCAACAACAGTAAACAGGATATTGCAGTATGAGTGAATCTTTGATAAAGGTTTACGATACTGGCGCCAAAATTAAAATACCAATGCTATGTCGAAATTCCTACTAATCTGGAATAGCAAAAACATGGCAAAAACTTTACTACAGTGATTAAAATGCATTCAGTAAGACCCGAGGCCCACTAAAGTCAGGCCGTGGCGTGAAACTGTAGAGTTCGATGGTAGTTCTAGTTATTATTGCTCATACTTCGAATGCAACGTAGTAAACTATTTTTGTAGAAATGATGATTCTTGTATATTGAAATAAATGGTAATAATTTTAATAAAGTATGCAATCGAAAATCTATTGCATTAACTATTTTTTTTTATTCAAAAAATAATTGACAGGATTTAAGAGTGTAACATTCGTTTATTGAACATACTTACATAATTATTGAAAACAATTCTGAGAAATAATAACCAATAGAAAAATCTTTTTGAAATAAATACGTTTATTAAAAAATAAGTTTTTTTTATTTTTTTAAGTATTGTAAGTTAGTAATATAATTGACTTTAAATAAAAAATATGTTTGTTTTTAATGTTTTTTAGATACTTACGTATTGGTTAATTAAAACACTTTGAAATTTGAAGTTTCAATAAATTCTTTTAAATTGCAAGCTTCGTATTTACCCGGTAGATGCATCTGGTAGGCGGAGGATTCACCTTAATCGATAATATTTGCCATTTCCATAAATAATTTGCACAATTTTAGGGGCATTACCAACCTCGGAAACATACATATTATAAAAAATTATTTTTTATAATTGAATCGATTTTGAACTTACATCCAACACAATCCTGGTGAGCAACTCTACCAATAAAGCTACCGGCTCAAATTTAATACTATCCATAATATCCACAACTGTGCTTCTGTCTCGCGGTTATTTTTTTTTATATGATATTTATAAAACACCTAGGTACTTTCTGCACTTTCTGTAGTTGCTCTAATTAATTGTTACAGGTATGTTTCTGATTATCGTCTACTCTGCCCTGCTAACGCTAAGCGTTGCCAACTTAGCGTTTTTCTTGTCAGGTCTAGTATTTTTTGATAGGCATCTAGCTTGCTAAAAATGCATCTAGCTTATGGCGTTTTTATTAGCGTTTTTTGATGCCTTCAATATCTCAAAATGTGTTGAAAATAAGCTAGATATTTATTTTATTTATTCAGTATTTAATAAAGGTAGGTAGGTAACAACACAATCAAATAATAGCAGTATTATTGGGGCTATAGTGATATAATGGTATCATATTATATTTAATTTAATGTGTGCTTGGGCATGTGGCATCGGACTGACGATTATCGGGGATTCCGCTCTCTGGTATTACGTAATTATTACTGATCTTAGGTTGTTAGATTAATTACCGATTTTTTTGTCAATTTTGAAATGAGTTTTTGGGAAAATATGCTGTGATTTTTACCCATATAGGTGTTTTTCCGACCATGTCCGATCCTAATTGGATCATATGGGCCTCCACAGAGTAGAGGTTTGTATTGACATATTTTGTTTTTACGAGAAATGGATGTCAGCCACTTGCTCAACCTATTAGGTCCATGCCCTGACTCACACACAAATTGAAAAACAATATGTGTACTTGCTAGACCCAGGATTCGAACCTGAGACCCACGGCGTGATAGTCCAACGCTTAAGCTGCGCGGCCACCGTGGAACCCATATAGGTGCCCATAATTTTTCAATTTTTGCACTTTTTTCGATAGGTAAAAAAAGGTATTGAAATTTTATTTTCACAAAATCTAGCGTTTTTTTTTTTGTCAAATAGCTTGTTTTCGTACCCCGTCTGGCATATTTTTGTCAATGTTATAGAATGAGAACCCTGATTTTACTACTTTCTTTCTTATATTATGTAAAATTATCGGATTATATTGACACAATCTCTAAAATAATATATAGAGTGGTTATTTAATAGTATGTCAAAACAAACCTATAATAGTGCGTAATATAAGAGAAATGGTAGTTTAAAACTTAAGTTCTCATTTCACTAAAACAAAAAACACTGTCTTTTTAGCAAGGCAATAAATACTATCTATAAAAATCCACTATTGTGGATTACTTTCTGTACATTTATCAATGTTTTTGAAATCGTTTTTTGGAATTACAAAAACATTGCATGTTTTCACTCATCGAATAAGTACTTAGCACACTCTCCCTTGATAGATGACAATAATTAAAAGGGTGAAGCTACCTATTATAACGGTTCGAATTTTCCAGTTGAGCCACTCACCCAAGGTGTGGCTATGATAAAGTTACATTCATTAGCTGCTGTGTGTAAGCATAAAATGCTGTGTTATTGTTTTAAAAGCTTCACTAAGGGCAGGGGTGGATCTTATCGGCAAATACCTAAAGGAATACTACATACTGTAAACTGTAAAGTATTACCATATTATTATTAATATAAACGTCATTCTTTTAAATTGTCGAAAATGTTATAGTCCAGGCAGTAGCAAAGGGTGGAGGTAGGCTGTTAAGATCCGTCATAAATAGTGCACATTAAAATTTGTTAGTCATACGTAGGTATTTGTTTATATTGAACTTAGACTACAATAATTTACAGGTGGTGTTGGTTAGTTTTTAAAAATCAATTAACCCCTGCCAAAACCAAACCATAATAATTTTGGTATATTTTGGGCGATACGACAAAATTGTGCACACTTTTTCAGTCATACTTATTTGTTTTCGTTGGATTTGAATACACAATATTATTAGGTACAGATATTGCTGGTTATTTTTTGTAAGTTCATTAAACCAAACTCTATAATAGATAAAAATATTATTCTATCTATAAGATATCCAAAGTATGATTTACTTGTATAATTTTAGATATTTTATAGATAGACGAGTACTTTTGACTATTATTTATTATGGTTTGATTTCGCAGGGTTTAATTGAATTTTAAAAACGATCCAACACTGTCTAAAAATTGTAGTCTTATTTCAGTGAAAACAAATACGTATGACTGACAAATTTAGTGTGCACTATTTATGGCCTATCTTAACAGCCTATCTCCACCCTTTGCCACTGACTTCAGTCATGTAGGTACCTATAATGCGTCAATCGCGGGATGGATTTGTTCGATCGTACCTGATAACACCTATTGAGTAGTGAAAATCTAGAAAGCGTTAACATTAAATTGTAATATAAAATGATTTCACTGAGATTTTTAATGGAAGCATTAACCTTTCCTATTGTTATTACCTCAACCAGCTTAAATGAAGATCATTTTTAAATTAACCATGAGGCAGCCCGGGCGACCTGACCTGGTCATATTGCATCATTTACGACATGCAGCAGTAGTGACGGAAAGAGAATATGTGGACCCCCGACTGACTTTAAACTGAGGGGTAGTTCCATTTTACTGTCACACATTAAGAGCGTACATAAGTGAAACAGCAAATAATTTCCAACTGTATGTGGAACGAAATTACGGCCGCGTTGCCATTCGGAGAGCGATAGTCGAGGCGTCTGCACGTCGATTCGTTTTGTCATGGCGTCGGATGAAAATATTCTTAAATCGTGTAAAGATGACTAAAAAACTTTACGTATGTACTTAAAATAGAAAACATGTCAATGAATATACTATTATTATTACGAATATAATAATAAACATAACATGTATTTCGTCCGGCTTGCGTCATTTACACGCGCGACCCGCAATCCGCGCATCGCCTAGTCACGATCTTTTTAGACCATGCCTCAGCTGAGGTATAGCCTTAACCTTTTTGCACAGTAAGGTCATATTTCGACGATGAGTACCTAAAAGAAGACTGGGATTGAATATTTACACGACCACAGAAAAATATAATTCCGATAGGCTATACCCCAATACACCCAATAGACTACATTTTGACGCAGGGTTTTGAATATGTGAGTGTCCTACGAAAATGAACCACACATTATAGTCGTGCAATAGTGTGTGTTGCAACATTCAAATACACCAATATTGAATGAGCGTCAGTGCATAAATCGAGAGTAGTTGTCAGAATGAAGAAATGACGTATTCTTGACACGTAAGTTTATCCCTTCTTCCACACTCGAAATCGGTTGCCTGTTACTCCACATCCGTCAGGAATTTCAGTTCCCATTATTTCTGAGTTTCCTCCTGTTCACAAATAATGATTTGATGAAAATTGTATTTTTAAAACCAAAATCGAAAATTAAAATTAATTACGTCTTATGGTTTGCTTTAGGCATGGCTTAATTGAATTTAAAAAAAAACTAACCAATAGCATCTCAAATTTGTATTCTTAGAGTTTAATTAAAACAAATACGTATGGGTTATGACTGACAAAGTTTAGTTTGCACTATTTATATCGGATCTCTACAACCTACCTCCACCCTTCGCTACTGCTACCTACCTAATTCACTCGGTATGTTTTCATGTAATTTTAACACTCTCTTTAATTTAATTATTACATATTAGCACTTTTTTCTTTTCTTTATTGTCATGTTGTGAACGCTTCAAATTTGTAATTTGTCATGTTCATCATAATTAATAGTACCTACCTATGAAAAAATAAATAAATTTCTGTTCAAAATGGTCTAATCTGCCTCTGTTCAGTTCAAGCATTATAATTATTGTGCCTAATCAATTAATAAAATGTTTTCTCTGTAACTGTTATATTTATTCAAAAATATCATATTATTATTTCAAGGTAATGATAATATTGAATTTTGTTCGGTATCCATATTATACTTAATATTACAAGGGAAGGTAAACATGATAGAAAAATTAAAATAGTAGAAAACATTTTACACTTCACTGAGTAGATGTGCATAATATAAACATGACGTTATAATGACAATTGCTTTTTTGACATTTAAATAATATACTTAGTAGGTGTGTTCCAGATGGCGTTGTGGATATTATTCAGACATTTGGCTCATGCAAATTTTTGGATCATGTTTTAGTTATTTTTAATCAACTGTGAATTGAATCAAATATGAATCGGAAACTAATCGAAGATCAGGAGAAATCACAGAGTATATTGATACGATAGAAATGTAATAGCCATTCGCCATGGAAAGTTTATTACTCAGGCAATAAATTGCAAGAAACATAAAGGGCGCGGAGTGTTTGGTACCAATATGGAAAGCGCGTTTCGTTTACCTGTCAAACTTTAATGCAGTGGTTTCCAAACTTTATGTTACTACGCCTCCCTTTAAAAAAAATCTAATCTCTAAATCTAAATAATACAGACACATTTTTAAATAGTCAACAATGTATTAATATTTTTTTTTTTTAAATAAACAAGGTTTTACTACTTATATTATGTTCATTTTTAAAGTCATTTGTTTTTCTTGCGATGAATGTGCTTGTTTATTAGCACAATCAATTTCAAATTCTTCATCGTTCATTGACAAATGGATTCTATCATGGGCCCTACATCCTGAAGCGGGCCCACCTACCTATCGCTTAAGTTAAGGGCAGTGTGGTGCTCTAATATAGTGTTTCCTAAATTATACACGGGAGTTATCATTTAAGTAAATCAATCATCATATAGGTATCACATCGAATTTCAACGTACAACCACATATTTCAAATATTTAACGGGTCTGACATAAATCAGCGCCGCAGGCAACCTTTTTTACTATTAATAAAATAATGTGAAAAGTACATTAGAAAACTAACCAAGAACTCAGTAAATAGATTTTTGTTTGCTTCCATATATCTGACGCAGAAATCATGTAAAAGTGGAAACATGGCGAACTTATTTTTTTTGTAATTTTGATTTCAAAAGCTCCAATTTTTCATAAATGTCTTCACCTTGTCTTTTTAAATCAATAAATGCATGAGTGGTCCTTGTATTGATTTTTCACTCAAATTTTTGGATCGGTCACAATTTCTGATAGTTACAGCCGTTAGAAGTGTCTAAACTTGCATCTTTGTGGCACATTTCAAACTTAATTAAGTAGGTACCTACCAATGACATTATTAATGGACGACGCACTCAATACAGTAGCTAGCAAGTAAATTCGCGCAATCGCATGTATAGGTAGACGTCACGCAATTTCTATTATGCGATATAACGCATCTGGAATTTATAGCAATATGACCTTTACTGTAATGGCGTCAGAGCAGTGTTTCTAATGTCAATGTTCATTTGAGCGAACCCGTTCGAACCGAACCATTCGGCAGACCCAACAAAAAGCATCAGGAATTTATAGCAATATCACCTTTATTGTAATGGCGTTAGAACAGATTATGCCATTCGGCAGACCGACAATAAAGTGAGTGTCATTTTTTTTTCCAGATGATTCGTCCATATTAATGTCATTGGTACCTACCTGTAAAAAAAATATGCCCTTCAATAAAAATCATCCTGACTTTGTAACTTTGGCAACAAGCAAATGCAGTCACTGGATGTAACCCTTGTTTCATGTATCAACCCCTTACCCCAGACGTGTGTATTCTAAGTTAAAATATTGGCCTGCCTACGTGACTCAGGTAACTGCCAATTTTTATGACATATATTTATTATCTCTATATCTCTATATATAAAAATCTCGTGTCACGATGTTTGTGGTCGAACTCCTCCGAAATGGCTCGACCGATTTTTATGAATTTTTTTATGTATATTTGTTAGGTATGAGAATAGGTCAAAAAGTATATTTCATACCGCTAGGTGATTAGGGTATCTCTATCCAGAAAATTTTTCTTTTATTTTTTTGACAATTTTTTTTTTGTATTTTTTTTATTATTTGGCATAAAAAATATCTATAACCCCAAATTTTAACTCTCGTACCCCACCCCCACCCTACCTAATCGTGATTTTATTATTTTTGTATGAACAAATTTAACCGTCGTTCGTATTTCAAACCGAACGAAATTACTTATGTTGTTGAATGACAAATGGCGCTACGTCCGAGAAGAATTCAAGAGAAGCGTCGCGTCATTTTGACA
Source organism: Rhyacophila brunnea (assembly GCF_057557595.1). Taxonomy (NCBI): domain Eukaryota; kingdom Metazoa; phylum Arthropoda; class Insecta; order Trichoptera; family Rhyacophilidae; genus Rhyacophila; species Rhyacophila brunnea. The sequence goes on along the minus strand of NW_028232827.1, from coordinate 37,229,976 downwards.
TTTCATTCGGCATATCACAACGCAGTGCGTGCACAATTTTGTACGATTTATTTTAATTTATCTATTTGTGTGCGTGTATTACAGTGAACAATGCCAGCAAGACGCAAGGGGGGCCATTTGGGCCGTCGAACGAATAAAGCAACAAACATGCGAAATAGTAGAGCAGATAGAAAAGACGAACAAATCCAACAAGATAACGAAAATGTGCGTGTGGGCATGTCGTAATTGCGTGCATCTCAATCACAAGAGGCTCGAGTTGAACGAAATCAACAACGACAATTAGAACGGAGCCAAGCGCGCCGGTTCGTAGTTAACACACGCAGAGTAAATGACCGACAACGCCAACAAGTACATAGAGCATTTACATCCGCTTCATTCCTTCGTCTCGCATTCGAGTACGAGCCAGATATTGAATATTCCGCTCATCCGAAAGTGCTGATTGGTGCTATGGACAAAGAATGCCCCCATTGTCATGCGCTCAAATTCAAACATGAGTCAGCCGGGATGTGTTGCGCATCAGGAAAAGTGCAACTACCAGAAATTGAGACACCACCAGAACCCTTGAACGGCTTGCTCATCGGCACGGTTCCAGATTCAAACCTGTTCCTGAAGTCCATTCGCACATTCAATTCATGCTTCCAAATGACTTCGTTCGGAGCAACAGAAATAGTTCACAATACTGCGACATTGGTCAACAATTCCATTCAACGTTCAAAATCAAAGGGCAGGTGTACCACAAACCACATAATTTTTTACAAATCTACTTCATGGGCGGTGAGGACAGAGGACATCAATCGTGTAGATGCACGTTGCGGCTACAATATCCTCAATTTGCCTAATGCCAGGCGCATCCTCGGCGAACTGGACGCCCTATTGAATGAGCACAATGAATTATTGAATTTTTTCAAATCATACATGCACGAATTGTAAAGTGACAATCACGCTATTGTCATCAATCCTGATAAAACACCAGCTGGAGAGCACGTGCGTCGATTCGATGCGCCTGTTCTTGACGACGTTGCTGGAATCATGGTTGGCGACCGCACATCGACGCGAGAAATCGTGATTCGAAGAAGTAAAAATAATCTGGAGTTCATCGCTGACACATACCGTTCATACGACGCTCTCCAATATCCGCTAATTTTCTGGAAGGGACAAGGCGGAGATTGCATAAACATTAAACAACGAGATCCCGCCACAGGTAATTCATTCATTATGTACATCATTACTCATTTTGAATTGAGAAAATGAATGGTTTGTGTTTTTTTGTTTTTATGGGCGGTCATCGTCTACAGCGCTCCATTCCTCTTTCTGTCATAGATCCCATCCCCACACACTTACAATGCATTCGTTATTTTTTATTTAACAACCAAAATATTCACTAGAAATAATTTATATGGCAGAACAACGTTTGCCGGGTCAGCTAGTTATTATATATAATGCTATTTGAAACTTTATTAGAATTAATGATTGCATTTGCTATTATTTTTGAAATGAAATCAAATGAATTGAAATGAATTGAAATCAATTGAAATGAAATCAATTTCAAATGAAATCCCCAAAAGAGTTCGAAACAAAAAATGATTGTACTTCCAGAAAATGTTATAACTTTGAATATTGTGCCTTGACGTGAAAAAGGTTGGGAAATACTTTACTCATGCAGTAATATTAAAAAGAGAATTTTTAACCCTTTGTTTTAGTATTTTATTTGTTTGTGTTCACACCCCAAATAACCCCCACTTGTAGAGCTTATATTATTGCAAAGTACCTACCTGAACTTTATTGACCAATCGACGGGGTTTCTCTTAGGGAAATGGGATAGTAAAAGTTTATATTTGTTTGAATTCCGTTTAATAGTATCTATGACGCAAACAAAGGACGTGCAATTCCGGAGTAGAGACCGTTCGACGTAGCGATTCCGGTAACTCACACATCCGTGTCCACAGTAGGACAAAAATCAAATAATGAATGTGACTGCAAATAAAAGGCTAGCAAACAGAAATTAATATTTTTTAGATATTAATTATCATTATATTTATGTAGAGCTTAAAGCGCTAAATATATTATGGTGCATGTCGCAGACTATCATGTGACGTCACAGTATGCTGCCGCTACGGGGGAAAAGTGTGTACTGTCGTTTTTCTTGGTGTTTAAAATGTAATCAGACCGATGGTCCCATCCCATAGCACATTTTGAACCTTTAAACGAACATTATCAGTTAGTTGGCAAAATCTGCTGAAATCACCAAAACAATGAGGTCATCTCACGTTGAACCGCACTGTATCGACACTTTCATGCCGTTTTGAACGTTTTTATCATATTTTACATGTTTACACATTTTCGAATCATGTCAAAATCACGTTTTTTGTGTTTAGTGGTTGGCACTATGTATTTTCTAGAAGAATATTGTCTATTGTCTATGGCATGGTCTTCAGGTTGAGTTCTGTTCAAAATATTATCTATGGATATAATATAGCAAGTAATTTTAACGTACGCACAGGTAGAAACTGTTAAAATTAATTGAAATTAGCATGAATAATGAATAATAATTCAAAATACTAATACATTAGAGTTGGCACTCTCTATAATTGAATTCAGAGTGATCGTGATCGTTCAAAATATTCTGCAAAATGACAAAACCATAGACTAAATTTGTCGCCGTGACATGCATCTCGATTTGATCACAACTTTATTGGTATTTAGAAAGAAAATTTTAAATATATAAGTATTCCAACGCACAGGGTTCAATGCATTACAATATAACGAATCTGTGCGGAAAAACGTAAACCGAGGTCACTTTTCTTTTAAATTACTAAACTTGATAATATTTCTATTTATTTTTACAAGCTCTATGACACAATCTATACATTATTGTAGTCTTATTTCAATGAAAACAAATCGTCACTTTCTGGCAGAAGACACTAATTCGAAAAAATGACATATTGAGTAAGCTATACCAAAATGTTCCTTATTTCAAACTTTACCGTCTGGAAATCTTCTTAATAAATAAACAGTCTTTATTTTAAAGTCATCCCTTTTACGATTACTTAATAAACTCACATGATAGACCATTTAAAACATTTTAACAACTTCAAAGTCAAATTACTCAAAACTAGTATTCTCCAGTTAGTGTGTTCTACCAGAACAGAAACGAAATAATATGTACGTATGACTGACGAAGTTTAGTGTGCACTATTTATGGCGGATCTCAACAGCCTACATCCACCCTTCGCCACTGATAACTACCTACCTACATATAATTATAATAAGCTGAGAATTTTGAATTTTGTTTGCACTATAAATTTTTTCACTATTTTAAGACAATTAGAACATATTGTTAACCACATGAGCTTATTATTAATGTTTTTAGTTAGATGTCACCGTTTTTAATCCACCAATGAACCTAATGATTATTGGCGAGTGATTTTTTTTTGTGTCGTAATTAAATCGAGCATGTTATGTTGTTTAATTCACAAAAAACACTGAGGTGATAAGAAATATGGAGTAGGTTATAATGTTGTTTTTCCGTGACTAAAAAGTTAATTGTATAATGGCGTCCAAAAAAAGAACGATATAAATGTGATGTGTAACAGCGCGTGAATGGAGCTTTTTAATAATCAACGTTATCATGTCTATACTTTTTCATTTCATCTAATGCCCAGTCCAGTCCAAAATAATTAATGTATTTCAATGAACAAATGAATATTGTATAAAAACTGTTTATGATCATTTGTAACATGTATCTGCCACGGATGGAAAATATGTGCAAAACTACTGATAATCAAGTGACTATAGTGCGACAACATAAACGTTAACTTTTTGATGTTCGGTTGGATCAGCCAGAGACGTCCCTAGACAAAATGCCGCCACATTTTTGTACAGTACTTTTTATCATCCTTTCATGACTCAAATATCTAAGAAATGTGTTGTATGGATACATTATATATACCACTAAAAATCTAATTTAAATGCAATCTCTGCTTGCGAGTCTACGGTTTCAGATACGTACATTTAAAAATACACCTGACAACTTCCAAAACTCGCGAGAGACTTATAAACATATTTGGATAATTTTTAAATTAGGTATGCACGTGTCATTGCTGTTCACCAAGAACGTGACGTCCAAAGACAAAAAAAAAATAAAGTCCTGATAAAACTTGTATAGTACCTAATTAATGCATTAATTTGCTTCTTACCAGTGAGCTGAATTTTTTAATGGAAAGATATTTCCGATATTACTAATGTTATGTAGCTATTTCTATATATACCTAATGATTCTCCCCGATTTTCCACCCTTGGGCTGCCCCCAAGCGACGCTTAATATGCCTACCCCCACGGGACGTCACTGGATTCAGCTGTTTTCAGCCAGTACGGCAGCGACTAAGAAAGGAACAGCCCGTATTACACGTAGCAAATCGTCAAAGTTACTTTCAATATAAATAATTATTAAACTACTGTCCACAACAAGATCTTGGCGATAACAGAAAGTCGCTTTAGTCGCGTGTAGAAGATTTCTGCGTTATCGTTTTTTTGAGAAAACAAATCCGGCGAAATTAGGTTTTTAATTTATAACAATTATATTCTCACTAATTCACTTAGAAGTCCAATTATTATTCAATTATTAATAGAAAAAATAATTAAAATAATTTCACCTCTTATTATTATTATAATGATAGTTCCAAGGCGCCAAGCGGGGGTGTTAGGGGTGCATAGCACTCGTGCGGCAGTACTCAGGGGGTGGAAAAAGTCCGAAACTTTTTAATATTTTAATATATAAATAGTATAAATATAAATATTTTTTTATATACTTATATAATATAAATATTTTGTAAAAATATGTTATTCAATCACATAAACTTTATGATTTAAAAAAAGTCGCCTGCGGTTAAATTCCTCCATATCACAAAATATTCAATTATAAATTGTGATCTATTGATTTAAGATGATTATTATGTTATCTCTATATATATATATTATATATAAGATGATTGTAATTCAGATTTTTTTATTATTTAACAGGTAAGGATAATATGTCGTAAATTTTGATATATTATAAGTAGGTATATTTTGATTTCAATAAAATAATTGTTTCAACATTTCTTTGACTTCTGTCATATTTCGTATATTTTTTTTCTTTGGAGAGGGGTGGAAATTTATGGCTGGCACCTGGGTGGCAGCCACCCTTGGCGCGTCCTTGTAAATGGTGGTTGTTATAAAATAGATTTAAAAAATAACCAGATTTAAACTGACATCAAATCAGTGACACATGAAAACTTAAATCAAGTCCATAGAATATAAAGATGTCATTCAATTATTATCAATATCGCCATTTTTTAGGGATGTGCACCGGTCCAAATCCTTGTCATATAAAGCCCAATTTTAAAAGAGCATAACATCGGGATGGGGAGCTAACATTATATTGTTTTCCCAGGAAAACAAATATTCCAGGGCCCGCCCTGCATATATTATACCCACGTCAGTAATACTAAAATAATATTCCAACATAGCTAAAACAAAGAAAAAACATATTGGCACTTGCTAAGCATTCCAGTTACAACAGCGGAAAATTATTGAATATTCGATATGTAGTAAATTTATTTAATGCTTTACAAATGAAAACTGCATTATTTTACAGCAATCAAAACATTGTATGGCTGTTGGAATCATAAAATATGTACGTTAGTGCAACACAAATCGTAAATTAAATTTCATGAAATATTTTGCGTTCTAAATTTAAATAAATCTATGTCAATATTATTAATGTTCCACAAAGTATTATGATTATAATATGCAATATTTTGACATATGCCAACACTGCCAACGGAAGTTCATTCGAAATGAAATGATTAAAATAAGCATTGATTTATTTCAGTACCGCTTTCTTAGAATGTTAATTGGAATATTGGAGCACGAAATCCATAAAAAGTTTTACTGTGCAGCCAGCTGTTTACGTAAAAATGAATCTTTTCTTTGATTATTAATAAACTTATAACATTGTAAAGGTGTTCAGCACATTTGAACAGTACCTACCTAACCACAAGTAGAGTATGTATACGGTTTATAACTTAACCTTGCATACAATTAGATCAAATGATATTCACTTGTACCTACATATTGATATAATATTATATTATTTAGTAATAAATAAATATAGATAATATATTTAAAAAATATATTTTTCGAATATATTACATCATTGGTGGACTGCTTTGAGAGAAAGATCCTGAGGCGGATATACGGACCCATGAATGATGGTGGGAAGTGGAGAATTAGGTACAACACGGAACTATACCGTTTATACCAAGATTCAAAACTCTCCACTTTCATAAAACTCCAGAGGCTAAACTGGGCAGGCCATGTCCAGCGCATGCCTGAGTCACGGATACCGAAGAAGATCCTCGAAGGAAACCCAGGGGGGAAAAGGCCAGTGGGAAAGCCACGCACACGATGGGGTGATATCATTACAAAAGATGCCAACCAGCTGCTAAAAATCAGGAACTGGAAAAGACGTGCGGAAGACCGTTCCGGTTGGAGGACGGTGGTGGAGGAGGCCAGGGCTCGACTTGAGCTGTAGCGCCATCGAAGAAGAAGAAGAGTATTACATCATTTTCAATATAGAGCCGGGGGGCAAAGTTATGAAGTATATATTCTAATCCACTAATCATTTTTGTTAGAAAAATATTTCTTAATTAATTAAAATAAATGACAATATTTTACATAATATATTATGTAGTTTAATAAAGATCACAGCAGGTTTCGTCTACTCAAATGGACATTATTAACTGTAAAGTTAGGGCCACCGCCCACGGTGACGGCTGGCCACAGTGACGCGACACAATACCCCATAAACGACCGGCCACTGTGCATTGCAACGTCTGTAGTTAACCCACCGACTGGGTGTTTATGGCCTATCGCGTCGCTATCAATGTCAATTTAGGTAAAATAAACAAAAAAGGAAGTTTATTAAATTACATGGACTAATCACCTAAGTACATTTTTGACACCACGAATATCAAGTGATGTCTTTGCTACAAATGTCGTCTCCTGCGTTACTTAATCTTATTTTTAAATAAAATTATTTGTTATATTATATTGTTTCATGAATTTCCTAATCAATCCATGTAAATCTAACACATTTAATTAACAAAAACATGAGACACACTCAGCAATTGACATGTTATAGTAAGATTTTATACTTAGCGTCGAGAAACTGTGATATTTGACAACAATCGTATTTGAAAGAAAGCTTAGAAAAACTCACCTGAAGGTCCACCATACGTCAAAGCACATCACGTTCAACCAGAAGAAGCTCACCATGAAGAAGAAGTATATGACGAACGCTAAAAAACAAACATCAATCATTTATAACAATTAATAGTGTTTTCTCAATATTTCTCAAAAACCCCATAAGGTGAAAAGTCTAAAGATTATCATATACATCGACACTAATCTAAAATCTATAACGCTTTTCTGTTGTTTTTTTTTTCTGTGACGTTCAATTTTTTCATACTTCCTGTATTTTGTTACAGTGTGTGATGTGTACACAGCGACTTTAAATTCCGTAAAAATGTGGTATTGCGGTCAAAATACATTTTAAAGTTACTTTTTTATTAATCGATCTGCATCTTTGACTGGGTATACAATTTTATTTATTTACGGACATGTATGTCGGTCTTATATAACATGTTCAATAAATAATGTTGCATTCATATAATTTGTGTTTTATTCGTTGATTCAAAAATATTTAATTAAAAAAATATATGAATGAGCGCAGGTGAGTTAAAACTAAAATATTGAGAGATCCTGCCGCCGTCAAAGAATCAAAGTTCGATCTGCTTAGGGAGTGGATCGATACCTAGCTAAATCGTTAAAACTCATTGCCCGAAGTACGATGAATGTGAGTTTATATTATGTAAATTTAGAAAAAAATACGATATGCAACTGTTTTTTTTTTGGAAAATTTACAATAACTCGTGTCAAACATATTTTTATTTTAGTTTATTTTATTTTTACGACTTTAATTAAGAATTATACATAATATGTCACACTTAACTGATGAGTAAATTATTTTCGCTCCTAAGCGGAACATAATATGCGCCTCCACAGAGTGGAGATTATATTAACAGGGTTTTTAAGAGGGATAGTTGTCAGTGACGTCCCTAGACAAAAAGCCGCCACTGGGCAGCGCCAAAATACCGTCCCATTTTTTATACAGTATGTTTTATCAACCTTTCATGACTCCAATATCTAATAAATGTGTTGTATGGAGACATTACTAACAAAATATATACCTACCACTAAAACATACCAAATTAATTTAGATATAAAAAGCGAATAAATAAGGTAATTATGTTAGACACTTGCCCAAATCATCAGTCTGAAGTCCTAATTGGTTGATAGTTCTAACACATTCGGTTTTTACCATTTAGCAATACACAGATTTATTATGTTCACATCATTTTTACTATGCTATTATTGTACAACATATAAACAAAATACTTTTAGCTATTTCTATATATGATACCAAATGATTCTCCTCAGTTTGCCACCCTTCTAGTAACTGCCGCCCCCAAGCGACGCTCAATCTGCCTACCCCCAAGAGACGTCACTGATAGTTGTTACATACTATGTTACTTATTTGTCTAACCTAACCCATTGTGTCCACGCACTGAATAGACGTTGAAAAAATACAATAGGTATCTTTTTTCTAGATATATCGATATATCTCATTTCATAGATTTATCAGAATTTATCTCATGGGTTAACCCCATTAACACCCAATACGTTACCATTGTTACCAGAATAGACAATTGTACACCTCTTGATTTTAGTATTTAAATTGTTTATAATTAGTATTAATTACTAATGATCAAACGGTCGGTCTAAAGATAAATGTCTCAAAGACAAAAGTGATGAGGAACTGTATTTCGGACCCTGCGATTATCTGTATTTCTGGCACCCAACTCGAGCAAGTCAGCAGCTACGTCTATCTCGGACAGCAGGTGTCCATATACGGAAGCATGCACGATGAAATTGCTCGAAGAACAAAGCTCGGATGGAGTGCTTTCGGACGTCTGAATATTATCTTCAAGAGTGACCTACCATTATGTCTTAAGCGTAAGGTGTTCAACCAATGTGTGCTACCCGTGCTCACGTATGGCTGCGAGACGTGGACCCTCAACACGAGAGATGTCCAAAGGCTAAGAGTCACACAGCGAGGCATGGAGAGGTGCATGTTGGGCATCACGCGAAAGGACCGTAAGAGGAACGAATGGGTTAGGAAGCAGACAAGAGTACGCGATGTAATAGACGTTGCCAAACAGCTGAAATGGAGATGGGCGGGACACATTGCTCGCCGAAAGGACGGCCGCTGGACAAATGCCGTCATCCAGTGGTACCCAAGGGGTACGAAACGGCCACAGGGTCGCCCTAAAAGCCGCTGGATTGACGAACTGGTAAAGTTCGGCGGAAATACGTGGCAGCGAACGACACAGGACCGAGAGAGTTAGAGAAAGCTTGGGGAGGCCTTCATCCAGCAGTGGATTGACCCCGGCTGATGATGATGATGACTAATGATATATTAATAGGTTTTGACGATTTATTACACGCTTATCGAGTGCTTACTGATACGCTTATTGATAAGGCATGGGTTTTTTACAAACACTATTCATAATTTGTGTGTAATATTTTTTTATTGGATCCTTGACTTAATAAGTGATAAGTTTTTATTTACTTTATTGTATTGATTTGTTTTATAAGTTAGAGTTAATAGTGTTCGTTAGTGTGTGTTTGTCTTTGGTGAGTGTACACGTACACACTGCCTGAATATGCCGAAAGACGAAAGCCGGGTCGCAAAAAACGACCCAAATGGAATAGTACAAAACTAAAATCCATTAGAATTCAAATTCAAATTCCATCAAGTACCTTCGGTCAATAATATTAATAATATCTTTTTTGTCCAGCCTCACTCAGCATTACTCACGGCTTTAGAGTCGGCCGTTTTACCAACTAGAGCAACGTAGGAGATTATGTACGCGAAACTATTTTATTTTGAGGGGATCAGAAGCATAGGCTTAGTAAAAAAATTACTTTTTAACCTATAAATGCAGAATCATAGAGCTAAAAATTCTGCACGTTGTGAGCTGATGTTCTATCAGCAAATTCGGCTTTTTTCCATAGAAAATCATTGTTAAAAATTAGCTTCAGAAGCAGACCCAACTTCCTTCACTCTAAATGTTTCGTCCCATACAAAAAGTCACGTGACAAAATGGCGGCTCAGTACATTTTGGCGGTTGCCGTGTGAGTTTTTGCTTCGGCTTATAATCGTGATTATTGTGCTAAAATTGAGAATCGAAGTGTTAAATTACAAAATTTTAAAAGATGGAAAGTCACCCTTTGGAAATAGCTTCAAACAAAGCTGGGAAACGTTCAAGATGTTTAGAAAACTGGAAGAGAAATATGAGTAATATAAGTAATATTATGTAAGTAAGACTTGACCAATAAGACAAGCATCAAAACTTTTTTTGAACAATGTAATTTTTACACTTTAACAAACAAAAAATCCTTTCCATTATAAGTAATATTATTAGGTACTTATATCTTATAATTAGAAATAAATGACTTTATTAAATTTGTTTTTTTTTATGTACAGGTAAAGATTTTTTTTCATTTATTCAAGTTACAATGTTTGTCTTTGAGTATTTTTACAATAAAAAACACGACCGACAAGTTAAAAACTAAGAAGCAAACATGGCTTTCCTTCATGTTGTCAAAAGCAAAGTCACACACTTCTTGATGGGTGAGAAGCAAATGCAGCCTTCTTGAAATTTATTATTAAGATATCTTAGACATGTCATAAAATTAATGAGCTCTAAAAGTTAAATTGACTTTGAAACATAATATTCTACTATAATGTATATCTCACATAGATTAAATTGTAAGACTTGTTAGCAGTTTTTGACGTTTTTCTCAAAACTACTCACGTGGTAGAAAGCTGTCTTTGCTTTAAGGCACCTCTTTTATGCATTTTTTATTGTTTTTCTTTTAAATAAGAAACCAAAGAATAAAACGCGGGTACTAAAAAACCTAGTAAGGTGTTAACGTTCGCAATAACATTTTGTTTATAATACATAATAGTATTCCCAACAGGTGTAACATATTGCTTTGAAATCTACAAAAATATAACGCGCTCTTAGAAATAAATCTTTCTTTTGATATTGGGATAAAAGCTTTTTTTTAATCATACCATACCACCTATAAAACATCCTGTTTTCAAATACTATATAGATTAGATAGAATAAAGCAAGCCGGTGTTTTACCAATAAAATTATTACTACAAATAGCAAACGCTTCAATATGTTTAGCCAGTGACGTCCCTAGATAAAATGCCGCCACTAGGCAGCGCCAAAATGCCGCCCACAGAACAGATTATTTCTGAGTTCCCTGATGCCGCCCTATTTTTTTTACAGTATTTTTAATCATCGCTTCATGACTCCAATATCTAAGAAATGTGTTGTATATGTGCATTACTAACAAAATATATACCACTATACAAAATTAAATTTACATATAAAGGGGAATAAATATAATATAATCCAGGTAGACATTTACCCAAATCACCAGTCTGAGATCCTATTTGGTTGATATTTCTGACACATTTGTTTTGTACCATTTAGCAATACACAGATTTATTATTTTCAGACCATTTTCACTATGTTATCTTTTATTGTACAACATGTAAACAAAATATTTTTTCTTGGTATTTATTCAAAATACCTACACCTACTTTTAATCATAAATACGCTATTTTATTAATAGTCTTAATACTCAACGATTAAAATAAAAAAAAGTTTCCTGGCATTTTTTGTTGCAAAGTCAGTATATGTCACCCAAATCTAATTTAAATGCCTCTCTGCTTCAATAGACCATATTACCAGTAAGCTGATTTTTTTAATGGAAAGATTGTTCCGTTATTATTAAGTTAAGATAGCTATTTCTATATTATATACCAAATTATTCTCCTCGATTTGCCGCCCTTCGAGTAACTGCCGCCCCCAAGCGACGCTCACGCCCACGGGACGTCACTGCATTTAGCTATTTAAGAGTAAAGCTAAAAATATAAAATATTTTGGCTTTGGTTCAGTAGTTTTAATGTTGGGCAGAAAATACATAACAATGAGATTATTTTATCTGAAATATTTCCATGTTAGGCAATGGACCTGCGGTAGTGATTTGGGTTTTAAAAATTGGGATAAATAAATTGTTAATCTGGTTATGTAATTTATCTACCATGGATGTTGTATAATATGCATTAATTAAAGCAATAATATGTTTAATAATATTCAATTCGTTATCGAAGTCGCCATTATTCATAATGATGCTAACCAATCACATAATTATATACCGCTAGTTTGTCAATTCAAGTATAAAATAAGTGTAAGTAGGTATGTTTTTTATTTTCAAAATTAAATTTTAAAATTAGATGTTTTTTATTACATATTATTGTTATTATTATATAATATATTCTCTTTTTCTCTCTTGTGAGGGTAATATTTGTTTTGTCCACACAATGTTTGTTTTCTTAAATAAATAAATGTGTCATTTAACTTAAAAGGCATATGCTGAGATCTTTTATGAATGTAAACGTAGGTTTCCTATAATCTTTAAACTTATGTTTATTATCAATTATTTGTATAGTCAGGTCGGAAGAGTTAATCTTATTATCGACTTCTACCTCCAGTGTGAATTTAATGTTAATGTGTATGGCATCTACATAATATCCAATAATGGCGAAGGGTGGATGTAGGCTGTTAAGATCCGACATAAATTATGCACACCGAACTTTGTCAGTCAAACGTATTTGTTTTCAGTGATCTAAGACTGTAATGTGTCGATAGCGTTTGTTAGTTTTTAAAATTAAATTAAAACCTGCCTAATCCAAGCCATAGTAGATAATATTCAAAAAATATTTGTTTATCTATAAAATATCTAAAATTATGCCATTAAACCATATAAAATTTTAGATATTTTATAGATAGAAAATATTTTTTATCGATTAAGGTTTGGCTAAGTAAGGTTAAATGAATTAAAAAAAAATAACCAACACATCTATAATATCGTCTCTGTTCTGGCAGAGCACACTAACTGGAGAATACTAGTTTTGAGCAATTTGACATTGAAGTTGTTAGAATGTTTGAAATGGTCTATCATGTGAGTTTATTAAGTAATCGTAAAAAGGATGACTTTAAAATAAAGACTGTTTATTTATTAAGAAGGTTTCCAGACGGTAAAGTTTGAAATAAGGAACATTTTGGTATAACTAACTCAATGCCATTTTTTCGAATTAGTGTCTTCTGCCAGAACAGTGACGATATTATGTAGTCTTAATTCAATGAAAACATATTAAGTATGACTGAAAAAGTGTGCACTATTTTTTTGTTGTCGGATAGCCCATATAATACCTAAACTATTATGTTTTAGTTGAGGCAGGGTTAAATTGAATTAAAAAACCAACCAGCACCATCTGCAAATTGTATTCTTAGTTCAATGAAAACAAACAAGTATGACTGACAAAGTTTAGTTCAAATCGTCTACCTCAACCTCTCACCACTGAATCTATGATATAATTCTAAAAGATTATTCGTCAAATATATTCCTAGCAATTTCGTTTCAAATTTGTCAATGAAAAGCTCCGAGCCAATTGTCTTAGTAGGCTACCCATTGGGTATCATTTAAATTAAATGAAAAATAATAAAATTATTTTCTAAACGTACTTTAGATTAAACAATTATTTTCTTATAGCTCAAACAGGGGAACTTTTGCTTTTTCTAGAGTCTCATGTACCATCTCTAAGCATCAACAGAAAAAATTGTAAAAAGGTTAGTTACATCTAATGATATAAATGTAATTGTTATTAGATAGTTAGATAGTGTTGAATAAATATTTTTTTTATTAAATTACAAGCTTAAGTAGGTACCCGGCTTCGCACAGGGTCGCTTCGTGGATACATTTTTCTTAAATATTTAAAAAAATAATAATAAGTAGGTAATTATCTTTTTCATATTAAAAAAGCCGTGTAATACAATATGGCAATATGAAAATAATTCTAATAAGGTCAAACAAAAGAACACTAAATTAAAATCGAATCCAAAATATGCAAACGTTGTTAATAGTATTAATATGTAGTAAAAAAAAAATTTAATTGGATGGAACAAACAAACAACAAACTTTGTATTTTATATAATACTAATTTAGAAACCTTCGCGGGTGTGCGCACAACAACTGACAAAAGTTTCATCGCAATCGGGTGAATGGTATAGTAACGCATACGAATAGAAGAAGAAGATGGTTTTTCTAATTCATAGAAACGCATAAAATACGAACAAACAAACAAATATTGATTTTTATATATTAGATTATTAAATTAATAAATTTCGAAAAAGTTGTAGTTTTAAAAATATATCTTAGACATCTCATACTAATTTCTGTTCTGTTCTAAAGTTTTGAAAATCAGGAAAACATAACTGGAAACTAGAGGACAATTACATTTGTTATCATTATTACTATATTAATTAATTATTAAACCATAAAGCGTTTAGTAAACAACTATTTTTTGCAAAGATATTAATTAATTTCATAAAGCTGTTTGTTTTTAATGAACCGCAATCTAATGTGGTTAGCATGGTTTTCGTTTATTTCAATATTTTGTTTTATCTGAAATAGATAATAATAATGTGTATTCAACAATAATAGCAAAAAAATACACAATAACTCAAGCCAATATGAGTTCATGATTAACAAATTTAATAACATCTACTTATGGTTCTATTAGTCAATACAGAATTAAGACCTATTAGATTCTTTGTCATAGAAAATACATAATTTTGAAAATATCAGCAACTTGGACTGTATGGGTCTCAAACTTGAATCTTTTATTTTCTAGGTGAGTGCTGTAGCTTTTAAGATATTGACTCGTTTTTTGATTTATGCGAATTATTTCGAATAACTACGTGTTTCGAATTCCACCGATCAAAGGCGATCGGTTTTGTAATCAATTAGTTTAAATTAAGTTACTAGAGACCAATGACATTATTAATGTCATTGCTAGAGACCGATATATATTTTAAATAACATCGATGCTTATAAAAATATAAATGTAAATAACTTGAAATCCTTTTTATTCAGTTTCAATTGTTATTTCTCATTTATCACAAAAAAATCGGTGTGTGTATTTATTTACGCGCGTAACAAAACAAAAACAAAACTTGTGATAACCTAGATTCTTCGACTAGCTCCTAATTATTATCTTGTTAAATTACGCACTCAAGAAAAATGGCCGCTTATTAGAGCGCCGTCGGTTTATTTCTATACACTTTAACTTATATTATTAAATTATATAATTATTTATCGTTGTTTTTTTTATTTTTAAAGTAACAACTATCACTCTGATGTTTAATAGTTTGTTTACGTAAGGAGTTGCAAATGGCCGGCAATAATAAATTCGTTGCCTAGGTAACGGAACAATTCTATTATCAAACTTGCGTTTGTATACAGCTGCCTGATTCGCAGGTAACTTCGTACTGTCGCGTACTTTCGTAACGCTGTGCGCGCGCAGCTCTGAATTTCACTCTCTACCAAACGTCCCAAAAGAAGTATAACTTCAAAAATCTCAAATTCCATGCTTCGTACTTATCCGCCAGGAGCCTCTGGTAGGTAGAGGATTCCCCTTAACATCTCGATGACATTTTGCATTTATTCGTATTTGATATTTTATTGAGTTTGGAGTTATGGAGATGGGCTGGACACATAGCTCGAAGAAGAGACAATCGTTGGACAAATCTAGTCATCCAGTGGTATCCAAGAAGTACAAAACGTCCACAAGGTAGACCTAGAGGCCGCTGGATCGATGAAATGATAAAGTTCTGCGGAAGTACGTGGCAACGCAATGCACAGGACCGAGAGAAGTGGAAGCAACTTGAAGAGGCCTTCATCCAGCAGTGGATAGATTCAGGCTGATGATGATGATGATGATGATGATTACATACTTTACTACTAAGTAGTTAGTTTTATTATAAATGTGCATATAAATTTTAATTAAATCAATAATGATAAAAACTAATATCTAATGGCTTTGATTTACATTGTTTTTACAACTAAATAGAATTCTATTAAATTGCTATCATATGTTTTATGATTAAAAGCAGATTAACGAAAGATATGTTTTTATCAAAAATGATAACAACTTATTAGTAAAAATAGAAAATGGATGATAAAAATGATTTGCATTACTAATTTGAAGTGGAATCGTAAACACACTTCATAATAAAATCGCTTATCTTTCGTTTAGGACATAGGTACTTTTAATGTTATGCTACAGTATGCTTAGCTAAAAGTTATATATATCCTACTGAAACCTACCTACATTTTAGATGCTCTCCGAATACAAGCCAGAACCATTCTTTGGTGGCCAAATAAACTGACTTAGCTGCAAATAGCTGGAATGGTTTCATCTATGTGTGTAAATAGTATCTTAGTGGAAGTTACTTATATTATAGGAGACAATAACGAACTCTTGAGACAAACACAGATGTATTGAAATATGGAACAGTATTCTAATTCCAGGCGGAAACGCATTTGACCTTAACGAAACGTAAAATTGCGAACTCAATTTTTTTATCTATTTAATAATTTAACTTCATTAAAAATGAGTAAAACGTTTCAAAAACTGTTCATAGTAAAGCGTTGTATGAAAAGGGAAGTACGTGTAAGGGAAAATAGGTTAAATAAAGGTAAAATAATTTCCTAAATATCTTGAATGAAAACGGACAAGTAGTGGTACTTGGTACTCAAGAGGCAGAATGCATCCGTACGGTAGACTTCGAGACCGCTGAGTTGATGAGATAAGTACTGAAGTTGTGTAGAAGTTATTGGTTCAGTTTCTTTTTAATTGCTTCAACTGTCCCCCGTAAATGAACATCACATCATTCATAACATCACACGATTTTCCACAGTTATGGTTACAGAATATTTTACAACGTTTTTATTAGCTCGTATTCTTGTTTTTTCCGGTGGTTCCGGGCAAAACTTCCCGACTAGCTAGACATTTGAAACTTTTAGAATATATCAGAACACGATGCCAGTGCATTCTTTTAATACTTTTAGCCATCTCAGTTTATCGTTTTGTATGGAAAGTTATTTTAATCCGTAAAAAGTAAAAGACTATTATTGGTTGCTAAGGGGGTGGTCCTAGCAACTAAATTATTAATATATACGTGCGTTACTATGGAAATCAAAATGAAATGTCAAAATGACATTTCAGTATTCTATATTTCTTTGTTTGTTTGTTTTTAATTTACTTCATATCAAGTACAAGTTTGAGCATATTGAGAGAATAGAAAATTTAAAAACGTTGTAAAAAGTTTTTTTTTATCTTGTAATTATTTTATATAAGAAAACGAAAAATCTGTAGGTGATGGTTAAAAACTTCTGTCATTTTCGTGATCAGTTGGTCCAAGCTACTAAAAAATATATTTATTCAAATTGTATTTATTTATTTTTGCATATAGTGAATATTACAAATTATTAATTAAAGACGTTCACAACATGACATTTAGAAACAAAGAAATATTATTTATAAAACAGTATACAATATACCTATAGTTACCACATTGATGTTTGTTACTTATTATTATTTACCCAATTCTAATTGAAACCCCGTGTCAATATGTAGTTGGATATGTGTATTGGGGCGTCCCGATTCAATTCGTCGCATCATTTGTAAGAGAAGGGCTTTTTCGAGGGATAGTTATTCGTAAGGGCGTCATATCTAAAGAAAACGTATCAATACTTGAAACCGGTATTGTATCGAAAGAGAAGATCGATGTCGATAATTTTTTGACAGCTCCATCCCCGTCTCTAAATGGTTTCACTATATTAACAATAATTACAAGATAAAAAGAACTTTTTAAATACAACGTTTTTAAATTTTCTGTTGAATTATTATGCTCAAACTTGTACTTGATATGAAGTACTTAAATAAAAAACAAACAAATATATAATACTGAAATGTCATTTTGATTTCCATAGTAACGCACGTATATATTAATAATTTAGTTGCTAGGACCACCCCCTTAGCAACCAATAATAGTCTTTTACTTTTTACGGATTTTTCTGAAATAACTTTCTATACAAAACAGAATTAACTGAAAATTAATTCAATTCTGCTTAAAGATGGCTAAAAGTATTAAAAGAATGCTTTTGCATCGTGTTCTGATATATTCTAAAAGTTTTAAATGTCTAGTTAGTCGGGAAGTTAGTTAAAAATCGATTGCAAGATTTGTACTGGACAAACAACCACCGGATAAACAAGACTACGAGCTAATAAAAACGTTGTAAAAAGTAATGAATGCCAGTAAACTTTCTACTAGAATAGGGATAATATGAAGGATATTTAGAATTTTCTATAATCTTTAATAATATCAATACAACGTTAACTACCGGGCACTGCTCCTTATTTGTAGATATGTGGTATGGAGTGAGACTTACTATTAGGTAATTCTATTTTTATCAGTCTCTATATAGGAGGAAAAATCAATACTTTTAATACAGACCTAAGTGTACCCATGACTTTTACCGAAGAAAAACCATGAGTGAGAGTATTATTAAAGATCCGCTGAACTGATAACTATACCGACGCCCACATCGACGCTGATGTCAAGATATTGTTAGTAGACATGGTTGTGGTCTATCTATTAACAATGCTCATAAAGATCTTTATAAGTAGTCTGATCACATAAACTTCATTCTTTCGTCACACATTATGACTGCGGTTGAAAAATAACTTGCAATCAGGGCAATTATTTCAATACCGCGTTTATGTATTTACAGCATATTCTATTCGCATATTACAACGTACAATAGATAGATATACTTAATTGAAAATTAACTCCAGATATCTACATTGCAAATTATTATCGACTTTAAACGAAATGTTTTATTTTTGGCGTATTGTATTGAATTTAGTGGTAAGATT
Source organism: Rhyacophila brunnea (assembly GCF_057557595.1). NCBI lineage: Eukaryota > Metazoa > Arthropoda > Insecta > Trichoptera > Rhyacophilidae > Rhyacophila > Rhyacophila brunnea. The sequence continues at coordinate 37,210,946 of NW_028232827.1, read as the reverse complement.
GGTCAGCAAATCACAGTGCGGGGACGACGCCACGTGAAGGCTTCTACCAGTGGCGAAGGGTGGAGCCATAAATGGTGCACACTAAACTTCGTCAGTCATACGTATTTGTTGTCATTGAAATAATACTACAATATACAGATGGTGTGGGCTAGTTTTTTTAGTTTCAGTGAAACCCTGCGAAAACCATGCCATATAGATAATAGTCAAAAAATACTCGTCCATCTATAAAATATCTACAATTATGCAATTGCATCATACATAACTTGATACTTTATAGATAGAATAATATTTTTATCTATCATAGTTTGGTTTAGGCAGAGCTTAATGAATTTAAAAAAATGAACAAACAATATGCGTAATATATTGTATTCTTAATCCAACGAAAACAAATAAGTATGAATGAAAAAGTGTGCACGATCACCCAGTGCTCGAAATGGACCGGAATGCTCCGGAGCGCCGTTCCGGTTCGTGCAATCGGTAAAGTTATCGCTCCGTCTTGTGGAAAAAATAATTTGATCGCCTGAGCTAGATAGGCCATATAACAAAAAAAATAACACACATATTTTCATAAAATTTGATGACTGTTAATATTTTCAGAAAATTGTCAAGCGCTCCGGTTCGTAAACTTTTCCATTTCGAGCGCTGCGATCACCCAAAGTATAGCAAAACTATTATGGTTTGGTTTAGGCAGGGTTTAATTGATTTTTACAAACTAACCAAAACCATCTCTAAATTGTAGTGTTAGTTCAATAAAATCAAATACGAAGACGATGGCCGCGTGGCTCAAGCGCCGGTCTATAGTGTCGAGGGTCCCAAGTTCGAATCCTGGGTCTGGCAAGCACACATATTGTTTTAAATTTATGTATGAGTCAGAGTATGAACCTAATAGGTTGAGCAAGTGGCTGATATCCATTTATCGTAAAAATAAAATCTGTTAATATAAACCTCCACTTTGTAGAGGCCCATATTATGATCCTATTAAAATCGGACATGGTCGAAAAAAAAATACTATCAAAGTTTAATGTGCACTATTTATGGCGGATCTTAACAGCCTACCTCCACCCTTCGCTACTGGTATTGACTGTAGTGGTAAGATTGCGTCGCTGTAGGATTGGTTTGTCGAATAGACCAAATAATGTCAAATGTTCAGGAGACGAAAAACAAATTTGATTTTCCTATATTTAAATACATGAAGGTATTTAAATTGTTGTTTTTACAGCATATGAATGCTGTTTTCATTACAAAGCAATTTAAAGAAAAGGATGGTTCTGGTCCATTTAAATACAAAAAAATCATTCTGCATTAAGAGGTCGATTTCGACAAAAACGGATATTCGACAAACCAATACTATAGCGACAATTGGTCAGCAAATCGCAGAGCAGGCCACCACGTGAAGGCTTCTACCACGTACACCCGATGGCATGTTTAAAGCTAATGATCCGGTCATCACGGTGGCCAAAACATGGTCGAGAAGGCGCATCTGTCGCATCCGTACGACAGTAGAGAAAGAAGAAAACACCCCAATGTGTCAGCTGCCTCCCAAACACATTTACAGTATTTACACACTCCTCTATCTTTTTTTCATAAAGATTTTTTCCATTGGTTATAATATATTTTCTCAGAAGTGTTTTCAAAATTATGTATGTTCAATAATTAGAATGCTACATTCTTAAATCTTGTGAATTATTCGTCGAATAAAAAAAATAGTTAATTAAGCATTATTAGCAAGTTCAAGTAAGTTACAACATAAAATCTTGGAGTAATCCGTGACATCGGTTAGTAATTAAAGTACCTAATACCTAATTTGATTCAAAATATAAAAGCCGAACGCCAATACAGTAGCTCAATTTAGAAAGCGCTTCAGTGAGTATTAAAAAGCCCAAAATTTAAATTTAAAGTTTGTCGTAATTAAGTATGACTCCTTTATCATAGTGGACTATGTGCGTGGGCGCGATACTCGAGAGAAGTGTTTTCAAAATTATGAATTTATATAACATATATATATATATATATATTTGTCTTTGACCTATTCTGCTAACGTTCCAGGTTATTGTTGTGATTTTCTACATGAGTAAACGTCCTAGTATTGGTAAATCAATGGATCCATCCACGTGTTGATAGTCTCACAGACGAGCTATGCAATAAATTAAGACATCAACGCTCGAGCAGACATTGATAAATAAACATTCCCAAACTATTTGCAAAACTCTATTAGATTCGGGTAAATATTTATTCCTATTCGACCGACCGTTTGAGAACGATTTGATAACACGATTTTATTGTGTTTTTTTTTTGGATTGTATATGTTGTGGAATTTAAAAGCCGCGAAAATTTGAGGTACAGCTCGCCATCATGCATTTTATTTTATTACCATAGTATTATTCGATATCACGGTAATAATTTTAGTTAAATTGGCAGTTATACAATTTTTCACTGCTGATCTGCAGGGCTATTCTAAATAGTTAACACGGTAACACGTTTCCATTATTTTTATTGGTCCAAAATAACACGGATATCAGTCGGAGCAAATTCTTTAAGCAACGCAGTTATCTACAATAATTATTGTTAACACACGGCACTGCGTCTTACTTGATTCCAAATGTATCCGATTCTCTAATTATTGTCTAATCTCTAAGTGGATTATTGATTTTGGAGTTAAGTGAAGTTGGTTAGTAAAAGTTTTATCTGACATTTAGACGGCTCGCACATCTAAACTCGACATCTTATGCGGCACAGCCATACATCAAACTTTCTAGGAACGTCGCACCGATGTTTTATATTGAACCGCGCACATATGCGCCTGGCGACAGTCGCGCATAATCTCTCTAAACGTCAAAATATACTCTAGTGACCGGTGAGGTTGGCGTCTGCAGTGACGTCCCGTAGGGGTAGGTAGATTGAGGGTCGCTTAGGGGCGGCCGTTACTCGAAGAGCGGCAAATCGAGGAGAATCATTTGGTGTATACCTATATAGAAATAGCTACCTAAAAATTAGTACCTAATGACAAAATATCTTTCCATAAAAAAATCAGCTCACTGGTTGGAAACAAAATGTATTAATTAACATAAAAGGTTTAACAGGATTGAATTTTTTTTGTCGGGTTCGCGATGTCTAGTTTACTTCCGTCGCCCTTCGACGTACGTGGTGACCAGAAACGACACGTGCACGGATGATAAAAAATAATCTATAAAAAATTGGGCGTTACTATGGCGTTGCCCATGGCCGGCATTTTGTCTAGGGACGTCACTGGGCGTCTGTATAGAAGTAACGGCAAAATGGCGACTTCAACCCGCAGCGTGAATCGCATGCAACTTGTTGCTTGCACTAGATAATTTTTTTAACCTAAAATGTCGCATTCCACCAATGTGCGGAGCTCTATTTGGCAACGTATTCGACATGTTGCAGACAAGACGAGTTTAGATGTGGGAGTCGGCTTAGCGTTACATCTTGTATTTTTTAATATCGCGACTAGATTTAACGTTTTTGCTAAAACGCTAGATTTGGCTGATATACCTACTTTTTATGACTTTTGCGTTTAAACTTTTGGTTACATTGTTTTTTATTTAAATAGTATAACTAGGGACCGTGTTTATAATATGCTAAGTGCATATTTCGTTAGGGTGTATGCACAGCTATGAGAGTTGCACATAAAACCGTTTTGAAAGACGCAGAGTCCAAAAATAATTATTGTGCATATAAATGCATATTTGAGACGTTAGAGCATATTTCATTCATTAGTGCATATTTCATAAATAAATGCATATTTTAGGGCTTTTGCATTTATAATTTTAGTTTTTGTTTAATTATTTTATCGAAATACCTATAACTGAATTCGGTAGGTAGATAGTTTAGATGCACTTGCATTTTTTAATGGCATCCCCGAGCTATGGATGTATCGGAAAAAGTGAAATCAACTCGGGCACCTTTATTTAAATTTTGCGCAATCACCTCTGTGGACGTTGAGAGGTCGTTTTCCGCATATAAACAAAATACTGACACGTATGCGGAAAAAATTTATGCCAGAGCACATTATTTATTAATTAAACTATTTCGGACAAAAAAACACTAAATAGTTTTTAGGAATATAGTTAAGTGTGTCGTTTTTGTTTTTCAAAGTTGTGTATGGTTTCAATGCATTTCTTATTTAATTATTTGTAAAAAAAACTATTTTTAAAAATGTAATTGATTAACTTTATATTGATTTTGTGTGTTTTTCTGTTATTGTATTATATTGATTAAGATTATTAATTTGTTATTCGATTTTATATCCGTAATATTGGGTGCAGTGGATAAATTTTTAACTGTATGTTTCTTTAGTTTTAGTGCATATTTTTATGATTTTAAGTGCATATTTGCATGCATATAATCATATTTTATGTTGCATATAAATCCGTTCCTTAACTATAACTAATAGGTACGTATCGTCTCTACGTGACTATTTCGACCAAACCAAAATTGTTTCATTTGGTCAATCAAAACTATCGAAACAATGGCAGTACGTAAATTTGTGTTTAGTTTTATAAAATGTACAGTTATTGGAGTTTTTTTCTCGGTTAAAATGAAGAAATCAACGTTTCAAATTATTCTAATGGAAAATATCAAATTTTATTCAAAGATATATGTTTTATTTACCAAAAATCACCGATATTATCGACTACAAGTGTTTATTTATTAATATTTAAATGGAAATAATATGTCTATGCTTACCAAACGTAAAACAAACTGCCGGACCAATTGGTACAGTGGCCTTGTACAGTCTGAATTGCATGAATATCAGGGAAGAATACGCCAAAATGAGTCCTGTCAGATAGCAGAGGAGCGCTTTGCCGTGAAGGTTCTGCAGCTCAGGAATCAGGGCGTACACCAGGAACGTTGCAACCAGGAAAGGTATGGAGATTATCATGCCTAGAAAGAAAACAAAAGAATACAACAGATTAGAATATAAGATTGTCAGTGACGTCCCGTGGGGGTAGGCAGATTGAGCATCAAATCGAGGAGAATCATTAGGTATATACAGAAATGGGTACCTAAATTTAGTAATAACGGAATTCGTGGGTCGGGATGTGTAGTCAGGTAAGTCACAAAACAGCAAAAATGAGATATGAATGCCACTATACTAAAAAAAAAAAAATCTTTCGTTGTGTGTAGTCAGGTAAGCCGTACGTCTCACCATTGGCGAGATGCAGTTTCAGTCAAAACATATTTTTTATTTTACGGGGTGTATACACAGTTAAGTCACATGAGAAGGCAGATAAGTCAACATTTTGTGTGACTTACCTTACTACTCATAGTTGGCTTACCTTCAAACGTCATACCTACTCAGTGTTGATTTTGGTGAATCTAACGTATTTTTTAAGATATTTTGAGAAATTAAAAAAAAAATAACAGAACCTACGTAAATAGTCATATTATAATAAATTATAACTTATATAAATAAGTATGTGTATTATTTGTAAATAATAAAAAATATACCAAATTTAACGAATTTGATTTATTTAAATCTAAAAACCCGTAGGTACACAATATCCAAACAAATAATCTTGCTTTTAGGTTCAACCATATCCTCCAATAACTTGTATGTTGACGATTCATTGATAGCATAAAAGATCCTGATTTTAATGTTCAAGAATTAATACAGTCATTTTACCAACATTGAAGAACCACGCCCTTCATGCTCAAATAGTGCTTCCACGATTACACATTACAACGATGTTTTAACCTGTTATCCTCGTTCTCGATTGAGAAGTAATAATCACCAAAAATGTAACTTAAGGGATGATGCCTTCAGAAATGATGAAAAAGTTGCACGAAATACTGGCAAAAGCTACACAACAAGTACCTATAATGGAAGTTATGAATACGAAAAAAAGTCGTATCAGACACAGACAAAGCGAACCGGGAAAACAACATTTTCGCCAAGTAACAGTTCAATATTACTTGACTGTTGAACTGTTACGGAAACCAATTTGTAAAGGTTGTACACTAAAAACATTAAATGAAAGTCACAATTTTTTTTAATATGTTTTGAAAAAAAACGTGCGACTACTTACGGTATACTTAGAACAAATAGCAAAGACACATATACCTACTCTCAATTCCATCATTATGAGTGTCATTACTCTAGAAGGGACTGTCAGAAAATACTTACCGCCACATTTGACAATAACTGTTATGTATTCTCAATATTTGAAGAGTATTAGCTCTAATCCCATCCATGAACTTAACATTCAAACGGCCAAATAAGGATACTTGCCAAAAATTAATTCCACCAACGATGAAGAAATAAAAATCGTGAGGAATTGAAAGAGCATCATGACGAAGCTGACTTTGCATATTCAGCTAAAAGTTGTGATAAAGAGTACTTGCAAGATTCTTCTTGCCAAATTGTAGCATTTTACATGTAGCAAAGTTCCCTGGCCTTCTACAAACGACATTTGACGGTGCATGATTGTGATAATAACCAGGGATATTGCTATGTGTGCCATGAGACTCTTGCTAATAGAGAAGCTAACGATATCGCTTCATGCCTGTTCGAATACTTAACCAAGGGGATACATGATAATATTAAGCAAGTGATCATGTATTTTGATAGATGTGAGGGTCAAAACAAAAATAGCCACGTAGCTATAATGTGCATGATAGCAGTAAAATATTCTGAGACTTTAAACAAAATCGATCACACTTTTTAGTCCCTGGCCACACAAATATGGAGTGCGATAGTGACCATCGCATAATTAAGAAAAAAGACATTTGGTGGAACGATCGAACATCCTCATGATTGGGCCAAATCAATGTGTGAGGCTGCAAAGAAAATTCCTTTTAAAGTCACTGAAATGACTCGTGCAGATTTTTTTAACTACTCGGATCGATTAAAAGGACCATTGCTACTCAGAAAAATAGACACAGATGGGAATAAGTTTGTTTGGAGAGATGTTAAGTGGCTTTAATTCAACAAACACAAACCGGGAATAGTAAAATTTAAAAGAACTCTCGACGAGACGACTGCATTTTAACAAATTTCATGTATAAGACGAGACAAGACGAAATATTTGATAGACTTACTTCCATACATTTCACCGTGTTATAGAGAATTTTATGAGTCACTTGAGACATTTGAGATAGTCAGCGATATTTAACCTGATACCATTGAAGAAATCCATACTATGATAACGATGAACCTTTATAATATTCAGGTTTTTGTGCCTTTTCACTACTTAAATAACATAAAAGTAAAAAAAAAATTATAAAAATGCTACTTTTAAATTTAAATAATATTTTGTTTAATAAACCAATAAGATGTATGTATAACATGTGTATTTTATTGCTAATATTAGTCGGATTAACATGAAAAAATAACAATATTACGTTGTGCGTAGTAAGGTAAGTCAATCATTTTTTGTGCAAATCCAGTTAAGTCAATTCCCTTTTTTTTTAAACCGAATAAGTTTTAATGAAAAAAAATAGTTAGAATACTTCTAAGACATATAATTGAAAGCCAATTACATGTACTTTGATTTGTTACCCATAAAAAAACATAACTGTAATTAGGGGAATGTGGGGAATTTTTTGAACTTTGTTTTTGCTATAACTCAAAATGACAATTTGTGACTTATCTGACTTCACATCCCGACCCACGAATTATCTTTCCATTAAAAAACAGCTCACTGGTTGGAAACAAAATGTATAAATTAACATAAACGGTTTAACAGGACTATATATTTTTGTTGAGTTCGCGATGTCTAGTTTATTTCCGTTTACATTGGACGGCACGTCCTTGGTGACCAGAAATGACACGTGCAGATTTGTGAATTATATTTGAATTATAGGTAGGTACATACTTACCTAATTTAAAATTTATCCAAATATTTTTGCCAGTCACTCGAGAGTTTTGGAAGTTATCAGGTCTATTTTTAAATACATATGAAACCTTGAACTCACAATATTGTCTATTGAATCAGAGAGGTATTTAAATTAGATTTGGATGACAGTTACTGACTTTGCAACAAAAAAGGCCAGGAAAGTATTTCTTATTTTAGTGATTGAGTGTTGAGACTATTAAAATATGTACTATATTTATGATTAAAAAAAAAGATATTGATGTCATGAAAGCATGATAAAAATACTTTATAAAAAATGGGGCGGCATTTTGGGGCTGCCTAAGGGCGGCATTTTATCTAAGGAAGTCATGTTAAATGTTAAATAAAAGTGATGTACTTATGTATTTTAAATACGGCCACATCGCCTGACTCTTTTCTGCTGATTGTGAAGCGGGCTTTTTATGTAAATAATTTATTTATATTGTACAAAACCGACCTGTTGACCGTGTCTGTTTTCTGTAGAAAGTTTTATTACGTATCAAGATCAACTGTGTTTTTAATCAAATTATATTAATGAACGAAGATTGTGAAAAATAAAATGACCCTCAATTTTAATCAGCTCCCAGGCTTATTCTAAACCATTAACTCAACTTGCATTGTAATAAGGGTAAATTTCTAAGCTGCGTTTATTTGTATACGTTATTATCATTTTTTCACCCCATCACATCTGTACCCTAACGCTGCTCCCGGCTGTTATTCCGCGTATGAATGATTGCCAATAATAAATTGTCATGACTGGTCGTAGACAGTGTTACTAACGACACTTCAAATAGAAAAGAAGTAAAACTAGCGCCTGTTGTTGTTAGATACTTTTTATCATTGGTAGGTGTGCACGTAAAACTGCTGGATTTTGAGTCCGTTCGCGGCGAGACATCGGAAATATTGACTGAAAACTTAATTTGAACATTGCGCCGTCATGAGATTGATAAAAAGATAGCTGCATTTTGTGGTGACAATGTAACACGAATTTGTAGGCGTACATAGAAAAAGGCAAATAAACGTTGCCGACTCAAAGAAGAACTTGGTGTTAATATCGTCGGCATTAGATGACACCCTAAATCTGGGTTAATACAATATAGTATGTCCAACTGAACTCTACCTACACTGCAATAACAAAATTTTGTCAGATATCTATAACCTTATTTGGAAAAACTTCGTGTTCTAATATTGTATGATATATCTATATCAATCTTCGAGACTAATGATATATAAGTGGTGTGTCTATTTTCTACAAATCAAATGCGATATTATATTATTTTTAATGAATTTTTGGATGATGGTAGCCTGGCTGTTTTATGCAAAACGTATGACGATAACTTTTATACTCTGCCCATAATGTGGATTGGCTGCTTTAAACTAACTGGTTTAGTATTAATTAACTATCTTTTTTATTCAACGAATAATTCACAAGACTTACGAATGTAACATTCTTTTAATTGAACATACATAATTCGAAAACACTCTTTTTTGAAAAAAATAGTTAATTAAATAAAATTGTTAGCAAGTTCAAGTAAGTTACAACAAAAATCTTGGAGTGATCCGTGATGTTGGTTAGTAATTAAGGTAATTAAAACCTACTTTGATTTAAAATACAAAATCCGATTGCCAATAGTAACTAAATTTAGAAAACGCTTCATAGAGAACTATTAGTTAAAATTCGTCGCAATTAGTTAAGATGCCTATAGCATTGTGGCCAATGCGCGTGGGCCGGTATTCCGAGAGACGCAGTTTCGGTTCCTACAGGTTGTCGTATTTTTTTTCATTTTTTTTCCTATTGGTTATTTATATTTCTTGTATTTTCAAATTATGTATGGTTTAATATTATATTATGTTAAATATGCACAGTGCAATTTATTAGTAAGAAGAAACAGTTTTAACTGATATGAGATATGACTGTTACCAGTGTTACCATGGACAATATTAGTCAAATAATGTATTACAGTCAGTTGTATGACTTATATTAATTTAGCTATTCTTACAGTGATATTACTGATAATAGTAATAATAGGTTGACGTGGAAAAGCCACACCCGGTAGCGGTTTTACGATAATGTTCAATTATAGCGAATAATGCAAGAAATATTATTGTTATGGTTGACATTAATAAATGATTGATGAATTACATGTTTTCATAATAATTTACAATACATCTAGTGTGTAAAAATAGCGTATTGCGAACTATCATACAATCTTCAAACAACGTCCTACAAAAATAGGTAACGGAAAGATTAACACGTAAGTAACAAAAATTGTTCAATTAAAAAAATATTGTTATATTCATAATTTGAAAACATCTCGTGCATATACGCACTAGAAAAACTCTTTTTTAGATTAAATCAAAAGGATTTTTCTTGTAGGTAGGTGTCAGTAACGAAGGGTGGAGGTAGGCTGTTAAGATCTGCCATAAATAGCGCATATTAAACTTTGTTAGTCATACGTAGGGAATCCAATCCCGAGCCAAAATTCTGATCCCGGGATTTCGGGATTACAATTTGACAATCCCGGGATTGGCATTTTTTTCCATTGTTAATATAAAAAAAATATATTTACACATAACATTGATAAAATCGGTCAAAGATAAATCTAGTATAATTAATAATATTTAAGACATTTATTGTTAATATTGTATATCTACGTTCAATCTTGGAAATAAATAAGTTTAATGGAATAAATAATATTAAATATAGGTATATATATATATATAAATAATAATGTGCATTTAATACGAGATTGCTGTTTGTAATAGTAAAGACTTAACGAATGGATTAGCGAGATTTAAAATAGTAAAGCAAATAATCATGGCGTATCTACTTATGGCCTTTCCGCTTCATAAATCTAATTAGACAGCCAAATATGAAATTCCCGTAAAACGTATGAGATCATGGTGGAATTACTTTGTTAAAAGTGCGAAGCATTGTTTTTTCCAATCTTTCTCATTTTTAATAATGTATGTGAATAAATAAAATGAATCGGCAACATACACATGGGTATAAGTCAAACTTCATTCAAAGTGAGTTTATTTCTAATGTAGTTATTTTTTATTTATTTTTTTTTGTATTTTTTTCTGTTATATTTTCGCTTTTATTTTATGTTCCATAAAAATTGATAAAAATCAATCCCGAAATCCCGGGATTATGTTTATCAATCCCGGGATTCATAGGTATCGAAAATAGCTCGGTCATACTCTAGTCATACGTATTTGTGTTTACTGAACTAAGACTACAATTTTTACAGATATTATTGGTTAGTTTTTAAAAATCAATTAAACCCTGCCTAAACCAAACCATGATAGTTTTGGTATATTTTGGGCTATACAATAAAATTGTGCACACTTTTCCATTCATATTTATTTGTTTTCGTTGGATTAAGAACACATATTACACATATTGTTGATTATTTCTTTAAATTCATTAAGCCCTGCATAACCCAAACTATAATAGATAAAAAATATTATTCTGTCAATAAAATATCCAAAGCTATGTATGGTTTAATGGCCATAATTTTAGATATTTTATAGATAAACAAATATTTTTTGACTATTGTCTACTATGGTTTAGTTTTCGCATGGTTTAATTGAATTTTAAAAACTAACCAACAGTACCGTAAATTGTAGTCTTTTTCAATGAAAACAAATACGTATAACTGACAAAGTTTAGTATGCACTATTTATGGCGGATCTGAACAGCCTACCTGCACTCTTCGACACTGGTAGGTATATGCATGAGATGTTTTCAAATTATGTTTGTTAATTATGTAGATGTCACGGAGACTTGAAGCTTTCTAGATGTGGCTGTATAGACGCATCGTCAAAATTCCTTAGACTGACCGGGTGACAAATTTTAAAGTTCTCAATCGAATGGGAAAGGACCGAGAAGTGCTGCGTAGTATAAAAACCAGGAAATTATAGTACCTCGGCCACATTATGAGAGGACAAAGATACAGAATTCCCCAACTTGTCACTCAAGGAAAGATTAATGGTAAGCGTAGCAGAGGACGGCGCCGCTTTTCGTGGCTTAAGAACCTCCGTGATTGGTACGAGTGCAGCTCCACTGAACTGTTCCGGGTAGCAGACGACAAAGCTAAGATCGCCTTGATGGTGACCGACCTCCGCTAAGGGATGGCACGGTAAGAAGAATATGTTGTAAATTGTTAAATTCTCAAATCTTGTGAACTATTTTTTTTGTTTATTAGAATATGAGTTATGTTTTAATATTGTTTCAATGCCCAACTTAGTTATGGTTACCATTTATTGTAGTATTCAAATGGAAAACAGTGCACATTTTCTAATCGAAAAATAATGTCTTCTATGTTTGGTTTCACACACAAATCTTAGATTCTATCCATGATACGCGAGCGAATCCGAAAACAGGGATTAAGTAATTTATTAGAAAAAATATATCATCACATGAAAAGAGTTATTTATAAGAATAACCGACTTAAAGTGGGTGCAACTATTTTGGGTGTAACTTTGTTCGACCAAATTTAAACAAAAAAATATTTTAAATCATATCAAAACCTCGGTTCTCTAGACTAGTATGCTGTTCGTCTATCTACAAATAAAAAAAAAACTCGCAAGTCTTGTGATTTCAAACATTTGGAATTAAAACCTCGTATTTCACAACCAGTGTTAGCAGATTCATCGATTAGAGAGGTGTTTAAAATATTGTTTGTATTAAGTTTTTTCCTTCTCCTCAAACTTCCCAAATAGACTTAAGAGGTGTTAATAATAAGGTGACGATATAACTAGGGATTGCAATACCGGTATTTCAAAACCGGTATTCCAGTATTTATCAATACAGAAATACCGGTTTTAAAAATCTAAAATACCGGAGTTTCCGGTATTAAGAAAGCACACCCGTTTACGATTTTCAAAATGTCAAAAATTTCCAAAGTTATGTGCTGCTAAAATACAAATATATTGAGTGAATCCAACAGAGGTGACAAAATAATAAAATAAATCAAATATGTTTTACAAATTATCATAATATTATTTCGAAATATCCGTGTAAAATATGTTCAATTCTTCTATAATTATTATTGATGACTCTGCAAGCGTTGAATTTAAGATGCTTTTCTTGCAGCCGAACTTATTTGCACTTGAACTTTTGAGGGCTTTAGTTAAAATTATCAATATATTCAAATTATTTGTAAAAAACCGCTAGTTCTACAATTATGATCAATACATATTTTAAATGTCAACATAATAAATGTAGGTTTTTGCTATAAAATAATATTTTAAAAATATTTTAAAAGCTATATTTATTGATAAGCACCTACTTCTGTTTTTTCTAATGTTTAATAAATATCGGTATTGATACCGATATTTAATAAGAAATACCGAAAAACCGGTATTAACATTTTCATTCGGTATTGCAATCCCTAGATATAACCAAAAAAATATATATTATATTGAATACCAAGTTATAAATATAATTCATAACATACCAATTGATAGTAGCATATAGACGATGTCATTCTCGGCAGACTCCGCGATGTCAGGGCCGAAGCAGACAAGTGCCAATATCTTGGTGGTCCAATCGCGTTCGTCTCCTTCTTCGTAGTAAGGGTCCTCCGGCCATGCATCCATGCAGTACATCAAGTTGTCATTGGTCTCAGAGCCCTCCGTGCGGTTGGGCACAAACAAATCGCCATTCTAGATGGGTAAGAAAAACATATTAATAAATTAGTAAACTACAATACAGTTACTTGACATTACGTCAAAAGTTCAATGTACAATAATAATTACCGACTGATTGGATTAATTTTGTATTTAGACATAAATAAATTTGTTTTATTAAAGGGATTTACAAAAACAATACCCTTGATCAGTCATCAAAGTAAATCAGTCAAAACGGACAAAAGTTCAGAGTTTGTTCAATTCAATTTTTTAATTTTAATTTATTTTTACATATTGTGGACATTACAAATTATAAGTTTAAGACGTTCACAACATGACATTTAGAAACAAAGAAATATTATTAAAACAGTATATTGTAATACTGTAATTATGCAATATTAAGTTATTCTACAGTATAAATGTGTAAATACAAAAAATATTAAGTATATAGGTACAAGGAAGTACACCGGATGAGTTAAGCAGACCCTATTTTAATAATTTATAAAATAACGTCCACCTATACTCATTCTCACGTTGATGGAATATATCAACATCCGAAGCAATTTGGTTGAACAGAGTTATTGCCCTCCCAATTGGCATCACCAATGGCAGGTTAGTTCTGCTCCTCGGGAGAACAAACAACTGATGCTCCCGATTTCTAAGATAGTTATCAGGGACACACAAGTCAATATTACCAAGAATGGCAGAGTTCTCATTCACACCACGTATTAGTCGAAAAAAATACGTGGCCAAATATTGATATCTTCTAGCACTTAAACTACAGTTGTTGCATTCGTTGGAAAAGGGGTTTGTGAGTTTGTGACCCCAGATAGAATTTGATGATCAATGAAGACGATAATGAATTATTCAGGGCAAAATGTACCCTTAACCACCCTTACCTAATAAAATGTCAGGGGTCAAAAAACGCGCCTATAAAATATATATTTTTTTAATTTTTAAATAATAACTTATAATAACGATATCATTTTAAGCTATATAACATTAGAGGAAATAAATATGATCGATGTGAAACAACTGTGTAAATGTTTTAAAGCCTTGGTAATCTGGAAAATTACTTTTCCCATAAGATTTTAAACTATTTTCATGCCCCGGGTTCCACCAACTTTGGGCAATGACGTCCCGTAGGGGTAGGCAGATTGAGCGTCGCTTGGGGCGGTAGTTATTTGAAGGGTAGCAAATCGAGGAGAATCATTTGGTATATGCATTGATATACTACTGGATGAATCATATGCTTCTTAAAATGGCGCCCGATTTTCAGCGACTCGGCCTTTGTTAAAACTTACTGGGTAAGCCCGATCTAGCTTGCATCTTACTCTAACTAATAGTCAGCGCATGACGACTTGCTCTGTCTGTTTTGCGTTGCAGCCACCCTTAGGTTCACTATTCCAAGAACGCAAATTTAGTTTTACAGCCAGGGCAATACGGGTGAAATTCGGGAATCCATGTTAACGGTCTTAACGCATTATACCTACAAGGAAATATTATAAGACGATATTCGTAATATCTTTTGTGGTACATTTTTAAAATGACACTTGTATGGGAACTGCTCATCTAGTAGTATATCAATGGGTATATGTAGAAACAGCTACCTAAACTTAGTACCTAATAACGAAAATATCTTTCCATAAAAAAACTCAGCTCACTGGTTGGAAATAAAATGTATTAATTAACATAAAAGGTTTAACAGGACTGTATTTTCTTGTCGGGCTCGCGATATTTAGTTTACTTCCGTTGCCCTTCGACGTCCATGGTGACCAGAAACGACGCGTGCACGGATGATAAAAAATACTTTATAAAAAATGGGGCATTATTTTGGCGTTGCCCAGGGGCGGCATTTTGTCTAGGGACGTCAGTAATTTTGGGGCCCGACCTACAGTCCATTAATTGCTGTGATAAATCTCGTAAATTTTGCGGGTAAAATATCGACAGTGATGGTAGAAAATCGTGGCACCTTACGGCATCGATTTCCAAACTGGAGGCGCACCTCCCTGGGGAGGCGCGAAAAGTTTAACACAATTCACTTAAAACCAGAATCCATATTTTCATACAGTGAAAGTGATGTGACAAATATTTATTTGAATATGTAGATGTTGATTTTATTTAAAATTAAAGAAAAAAATAATGTAGCCACAGGTTTGCAGTTTGCAAATGCATAGTTTATAAAACGGCCGCTAATTATAAACTATACAAAAAAACAGTCCTATAAAAGGTTGTTTGTAAACCTGTCTGATAATATGGAGACTAATTTTATAATACCTCACTTCTACAAACACTATTGTGAAGCGCGCTGACCATTTCGTGAAAAAATTAAGTCTGAATAAAAGGGTCAAATCATAATGTTGAAATTTCACGCAAGTTTGTTTAGGAACGATAATTTTGTTGTATTTGGTTGAAATTTAAAAAAAAATGAGTGAATAAATCAATGCAAGCACCATTGATGCATTCACTGATTTAAAAAGACAAAGTGAAGGCATTCATAAAATTTTGGAGCTTTGGAAATCAAAATTACAACAAAAATAAGTTCGCCATGTACGCCAGATATATATTGAAGCAAACAAAAATCTATTTACTAAGTTCTTGGTTAGTTTGATATTGCACTTTTAACATTATTTTATGAATAGCAAAAAAGTCGCCTGCGGTGCTGTTCTGTTTCGGGGCTATTAAATATTTTATATATGTGGTTGAACGATCCTGATCTAGGGGCCCGTTTCAGGATGTAGGGCCCATGATAGAATCCATTTGTCAATGAACGATGATAAATTTGGATTGACTACTATTGAAATTGATTATGAAGCACATTCATCGCATGAAAAACAAATTAATTTATAAATGAATATATAAGTACTTAGTAAAACCTTGTTTTTTTTTTTTTTCATTTTGGTGTTCGTACATCGTTGACTCTTTAAAAAGGTATCTGTATTATTTAATGAAATAAAGGGGGGGGAGGCGCCAAGATTATTTTTTTTAAAGGAGACTCAGAGCAGCCGTATACTGAGCTTTGAGAACATAATGCTTGTGGTGGATACAGGGTGTGTGGTGGAAGAACGAGTAACGAGAATATAAGAATGTGGACCAGAAAACTGGGAAATAAATAATGGGAACTGAAATACCTAACGGGTAAGGAGTAGCAGGCAACCGATCTCGAGTAAGGAAGACTCCGGAGTAAACGTAAACACGTGTCAAGAATACGTCATACGTCGAATACTGACAACTGCTCTCGGTTTATGCATTGACGCTCATTTAAAATATTGGTGTATTACACACATTATTGCATGTGCAAAATGCGTGGTTAATTTTCGTAGGATACTCACACATTCAAAACCCTGCATCAGAATGTAGTGTATTGAATATAGCCTATCGGAATTCTATTTATTAGTCTGTTCTGTGGTGTGAACCATGCAGCCACTCGTCGTATTAAAAGCAATGAAACTACGTTGGACCTGGCTCGGCTGGATGTCTCAAAAAAGTTTCAACCCGGTTTGCCTTTTCTGTAAGCCAATCGGATTCCTGCGATCTGGAAGGTCGCTAAATAGTATCCACGTCCAGTCTTAAACATGCGTACACTGGGCCCTACATTTGAATGTGGAGCATACCTTTTATGACACGGGAATGTCTCGAGAGCACTTAACTAAGACTAAAGTCGTCAGGCACTCAAGTGTGCTTTGACTGAATGTATATGTGTCGCTACATTTCAAAATCAGCCAAGTCCAGCTTTAGGTATTTTTGAATAAACCTATTAGGTCCATACTCATACACCAATTGAAAAATAATATGTGAACTTGCCAGACCCAGGATTCGAACCTAGTTCCCACGACGCTATAGGGCGACGCTTAAGCCGCGCGGCCATCGTGGGTGTGAATATACATTGCAATTTGGTAATTTAGTATAAGTCATTTGCATAAAATATATATTAATTATGAACTGAAAGCATTCTAAATAATGTCTTATAATATTAGTTCCAACGGAAAAGCTTGACATTGTATTACAGCCAATACGGGATCGATTTAATTAGTTTTTTTATAGTGAAAGAAAACCCAGTGTTCTTCAACCGGTGGTCCGCGGACCAGCGCTGGTCCGCAAGAATTTACTACCGGTCCGCGAAAGCTTTCACCATGCTATCAACCGACTATATCGCTACATGATTCGGTGAGATCGCACTTGATGAAATGCTGGGAGAATTTTTGAATGCTGCCGATATCAACCAGAAAGTCATATTCAACATCATTAGCCAACATTTAAAGCGTTAGCTGAAAACGTTAATAAATATTTCTCTGAAAATTAAGATCTACGTAAAGGCGGACCTCTAACTTCTCGATTAATAATCCCTTTATGGAAGATATTAAATCATGCGCACTTGATCCTCGTGAGAAAAAAAGCTTATCGAGCTATCTTCTGATGTCACACTGGTGTCCAGACATAAAATGCAATCATTGTCTCAATTTTGGATATCCCTTGAAAAAAAAATCCATTTCTGAATTATAACGATTGGTAATTTTTTCAACTTCCTATTTATGTGAAAAGACTTTTTCATCTATGTCAATAATAAAAACCAAACAGAGAAATCGAATGGATGTTAATGCAGCGCTTCGTCTCTCAGAAACAATGCTGCAATCACGTATATCAAATTTGCTTACAAAGAAGCAGCAGTAGATGTAGCACTAAGTAATTTTAAAACATAAGATTTAATAAATAACATTCTATCTATAATCGTTATTATTTCTGGCTAATACCGGTCCGCGAAATATTTCTCCTATGTTCACCGGGCCGCGGGTGTTAAAAGGTTGATGTGTTAGATTCTAACACATGCACTTCACTGGTATAGATGTATTTCAGGACTATTTGTATATTTAAGATAATATATTATCATGTTACTAAGTAGAAGCACGTGCATATTTGTATTTCCTAAAAATACTTCCCTAGTAGTGAATGTAGTAAAAAGCTTTGAATTGCTGAAGAACCACGGCTTTCTAACATTTCTGCATTTTTAAAATGTGAAATTTATTAATTTTAAATATTTTATACTCGAAATAATATAAACTTTCACCCTTGTGACTGTGTATTTGAGAAAACAAAAAGCTGTTTTCTCCTATTCATCTATTATGGACTTGGCTGATTTTGAAATATAACGACACATATGGCTTTAAGTAAATAGTTAAGAGTGCCCATGGGAGAGAGGAGCTCGTAAAAATTGTAATACCATAATTGTAAGTGACAGAAGCTTATAGAAAACTGCCCATAAATCTTAGTGGAGGGATGTTCACGTTGCAGTATGATACCGCAAATTTTCTAACTGCAACAAAATTGGCCTTTCTGACGACCAGATCGGACAGTTTGATGGGCCCAACAGCTGGGTGAACCGACTTGAGCAGTTCTTCGATTCCCGTATACATTTTAAGACATTCCCAGAGGAAGTGATTCACATCGTGTTCTCCGCCACATTGAAATTTGAAATGTAGAACGGATTACAAAACCAAGTTCATAGAATTAGCCAGCAAAGCCACCATGTCCAGTCAAGAATTGTCTGGTGCTACTTTCCGGATTCAAGCCATTATTTCCATTCGCCATTTGATATTTGGGAAAACACCGCATCTAACCTCATTAGACGGATAGTCCGCTTCTTCGTGATTAGTTTTTCACCATAAACGCGGGGAGGCGGCATAAGATGAAAGTCACCGACGTCCACCTCTTTGCCTTTGAGGATTATCATGGATGTGCCGCGTATCTGTATATGGACTCTGGCCAAGACAAGGAGCATCCGCAATGAGTATATGATAAGGTACGGGATGCCCTGATAATATGCAAGATATCTGGCAATCGACAGGGATTCTTGGAGACGCCGTCTGGTATCCTATGCTCTGACTAAAAAGCGAATATGGACTAAAAAAAGAAGAAATCCCGGACTATAATATCTAAGTACGTAGTATTTTTCCTCCATATGTTAATATTTTATTATAACTGTTAATTTCTCAGAAATAGATTAATATTTGAATTGAGTGACACTCGATAATAATGGTTTTTGGATTACTGCCAACGAAAATAAAACTGGAGTTACATTCAATTGAAATAAAGCGAGATTCAAGAAAGAGACGTTCAAATTTTATTAATCAAACAATTATTATTAGAGATGGGAAAACTGGTCAATTTTGAAGACTAAGTATACTTACTATCAGTATAAAAAATACTTAGTATATAAACTTGTTCCAAAATACTTACTAGTATTTGGAATACTATATAGATCGTTTGGCGTGCGTATGCGACAAAAGTGTCGTACTCAACTGAAACTAAAACCAACTCCATATTATTAGTATTTTAAAATACGTATCGGCTCAGGGAACTCAGACTGTGTATTGGCTTCTATTGAATTATATTGATTATATGTAACCGCTAAAAATACGCTGAGCTCCGCTTGTCGAAAAGTCCCATTTATTATAAAATTTTAAATTTATGAGTTGTTTTTCTATTAGGTTACAATATTATTGTTAACAAAAATGAATAACAATGATTTTTTTTTAAATTTAAACATGTTTTGAGCGGTATATAACAAGCCTAAGCCTGTGCGTCATCTCACCACTGTGCTGCGACACAAAATTTATGACCTATTATTATTCATACATTCGAACGCAATAGACTAATAAATTAAAATATACCTATATTCAAGTGCTATTTCGTTCGTGCGCATTTAATGTCAATAGTGTTGAAAGTCTACCAACTGGCGAGTGCACAGAACAGCTACTCGCGATGATATCATCACAAGTTTTTTGGAATAAGTTTATTGGGCCACAAATACTTAGTATGGGTAGTTTCATCCGAAACTTGAGTATACAAACTGGTGATAGTATTTCCAACTCACCTCTTAATTATTATGGTTTCAAAATCGGACATTTCTACCACTCGTCCATCGCGGGTAGGTATATCTATTTTGTTTTGAAGAATAATAACATGTGGATAAACTACATTCAAATCGAATCAGACTGTTAGTACATTGTGTAATTTTATTAATTAGTGTGTCTTTTATTTCCGTATTTTACGCGGACGAAATCTCGTTCGATCGCTAATCTATAATATGATTTCTTTGACGTCACTGAGGTCATCATGACGCAGTGACGAAGACTTGATAGCAAATGCTTATCTAATCTTTACCAACCAAATAATGCAATTAGTGTCACAAAATTATGAAAGTTGATTTATTGATATGCGTTTTGATTACACACTACGCGGGAAAACTAATAACTTCTATATGTATATGATTTTAATAGTGACAAGTTGTTTTTATAAGATAATTCGACTATTAATATCATCCTCACTATAAAATTATATGAAAAATTCTAGCGCCGTTTAGGGGTTAAATAAAAAAAAACTCTGTGCCTTATAGCCAATTAGTCAGATGTACGATTTTGCAGAAAATAAGATAAGTATAGATTGTGTATCTAAATTATCACATCTTTCAGAGCCAATTTACCTTTTGAATCCATTTATAATAGAAACCTCAAATTCCTATTCTACTATAAAGACATCAAGTGAATGAAAAACCTTATATTTGGTTTTTCCGAAAGCATTATTTTTGGACATACGATACATTGGTTCTCGGGTACAGTTAATCATTCGATTCCTTAACGCAGTGCTCTGCAACCGGTGTATTGCTTAAAAAACGCAAATAATTTTGTATATTATACAACACAAACTTAATAGTCAAATCTGCGTACATGGCTGATAAATGATAATATATTTGAGCACCTAAATGAACTTAATAAAACAATGCAAGGTCAGAATGAGAATATATTGACATGCTCTGATAAATTAGAAGGATTCACAAATAAACTCAAAATTTGGCAGAAGGAGCTACGACAAGGATCTCTACAAATGTACCAAAAGACTCAACAGACCACCATTGAAAACAAGCAATGAAAAATGCTGTAGAAGCGCTTTTCCTATACATTCGAAAGGAATTTGTTGAATTGAGGAACGACGGGGCGCTAAAAATGAACTTTTCTGGATTTCGGTTAATAAAGAATATCCTCGGATTTCCGACAAAGCTATCGCAGTTCAGTTCCCATTTTATACGACATATCGAAGTGAGCATACCTGCAACTATATACTAGCAACTGGGTGTGGAGAAGCAGGCAACCGATCTCGAGTGTGGAAGAATACGGGATAAACTTGAACACGTCTCAAGAATACGTCATACGTCAAATACTGACAACTGCTCTCGGTTTATGAAATGACGCTCATTCAATATTGGTGTATTTGAAGGTTGCAACACACAATATTGCACGTCTATAATGCGTGGTTCATTTTCGTAGGACACTCACACATTCAAAACCCTGCGTCAAAATGTATTGTATTGGGATATAATATAGCCTATCGGAATTCTATTTATTAATCTGTTCTGTGGGACAAACACTGTTCAAGTATGTATGTATGTACTGTTTTTTTCGGTCAACCATAATAATTAAACAACAACCAGCCAGAGTTACCAACAGCGTTTTCCTTGTCCGACTAGCATTTTTTAATATGCATCTAGCTTGCAGAATACCCATCTGGCTTATGGCATTAAATCAAGCGGTTTTTTGACACATCAAACAGCTTAAAGTGTATCTTAAAATGCTAGAATATTACACCAGATTTCCTGTAAAAGCTTTGGTAAAATACGATATTATCGATTATTACATTAATTTTGTTTGATATATTTTATTAGTTGCGAATCGATAAACTTGTTCTCGTGGACAATAATTATGGCCAATTTTATTGTTTTTAAAAATACGTACTAATTTTGAGAAATCCAGCATTTTTATCTGTCAATTTTAACCTATTTTTTATTCTATTAATTGTCTATTTTTATCAATGATAGTTATGCTGATACCGTATGGTGTAGTATTAAATAAAATAGTACCAGTGCATCTATTCTATACACAAGCCTGCTATCGGCAGCTATCGAGGATAGTTTTTCATATGTACCCATGTATCGAAGTATTATGATTGTTACAATAAGTTAGCCGTCTAAACAGTCAAAACTGTCTATCTCACTCTAAAAGTTAGGACAGCCAACAGAGGTGCTGTTAAAAAATAGCACTTATTGTAACAATTAGCACTAATTCATTACAGTAAACAACTTCTTTTGTAGTTTATGAATGCCATGCTAGTTTCGAGGATTTTTACGATGGTTTTTTATATTATATGCTTAAATAGAACGTGGCGCGAAAAATGTTATATAACGATATAACGAGTAATGCTTATAACGAGCAAATTCAGTCGGTCCCATCTTCCTCGTAATAACCAAGCTAATTAAAATATAATAACTACCAACGTTAAAAACAATCAGATGTTTCACTGAACATACACTTATATTGCCTATATAAATAATATTGTAGCACTGGGCTTACAACTTTTTTTTATTAGGTATGTCGTGTATACCTACTTGTATATGTAGGAATGTCTCGAATAAAAAAAATAGATTTTTTTAAACAAAACATTGAATAATCGAAAACAGCTCGAGATCCTCAGTCATTGCAAAAAAAACTTCAAATGCCAAACGTAGACATAAAAACTCACTCGCTAAAAAATAATTATTATTTTTTTACCATGTCCGATCTCTTGTAAGATCATTAT
Source organism: Rhyacophila brunnea (assembly GCF_057557595.1). Classification (NCBI taxonomy): domain Eukaryota; kingdom Metazoa; phylum Arthropoda; class Insecta; order Trichoptera; family Rhyacophilidae; genus Rhyacophila; species Rhyacophila brunnea. The sequence continues at coordinate 37,187,826 of NW_028232827.1, read as the reverse complement.
AATGGGCCTCCAAAGAGTTATTCCTATCTCGTGTATAGCAAAAAAAATAAACAATGTATAGTAGTAACAGAGTAGCATCCCGTAACTAAATGCAATACATAAGGCAAATATCAATGATACTACTATAACTTGTATTAGTATTAACAAACTGTCAATAATTAATTGTCCATCATAGTCTAGCGGCTTACGCGTCGGTTTATAATGTTGTAGGTCCCGGTTTCGAATCCTGGGTCTGGCAAATGCACATATTGATTTTAAATTTGTGTTTGGAGTCAGAGTATGGAAGAGGTTGAGCAAGTGGCTAATATCCATTTCTCGTAAAAAAAAATATAATTTAATAAAAACCTCCACTCTGTGGATCTTATTAGGATCGGACATGGTCAGAAAAAAAATTCTCAATTTTCGGTAGAAAGAGATAAATAAGTTATTAGATTATATAATAAATGTTCTATACAATTTAATAATGATCAGGACGATTTCGTCAGCTTCCATGAGTCCAGAATATCTTATTGACGAAATCCGTCCATATTTATTGTGAAAAATGTAGTAGAAAAGATGGGGTGCTCTGCACTCTCACCATGTTCCCATTAACCTTACCTCTTCTACTCAATTATAAATTTTATCAACCATCCTTTTCCCACATTTCATACACAGTTTCTCTTCATCCCCTACCACACAGTATTGTCAATAAATACTACAAAAACTCAATTGTATGATTGATAAAGCGAACATGTGAGCGAAACACGTGTCGTAAAACAATCTCAGCGCTTGAAATGGAAACGTTTACGAACCGGAGCGCTACACAGTTTTCTGAAGATATTTCTTAAATAGTTATCAAATTTTATGTATATTTCATAAAAATAAGTGTTAGATTTTCTATTATATGGCCTGTCTAGCTTAGACGGTCAAATAATTTTTTTTACGAGACGGAGCGATAATTTTACCGATTTCACGAACAGGAACGGCGCTCCGGTCCATTTCGAACCCTGAATCTATATATTATTATTATGTGGTGAATGATTAAATTAGGTACCTGCCATGTTTGATCCTAAGCGGAATATAATATGGTTATATTAATACTTTTTTACGAAAAATAGTTATTGCCCATTTGCTCAAACGCCCCAAACCATCGGGTCCTTGCACTGGATCAAATACACATTAAACAAAAAAAACTTGCCTTTATTGACCACCCGCGGGTTCGAACGTGGGGCTTGGACAAAGACTAAGCCTACGTCACCTACGTGGGTGCATCTTATGCCGGGTCCACACTGGCAACATGTCGCTGGCAACCTCGTTAAATTTTACGATAATTATGACAATTATCGTAAAATTTAACGAGGTTGCCGGCGACATGTTGCCACTGTAGACCCGGCATTATGTCAACTAACGGTGTATTTCCAATGAAAACTTTCTTCAATGTACCTATATAATAAACGTGTAATAAATCTGGCCCCCTGTAGTTGTTCATAACTTTCTTGTAGTTTGATATTTGAATTTAGTATGATGTCCAACTACTTAGTTAAATTTTATTTGGATACATATTTGATTAATAAACACAACTGTTTTATGGTTGTTTCATATTATATATTTTAACATTACATGAAAGTACGGCTCTATTATTTTGATGTATATTGCGGACAAACACAGTATGCCAGGAACGATAGTGTCAATTATTGAGAGATAATTTGTGAACAACTTGATTGAAAGGTTTGATATCGACTAATTATTATATGGAATATTATAATGTAATATGATAAGTTTGAATGACGGGTACTTAATTAGCGTCTGGGATCGTTAGTTCTATTTTATGTTGATAGGTGTTACTATAAGGCGTAAAACCCACTTAACGTAGCAAGTGGGGCTCTCGCACAAAATTTCACAAGTGGCGCGTAAATCATCGAAAATACAACGTAATCAAATACGCCAGCGCACACTGGATTTGACGACGCATTGTGCCCACCTGCCCCATGATTCATCGTTTTTTGGCTTCTCAGCGATACGAATTAACGAAAATACAACGTAATCCAATCATTGAACACGGCAAGCAAAATCACGCTCCTGGCAGCGTCGTCGATAGACGGGCGAGAAGCCATTATTTAATAACAGTGAACTCTTTGTTTAGTTATTGCGTGTCCGATATTTCGCTGGTATAATGATGTTATCATGAATATTAATTACACGCCTCGAGAAATTTAATAATATTTTTATTGCTTTGTTATGAGAGACGCTGATAATAATAATTATTTTGTGCTCCTTGAGCCCCTTATTACATAGGTGAAGGGTAATGCGCGGGTGGGAGGGAGCCTACTTCGTAGAGAGCGCACCGAGCGCCGCGTTGGTGGGCTTTATGCCTACAAGTCCCTTACAGATATTATAAAAACTTAAAAGAATTTTTCTGAATAGTTTAATTTCACGTATTTTTTATTATTAAAAACTATACTACGTCTTACTGGATGTAGTTCCGCTATTATATGAACAATCTAACTTATTTGAACAGTTGGAAATGGTTTTTAATCTTCGCTGTGGGACGTCTATACGAGTGTTATTTGTTTTTCCGTGTTAATCTAAAAGCTCACGCTGCTCTCCCATCTGACGCGGTCACAATAATATTACATGCTATATAAAGCATTCTAGCTATCAGACCATCGCTACGGGGAGTTTCGTATGCGTAATAAAAGAGACGCGGGTTATTTTGAGATTCGTTTATCTGAGACAATAATATATACGATAAATTATGATACTAGGCCCGGAAGTGGTCGTTGTCAAGGTCGTGTCCGGAAACTTGTACGTATGCAGTTTGCCGTATTACACGTCACCGTGAAATATTGCATCGTAAAAATATGGCCGTATTCTTTCGACCATGTCCGATCCTAATAGGATCATATGGGCCTCCACAGAGTGGAGGTTTGTAGGTATTAACAGATTTTATTTTTACGAGAAATGGATGTCAGCCACTTGCTCAACCTATTAGGTCCTCACGATCTCGTCTCACTAACCGATAAGAAAGCTCACGACGAACTGTGCCACGGTCTCCAATTTTATTAAATTCAATATGAACATTAATTCAATTTTCATAGCTGATTTTGGCAAAATTCATGAATGCAAGAATGGACACCTAATCTAACCTAACAAATAATCCAGTATATCGGCTATTTTCAAAATTTGTTTGGTACTGGCTTCCTGTAAACCGACAAGAACCGTGTTTTATTTAGACACGTATTTTATGTCGGTACTATACGACCAAAAGAGGTTGGAATGTCTTTAATACACGGCCATATTTTTCCGATGCAATATTTCACGGTGAAGTGTGATACGGCGAACTGCAGATGTACAAGTTTCCGGACACGGTAGCAACTGTACCATGTTCATTGAAAGCACACACCTAACATATTATTGGAAATTTTATGCTACGCTAGATAATAATAATTACCACTTGCTGAATACTTTCCGTTGTTTTCTTGTTGCTATCAAATGGGAATTGTTTGATTGTGTGATACTGATAATAATTATAAATTGTTTAAATATTCTTCTGTGTCATTCACATTATATACTACTTATAGTGCAGGATCCCATAGACTTTTCGTATACATAATATGCGGAACGCATTATGACAATTGAAATGAAATCGGTTTTGACATCTATATCATTGTGCAAATCTGTAAGTAGTGTTTGTAAAAACTGTGATCATGTACTTAAAGCAGTTTGAACACTTGACTTGTTTCTTTTTTTTTAATAAAGTGCACTTAGTGTGGTTAGTGGTTATCGTTATTTCATTTATTCACCTACCTATATGTGCAACCTACACTGTTTCTGGATTGACCATTATACTAAAACTAATGTCATATGCATATATATGGTAAAGAAACCAATCTGGGTGATTCTATTAAAAAAATATCACTAAATAAAACAATTTAAGCCAAGTAGGATCCTAAGAATCGATAATTTTGAACACATTGCACTACCCGCTATTTTTATTTTTTTAAATGGGACGAACCGTTCTACGATCATGCCGATGGCATGGTACAATTATTGCATTTTCAATCAATCCCTGATTCGTTCTTGGTTTTATTGAAGAACACAGAACATTTTTTGGTGGGTTATAAGAAAAAAAAAAAAAACCTCAATAAAAAAAATTGACCACTAATATCGCCTGGCAACATCGACATTATATAATTATCTTTGTGACCCCTAAAACCTATTCCAATTGTCAGAATGCGTTCCGCATATTATGTATACGAAAGGTCTATGGGATCCTGCACTATTACTACTATTAAATAATATATTAATTTAATCGAAATGATAATACGTTTCATTGACTGCACGACAAGATGATCATAGCAGATTATTATCGACACAAGCCAATAGGTAATGATTGTCGGACGCGTTCGTGAAGCTTCTTTATTATCCTCTGTCTGCCACGTCAAGTTATCTCCTCGTAGATAGATTATTATTATTACTTTAGCTTTAGGCGATTTCTTTACCTACCAGAGGCACTTCGTACTTTGTATTTTTATTAAATTATATTTTCAACATAATTTTCATTTTAAATGGTTTTAAACAAATATTACATTTTTTTAAAGTTTTTCCGAATTTCCCATTTTCCAACAATTTCCATAGATTTTCTCCGGAAAAAATATTATATTAGATAACTTTCAAGAATTTTATTTATTTTAACATGAAAAGTGAAACTATGTGTCCTGAATCACCAGGATTTCCATACTAATTTCAGTTAGAACCTTGTAGTAAAGGCGAGTTGTTTGAGTTTCAGGTGGACAAAGTTCTAACTGAATTTATGATACTTATATAAAATTAACAATTGAAAACTAGTTTTAACGTAGTTTTATTGATAATTACAACATAGCAGTACCATCATTGATATATTCAATCAAAAAAATAATTGAATACATTCACAATTAACAAAATACAAGCGTTCAAAACTTCAACAGCCCATAACTTTTTTGCTGCAGTTGTTCACTTAGAACTCTGTAGTTCTCGGGTCGCGACTTAGCGGAAAAATACGAAGTTTGCAATTTGAGACATTTTTTTGATAATTTACAATTTAAAAAAATGTTATAAAATATGAATTTGTCAAAGGACCATCTTATTATTACATGGGTAGGTACCTATATTTTATGATCATATTTATTATTAAAATTTAGTTTATTAAGTTTTCTATGTTTTGACGTAGAGATTTTTGATTAATGAATTCATAGTTTTAATATATTTTATATTTATTATATTTATTTTAAAAAAACATCGATTTTAACAAAATATAAATGTTTACAAGTAACTTGAAACCCTTTCACCTATTTTTACCACGTTTTTATTAGCTCATATTCTTGTTTGTCCAGTACAATTTTTTTCTTGTGTGTCCAGTCCTAGCAACTAAATTATTAATATATACGTGCGTTACTATGGAAATCAATATGAAATGTCAAAATGACATTTCAGTATTCTATATTTATTCAGTATTTCTATCAAGTACAATAAAAGTACTTATTAATACATATAATTGTCAAGTTTATATGATTCAAGAGAAAATTTAAAAACGTGGTATATAAAAAGCTATTTTTATCTTGTTATTATTATATACATAACATATTATATTTTACTACGTTTCAAATCGAATGGTTGACGATTAATCCATTTTCTAGATCCGCCAAGGTAGTAGTCAAGAAATCGGACGCAAACCGGGAAGCGTCATTTTTAACACAAATGATGTAGAAAAATTAGTACGTGTATCTCATACCTCATCAATCTAAAGATACAGTACTCTATGTATACCTATATTGGTAAAAAAAATACTTCATAAATGGCATGTAATGTGAAAAATTAAAATTCACATATTGTGCACACCAATTTATACTATGTAAGGCAAATAGGAAATATTATAACTATAACTCAACGCGATGGCAGAACAAAGACTGTTGGTACCTAGTTGGTGAATTTTTTCATCTTCCGCCTGTGTCCCAAGAGACCATACTATGGAACCAGGCGCATTCGTCAAGAACTCCATTAGAACTCAATTAAAAGATTAGTGACCGCCATTACCTCATTTGGTTCTATCATCGTTAGCTCGTATCAAATCATATTATTATTGGTAATGATTGTAATGAAATATCTTTTTATTGTTTTATATTACACAAACTTGTGTGGTGTCAATGCTAATAATTGTGGTTTCTATATTAATTGTAATTGTTTAGTACGGGATGTTTTTCAAAGTATATTATGACGATAACTATGTTTAATCAAACCGCTTCGGATATTGATATATTCCACTAACGTGAGAGGGGAATTTAGGTGGACGTTGTTTTATAAGTTTTTAAGATATGGTATATCAACCTAGTTCACTCTGTGTGCTTTCGTGTACTTTTATTTTTATTGTTTTATGGTTGTATTATTTACTCATATTACCCTGTATTTTTATTTGAAAATAGTTAATACTTACTTTATGTCATGTCGTGAACGCTTTGCATTTATAATTTGCCGTGTTCATTATATGTACAATAAATAACTGAATTTGAATTGAATTTTTGAATTTGATATGGAGTAGGTACTATATATTTACCCCAGTGGCGAAGGGTGGAGGTAGGCTGTTAATATCAAACATAAATAGTGCACATTAAACTTTGTCAGTTATACGTATTTGTTTTTATTGAACTAATTCTACAATTATTTACAGATGGAGTTAGTTATTTTTTAAAAAATCAATTATACTCTGCCTAAACCAAACCATAATAGTTTTGGTATGCTTTGAGCGATCCGACAAAATTGTGCACACTTTTTCATTCATACTTATTTCTTTTCGTTGAATTAAGAATACATATTACACGTGTTAGTAGTTGGTGAATTTTTTTAAATTTATTAAACCCTGCTTAAACCATGTCATAATACATAATATATAAAAAAATATTATTCTATCTAACAAATATCCAAAATTATGTATGGTTTAATGTCATAATTATAGATATTTTATACATAGATGAGTATTTGACTATTATCTATTATGGCTTGGTTTTCGCATGGTTTAATTGAATTTTAAAAACTAGCCAACATCATCTGTTAATTGCAGTCTTAGTTCAATGAATAAAAATACGTATGACTGACAAAGTTTAGTACGCACTATTTAGGTATATCGGATCTCTACAGCCTACCTCCACCCTTCGCCACTGCTTTACCCTAATAAAATATGAATATAATATTACCATCTGCATGAAAAAGACGTCTTCTGGAACCGGGTCAGATTTTGAATAAGGATTCAACATATATCTATGTCCTTTGAAGCAAGGATTTCCATACACCACCCCAAAGTGCTCTTCAACATTAACATTCTTCAAATGTTCGATGTTGGAATAAACCGGCGGCCTGAACGGGTGTACCATCGGATCGGCACTGACACTGCAAGTTTTGCCTATCATCGCTTGCCCCTGTGGACAGCATTTTCTGTAGCACTTCTTCAGTAGACAGATGCACCCCCTTATGTGGCTTGTCACATTCTTCCCCTGGTGTTTGAAAAACTGACGGCGTGAGTACACTAAACCTTCGTGTAAGATAGAGCCGTTGGACAAAGTTGTCCCGTCAGATATATTCACACTCATGTGTATGGAACAAGGAGTTCGACAATCCGTTTTAACGATCAACACTACAAATATCACAGAAATTAACGAAATCGTTCGCAAATTCAACGCCATTTTTCACTGTAGTAATTTACACCTTTTATTTATACAATCACACGAGAAAATTCCACCAATGTAAACATAGATAGTTTTAAAAAAATATAATGTTGCTCAATATACTTATGTTATCTATAAAACGTGAAGTTATTTTTAACGATTATTATAATCTTATAAACTTATAAAGTATGATATAGAAAAATCAACACACTGCATTGTTCGATTAATTTATAATAACATAATTTTGCCTTTTCCTATATTTATTTTTATTATAAAATAACACTATACTGTTTGATCTAATGACGTCTTGTAAAATTCTTATCTCAATATCAGTTTTCTTATCAATTTTATTATCTATTCATTGTGTTTAGTCCAGGTGAGCGGTTATATTTCCACCACTTATCGATATAATTTACGATCAAAATCGGTGTTTATTGAATAGAAAACACGACTACTCTCGAAGAATATTCGCGAAAGAATGGCGGGATTTTCCGATTTGGAACCGCGTAAATGTTAGCATCAGTGTTGCCATCTTTTCAAAGTGGAATTATAGTAGAGAGCCTCCAAAATTATAGTATTTGGGGAAAAAATATAGTACGCGTTGTCATCTGTTGAAAATGTATAGGTTTTTTGTTCCTCAGAAAAAAAAATAAGGGATAATAGTGAAAAACTCCGAGAACCCTTTTTGTTTAGGTACCTTTTCTAACCAAAAATTCTTACCGAAGAATTCAAGAAATTTCATTTTAAACTAAAGTCAAGGGATTTTTTTACGTTTTTCGAGATTTTTTTTCGAACTTCTCCAAATCTTCATATATTGCAAAATTATAGTACTTTGCACCAATTTATCAAATGAAAATATCGTAATTTTCGTACTCTTTACATATTTTTTCCGATATTCAAAATTATAGTATTTTGGGCGTACTATACCTGTTTTATATCGTACATAGTACGCGGACCAAAATTGTAGTACAAATACTATAATTATAATACAGTCGGCAACACTGAACCGCGTAAATGTTAACATTCAGTGCTGCCAACTGCCCACAGGAAAAACTAATGGAGGGAGAAAATAAAAATAGAAAATGGGTATACATAATACATATAAAAATAGTCAACAAAAACCTAGATTTGTTTTAAGATATACTATACTTAAAAGCTTGGTAGTTTTATAAATTAGCATAAAATTCTAAAAACATAATTTAAATATTTTAATGTCATTTTCAACTTTTAATATGTTCGATATGTCAGACAGCCTTTCAATCTCTTTGGTCAGACCCGACTATAATATCAGAGACTTATACGCGGCGTAAATGTGAACTCTGTCATTCTTGGTGGTGTTGGCCTCTGTGTCTCTGATAATTAATTACCTTAGGAATCGAGGGCATCCGTTGTTTGTTCTCCCAAGGTGCAGAACTAACCTGCCATTAGTGATGCCAATCGGGAGGGCAACAACCATGTTTGATGAAATCGCTTCGGATATTGATATATTCCACTTACGTGAGGGTGAATTTAGGTGGACGCTGTTTTATAAGTTTTTAAGATAGGGTCTATCAATAGTTCACTTTGTGTGCTTCCATCTACTTTTATTTTTGTTATTTTATTTCATTTCTTATTTTATTAATTATTGTATAATTAACTCATACTTCTCTGTATTTTTATTTTAAAAATTGTTACTATGTTGTTTAAAAAACACTTATTTTATGTCATGTCGTGAACGTTTTGAATTTATAATTTGTTATGTTCATTATATGTAAAATAAATAAATTTGGTTGATTGAAATATCTGAAGATAATCGATAACCAGCACTACCATTGTAATTCCCAATCCAGTGCCGTGGCCTTAGGTCATAGCGTATGGTCATTTACTTTTTACATCATACAAAAAAGTATTAAAACGCCAAGCAGATTTGTTTAGTTATTTTATGTTTGAGAGTAAAATGATTAATTTTAGATCCAGTTGTGGTCGGCTATACTCTTCATATTATCGTTGCGTCTCTCCGCAAAGGACTGGCTGGCGTGCGACACACGCGCATTACCTCACCTGATATACGCATGTCCAAACCGTCCTTCCATTTTATTTGAAACTTGTGACTTCTTGCTATATTGTGTGGTAATGTCTAACCGTCGTAATATATTAAATATAATAAGAAAGAAAAACACAAGTAAAAAGAGAGCAACAATAAGATGCTGTAACAACAAAATGTTAACAATAACAGTAGATAATATTAAAATTATAAAATTAACTTATTCAAAAATTCCACAAAAAAATTAATGATTCACAAAATGCAGTAGGAGGTAATATCGTCTCTGTTCTGACAGAACACACTAACTGGAGAATACTAGTTTTGAGTAATTTGACTTTAAAGTTGTTAAAATGATTGAAATGGTCTATCATGTGAGTTTATTAAGGCATCGTAAAAAGAATGACTTTAAAATACAGACTATTTATTTATTAAGAAGGTTTCCAGACAGTAAAGTTTGAAACAAGGAACATTTTGGTATAACTAACTCAATGTGTCATTTTTTCGAATTAGTGTCTTCTGCCAGAACAGTGACGATATTATGTTCATACGCACGATGGACAGCGTCATGACACACGACATCAGTTCTGCGATGTGGTATTTTGAAACCCGCAAGGTTACGAGTAGCGTTGGTGGATAACATCAGAGGCGCGTTTCTTTAACGCAAATTATGTAACCGATTCGTTAGAAAAATTGCAAAGAGTAATTAAAATCAGTCACGAAGTCATTTGAATATAAAAAAACGGTGCGTATTTTTCATTCACAAACTGAGAGTAAAATACACCAAAATTCTTGCATTTATAATTTGTTAAATTAATATTATAATATAAGCTAGTGACGTTTCGTGGGCATAAAGAGGTCATGCGTTGTTTAAACAGAAAATTATTGCAGGAATTATACATACCTATCTTTTATGGTAGGATTCCGTGATTGTGGGATTTTTCGTTTGAGGCGCTAACGTCGCGTGCTGTAAAAATAATGGAAGTTTATACATGTGGATATAATAATACTATGTTAAAAGGTTTTGATATTTCCGTTATATTTCTGCTATAATATAAATTCATGAAAGCTATATTACAAAGATGTACTTACTAATTCGGTAGGCATACGGTTGTATCACATACTAAATTTATCTATTGTGATTTCTAAAAAAGAAGACTATTTCTATTGAACTACGTTTGTTTAATTATTTATACAAAATTATAATAATGAATTTTTTGAACGCAAGGATTTAGTTGGTAAATTCAAATTTGATTGTTATTTTTTTATCGCAGGGGGTCTCAAATCAGTCAGTGTATCGGGTCTCGTTAATAACGTATAACGTAAGCGCCACTGGATAATATGAAAATGAATAATTCTAAGTGCATATATGTTGTAAAAATATAAACACCCACAAAGCGCAAAAAGAAATGTTTTATGGGGTTTAGGTCTTGATTCTTCCTCTTGTATCGAATGCATGTATTTTCTGTACACTGTTAAAAGTAACTGCTAGACAATACAAAATGTATTTCTTTAAAACCTTACACTTAATGTTGTGAATTTATTTTTAGAATTCAAACTTTTTAAAATACACGACAAAACAGCCGTATTCGAATTCAACCAAAACAGCTCTTGCACTATATTCACTTAACTCAGGGGTTCCCAACCCCGTGCCCGCGGGCACCATGGCGCCCGCGGAACGATTTGTATGTGCCCGCCACTATTAGACAGAGACAGAATTTTCACGCTAGCCTGACACACGCAGAAAACGATAAAAAGGAAAATTGTGATGAACTAGCTGACTCTCGCTGGCTGATTGATTTGGGATTTCTCACAGTTTTTTTCTCATTTGTTGATATCACATCTGCAGATCAATTCTCTCGTGCATTTCCCACATATGAATAAAATGCTAGGTAACAATGAATTAAACGGGTCATTATTTATTAAGCATCTTCAAGTGTTAAAAAAACAATTTGAAGAGAGATTTTTGCAGATTACAGATATCGAGCCAATTGTTTCCTTCTGTATCAATCCTTTTACTTGCCAAATAAATGTAATGGAAATGGCCGCATGTACCTATTGCAGATTTTGTTCAAGGTAAGACAGAAGAACTAGAGTTAGAAATTTTGGAGCTTAAGAATGATATTTTGCTTAAATCCTTAATATCAGAGGACTTTTGGAATACAGTGGACTGAGAAAAGTTCCCATTTTTGAAAAAAGCGGCATATAAAATTGAATCATTTTTCGGTTCGACATATTTATGCGAATCATTGTTTTCAAACATGAACTTAATAAAATCAAGATATAGATCTCGACTCACCGATGAGCATCTTTATGATTGTTTGCTAACTTGATTATCGTCATACTCTCCTAATTGTGAGGCACTGGCCAATGATATGCAATGCCAAAGATCACACTGACATATTGATATTCTATTTTTTTATAAAATGTTTTCTTTGTATTTGTGTTTTTTGTTTACTTTGTTTACGTTTTGTAAATACATTTCTCTGTGTGTATGCAATTTGAATAACAAGTTTATTATTTTGAAAAATTTTTGTTTATTATTTATTAAAAAATGAGAAGTGATGGAAGGAGTTTGTCGATTAAAAATAGGTGGTGCCCGCCATCCTACCGATATTTTAGAATGTGCTCTAGAGTACAAATGGTTGGGAACCCCTGACTTAACTTGAAGGATGGATTTGGATAAACTCTAGTGGTCGCCATTATTTCATTTGGTTCTGCCATCGATAGCTCGTACCAAATTATATTCATCATTGGTAATGAAATATCTTAGGATTCTTAAGGGGGGACATGCTCGTCGAAGGTCAAAATTGAGTTTTTATTGTATTTTCAAACCATGATCCTGGACACTCTTTAAACGTTGTAGATAATCTATTTATATAATTTTAAAGCCTTATTATCCTTTATAATTATTTTAAACATTTGATGACTGCATTAGGTATTTTTGTTACATAAAATAGTATTCTTTTAAACCTCTCGCTCTAATGTTTTAGAATATAGTCATATTTCGGTACATAACTGTGCAGTGGTGTTAAGATTTTTTACATTTATTAATTTTTAAACGCATTTATAAAACCATTAGCATAATTTATTACGAGATAATTTTTGTAAAATATTCACGATAAAAAATTATATTGATAATCTCTGTGATCCCAAATTTGACAAGAATTAGGCATTTTATTATTCAAAAAATCGGCAAGATTTACAAATTTGAAGATGATTCTAAAGATATTTATTATAAGCTAAGTCTTTGACCATTCAAGTGTAATAAACATCTTATGAATAATGATTGCTTTATAATAATTATTGACCTATGAATAAGGTAGTGTTTTTTTGAAATACGCCATTTCTTTTGACATTCCCCGGTAGTTAAGCTACAACATACGGCCGTAGCCATAAATTGACAAACTATAATTAAAGTAGGGAGTAAAATTATGTTAACGCGCGTGTTTAATTATAAAGGATAATAAGGCTTCAAAATTATATAAATAGATTATCTACAACGTTTAAGGAGTGTCCAGGATCATGGTTTGAAAATACAATAAAAACTCAATTTTGACCTTCGACGAGCATGTCCCCCCTTAAAGACGTAAAAAGAAAATATGTGCTAAGGCCTTAAGTCTTGATTCTTCATCTTGCATCGAATGCATGTATTATCTGTACACTGTTAAAAGTAACTGCTAGGCAATAAAAACTTTATTTCTTTAAATCCTTACACCTGTTTTGCATTTATTTTTACAATTCAAACATTGTAAAGTACACGACAAACAGTCGTATTATTCGTATTCAAATTTAGCCAAAACTACTCTTGCACCATATTCACTATGGCGTTTTAGTATCTTTAAAAATCGATCTTTGGGTTTGAGAAAATTCTTTGACTTCTTCAGAAAAGTCATAAGGAAAGAGTCTACAGGTAGATTATATGTTTCATAACTTTTCACTCCGACTCTAGGATCAATATGATTTCTTTTACATCATATATATTATTATTATCTATACATTTATTTATTACTACATAAATATTAAATACTAGTAAATATCATTTGATCTAAATTTATGCGAGTTAATCAGGCAAAGAGGCAAAGTTATAAAACATATACCTACTCTATCTATCTACATTCTACGTCCTTTAAAAATCGAACAACATTCCACCACGTGCTGATCCAACATGCCTTTGATAACGTTAACAGATACAATGATGCATAGTCTGGATATGCCAGGAATCCCTTAAACTTAAAGACTAATGACGCCGATAACAATTACACTAGGTATCAAAATTTAAGCGAATCACAAATGTTCAGAATGCACTAACTGAGAGTATTGAGATCAAGTCCGGAGGTAGACACGGCGATTCACTGTCTGTTACATAAATTATGTGTAATCTTGTTCGTTAAAATTAACTTTCTGGGCTGTTTCGATTATAACATAACACAAATATTTATGCGTATTAGGGTCATTTACCATAGGTTTGAATGGGGCGGGGTTATAGCCGAGGCCCCTCGAATAGATGTTATTTAAATATAATATTATTGAAATCAATTCCAGCAAAATATGTGCCACTGGAAGAAATTTTTATAATGCATAAATTAGATTATTAGCTGCTGCCGTTGTTTATAATTATAATAGATATAATCTCACAGCAGTGACTAATGATTATGAAACATGTGACTAACGTTGAATGAAGAAGATGAATAATTAGTAATCTTTGAGAGCAAAATATTACGTGGTGTGTCTGGCTATGGATAATAAATTGTTGAATTACTTATAAATAGGTAATGAATGATTCGTTTAAATACTTAAAATAATTAAGTATTATACGATTAGTTTTACAGGTGCACTTTGTATTTCGGATAACAAAAATATCATTTTAATCAAAGAACAATTTTTTAAAACATTACAAAATCAATATAATATAATATATTATCCGGATATTATCCGAACTGAGAGAATCTGAACTCAGGACAGAGTTCCAAAATATTCGACTCAGCTGATTATAATAAATAAAAATACCTACTATTTTGGATATGCGTATTATCGATGTATAATTAGTGACATACGTAATTATTGAGCAAACAATAATAAAATAAAAACGATTTAAAAACGTTTTTTTTACTAATGGCGATATAATATTTCAATAATTAGCCATAAAATAAATTTGATGAAATATACCCGCTAGTTTTTTAAACGAATGAAAATGGAACGTTTTCAAAATATTGTTTGACATGACGATGACAATATGACGTCTTGATTCAATTCCCATTGCTTATACATTTGTTTCGTCGCTGAAAAGCGAGTTACACTAAAAAGCTGTGAATTCATTGAAAATGAACGTTGTCAATGGAGATAAATTCACAAAACGACACCCAAATCTAACGAAACGCTTTCAACCGCCGCCGTCAAGATTGGGTAAATATTTTCATTTGTTTATTTTCACACTACTTGATGCATTAAAACTGGTATGATCAAACCGCTGTTTAAAACAATATCAATCATAGAGACATTGATGGTTTTGTTATTCAAACAATACGCCTTCCGCATGTTTTGCTTTCAATTAATTGTCATGTTGATTGTTTTGATTTAGATATTTTTTCTAGATGACTTAGCATTCAATAACATTATTATTCTCGAAGGTAGTTATTATAATGATGTATGTATGCGTAAATTTACATTTATATACCAAGTCCAATCATACAAATCACATTCAGAATAAAACAAACCATAATGTGAGATGAGAGATGATAAACAAAAGATATTTAAGAAATCGTCTTTCTTTTTAGTAGTTCCACAAAATTATCTGTAACATTGATGAGGTAACCATAGTCAATACCTACATATTAATTTGATAGCGGAATGATGTATTCAATATGGTATTGTTATAGTCGTTTATAGTTGGTTTCATTTTTATCTGCTCTACAGATAATTTTGTGGGACTCACGCCATTGTCATTATGTTATTTTGATAAACACGCTAGTTATAGTAACCATGGTAATTAAATAAATTGTCACCCTATTTCTAGCCTGTTGTAAGGGGAAATACTTTTTTGTACTACCAGCTGTAATCACAAATGTGTGCAGTTTTGGTCTCTCGTAGGCATGCTACCAGGAATTTTACCAACAATTTACAATACCTACCTACCGACATGGCACATAATATTTTAATTCAATCTTCAATCTCGATTAGGTGACTCAAAATTAATAAATCACACTTGCAATAAGTTAGAACAGGAATGTCATTATCGTTTGTTATGTTAGGTTAAATTAGATTACGGTACTGGGTACTCCCTCAGTGGCCAGGTTGTTAGAATGGTCGTTGTGATCGTGTGGCTGGATGCAAAAAAATGTATGTTGTTTTATCAATGTGTGCATGATTATTTCCCTCTGGCCTGCGCAGACGCCTCTCCCCCCCCCCCCCTCCAGCTGGCTCCAACATTTCCTACAATGGAAGGGTCGAGAGGCATGCGGTGGGGTCAGTTTTAATATGTGGTTGTTTGTGTCGGCGGGCAGCTGCAGCTTTAATCCATTCTCTGAAATATTTTCTTTATTTTTTCCGTAATCGTGTTGAACGTCTTAAATTTGTAATGATTGAATGATTCGTTGGAATTTTAATCACGGTTCACGGTAGGTATAAATGATCTGGGCTCAACTCCTGTTAGGTTATATTAATTTCTCATATTGTGTTAATTTTTGCATAGTAATTTATGATAGATAAACAATTGTTAAATAGTGTACCAGTCCATCCCTACCTTCTTAAAAAATTATAGAGTAAACGGCTAATAACTGGTACTCATAAAACATTAACCACTTGAAACTCCTATGTCAGCGTTGGATGATAAAATGGATGTATCTTTTGGAGGAAACCGCTAGAGATCAAAGATGTTATAAATTCATTAATTAAACAAACTAATTATAGTATTTTGTGCTTTTAGGAACCATAAACACTTCTTTTGGCGGTAATATAAATATTCTTGGAGTATCAAACGCTGCTGCTAAAACTCCTCGCTATGCCTTCGATGGACTGGTCAGCGGGTCAGGGCAACAGAACAGCTCAAATCGGTCGATGGTGGTGGAAGGAAGTGTTATGGGACCACCTCAGCTACCTAATAGGATGAATAAGAAAAGGTAACTCATGGATATTCTTTCGCAGGAAGTTGAAAATGTGTTATTGCAAATTATGAACAATGCACGTTGTGTAGGAATAATATATAGAATTTGAAACTGCTGTATGACATCATACGGTTCCTGGTGTCTTGTCGTTCAGTTTCATGTCTCCATTTTATTTTTATATTTTATAAATTTATTTATTTATGCAATACCTATTATAATATTACATTTTGCATTTTGCTGCACGGCAATATACATAAATTTATGTATATTATATGAAAATATCAATATTATTAATAGTAAAATATAATCCAAATAAACTTTTATTTTTAATCAACCGCAGCACCCCCAAATATCTTATTCACGAGCCGCCACTGGGTATACCTATCTACAAACATAATTATAAAAGTAAGCAGGAAAAAAATACCATTTTCTCTACCATACAGAGCATAAGTGGGTCGTCATAGTAGAGGTTATATTATTATTAACAGATTTTTGTATAAAAAATAGTTGTTCTTGCTGTGCATCAGACAAACAATGACAAAATAACATGACGTGTCAAACACGTGATTCCAACCCGCAACCCATGACTTCAGAAACTCCTAGACCAGCCAAGCGTTGTGTAACAGTTTCGTATTGTCACTGTGTTCATTAAATTACATTTTTATGTTACTGTTTGCACTGCCAACACCAGTAAGTAAAATAATGTTCAGTACCATTTTAGACGTATAAATAGAGAGATGCAGAGAATTATAGTGGTTTAATAATATTAAAAAAATTACACATCTAAACAGCCTATTGTTTGGGTATTAGTATGTTATCTTTATATGCAATTTCAACAGACCCTTTACAAGCAGGCCGAATGTCCGCATATGTGTATGCAGTGGCGAAGGGTGTAGGTAGGCTGCTAAGATCTGCCATAAATGGTGCACACTAAACTTTGTCAGCCAAACGTATTTGTTTTCATTGAAATAAGACTACAATTTACAGATCGTCGCTGTAGGATTGGTTTGTCGAATAGACCAAATGTCAAATGTTCAGGAGACAAAAACAAATTTCATTATCCTATATTTAAATACATGGCGGTATTTAAATTGTTGTTTTTACAGCATATGAATGCTGTATTCATTGCAATGTAATTTAAAGAAAAGAATGATTCTGGTCCATTTAGATACAAAAAATCATTCTGCATTAAAAGGTCGATTTGGACAAAAACGGATATTCGACAAAGCAATCCTATAGCGACGAGATGGCGTTGGTTAGTTTTTAAAATTCAATTAAATCCTGCTAACACGACATAACAGATAATAGTCAAATTATGCAAAAAAATCCTAAATAACTTTGAATATTTTATAGGTAGATTAATATATTTAACTAACTAACAAAGTGTAATTTGCACTATTTATGACAGATCTAAATAGCCTACCCCCACCCTTCGCTACTGTATGTATGTGTATATTGTAAAATAGACTATCTAATTAATATTACACAGGGCAGCTACATCATCAACCAGTGCTTACCGCGTTGACACCGTATCCAGCGGAGAGAAGTCTAATGTAACATTGAACAAGACCACTTCTTGCTTCGGCTCTTCTAAGGGCATGGTCACTCCCAAATATGTGCAGAATACCAGACCAGTCAGCAGCTCTACTAGTAGAGGTATGGACCCTTTGCATTAATTATTATGTCCGCTTGTAATCCTTGGCATTCCATAAAACTCTGCAATGTTGTCTTGTGAATAATTTGTAATTATAGTGATTCATTTGTTGTTTTTTAATAGGAATTTTACTTTGTTAAATATTGCATTTGTAAGAAGAAAAGCATTCTTGCCTGACGTACTCATAACCGATTACTGACAAATTATGTTAAATAAGATAAAGTTAATTATTGTGTATTATTATTAAATTCAAAGTGCCTACAACCTTCTTGATAAAACAAAATCACTAGATTATGACATATATTTTTATAATAAATGAATTATTTATTAGGTAGGTATAATGTAAAAAAAAATGTTACCAGCGTTATTTATTTGTATATTATTATTTTTATAATGGGTTTCTTGATTAAGTTATCAATCATTATTCTTTGCAGAATGGAATTCATAATGATAATTTTATCATAATTAGGTTACCTGTTTATCGTTATGTTTTTGTAGTATATCAATAGATGGCAGTACTAGAGTTTGCAATATTATTCTAAAAATATATTATATTACTAGCTGACCCGGCAAACGTTGTTCTGCCATATAAATTATTTCTAGTCAATATTTTGGTTGTAAAATAAAAAATAACGAATGTATCGTAAGTGTGTGGGGATGGGATCTATGTCAGAAAGAGGAATAGAGCGCTGTAGACGATGACCGCCGATAAAAACAAAAAAACACCAACCATTCATTTTCTCAATTCAAAATGAGTAATGATGTTCATAATGAATGAATTACATGTGACAGGATCTCGTTGTTTACTGTTTATGCAATATCCGTCTTGTCCCTTCCAGAAAATTAGCGGATATTGGAGAGCGTCGCATGAACGGTGTGTGTCAGCGATTAACTCCAGATTATTGTTTCTTCTTCGAATCACGATTTCTCGCGTCGATGTGCGTTCGCCAACCATGATTCCAGCAATGTCGTCAACAACAGTCGCATTGAATCGACGTACGTGCTCTCCAGCTGGTGTCTTATCAGAATTGATGACAATAGCGTGATTGTCACTTTGCAATTCGTGCATGTGTGCTTTGAAGAATTTCAATAATTCATTGTGCTCATTCAACAGGGCGTCCAGTTCGCCGACGATGCGCCTGGCATTAGGCGAATTGAGGCTATTGTAGCCGCAACGTGCATCCACATGATTGATGTCCTGAAGTACCCATGAAGTAGATTTGTAAAAATGTATGTGGTTCGTTTGGCATTGGCAGCAATGAGCCTACTTTGTGGTATACTTAGCCTTTGATTTTGAACGTAGAATGGAATTGTTGACCATTTGCCGCAGTATTGTGAACTATTTCTGTTGCTCCGGACGAAGTCATTTGGAAGCATGCATTGAATGTGCGAATGGACTTCAGGAACAGGTTTGAATCTGGAACCGTGCCGATGAGCAAGCCGTTCAATGGTTCTGGTGGTATCTCAATTTCTGGTAGTTGCACTTTTCCTGATGCGCAACACATCCCGGCTGACTCATGTTTGAATTTGAGCGCATGACAATGGGTACATTCTTTGTCCATAGCACCAATCAGCACTTTCGGATGAGCGGAATATTCAATATCTGGCTCGTACTCGAATGCGAGACGAAGGAACGAAGCAGATGTAAATGTTCGATGTACTTGTTGGCGTTGTCGGTCATTTGCTCTGCATGTGTTAACTACGAACCGGCGCGCTTGGCTCCGTTCCAATAGTCGTTGTTGATTTCGTTCAGCTCGTGCCTCTTGTGATTGAGATGCACGCAATTGCGACATGCTTACACGCACGTTTCTGTTATCTTGTTGGATTTGTTCGTCTGTTCTTTCTGCTCTACTATTTCGCATGTTTGTTGCTTTATTCGTTCGACGGCCTAAATGGCCCCCCTTGCGTCTTGCTGGCATTGTGTACTGTAATACACGCAAATAAAAATAGATAAATTAAAATAAATCGTACAAAATTTTGCACGCACTGCGTTGTGATATGCCGAATGAAATGTCAAAATGACGCGACGCTTCTCTTGAATTCTTCTCGGACGTAGCGCCATCTGTCATTCAACAACATAAATAATTTCGTTCTGTTTGAAATACGAACGACGGTTAAATTTGTTCATACAAAAATAATAAAATCGCGATTAAAAAATGGTGGGGTGGGGGTAGGAGGGTGAAAATTTGGAGTTATAGGTAATTTTTTATGCCAAATAATAAAAAAAATACAAAAAAAAAATTGTCAAAAAAATAAAAGAAAATTTTTCTGGATAGAGATACCCTAATCACCTAGCGGTATGAAATATACTTGTTGACCTATTCTCATACCTAACAAATATACATAAAAAAATTCATAAAAATCGGTCGAGCCATTTCGGAGGAGTTCGACCACAAACATCGTGACACGAGATTTTTATATATATAGAGATGTTTGAAGATATAATTTATTTTGTTCTCATCTATCTCGCTGTCTTAGCGCGGCTGTTAGAGCCAACATTAAAAAACTTTACGCCTGGACAATTCATATGTTGAGATAATTAACTCTTGGAGATTAGTGTTAAGTTGGAATAGCCCTGCAGGGTTGAAAATTCTTGAATGCAATCCCTAGGTACGTAATACAACGATATAATGAAAAAGGGTAGTTAATTGGATTTACATATAATATTATTGCTGGAAAGACATTCACAATAATTGAATCTTTGAACATTATGAAATTCAGTAAGTGCCTCACAAGTAAAATTTTAGGAATATTAATTAGAATATTTTGGTTCATAACAGTAAATTCCTGCAATAAATTAATACTGGATATGTAAAATTCAAGTGTTTTTCTAATCATTGCGTGTATCAACGGACCCTAAGATTTTGACCGAATGGCTAATGACCAATCCTCGTAAAAACAACTCTTTTAATACACTACTACATAATATACACTCCATATAGGTATGGTCTGTCTTGGTGTCGATATGGCGATTTACTCAACTAAAATTATGTAAGTACCTACATTTTTTATAGGTCATGCCGGAGGAAGCCGGACAACTCCTGGGTCTTCAACTAGCAACAACACAATGCCGGCGTCTTGTATTATACTTGGTGAGAACACAACCAATCATTATTAATTTAAACATATATTATTGACAAAGAAGCGATGTGCACTGAATTCTATCAACAAAGACTAACGTTAACCTCTACCTGAAAATTTTAATAGTAGCTTATGACGTATAAATAAATAAAAAATAAAAATTGTGAGCCCAATAAATGGCTACCTATGTGTAAACATTGCTTGTGCATGTATTATTATTATGTTAGTTGGTTATTTTAAAAGTCACTTGATGTTCAAAAATTGTCATCAATAATGAAGAATAAACTTTCACAACACTTGTTAGGATAGCTCATAGCCTCGTGTGATATCAATCACAGTACAATAACAAAGTAAAGACGCCTTCTACATAATAGCGACGAATGAGACCCTTTCTCCAGCATACTCATGATCCGGGCCGTTCGTGATATTGACATTATTTTCATGCAATCATTCTACGGAGAAATTTACAAACCACCTCTCCGACTAAGCTGACATGCGCTCCAGCTTTGCTGTGCATTATGGATTTCTGTTGGGTTTTTCATCAAATTTTTTTCCTATTTAATATTTTTTTTGTGGGAATTAATAAATTCAGATAAAATGGATTTATCGATATAGCACCCCGCTGTTGTAAAATATATTTTGCAAACTATAAGGTATTGTATTGCAGCCATATCAGAGGGGCGAGGGACCGCTAGAGGGGAAGTAGGAATGGCAGCTGTGGACTTGCGAAGACCACATCTGGTGCTTTGCCAGCTAAGCGACTCGCACTCTTACATTCATTCCCTCACGAAGATACATTATTTCCATCCCGTTGAGGTATGTTATTTATTTAATTCCTTATTCGTTCTGCAGACAATAAACGATTATTCCATTGCTTTTTAGGCCTGAAACTAATTGCAACTGAACTAACTGTGACTTTAGAAATGTACATGAATACATGACTTAAGTAGTATAATTGTAACAAAAACATACTGATTTTCAGCATCAATATTACATACATAAATTTGGAACATCCACAAACATCTCATCATGTCAAAAGATGTCTTCCAATTTTATTTTATTTTTTAACCATGTTCGATCATAAGACAATCATATCGGCCTCCACGGACGGAAGGTTGTATTAACATATTTTTGATTTTACGAGAAACGAATGTTAGTCACTTGCTTGACCCATGCTCTGGGTCCAAACACACCAAATGATACATGTTTAACAAAGTATGCCACATTCTTAAATTTTGTATATTCATTGATTAAAAAATAAATTATTATTAAAACCTTAGGAAAGCAATAACAAACACACCATTGCTACATTTGGAGGATCCTGGATTCAATACCCAGTTGCAACACCAATAAAATTAAATATCTATGTTATACTTCTATAAATATGTGTACTTGGGCATTTCTTTTGACCAATAAACATATTCTCCCAAAAACAGGATTCAATGTTTACATTTCATTTCCAGATAATAGTACCACACACATTCAATTCAGGAATGGTGCCTGCCGAGTTGTACCGATTGATCCAAGACCAGTTTCCGTCCATCCGGCTGACTTCTGTCCAGAGGCGACATTTCTCCGACTCTGCTGGTCTGCAGCAAATCCAGGATCTATGTGCTCCAGAATACAGCTCTGTTCAACTGCAACTAATGCACAAGTAAGTATAGACAACAATGAAATAGTATAATATATAATATTATAATATAGGTATGCATAATTTAGTTTATACCTTTGTAAGGCAGATTGAACCATAATCAAATGACGCAGAAAGAATAATAATTAATGTTAGGTAGGATAATAATATTATATATATATATATATATATTTAAAACTCTGCAAAAAGCCACGAGGCCACCAATTACAGTATTGAAACATATCACAGAAACACCCAGGCTTGAAAAAATCACATACAGACCTACAAACTTATCTGTAGAATGGACAAAAATGGAACTATGAACAACCATAGGACGCCATTTTGAAAATTTCATTCGAATGTCAGATTTTGTCTAGTTACGAGTCATGGTTGGGTAGTTTTCGACAGTGTCTCCCCCATCCCATTCTTCAGATAAGTTTGTAGGTCTGTAGATATATTGCGACCTCACCACAAATCGAATCCAGAACCCCTGGTAAGAGCAGTTTCTTGCGCTTAGTACTACTACGAGTACTATAAATAAGGAGTCATTGTAGTATGCATTAATTATTATTCTTTGTGGTTCTTTTAGATTTTATGCTCTGACGTCGGCTGCAGCAGTGCTCAAGTATGTGGAGCACATCCAATGTGTCATTTTTGCTCCACATTCGCTCAAAATAGAATTCAATGCTTCACAGAACTCCACACTCATAGGTTTTTTTTTTTTTTTAATTTATTTGAATGTTATGCAGTCACAATATGTAAGCAAATAGCTTTTCAATTATATGGCATAAAAATAAATCAAAAACACTAAAATAAGTTCATTCATAATGGTTGCATTGCAAATCATTTATTTGTCATGTAATAAATAATTCATAAATAGTAGTTTTATGCGGACAGTCACAATCTCATTTGATATTGAATTGATCATACAAACAGCCTCTTGATATATAAACATCTTCAAAATTCAACTCTGTACCCATAGTTCGAAATTTGCTGTACCTAATTAGAATTTTTAGCCCCTCAAAATTTAAAAACATTATATCTTATATGATGTGATATTAAATTTACAATTATATTAATTAGAATAGTGCTATCAATCTGGCTAATTCTATGGTTTGGTGGTTCAATTGTTAATAATTAACATGACATTTTGTACCTGCAAATATAATATATAATATAATATATATATTATAATATAAATTCACATTCAGATGCTAAATTTTGCATTAGTAGTAATCAAGACTATTAGAATATGATTATCGGAATAGATTGAATCAGTGCTGGTGGCTCTTTAGTGTAACTGTGGCCTATTTTGACTAATGTCAGTTCTGAATTAGTGTGTCCATATTTAATCTTTCTATGTATAACACTCAAATATACTCCATGATACTGTTTAATTTTTGTATTGTTTTTTATATAGATGTGGAAACAGCTGTGAGGCTAGAGTTGGTTGAATCTCTATCGGGCACCGCTGACCGCGGCAGTTGCCTTCTGTCCATCTTAAACCACACGTACACGGCTGGCGGGCTAAGAAATCTCAGGGCCAATATCTTACAACCGACCTGCGATTCCAAAGTCATCAATACAAGACTCGACTGCATTGAAGAGTTGCTTGACAACAACGAGGGACTGCTTCCTGCGTTACAGGTGATTGAAATCTTCATTCTGTTAATAAATAATTAAATTGAATTTTCTTATCTTTGTTGGCTGCCGTGACCGAGTCATATATTGGTGTCATTCAGAAGATTCAGGTTGCGTCTCTTGAGTTCTCAGTTGGGTCAAAAAGAATAATTATTGAAGAACTTACGATTTTAAAATGCATTGGTAACCAAGTTAAATAAATCAATGTTGTAAAATCTGAAACTGTTTTCAATATTTTGCTAAATAGGTCTTGTTTTCAAATGATCCATTATTATAAACATACCGCATTAAAGTAAGGTTCAAAAGTTTTGGCAAGAAACAAGAAAGAGTGAAAGTTATTAACTAAAAAACAATCTGTGAAATAATATAATATAATTTATATGTATTCATATGTTTGGAAAACATTCATATTACACAGGTACTTAGATAAGTTTCTTTGAAATGATAACAATATTTCATTGACAGGAGTTACATGTTTCAGTTCTTTTTCATGCATAAAAAGGTATAGTTATGTTTATGTGAAATCTGCTTGTCTCAGTTTTTACTTAAATGTCACTTATACTCCATTAATTCTCAGCACCTCAATTTTTATATTCATTTCTTAAATTACTTTCAGAGTGTAATGAAACAATTGTACGATGTGGACAAAATTCTCTGGTTATGTATGATGTTTCCGGAACAGGATGGCATCAAGGTGGGAGAAGCTCAATTGAATCACACTCTTCAGTTGAAGACCACCACTGACCTGGTGCCGTGTCTCATTGCAGCGCTGGGCATGGCTAAAGGACAATGGTTTTCTGACGCCAAACAGGTAATATAATATTTATTGATGTGTTACAAACTGGCTTTTTCTTTTACCTCGTAACTTTACAATGGTACCAAAAACTTAGGTTGATTGGCAAAATATGTCATCGGTTACCGAAAAAAATTCAAAACTACACAAATTTTAAAATCTCTCTTCCTCCCCCATTTTCTGGTTCTTACCATGACAGAAAGATAAATAGCAGTATTCATTTTTTAAACGAGTTCAATTATTTTTTTATACGAAGCAAAAATGGGGAATTTTTTATAAGTATGACAATTTATACTCGTGATTTTGATCTTACTGTGGAGTTGAGAAAGTCAACAGTTAGCTACTACCACTAACTTATGTTTTTAAAACTTTCCCAGTTACATTTCCCATGCCTACAGACTCTGCATATTGACACTTAATTGGCCTGTAGCTGTGACTGCTGTTGCAATACTCACCTATGAGTCGTTGCAACCTGTCGCATCCACAACTTGTCATCGTGTGTGCATTGGCCTGGTAGGCCTAATCAATTTGTATTATACATTCCTTTTTCATACCTGAGCAGGGTTTTATGCACCTGAGTAAATTACCCCCTGCCCCTCTTTAAGTGCACCCGTGTCATTCGGTTTCTCAATGAGTCAATTTCTTTTTATAATAAGCAGTAGGAGAAAAGTAAAAATGTGACTTTACGCCACACTGCTTATCAAAATGTACTTATATTTTATATAAATAGATTCTTTTTCCGATATCAGGCGTTAGAAAATCCGAAATTCTCTGAAATATCGGAAAGAATAAAGCGAGTGCTACAAGATAATGCCCAAGCGGGTCGCGGAGCGACTGCACATCATCAGAGATGCTTTGCGGTGAAGCCAGAGATCAACGGGCTGCTAGATGTGGCGCGGCGCTCCTACTCCGAGATCATCACCGACATACAGGAGAAAGTGGGACAGCTGGCCGACACCTATGCCCTGCCTCTCCGGCTTCTCAGCAATGCCTCTAAAGGATTCCATATTGTCATGTCGATCGGAGTGAGAAATAGGAGTGGATTCAATATCGCAGACCTGCCACCCATCTTTCTAGAGGTAAATCGTATTCTTCTCGGCTTCTTTAACTGGTGCCATTTGATTAACACAATCAAGTTTATTTATTATGTCTGTAACAAATATGGTGAAAAAGTTATATTATGTTTTTAATGTTTCTATTTATAAGCAGTGGTATAGTGGGTACGGAGCAGTGCTGCCATCTTTTTTTATGCTGATTATAGTACGAAGGGGTAAAAATTATAGTATTTCTAAAAAATATATAGTATTGGAACATTTTTCGTCTTGAATCCTTTAAAATTATAGTATTTTGGTATATTTGGCGTAAATTATAGTATTTTACATTTTTCGCGGAATCAAAATTATAGTATTGTACTATAATTATAGTACGGTTGGCATCACTGGTACGGAGGGTGATTCTAAATGTTTTTTCACATTTTACACAATAATATGTGTGTGTATCAATTGTACCGTATTATCGATCTCATGGATTATTAATTTTTTGATTTGTATAAAAGTCATAATGGGGAAATTTATAGCCTTTTCCATTTCAAGAGTTTTAAGACCTGGACACATCACCATCACATCATGTGACGGATATCAAAAAATTATCAGTAACTGGGTATCCAGGACTCCATTTTTTTTATCACTGTATTGCTATTTGTAAATGTAATTTTAAAATTGATTTGTATTTATATCCAGGTTCAAAATCATGGCAGCAGTATATCAATGAAAACTGAAGAATTGATTCTTCTCGATCAACTAGCGAGAGAATCGTTGATTGAAATACAAAAAATGAGCAATATGTTAGTATCATTTATTTAATCAATTCAGTTTAATATCTTATTCTTTTGTGACTCCCACCCCACCAGAATCATGGTCTTACACATTCTATTTTCGGTTAATTAAATACGGAGCTTTTCGATGATACTTCATCATCATTACGTGTCGGGTGGCTGACCCATCGCAAGCATTAAGTTCAGATAAATCCAAAATTGTCATGCTCATGAAACAGCTTAAACAGCTCATGATTGCAGCATTGTCGCCCGTGCCATCTTTGCAGATCATTCTACCCTCAAATACGTGTTACTTCCAGGAATTCCATATCTCTGAGCCATAGCATATTATTAATATTAATATTTTGTGCCCATAAATTGAACAATGTTTATTATCAACATATTATCATCTTGTGCTATGAAACCTCTGATTTGACAAAAATTTTAATTTTATAAATGAGAAAAAACTGCTTTGACTGACTGATTGAACTGATCAAATAACTTGATCTATGTAAATAACAAGTAGTGGGGTTAGTAGTTAAAATGAGAGGTTTATATAATTAACTATAATTTATTTTTGGTACGAGGGTGGGTCAATAAGTCCTTAGAAAAGCCGACAGGTGGCGAGACTAGTACTGTAAGCGGTTTGTTTTCATGCAGCGGCACTACCGATTCAGTATGCTGCGAAGTTTCAATCAGATTGGTCGGGTTGTTGTGTGTTTCTCGTACATTTAAAAAAAAAATTTGCTTGTGGAAAATGGAAAAATGGAAAATGGAGAAAATTGAGTTTAGAGCTGTTATTAAGCATTTTAATATAAAAGGGTTAACAGCAAAGGAAATAAAAAATGAGTTGGATTTAGTTCACGGCATATCTGCTCCTTCACTTGCAACTATTTATAACTGGTTAAATGAATTTAAACGTGGTCGTACATCAACAAAGGATGAACCACGCTCAGGACGTCCTGTAGAGGTGACTACACCAGAAATGATCAATAAAATCCACGATATGGTGTTAAGTGAAAGAAGATTAAAGTTGAGTGAGATAATTGAGGTTACAGGGATCTCAAAAGGTAGCGTCATTTCTATTTTACATGACAAATTGGGCATGAAAAATATTTCTGCAAGATGGGTGCCGCGTTTGCTCACAGTCGACAATAAACGCAATAGGGTGGTGGCCTCTAAAGCCCTGTTGTCGCTCATGCAACGCAATCCGGATGAATTTTTCGTCGCTTTGTGACTGTAGATGAAACATGGATACACCACTATACTCCCGAGACGAAAGAACAGTCAAAGCAGTGGATTGCGAAGGCAAACCATGTCCAAAGAAGGCGAAAACCGTAAAATCAGCTGGTAAGGTTATGGCTACTGTATTTTGGGATGCACGTGAAATTATTTTCGTTGACTATTTGGAAAAAGGAAAAAAAATAACAGGGGATTATTATGCATCTTTATTGGACCAGCTAAAAAACAAAATTGAAGAAAAACGGCCTCATTTAAACAGGAAAAAAATCCTCTTTCATCAGGACAATGCCCGTGTTCACACATGTTTACGATCAATGGCTAAAATTGAAGAATTGAAGTTCGAATTGGTCGACTACCCACCGTATTCGCCAGATTTAGCCCCCGTGACTTTTTCCTTTTCCCAAACTTAAAAAAATGGCTAAGTGGACAACGTTTTTTTTCAAATGAAGAAGTCATCGATCGGACAAATGCTTATTTTGAGGACCTTCCGAAAACTTATTTTTCTGACGGTTTAAAAAATATTGAGAAACGTCTAACCAAGTGTATTGAGCTCCAAGGAGATTATGTTGAGAAATAAAAAAAAATACAAAAATAAAAACTGTTTTAATGCTTTTTTCTAAGGAATTATTGACCCACCCTCGTAGTATATAGAACATTAAGTATTTTACTAGACTACGTAGTCAAATATACCTGAACAAAAAAAAATAAAAAAATATTTTGACGACATTGTCACAACGGAGGTTTTAACAACTCAATGACGGTATAATATTTTTATTTATCATCACATAGATATACATGTTTTTTATTTTTATTCAGAGTAATATGTAGACTGCTGATCGAGTTACGTCCCTACATCGGCGTTCTGTACAAGTTGTGCGAGATAGTTGCTGAATTGGATGTCATACTCTCATTGACACAAGTAAGTAAAAATAATATTAATGATAAATTATTTTGTAATAAATATTGCACTGACATCTGTTGACAACTTAATGAAATATTTAGTAAACTTGATTTGGTTGAGTAATAGGGATGGAATATTTTTTGATTTCATGCTAGGTGAGCAGCGCTGGTAATTATGTCCGCCCACGTTTCAATGAGTATCTTGAACTTAAAGACTCTATTCATCCGATGCTAGATTATCTTATACCGACATCTCCGACTCCTAATGATGTGGTTTGTAAAATTACTCTATTACACTGTGATATAAATATTTCTAATACTCATATTCAGCGGTGCTGCATCCTTGTGCGTGGTGCACACAGATGGACGGACTGTCCAGGTGAAGCCTTCTGTGATTGCCATATAAAATTACTGAAGGCAATTTCAGTTAGTTGAAAGTACCACTTTTACAAGCAAAAAACTGTGAACTGTGTTTGGAGTTTGTATGAAAATTAGAAGTCCCAGAGGTGTTTCTTTTTTTGGCTCACTTTCATATGCTTAAGATCTATATACAAGAAAGTTTTCTTCATTATCTTTGGTTTAAACAATATAATAATGTTGTTAGGTAGGTACTTCAAAAACTTTACCAATGAATTAATAACTATTAATTTAATTTTTTAATATAGGTATATTTACTTACCGTCCATTCATGCGACATAATAATT
The DNA here is from genome assembly GCF_057557595.1 of Rhyacophila brunnea. Lineage (NCBI taxonomy): Eukaryota > Metazoa > Arthropoda > Insecta > Trichoptera > Rhyacophilidae > Rhyacophila > Rhyacophila brunnea. The sequence continues at coordinate 37,157,572 of NW_028232827.1, read as the reverse complement.
ATTATTCTGGCAATGTGTATTTTTTTTTTGTTTCAGTTTTCTAGTCCGGAATTTAATTTTCACATAATCACCGGCCCCAACATGGGAGGCAAGACAATATTCATAAAGCAAATCGCCCTGTTGCAAATAATGGCTCAGGTAATAAGAAATTTAGTATTTCATTATCATTGTTTCGATTTTTTCACACCTGACAGGCTGACAATAAACTGTGTACAATACCTACATAGTGATACATTATACTTAATACTTTTGAAATAAAAGGTAAACAGACATAGCTAACATAAATCATCTGATTATTATTGCAGCTGTTGTTAAAGCAACAGTGTCCATTCTACTTTGAAGTTTTTCTTCTATTGTTATTTTACAATTTTCAGTTTTATCTAGAAATTAATGTTTTAATTATATTTTTAGATCGGTTGCTTTGTGCCGGCTACTCGGGCAGTGTTCAGGATAACCGATCACATTTTTTCAAGGATCGGGTTAAATGACAGTATCGAATGTAATGCATCGACGTACGTCTTGGAAGTAAGTCATTTATAATACAAGTGCTTCTCAAACTTTTCAGGGAATCAAGGAATAGATTATAGTAACCAAGAATAATTTACTTATTTAACAATAATTATTATTTTTATATTATGTACATACCAGTGGCGAAGGGTGACTGTTGGAAACAGGTAGGCTGTGGAGAAAGCACACTTGTTAGATGTTTTTACGGGAAATAAGAAGATAATCCGACATAACTACTGATTAATATGTAGGTACACAAAAACCGATGAAATTTCAAAAGCTCACTGATGGTATAAAATTAAGCAATTAATTTGATTTATGTATTTTCTTAAATATAAACGCAAGATACGCTCAGAATATATTTTGAAAATATCCGTTGTTGTGAATCTGTTTATACAATTTATAATTTATTAATTTATAATATACAATTTATAATTTAACCCGTAAACTAGACATTTTAAAATACTTCTATATTTAAAACACAGACTTAGATACAATATCAGATTTCAACTTACATAATTGGCTGAATAAATTGTCTTAGTCTATGAATAAACTAACTGACAAATAAAAATCACGAGATAAATTAATTATTATTTTTAACAACAATCAATATTTATATGTGATTGAATCCCTATAAATTATTTTTTAAATTATCTTATAAATTATTTTGAATAAATGTGCACTTACGTAATATGTAAGCGTAAGCGCTTCTTAAATAGCTTACCAATTTATATGGGCCGCCGCAAACGTCTTGAAATTATGAGAAACAAACTTCATATAACAAAAGTTTTCGATTCACGTGAACGTAATCCATACAATATGTAAAGCGAAACGAGATGTCGCTTATTTTTTTAAACTTTCGAGACATGCCATAAATGGTGCTTATTGAAATAGTGGAAAAGATCGTAAAATTATTATGACAATTATACGATAGATGTCGTTGGGCATATTGAATTTATTATTATGTGATTATATTATTTAATATTTCAATATAAAATTGAAAAATATTTTTCTTAAGAAGGTAGGCTTTAAATAATCGCCTAGTATGGAGTCTTCGCCACTGGTACGTACCTATGTATATTTTTATTGCAAATATTCCTCATATAGACTGGCCTGGGGATTTTTATCTAGCCAATTTGCACAAAATTAAATTATATATTATTTAGTGTGTACCAACATTTATTTTAAATTCGTATTTATTTATTTTACATATAGAGAACTTTATTAGAAATATAAATTCAAGAAGTCTAAAACACTGAATGAGCTGAAGAAGTAACACAACAATGTCCACCTAAATTCAAGAAGTCTAAAACACTGAATGAGCTGAAGAAGTAACACAACAATGTCCACCTAAATTCAAGAAGTCTAAAACACTGAATGAGCTGAAGAAGTAACACAACAATGTCCACCTAAATTCAAGAAGTCTAAAACACTGAATGAGCTGAAGAAGTAACACAACAATGTCCACCTAAATTCAAGAAGTCTAAAACACTGAATGAGCTGAAGAAGTAACACAACAATGTCCACCTAAATTCAAGAAGTCTAAAACACTGAATGAGCTGAAGAAGTAACACAACAATGTCCACCTAAATTCAAGAAGTCTAAAACACTGAATGAGCTGAAGAAGTAACACAACAATGTCCACCTAAATTCAAGAAGTCTAAAACACTGAATGAGCTGAAGAAGTAACACAACAATGTCCACCTAAATTCAAGAAGTCTAAAACACTGAATGAGCTGAAGAAGTAACACAACAATGTCCACCTAAATTCAAGAAGTCTAAAACACTGAATGAGCTGAAGAAGTAACACAACAATGTCCACCTAAATTCAAGAAGTCTAAAACACTGAATGAGCTGAAGAAGTAACACAACAATGTCCACCTAAACTCGTCCTAAACAAGTGAAATAGATATATCAATATCCAAAGTGATGTGATACAATATAGTTGTTGCCTTCCTAATTGACATTACCATGAACAACGAAGATTGAAAAACAAGATTTTCACCGAAATTTCCAATTCTCGTATCTCTTGGTATAGATAGTTTTGATTGATTCTATCATTAGCCACCTTGAAGTTGATGAACAGATGGTATATATTGATATTGAATTCGGTCCTCTTAACGAGGACCTGCCGGAGAGTGAATATTTGTGTGACACGTGGTCTCTGTCGTCCTACGCCACCTTGGTAGTGACCGAGTACTCTTTGTATATTCTTGTGAAATAAAAACTGTGAATTTTCACCACAACCAGACAAAATGCTAAACTATCAATAAACAATAACTGAAAACTTAGTATTGTGTTAGCAAATTTTTTAAATGCCAACATACACATAGAATAAATTTGCAAGTGTATAACAATAGGTACATGCAATCATAATTATTAAGATTTATAAGGGGAAAATGATGAAATACTTACTTACATTCAGTACTCACTACGAATCAGTTTGAGAATTGTTGGTTAATGAGATAGTAGTTGAACAGTCGCTGGATGAAGACATGTTTGGCTTCTTCTACTCCTATTGAACATTTTTTATAATTGTTACAATGTTTGCTTCTACAGATGAAAGAGATCCACTACATACTGCAAACTGTCACCCCAACGAGTTTAATCATCATCGATGAGTTGTGCAGGTATAAAATATTATTTAATATCATTCCATCATTGCTTATTATTATAATGGCTGTATGAAATTATTCATTTAAATAATTAATTAATTAAATTCTTAATTCTATGTAGCATTTTTGTCATGTGACATCTAGTTATGTTGTGGCAAAAGTAAGTAAATATTTGCCTATTTTAAATTAACTCACTTCTGTCCGACAACAAGAAATCGGCGATAACAGGTAGTTGCTGTAGTTGCATATAGAAGACTTTTCAGTGACATATTATCTGTCATGGCAGTAACGCGTGCTAAAGGCATGTTTACATAATGTATCGGCTCTCCTTTTAGATGCGACTCTGGTTCTTATTCGCAATAAACCAAAAGTTAAAAGTTTACTAATAATAATTCTAACATTACTCCTGATCGTTTTAAACATATTTTTAATATAAAAAGCTTCAAATTATGTAAATTGATAGATCCGTACACTACGGGAGCGTAAAATGAAATGATAAATTTGGTGGTATTCCTTATTTGAAAACTGAAGTGCGATTAGCTGTATTGGAGGGTATTGTTAGTTCACAATTTTAATGCGTGGACAAGAAGTTCTTGTTTGACAATATATGCCGCACTAAATGAAAAAAATTAACATAATTTTTTGAGCTTTAATGAGACAAAATACGAAAGATACGAAATGGTTGGTATGATTGAATCATGTTTTAAATATTTTCAGAGGTACATCTAGTGAAGAAGGAACAAGTATGGCCTGGGCTATCTGTGAACAGCTTCTGAATACAGAAGCGTTCACGTTTTTCACCACACATTTTCTTTACCTTTCCAAACTTCAAGATTTATACTATAATGTTGTAAAGTAAGTAACATGTGACATAACTTTTATCTTCTCCATACTATTTACATTCACTCTAATGTATAGACTTATCATTATATCATGGCTGCAGATGTCTTAACAGTGATCTGCAGAACTATTAATCCACCTAGTTTTTTACATATGTATTTACCATAGACCTCTACCTCCATCCTTCACACTACATTTAAAATCGCAGTCATGACATATTGGTTGAAGAATATACTTCTACGCTCGCTTTATTTTTTATCATAAATTTTTTCTTTCCGAGGAGCGCATATTCTGTTTTTTTAACACTACTTGAATTCGACGATGACTTCCTGGTACAATGAATTGGACAATTTTTTATACAGTACTATCCTCTTCTCCAGTCCTCCTTCTAACGCTAGTATGACGTCTCTCTATAGGCCGTTAAGCTACCGCAGTCGTGTTCTTCATTCCGTCCTTCAGGCCTGCATTCCGTTCTCCTTCTAGTCTACGTGTGGCACTTTATCATCCATACATGTCAGGTAGCCGACCCATCGCAGGTATTGGGTTTTGATAAATCTGACAAAGTGAGGATCATTAATGAGCTTATAGAACTTAGGGTCTATGCTAAAACACCTGAAGCTTCAGGGAATCGGTGACCGTTACATCCACATCTTTGACCAGTCGCAATAGTGTTTTGTATATGTAGACTTTGATGTTTCTTGACAATCTGGTGGATTTAATGTGCCTAGAGCGGCCATTATAGCACCTGTTAGCAGTTCTTCTTTTAATTTCGTCGCTTATAAAATATTATTGGCATATAATTCTAAGTTGACAAACTTATCAAGTGTCTCAATATATTTGTCGTTTAAAATTCAACAATCTCTCTCATATTACAATATGTACATCCTTTTTTTATATAGCTTACACACAAGAACTGACGAAATACCAAACGCAACGAGTGGTGGAGATAAAAAATTGATCTACAAGCACAAAATCGAGAAGGGAGTTACAGCGATTGAGCAATATGGCCTCACTCTGGCTAAAAATACCAATATACCTCGGAGTGTGATTGATCTGGCAGACGACCTCTCAAAAATTATCATCAAGCAAAAAAGAGTAGACCCATCTTTATTTCATTAGAATAATTTAATTTAAATAAGTATGTATTTACTTGCAGAAACTATTAAATGCTTTTCGTAATATTAGTAGGCACCTTTTTAATGTTATTTGTAGTTTCAATGACGTAGTCCAAGCATCTCAGTTACGGCTGTCCAGGTCTTCTCTTGACCTCAGATAATGCGTACATAGCACTGATAACTCCTCCAGAGTGGACAATCCAGCTGTCTCTTCATATGCCGCGTGATCTTTTCGTCCATATGTTAATACTGGGCGCAAAAGAGTTTTATAGAGAGTTGTGATTTTCCTTGTTAGTGCCTTGTTTTTCAGAAGCCCTTTAAGACCGCAATTGCACCTGTTTGAGAGGTTGATCCGGCGATTTATTTCATCCCTTATATTATTTGTCAATTTGACAAAGGATCCGAGATAAACAAATGACTCCACGGTTTCAAAAGCATTTCTGGTAAATGATAAGGCTACTACATATTATATGGCTGCAATCACTGGATCTGAAAGGCATGAATCATCATTACATGTCACCATTTATTATTTCAGAATATCAGTCCTATGCGACATTTCTTTTACCACGGGAAAAACTTGGCTATATATCGCAGTTTTCAGTTACCAATGAATACGACAAAATATTCATCAGAATCACCACCGCCTTGCGCTACAAAGAATTTTCCAGGGTTTTCACGAGGCGGTTTCATAGGCCCTGGTCGAATTCAAATTAGCAATACCCGATGCGGGTAGAAGAATAGTTTTCAATAAGGCATATTTCTCAGCCGGCATAATTTTCATTTGACTAGCATCAAGTAGAATAGTTTGCGTGCCAAAGTCCTGAAAGAAATTTCGATAGTAAATGTGGGGTATCCGTAAAGGCATCTAGAAAAAAAAAAGGCTACTACATAATATTATTATATATGATTTGTTGATGCACTGTGGAGAACTGGCATGACGTTTAGATACCAACTCTAAAATGTAGAAGTCAATATTTCCAGATAACGCTATTCATCTTCCATCCATATGGTGAAGTTTGATTAAATTATGAAAAAAACACTTGCTGTGATCTATTAATATAATATATAAGATAATGTCTATACTTACGTCATAATTAACAAATCTGTCATCCAGTCTTTTGACAAATGTGTCAAAAAAATATTATCAAAATTTAGTGATGCTTATCTACGTATTGTGTAATATTACTGATTTAGATGTCTTTCCAGTGACATCCCGTGATGGCAGTGGCGAAGGCTCCATATTATGTGATTATTTAACGCTTACCTTGACTCATAAAAATAATTTAAATATCTATGTGAATTTTTAAAAAAATAGTAACTACAAGGCAAGACTTGATTTATTGTTCCATCATTGAACGGTGACATTACAATGTGAGAAACTAGCGACACCTTAAAAGACTATAGAATTATTGGTTCTGGAATTGTAACTAATATTCGGATGAGCATTGGTAATTAATGCCGTAATTTGGATAAATCAATTTCGATACAAGAATAATATTTAAATTAAGCTGAACCATTCAGTTTTTTAATGGATACATCCATAATGCATGCTAGCCACTTGCTCAACCTATTAGGTTATGGATTTTTTTTGTACCATGTTCGATCCCAAGAAGACCATACGATGAGCCTCCTCAGAGTGGAGGTTGTATTAATAGATTTTTGATTTTACGAGAAATGGATGTTAGTCACTTGCACGACATTATAAGCTTGGTGCGTAACCGCTTACTACGTTACTATATACCACATGTATATTGTTATTTGGTGGTAGGCAGACAATGCGCTGCTTAGGGGCGGCATATTCCATTCTAAAGAAAAGCAGATATAAACAGAAGAAATGTATTACAATTCACTGACAAAGTGTGCCTAATCTAAGCGTCAATGGATATGTTTGTTAGAATTTTAAAGATTAAGAAAAATAATATTATATGTAACGAATTTATGCGCATACAATTTGCCTAGGAATGTCACTGTACCTGTCATAGATATCGGTACCAACTAACAAACTACAATGAAAATAATCTTCACGATTACAATAATATATTCTGATGCATGACTCCTTATCTTCAAAACATGTTTATTTACACAACTTTTATATCAACGTCATGGCCTAAATGTTTTAGGAAAAATATCATGTATTGATCATTAGAGTTGAATAATAGTGTATCAATTATTTGTGATTGTAACAAATAATTATTATATTATTTTGAAATTGACCTTCCTTGACAACAATCAAATAGGATAACATCTGTATAAATCCAGACAGTTCTCGTTTTGTATGGAACAAAGAGATGCTAATTTCACTTTTATCGGTACTTTGACTGACCGCGCGGCTTAAGCGTTGGACTATTTATAACGCCGTGGGTCCCAGGTTCGAATCCTGGGTCTGGCAAGTACACATATTGTTTTTCAATTTGTGTATGGGTCAGAGTATGGGCCTAATAGGTTGAGCAAGTGGCTGACATCCATTTCTCGTAAAAAACAAAATCTGTCAATACAAACCTCTACTCTGTGGAGGCCCATATGATCCTATTAGGATCGGACATGGTCGGGAAAAAAAATTGACTAGGTACCTACCTATTTAGATAAGTTTATTAACAATATCACTACATACTGATAAAGAGAATTATTCAAACAATATTATCTTACAATATTATAATTCATTACTCTACAGAATAATCTCACTCTATTACATTTCAATCATTCATTTTGGTTTTAGCCATCAAAATATTGTTATGTTGAAGTTCTGGTCACATTTCATTTCTTGATATTTACAATTAGAGCCGAGCCACACCGGGCGACTCTGGTCTCGAGACCAGTCGCGCGACTGGTCTCCTCGTGCGATTTACTCGGGTGACCAACAATAAAAATAGTAATGAATGTACACGCAAGTATGCAAAAAAATACATTCTCTCCGCAGCGTGGCTGCCGGCGACTTTCAGGCGACCAAGGCAGTCAATAAATAATAATAATGAATGTACGTACCTACGCAAGTAGGCAAAAAATAATAAATATAATGGCATGGCTGCCCGCGACTAATCGCCCGGTGTGGCAGCACTCAATACATAGCTATATGTTTTCATACATCGCTACCGGTCGCCCGACCAGAGAGACTGCGAGACCAGACCGAGCGCAAGAACGAGATTTTACTGATCGCCCGACTTTAATGCTTGCGCGACTACTGGGCGACCAGGTGTGGCATGGTCCATATAACTACATGCATCGGTCTGGTCTCGGCGACTGGTCTCGAGACCAGAGTCGCCCGGTGTGGCTCGGCTCTTAGTCTTGAAATAATATTATGTTTTTGTATTAATTATTATAAATTTGATTTTATGTGATTTACCGTATCAGTTTTCTTTCTGTGACAATAAAATGGATTATAATGGACAATTTGTCATCCAATAATTAATTTTAAATGGTGTCTACAATAATATCCACATTATTATATTATTTCATTTATAATATGTTAAAAAAAAGTTTGACAGACTAAAAAAGAAGACAAAAATAAGTCCATTTGATACATATTTTTTTTTGTTTACCTTTCAGCCTTGTGCCATGCTGGAATTCAAAGAAACTCAAGAAGTCCTCTTGTACAGGTTGGCAGCAGATTTAATGCATGAATCTAGAGATCCTGAAGCGACTGATGAAAAATTAGGCATTTTGATACGGAAATTCAAAGACCAACACCCGGATATAATCCAAAGTATTGCTTTGAAACATTCTCATAAGAACACTACAATTAGCAATAACATTGACACCAGTACTAAAGATGAAAGTTCTCGGCACGGCAGAAGTTTAACTTCGTTGGATAATGCTTCTGATAAAAATAACTTTGATGAGAAGACTTCTTCAGATTCCTCAAGTGTTCAGAAACCTTCAGTGAAATTTAATACAAAAGATAGCAATGTATTTATGAAATGTAAGAAAGAATCTATAGGTGTTGAGGCGATAATTAATTCATGCGATATTGTTGATAATCGATTTTCTACTAAAAGACTGTCTGAAAATGCTAAGAGAGATGGGGACGTTCATAATTTTAATTATGATAGAAGAACTCCTATCACTTCTACTAGTAATGTAACACATAATGAAAATATACCTGATAGTTATTTTAATTTTAATCCGAGAATGGGAAATAATCGTGTATGTCAGAACAATTTGAAGGATGAATCTGTTAACAACGTCTTTCATTCTGGTGAAGATTATAATACCGATAGAAATGAATTAAACTATTATCGACCTCCTTTAAAAGTTACACGAGATAATCGAAGTGAAAAAAGGCGGTCTCAGTCGAGTCTATCTGAAAGGTTGACAACATTGTTTGGAGAAGTGGGAGAAGACGCCCGTCCCAATGATGCAATGCAGATGGACACAGAAGAGCTGTTGGGCCAGCTGATGAATTCAAGGGAAGTTTCTCAGAAATATAATTCACCCAATGCCAATTCGAAACCGGAAGAAAAACGAGGTGTTGATCTGTTGGGCACGAAGAGGAAACGTATCAGTGAAAGTGACATGAGCACAATGACTCTGTCAGAAAATGAATCACACCAATATGACACGTGCATGTCTTCTCTTGATGATAGTAAAGAGTCATTTGATTTTGATCAATTTGTTCATGAAATATCCATGACTCCTTAAAAGTCTTCCAGCTTACTCGACTGAAGGCATGTTTTCCACTAACTGTTTTAGTTAGTGATCTTCAACAATTAATTCGTATCGTTTCCATATTGTTTGTACAAAGGTGTGGTTTTTATATTTACTTCTTGGAATTGATAATAATATGAAAGAATCATTAGATTCTAATACATGTTTTGTGTATGAGCATTTGATGGGGCACCTAGGCGCAGGACCTTTATCCCCTTTATATCTAGTGTTGGGACTCTGTGAATGATTGGAGAATTTAGGTCAGTCACTGGAGGCTTCGCGACCGCCAGTGGCCGATGCAATGTTATGGTTTTGATGTTGAGATGTGATGACCATCTGATCGTCCCTTGATTCCTCTTCAATCATCAAGCGGCAAAACTGGGGTGCTGCTCGTTTTGGAGGACTGAAAAAGAGACAGAAAGCAATGGTAGTGACACTTGTAAGACACACAAAAACCCGAAAGAGGATCGCTCCTGGTTAGATACGTGAGTGGGTTCTCGGCGCTTGGATGGCTGATACAATTACCTTGAGTAGCATTTTATCTTGATCTTTTTTTTTTGGTTTGGTGTTTATAATATAATTAGACTGTATAATAATATCAATGATATCTTTTAAATTAAAGATTACAAAGTGACATCAATAAAGAATTAATTGTTAGTTAAGTTTAGATGAATAATTATTTAAGAATAAGTATAATATTATGTACCTACCTAATTAATGTTATAATAGAGCAACTTCAGAAAGTCAAATGTCAATGGGATGTCAATAATATCAAAATGATTGTATCATTTCTCAAGAAGATTTAAGACATGTCATATAATAATATGATATTTTGTTTTTATGTTTGAAATTAAATATTTAAAAAAGTGATACTGAATCAAAATGTTTATCTATTGTATTATCAATATATAACATTATATCAGCGTTTTTAAACCTTTTTACTAAAACACCACACTTGCCCCTCTGCCTAGCTCGCTTGAAACTATGCATTGACATAACAATAATTACATGCAACTCATTTCTATATATTACAACTTGATCCAATAGATTTGTCAAGTCGTCAGTAATACATAATACGTCGATGAATTAGTTGCATCATGTCTACCGATTGTTGTTACGGGTGTGATTGTAATACCGCCTAAACCATGGCATCCTCAGAGGATCCAAGGCCATGAGGCCTGAACCATCATTGGGCTGATTTATGCAAACATGAACAGATCGACTGCGAGGCAAATTTCTAGCCCGTAAGCTTAGATGTATGGAAATTTATAGTCACCCTTTTGCAAGTTCTACAAAATTTAATAGAATCAGTCTAGCCCGTAATATAAATAAAATCCTGCATTTTTTTATACCTACATTAATTCTATAAGCAAGCCAAGTAAAACCTAGCGTCATTATAAATTCTATACTTCAATTTATACTCTACTCAATTTTAAAAATACTTAGAAGCAAGCTGTAATTTTAAAGCCAATCAATAGCAAACGATTTTGTAGTTACCTATATAACTTAAAACAATTGTCAGCACAATATTATAGATGCCAAAAATAGTAATTATTAATACCCATCATTTTTTAATATTATTACCTACATTTCATCCAATTTTGACCAATAGGTATTAAATTCGTACACATACCTATATAAATATTGGAAGCAAAGTTCCCAGCCATACAATGTACCTAATACCTAGAATATCTGATTTGAGATTATTTTGAAAAAATATGTATTTGTGTACCTAGTTCAAATATTTCAAAATATGTACCTACCTAGCAAAGAAATACATTCCCTTTCCAAAGCAGGTAGGTACCTAAAAAAGGTCGGGTTGACTATTTCTGTGGTGAGCAGAAATTCTCAGAAATAGGAGATCCAAGGTACCTACCTACAAGCCAGGTACATATTATGCAGAGTGTTTTTGTCATTTTTCAGTGACAGAATTTGTAGGTTTTATTTTATTCTTGCCTAGAGTTGACCTGCTCTCCAAAAAGGTTGATTGCCATTTCGGTTTTCGAACTCTCAATAGCATGACATTGGCTGTGGTGCCGCGCTCGCCGACGTCACCGCCATTTTAAATTTAATTATTTTTTTTATTATTTTCTACGCTGTACTAATTTTACTGTAACTGTATTCCGAACAATAAAACGCCGTTTTCGCCAATAATTCCACGTTGTCAATCAACATAAGCATGCCCCCGAAAGAAGCCAGCAGACGATATCACCGTGACTTGACATCTTATATCATCATCAGGGGGGGTCCAGCGCATCATCCTACACCCCCCCCCCCCCCTTTCGGAGGTGACAATTGTTAACAAGATTAATTTGCAGGAGCTTTTTGTAGGATTCTAATAAGCTAATTTTAACCCACCCCACGATGGCCGAGCAGTTTACGCGTTGGCTTATAATGTCGTGGGTCCCAGGTTGGAATCCTAGATCTGGCAAATACACAAATTGTTTTTCAATTTGTGTTTGGAGTCAGAGTGTAGACCTAATAGGTTGAGTAAGTGGCTAACATCTATTTCATGTAAAAACAAAAATTTGTTAATATAAACCTCCACTCCACAGGCCCATAGCAGGATCTTATTAGGATTAGACATGGTCAAAAAAATTAACCAATTCAGGCAAACTATTGGCACTTGAAATCAATCAATAATTATCTAATGGAAATGTACCAGATTCTTATTATTATGAAGTTTATGGTAGGTACTAAACTTTTATATCTTATAAGATTTGATTTTACGTATAATGTATGAGGTACCTTCACTTAACGTTCACATACAAAAGAACTTGCGTCAGTTCTGTTGTTTTTTCTTTGATACATGATCATAATAAAAACATCTGTTTTCAACAAGTTAATGTGGCTTGCTAAATAAAATGAAATGAATATTGAGTCGATAAGACAATATTTGTATCTACCTACCTCCTATGACTACGACGGTATTTGATGGATTGATAAACTCAAATTAATTAGGTCATCATCATCAGTCTGAATTGATCTACTACTAGCTGAAGACCTCCCCCAACTCCCACCACTTTTCTCAATTCCCAGTTCTTCACTGCCATGTACGTCTGGCAAACTTGGTAAGTTCTTTAATCCAGTGTGTTTTATGACGGCCCTGTTGTAGTTTACTGGCTGTTGAGTACTGCTGTATGACTTAACTTGACTTCACATCGCATACTGTTGTCTCCCTCAGCGGCGCACCCAGGATTTAATATTGGGGGGGGGGGCAAGGAGGAGAATGTAAATTAGTCCCATAGGCTCTTTTTCTTCTTCATATAATTATTTTTACATATTTTCACAATACATGGCGATATATTTGTACAGTTTCTCCTAGTTTTTATTAAATTGGAGGCATAGTGGCGGTAACCGTTGAGCGTGTCATCAGCGACTGGCGGTTTGGAAGTGACTAACAGCGACCATGCTGGACATGTGCGCCTAGTACGCTAAAACATTACTCAAATAATATCGGCTGTGGTACCCGCTTGGTCTAGAGAGCTACAATATTTATGCCGAATTCTACTGAAAAAAAAAGTTCTTTTGATTTACATCACCACCGACTGTAGTGGGTGTAGTCGTTCCTTTCGCCGAATGTTTATCGTCGATTTTTGGTTTTTTAATATTGAGGCTCCAAAATATTAATTGAAAATGGACAAAAAAAAGTATTATTGCATTTAACTTATACACAAACCTACTCAACACAGTTTTTTGTCTATTTCACTTGGTGTACCTATACCATGGCCCCCACATCCTGAAACGGACCCTCAGGCTAGGATATTTGGCGGGCCCCCTACCTACCGCTAAGATGAAAGGTAGTGTGAAACATTACATTTACATTTTTCAAATTGTGTTTTAATTCAAATTAAAGGTACTTATACAGTGAATTATTAGCGATTTTTAATACATCTACTTTAATAATGGAGCTGTCGAGTATCGACACAATATAATAATCAGAAAATATAATGCACAATTATATAATTTAAAATGTTCATGGCCATGAAGTATAATAATGCCCAGGCGACTTTTTTTTACTATTAAAGCTAATTTATGATGAGTGTTTATCTCATTTATCTGGTCGACGCGACACGCCGGGCCCCCCACAGCCCGGGCCCCCACGCTAGAGTCCTGTCAGCCCTCCCCAGCCATGACCTACACCACTCCGGAATTCGGGTGGACACCGAGAATTTTTTGACAGTTCCATTAGAGATTGGGTTTCTAAAAAGACCCGACATTAGTGTTTCGAAATTGTTGTGTATGGTACGTTTACATCTGACACTTATACCGTTATACTTATTTTATGTGTCTGACATAAAATTTCACTTACTGTTTACACCTGCATGGATCTGACATAAAATTCTGGTATACTTCTCGTTGAAATAAAGTCTCGACACTTTATTCAATGGCAACATTGGAATAAATATATGCGGTGTTTACATATGATATTGTAATTTATTCGGACACTTATTTTGTATACTTCTCAAAAACGTTATGTCAGTTGTCAACATGGGAATGTTAAAAAAGAAAGCAGCGAGTGTTATTATTTTAAGTCTTTTGGCAACAAAAAGGAGGAAAAAATGGTCTAGATGGGTGCGGGAATGGATTCAGCGACGAGAAGAACTAGGTGCCTTCCGTTTAATGTCAGAGTTTAAAATCGAAGATCCAACTCAATTTGTGAACTTTAGTTTGCATGATTGGACCTTTTGCCAAAAAACAAGACACACAATTTAGAAATGCCATAAGTGTAGAAGAACGATTAACAGTAACATTGCGATATCTAGCACTTGATCGTCATTGCATATTCAATATAATATTATCGTATTACGAGTGCAGGTGTGGGCCAAAATGAATTAGGTAATACCATTTGAAGCGCATTTTTTCTTCACAGAGTGCATCAGAATGAATCGTATGTGCCGAGAACAAGCGATATTTTATTTTCGAACAAAATCCATAGAACTCGGCACATCCGATATTTCTCACTGTCTATGATTTTTGACAGATCGCTAGAGTACATTATTAACGTAAACGTTGGGCATACATTCATGGTGTACCTATGATAATTGATTGTCCGTTGTTTTAGAAATATACATATGCAATTCACTAGATACCTGTCAAACTACGAATAATGTGTCAGGTACTTGATATAAAAGTAGACGGTGGTCCAACTTCGGTGATATATCGCGGCAAGTTCGGAATTGTTGAATACGCGGTGTTTACATTTGCGTATATAAGTAGATTGAATAAATGACAGGTGAGTGTCGACACACGCAAAATAAGTGGCTGGTACAAATATAATTACTGTTTATACTTGGTGAATATGGTGTCATACATAAATATGACAATATAAATGTCAAATGTAAACGTACCATTAGAAATTAAAATTTAAGTAATTTTTCTAAAAAGGGTGCTAGAGAATTACAAATCATTTTTTTGCCATCATTTTTTATAGTTTATTGGCTTTCAATTTCAATGTTTAAAATCATTCTGATAATTTTTATGTTTGGGTGCCAGGGCCCCTTGCCCCCCCCCCCCGCCCCTGGGTGCGCCACTGGTCTGTCTTTTATCCATTTGTTTCTTTTACTGTATTTCATGTTATGCCCAACATGCACCATTCCATGCTACATAGCACTACATGAAATTTTTGGGATTCTCATATAATAAGAGTTCATGTTTCACATGTACACGTGAGCACTGGTAGCACATATTGGTTGAACATCCTACTTTTCACGGCATGAACACGATGGCGACGTGCTGTTTTTCAACCCACAGAGTGGACATAATAGGTTGAACAAGTGGCTAATATCCATTTCTCGTGAAAAAAAATCAAAAATCTGTTGATACATCCTCCACTCTATGGAGGCCCATAATGATCTTCTTAAGATTAAACATTATAAAAAAAGGTTTTTTTTGACCAGATTCGAAATTTATCTTTATTTTTTTAATTCCAAAAGAAGATTTTGTTTTAAGCTTAATCGAATTTTGAGGTTGAATATTTTAAAAGAACAGTAGGTATGGTTAATGGCAACTAGTATATTAGTCTATGGTTAATGGGTCGGTAACCCTAATAAATTCATTTGACACAACTTCTACCTGCTATCCTGTGAACCTTCTGACAAAGAACATAAACATAATGGTTTTGAAACAAAGTTATTTTTGTTAAAATAATTTTGGTTTTAAAACAATTATAATGGAGTTCTGCCAGTTCAATATATAAAATTTATTATGTAACATAAACATTTTTGTATCTTAGAATACTTTGAAACACTCAATCAACCATGGTTATGTTATAGGACAGAGGCCCATATATAGAACATTTATATCTAACAAGAGATTTTAGTCTTGATATTTTTGTAAGCAAGAAGGGTAAATGCAAAAATTTTAAAAAGAAGCAGGTACCTAGGTACATGGAAATACATTAAGTGAGTTAAGTAAGTATATCCAATTTTAAGAATTTATAAAAAGACATCCACCTAACTCAATTTACACAAGTGGAGTATATTGATATTTGAACACAGTTATTGCCCTCTCAATTGGCATAACCAATGGCAGATTAATTCTGCATTTTGGGATGACAATGTCTTGGATTTCTAAGATAATTATCAGGCACATAATACACAATATACCACTATGGTATATTGGTAAAACGAGATAAATAATTATTTGAATCAAGACAGGCTTTGCGTTTAGAAATGTATTGTCTCTCAGTAGAACTATTCTATACATAAGGCGGCTATCGATGGTAGTTTATCATAGTCCTTCTTGCCATTTACAGCCCCTTTAGAATGTACTGCCCTAAGCAACGCATGACCGGCACGAGATTAGAGGTTATGATACAGAAATCTTTTTTTTTTGCTGGAATAAATTTGTCTGTAAGTAAAAACTTTTTGGCCTGAATATCTAAAAAAAATACCAAGAAGAGGTAATTTCGTAAGTAATAATGTCGATTTCTCGAGAAATTAAAAAACCATTCTCGACTTCTCGAGAAATGAAAAATGTCAAGATATCACAAGCTCTACACGGGATGTCACTTAGTAAAACAATAATCAATTTTATTAATACTAGCTAGGTACTAAAAAAAATCCCTTCCCTGACAGGGTTCCGAGGACCGGTTGGGAATCACTGGTATAGATACTAGATTACTAGAGCGAGCTGCGTCATGAAAATTGATCGTATTGTAATGGCGTGATTAGTCGTGTTTATCAATCGAAAATATTTCCATTGCAAATTCCATTCGATTATTTTTCACAAAATGACCCCACGCGCAGCGGCACCGTGCAATCGAAGCGTACATCTTATTTATTATTGCGTGCAGCGAATAAAAACAATTTACGAATTATTATTTACTATCTTATTGGTTTCCGATTAGATTCTAGCTGGCAATAATATATTATTATGAAATCAACGGGTGAATTGACAAATTTAATTTAGTGCAGCCATAATGATGTAATAAAACCTTTTCAAATGTCATAGGTATTACCTATCATTTTAATGAACTATTATGGGGAATCAAAGGGATAATGTTCGACCTGTGTGTAATTCGGAAATGATTTTAGAGGGAATGCATACCTACGTCAGAGAGTACGGATAAAATTGAAATATTGATCATTCATGAGAGGAATAAGGAAGATTAATACTACGTACAATAGAATCTAGATAATCCGGACTAATTGGGGATTTACACCGACGATGGCCGCGCGGCTTAAGCGTTGGCCTATTGCGTCGTGGGTCCCAGGTTTGAACCTGGGTCTGGCAAGTACACATATTGTTTTTCAATTTGTGTATGAGTCAGAGTATGGACCTTATGCCTTGTCCACATTGGCAACAAGTTGCTGGCAACCTCATTAAATTTCACGATAATTATCATAATTTATATGACCAAAAATTATTTTAATCGAAATTTAATGAGGTTGCCAGCAACTTGTTGCCAGTGTGGACATCGCTTAATAGGTTGAGCAAGTGGCCGACATCCATTTCTCGTAAAAAATACAAAATCTGTCAATACAAACCTCCACTCTGTGGAGGTCCATATGATCCTATTACGATCGGACATGGTCAAAAATAATGGGGATGAAGATAGCCCAGATAACGAAACATCCAAATAATCGAAAAAATGATAAATAATCAATTATTGTACCTAAGTATAATTCGAGTATCCATACAACCTCAAGTAAAGGAGTCTCAAGAATTTCTTCTGAACCCTCTTCACCATAAGGCCATACTTCAACTGATGCGATGCCCAAACAATAGACCCACTCTCAAGTCTGCTTCGAACTAAAGAATTATACAAAAGTTTTAATACCGTAACATCTGAAAAGACCCGGGAAGTACCCATAACGAAGCCCAAAGTATTCCATGTGTACCTACTTAGTAGAATACATTATTGATCTAAATAATTAATTAGGTAGATACCTACCTACCTACGATATAAAAGTATTTATTTAGAATTAATTGAACACTGATGTATGATTGAGTGCATAATAAAATAGGTACATAAGAATTACGTGCATCGTCTTCTTGTCAATATGTCGAGAAGTAAAGAAAAACAAAATAATCGGTTTTAAAATTAATTAATAAGTATGGATAATAGGTAGGTATGTGTTATTTTGACGAGGCTATCGTGTTTTTCTCTTAGACAAAAACAATAATGACACTGTTATTCCTATCTCAAAACAACACGAGAACCAAAATATTCTGATTCGAGCAACAATCAGTGGGAAAGAGACAACGCTAGTTTATTAGCTTGTCTCAGTATGCGATGTCCGTATGGTCGCACAGCTGACAAAGCGCATTCGAGCACATGGACTCGTGTACTCAAATTCAAACGTCACTACTGTCATTAAAGTACGTAGCTCACAGATAAACGTTTATTCACACCGTAAGGTGGTTTATCGCGCGGGAATCTCTCAATTTAAACGTTTTACGATTTTAAATAAGTTTAAATAAATTACTGTGACATAACCCGTGTAACTGTGCATTTTTTGTGTGTAAAGAAGTTTTAATAATGGCCAGTGAGACGGTTTTTAGTTCCTGTGCGTCTACAATAAAATGCGGGTTGCCCATAATCGGGGTACATTTTCTCGGAGGACGCTCGACAGACAGCATTCCGCGGTCCTCACGCGATATCAGTTTCAAGCTTTCTTTGTTTATAAAGTGTACACATTTTAAAACACGTTTAAAATTTAGCTTTATTCCTTGAATTATTATCTTCAAACGCCAAGATGAATTGGTGAGTGTGACCTATTTTTTTTCTTTCATCAAATTAAACTTCGGACAGAAATAATACTTACTCAATTTTTTTATTATTATCATAGGTATTTTTTTATCTTCACGATAACCAATTAATTATCTATTACCTACCTATATCGCTGAGATTAATCTGTGTTTTCTCAATAATTGCAACATCGTGTTCATGTTTCGAATTCTTTTGTTTTTTGTTCAAATCAGTCTGAAGCATAATCTCCAATACACCACTCTGAAGACTTTGGGTCTCGTATCGATCAGCGTCATGTCTTCGGAGTCCAACATTCGAGAGATCTGGAGGCAGGCTGATGCCGTGTGCTTCGATGTCGATTCCACGGTCATCAAAGAGGAAGGCATCGACGAATTGGCCAAGTTCTGCGGAAAAGGAGATGAAGTATCCAAATTGTGAGTAAAAAAACCAATTAGTTGCATAATATCAATAACATTTTATTACAAACATTCGAGTTTTACATAATCGATCAATACATAATAATTTCAATATGTTTCTATTTTGATGCAACATAGCAAATCTCTCCAACATATTATTATTTTTCCAATAGATACCTAGTTAATTTAGTTACCCATAGACAAATTGCATAACATGTAGTCTAGTAAAGTTAGGAATTGGTATCAATATACTCTTATTAGAAATGTAAATATTTATAGGTAATAAATTTACCTAACCCGTTCAATTTTATCAAAACTGGTTTTTATTTTAAAGTTTACTCAAATCACAGTATAAAATAGGTCAGTCATCTACCGATACAAAATAATTATTTATTTTGAAGACGATGGAAAACTAAATATATTTTTCTGTATGAAATAATAAAAAAAACAAATCTTATCTATTTCATGCACTTTGTCTGAGTTTGGTATACTTAACAAAAACCTGTCTCTGTGTGCTGATAAAATGTAAAAAAAATAATTTTCTAGGTATTAATTAATTTATTAATCTTTGGGCAAAGATAAAAATTGTGCTAGGTAGGTACCTATGTATTATACTCCGTTTACATGTGCATGGATGTACTGTGCACAGTAAGAAAATGTATGGGGAAACATGTATTATCCTGCAATTGGCAAGATTGCGTGCGTAAATCAAACAAGTTTGGAAGTTTCCGAATTGTGATGATTTATTACGCGCAAGTAAGATTATTTTCGATCTGCGCCTGCGCAGTATAGCGATAGAGGCGAACATGCCGGTAAAAAAATTAACTACTCATTTTGAGCTTAACCGATTTTCAATACGACCTGTCAGATAGTAGTATAGATGACAACCTCGCGTCTCGCTTGAAGAATGATGATTGGAGAGACAGTCAGCACTTTTACGTGTAAACAGCTATTTTCATGATAGTTTAAAATAAGCACTATTGCGGACAGTAATTCCATGCACGTGTACAGGCGCTTTAATACTATACAAACATGAGATAATACAGGGAGTTTTTCCATAGAATAAATCCAACTAAAAATATCTTTATTTTGTACCTGTCAATATTGAAATAAAATGTTCTTTGATAAACTTTTACATAGGCACTAGCTCAAAAATAAACATTCTGTAACAACGTCTACCTTCTACATAACATTTGTAAAAGTAATCAGTGGAATTTTTTAAAACCTATTAGGTAGTTTCTTTTTATCTCATTTGTTTTTCTTTTCTATCAATGATACATTCTTATTTTATCAACACGAATAAGTTTAGATAATATGTTATAGCACACATGGGTGCAGTTTGTTTTGTTAATTGTAAATTGTTCACACACAAAATTATTCAATAACCTTTTTACTAGTGCTTAGGCAGTCACAAATTAAATAATCAATACCATGTAATTTTTAGTGTGAAATATGATGATTGTTATTACTTGTTTAGAACCAAAGAAGCGATGAAAGGATCCATGACATTCCAAGAAGCCCTGAAGCTTCGACTCGACATAATCAACCCCAGCCTACAGCAGATCAAAGACTTCATCAAATATCATCCGTCAAGTCTCACACCCGGAATCAAGTGAGTTTTTACTTACTATTAGATAAACAAAACTATGAATCTTGAAAGCACGTTTCTAAATATAACGTAGGTAGTTGCTAGTATGCCAGATAGGGTAAGAAATTAATTTCTTTTATTTTGTTAACTGTCAATTCATGGTGGAACTGCATTGTATTGTTGTTTTAATTTAATAAAACGCATTTTTTTTTTGTAGTACTTATTCCACTTTTAATCAATAGATTAGGACCGGTTTCGTCCGCCTCAGAGGGACATTTTCAACCGAACTGAAAACTTTCAACTGAGTTGAAAATGTCCCTCTGAGGCGGACGAAACCGGTCCTAATCTATTGATTAAAAGTGGAATAAGTACTACAAAAAAAAAATCCGTTTTATCGAATTAAAACAACAATAGTAAGAAATTAAGCTACACTAACTAGCAATCTAGATAGGTTTCAAAAAATAGTGTCCAGAATTGTTTGACTATTCTCTAAAACATTGCAGCGAAGATCACCTTGTCATTTATTTACCTTTAGCATGTTGTCTTCATTGCATATGACTAAGATACGAGTCAGACCAGAGTAATTATAAATCGTCTATGTAAGTTCAAGCATATGAACATATCAACATAACCTACAATTTTACTAGTCATGTCCATTGATATACTACTAGATGAGCAGTTCCCATACAAGTGTCATTTTAAAAATGTACCACAAACGAATATCGTCTTATAATATTTCCTTGTAGGTATAATGCGTTAAGACCGTTAACATGGATTCCCGAATTTCACCCGTATTGCCCTGGCTGTAAAACTAAATTTGCGTTCTTGGAATAGTGAACCTAAGGGTGACTGCAACGCAAAACAGACAGAGCAAGTCGTCATGCGCTGACTATTAGTTAGAGTAAGATGCAAGCTAGACCGGGCTTACCCAGTAAGTTTTAACAAAGGCCGACTCGCTGAAAATCGAGCGTCATTTTAAGAAGCATATGATTCATCCAGTAGTATATCAATGGTCATGTCATTGCAGTATGTATTTTAAAAAAATACGTTACTACTCGCCACTCAATATTTGACAGCTCGCGGGGAACTACAAATAGAGGTGGCGGCCATGACCCATGACGTAGATTTACTCTATTGTCACTCTAAAAGTTAACACTGCCAATAGAGGAGGTGTTAACAGATGGGACTTTTACAGTTAACTTCTTGTAATAATTATCTGCCTGAATACATAAAGTGATAAATGTGATATACATATTTAACATATTTATCTCTTTTTGAGTGTAAAGTGATATGTTAGAATAGCTGACGTAATATTCTAGCTTGTTTATGAAAAATTTAAAGTTGTTTGCAGTATCGAAGAAGTCTATATTGAATGCTAGTTGCATATTTTGCAAAATGGATGCCTATTAAAAATGCTAGATCTGGCAAAAAAAAGAGCTAAGCTGGACGCTGATAGTCGTATTATAATATGTGACATTAGGCAATGCGTAAAACATATTAATCACTATTGGGAGTAGAGAACTTAGGCACCTACATAGTCGCTTTTTACTTCATTGTATTTAATTCTTGTGTTATACATTGAGTTATGCAAATATATTTTAAATTACCTTGCATTTGAATATGCCGTTAAATGTATACTTTGTTGTCTGTTGAAGTGATTCTTTGTGCACGCAGTATGTTCATGAAATTCAGTATAATTACAAGGTGTAAACAATTAATTATTCAGCAAATAACTGCCAGGCAACTGATAAACGTGAGCACGTGTTCACGAATCCGGAGCATGCGAAGCTTTGTAAATAATTCCACAGGCGAGCTAAAATTTGATTTATTAATTTGTTTACACAAATG
The DNA here is from genome assembly GCF_057557595.1 of Rhyacophila brunnea. NCBI lineage: Eukaryota > Metazoa > Arthropoda > Insecta > Trichoptera > Rhyacophilidae > Rhyacophila > Rhyacophila brunnea. Next base: position 37,134,806 of record NW_028232827.1, on the reverse strand, counting down.
TTGATGGCATGATAGAGTGAGATAGTGTACACTGTACGCTATGACTGCACCAGTTTTTTTTTATTACGACACAATGTGCAGGTCAGGGTTCAAGATTTATTTGTTAACGAATGGCATCCCGTTCAATCAAATGAGACGGAAATATTAACCATTGTCATGTACAGTGAACGGTATACCATTTGACCAATCTATAGGGTCATGTTATTGAAAAATTAAATGTTTCATTTTTACAACGAAATAAATATCTGAAAAATAAAACCATCCTCAGAAAAGTAACAAATAACCGAAAAAATTATGTCAATTTCTTCTTCTTAGTCGTACTCTCATGGCTGAGGATCGTGACCACTTTTAAATTTTGCCATCCTTTGAGCTACCAAGACTTTCCATCCTTCTTCCGCTTCTCTCAGGGCAGAATGAATGGTGCCCCCAGTCAACTCTTTCACTTGGTCGCCCAAAACCACCAGTCTCTCCAACTTGTCTGGTCGCCGGACAATATGTTCAATAAACTGCAGAATGCGTCTTTGCACAAGCATCATTTTTGTGGCAATCGAAATTTCCCGATCCTTCCATATACTTAGTGGTAAGACGTGTCATCGCATTTTTTGCAATCTGTGTGCGCCTTCTTATTTCCGCTTCGCATTCGCCCTTTCCACTAATGGTCGATCCAAGATATACAAACTCGTCCACTGTTTCTAAGATTTGGAGTGTACTTGCTGTTGGTAGAAGGTTAGCCCGATCGAGAACAATTTAAGTGACCTAATATTAGGTACCCCAAAATATTTAAAAGATATCAATCCATTGCTGGACGAAAGACTCTCCAACCGGATTCTATTTCTCTTGGTCCTAGAACTGCGTTACTAAATTGAACAATTGGGGTTTGCCGGCTACGCTTGTCATTAATAACTGATCGTAATTAAATTATTTCTGGACACGTCAAGGTGAGCTATTTCAAATATGAGTACCAAAATTTAACGCTTGAGTTTGTGTAGATATTACTATTAATATCCGACATAAATAGTTCGTCAGTCAAACGTATTTGTTTTCATTGAACTAAGACTATAATAATCAGATTGTGTTGGTTAGTTTTTAAAAATTAAGTCCCGTTTACATGATTCACTTTTGACGATCATCGCGGAGGAATCATCCCCAGTGGCCTGTGTAAACGCACATTCATCAGCGAATCATCAAAAGTGATCAACAGATCATCGGATGATTCCAAAAGTCCTGAGCCCCTGAGTACTGTCATCATATTCCCCAAGATATTACGTCACATAACCCATGTATATTTTAGTCTATGGTTTTATTCACCAATGACTCTTTTTCTTATTCCTCTTACTGTCGATGAAATGTCTGAATTCATATAACAAACAATAACAAATTGTTTGAATTCCAACCTGCAGTGGAATTTCACTTCACACCATTTTGGATGAATGGTGTATTTCACTTTCAGTGACACGTGTAAACAAAGAATGAACGCCTGCATTCAATTCACTGCGGATGATCATCCACAGTGACTCGTCTAAATGAGCCTTTAATTAAACCTTGTACCAAGCCATAATAGATAATAGTCAAAAATAGTTATATATAAAATATCTAAAATTATGCCATTAAACCATGCATAGTTTTGGACGTTTTATAGATAGAAGAATATTTTTATCTTTTATGGTTTGGTTTACAAATTACATCTAACTATGTATGTATGCTATTTTACATTTAGAGTAAGTCACCAGAACAGTGTTGTCTTGTATTCAGACTAAAAGTAAATACAATCGTATGTTAATTTATTACGTAATAGCCGGACTTATTTATATATTCAATTATCAAAATATAATTTGGTATACTTAGCTGAATGATTAGGAATGTTATTGAACGATACTAGTTTATGCCTTTCTGGCCTTCGGTCATGATTAATGATGATGATTAAAGTCATTATATAAAACCACGTTGTGTTAACTTGATATCAAGTCATTATGTATATTATAGTCGGTTAGTTAGATGATTTTTTTATCATAATTATGATACCTAGTCTTAGTGCTGATTTAATTTTGCTCCAATTTGATGTATTATCGAAAGGCCTTCATCGAAATGTCCTCTAAACTTAGATTTTTATTTATTTTTGACTTTTTTTTAAATAATTATTTTGCTTCATATATTGGTTGTTTTTTACGAATGCAGACCCCCACTCTGCTAAATATTTTGAGCAGTAGCAAAATTCTAAGGAGAAATAACTTCGAATTGCTCCGCGCATGCGATCCGTGGGGTAAGGATGCGATTTCGTGAGATAAATGAATTACATTTGGAATACCACACACATTAGAAAAAAAATATTGTCTGTAGTGAGCATGGGCATGTGCGACAGAAGTAAAACTTTTTGTTTTGCTCTTCATTCTCGGACATATAAATTATACCATGGTAAATTGCATATTGTCACCTGGTTTGGTCATTGTTGGGAAAATTAAATTTAAACTTTACTTGATTAACATAAATCTAGGCTATAATTATTATTTAAAATAAAAATGGAAAATTGTGCTCGTCTAATTGGGAACAATTAAGTAAAGTTCAATTGTATAAAAACATATTGTAAATATATTATTTTATTTATTTAAAGCATTTATGGTTTTAAAGGTACGAGGGTGGGTCAATAAGTCCTTAGAAAAGCCGACAGGTGGCGCGACTAGTACTGTAAGCGGTTTGTTTTCATGCAGCGGCACTACCGATTCAGTATGCTGCGAAGTTTCAATCAGATTGGTCGGGTTGTTGTTTTTTATTTTCGTACATTTAAAAAAAAAATTGCTTGTTTACAAAAATGGAGAAAATTGAGTTTAGAGCTGTTATTAAACATTTTAATATAAAAGGGTTAACAGCAAAGGAAATAAAAAATGAGTTGGATTTAGTTCACGGCATATCTGCTCCTTCACTTGCAACTATTTATAACTGGTTAAATGAATTTAAACGTGGTCGTACATCAACAAAGAATGAACCACGCTCATGACGTCCTGTAGAGGTGACTACACCAGAAATGATCAACAAAATCCACGATATGGTGTTAAGTGATCGAAGATTAAAGTTGAGTGAGATAATTGAGGTTACAGGGATCTCAAAAGGTAGCGTCATTTCTATTTTACATGACAAATTGGGCATGAAAAAAGTTTCTGCAAGATGGGTGCCGCGTTTGCTCACAGTCGACAATAAACGCAATAGGGTGGTGGCCTCTAAAGCCCTGTTGTCGCTCATGCAACGCAATCCGGATGAATTTTTTCGTCGCTTTGTGACTGTAGATGAAACATGGATACACCACTATACTCCCGAGACGAAAGAACAGTCAAAGCAGTGGATTGCGAAAGGCGAACCATGTCCAAAGAAGGCGAAAACCGTAAAATCAGCTGGTAAGGTTATGGCTACTGTATTTTGGGATGCACGTGGAATTATTTTCGTTGACTATTTGGAAAAAGGAAAAGCAATAACAGGGGATTATTATGCATTTTTATTGGACCAGCTAAAAAACAAAATTGAAGAAAAACGGCCTCATTTAAACAGGAAAAAAATCCTCTTTCATCAGGACAATGCCCGTGTTCACACATGTTTACGATCAATGGCTAAAATTGAAGAATTGAAGTTCGAATTGGTCGACCACCCACCGTATTCGCCAGATTTAGCCCCCAGTGACTTTTTCCTTTTCCCAAACTTAAAAAATGGCTAAGTGGACAACGTTTTTTTTCAAATGAAGAAGTCATCGATCGGACAAATGCTTATTTTGAGGACCTTCCGAAAACTTATTTTTCTGACGGTTTAAAAAAAATTGAAAAACATCTAACCAAGTGTATTGAGCTCCAAGGAGATTATGTTGAGAAATAAAAAAAAAATACAAAAATAAAAACTGTTTTAATGCTTTTTTCTAAGGAATTATTGACCCACCCTCGTATCTAATATTTTCAAACATAAAAAATAATACAGTTCCCATCAAGTTTTATAATTTTGGGTGGTATTGAGGTGACGATATATAAATAGTGTTTTAATGTAATTGGTTTTGTCATTAAAAAGAAAATTTATATTTTTCAAAAGACCTGAATACGATATTAAGTTCAAAAATAACAATTTTATATTGACATCTATTAATACTAACACAAACTAATATTTTTAAAAATTGATAATTTATTGGTTTGCGTGTACAATAATAGTTTTCTTCAATGTAACTATATACATAAAAATTGTCGCTCACCCAATGACCGTGCTAGTGCAATTAGCAGCGTTGGTTACTTGTTAATCGAAAGGTCTATAGATTATTCCCGCCCAGTGCTTCTGATTTTTATGAAGTGTTATCAAATAAATCACCACGGTTTTCATCACAGATAGCAGAAATCCGACGGATGCAAGTTCAAGTCCCGCTTGGGACAAATATTTTTGAAACTTGTTGACAAGAAATAAAACATAATTTAATTATGTTTTGTTTTAGTAATTTTTTTTACATTTTATATTATACCTAATTCCATGACCAGTTATTATAGTTAATTTTACTTTATTCTTTTTTAATAACAAAATTGTTTGAAATTATTGTCTTGGAAGCAATTTTTTGTTGAAGTAATAATAAATTAATAAATTGTAATTGTTTAAAAAAAAAACAATTTTAAAAGGTAAAATTAATTCATTTCTTTATCCGTGGCATTGCCATCGCCATTCATAATATATAATTATTGTATGTTTTTTTATTGTATCCAAAAATTCTGAATGATTACCGAGCCTTGAGAAACCGGTTTGTCTCACTTTCTACACGAGCAGTGCTCAAAGTGTTCACCTGTCTCTCACGAGATTCATCACGACATGTTATAATTTGTAGTTTGCAGACAACACGGCAACAAATTGCTGTTGAATTTTTTGCCATTAGATTATCTATGGTTCTCAAAAAATTATATTAGTCTCAATATTTTTTTTTTTTGACCATGTCCTATCCTAATATGGGTCTCCACAGAGTGGAGGTTTGTATATTTTGTTTTTACAAGAAATGGATGTCAGCCACTTGCTCAACATATTAGGTCCATACTCTGACCCATACACGAATTGAAAAACAATATGTGTACTTGCCAGACCCAGGATTCGAACCTGGGTCCCACAACGCTTAAGCCCCGCGGCCATCGTGGATCAGTATTATAATATTTCTTATCCATGAATTATCAAAAGATATATTTTTAATACACATTAATAATATTATTAGTGTAAGTAACTCTCTTTTATTAACCTTCCTTTTACGAAGATAATAGATTCCGTCCATTCTGGTGATATCACCTTGGGTTACCGTACAAAATTGACAATATTATGGTAGATAAAATGGAAATCCCTTTTTTGGCAACATAGAGTCTAATAAGGTTTCATCGTCATTATTTACTATTGGTTTTATCCATGAAATGATCAAAAAGACCTCAAAACCTAATTGAAATCATACGAGTATTTCTATAGATTCTTACTGCCTACAAGTCATAATACTAACTTCATGGCGGCTCTCGTGGTGCAGTTGGTAAGGCGCTCGCCTTCCACCGGAGAGTTCCTGGGTTCGATTCCCGGTCATGACAAAAACATTTATGTGTTTTTCTCAAAGCCTGGGTGTTTGTGATTGTTCAAAATTACTAACAACCACCTTGTACGAAAAAGCAAGGACATGGATATTAATAATTCTAAAAAAAAAAAAAAAATACTAACTTCATGCCTTACTTTCATATATCTCTTTCTCACAATTGAATATGTCTCTCTTTGTCGCATATTCTTTTAGATCTATCTCTTTTGTTCGTAATGGAATGCGATGCTCTGTTTGCAATGTGCATTTATAATTTTATGACAGGTAAATGAAGTCTAAGATATATCTGTTAATTATATGTTATTTACTGGATAATGCTATCAATTTTGAAAATTATGACATCTTAATTAAATGTAATATTGACGATTCTAGAAATAGAGGAAATATGAAAATGACGAAATGCATATTAACTGAAATATTTAGAGTTTAATGTGCTAGGTAACCTAAGGTGAGATTACAGTAACGGGAGTGTTAATAGAATAAAATTTGGTATACTTATAAAGTTTTGAATTACATCACGTGACGGTTGTTGCTCAACTTTCATTCATTCAATCTACGACACTTCAATTAATGTAGGATTTTGTAAGTAGTTATCTTAATTTGAAAAAAAATCGTATCCACAAATTATCTTCCATTGTCCCACATTTTGAGAAGTTTTAAATACTATTAGAAAACGTATTATTAGGTAAGTTTTTATGTTATATAAAATGAGTCACACAGCCTCCACATGTTCATGCTGACCGTTTCTGAAATCAAAGCACATGTTACTAAACAGGTTATGGAAATTTACACCATGATCAATAGCCTCAAATTCAAATGCTGTATTGGTACGTTATAATTATATTATAAAACACCTGATGTGTCCAATGATATATTATATTTTTATTATATACGTATGTCAGAATCAGTACGGAAAAAGGCATTCACAACGCAGGAAGCATAGTCTATTAATACATAAGACCGTATATGACACTAATTGGACATCACCATTTACAAGCTTGATTCAGTCGACAGTTACATATACCTTGGTCGTGTCGCGAACAGACATGATAAATCACAGGGAATTAAGAAGAAAATCACACTTTATTTACGTTACTTTAGTATATTAAGGCGGTACAGTTTTCGTTTACTATCTCAGCGAACTAAAACCATGCGAGTTGTAAAGCATGTACTCACCTACGTGTCAAATACACATCAACTCTGTGAAATGTACTAGCCATAGAGATTTTAGTAATGTCTCTGTCATATCTATAGGCATATCTAAAACATATTTGAAAGAAAGATACAATACTGTCGTATGTACAGCAGTAGCGAAGGGTGGAGGGAGGATGTTCAAATCCAACATAAATAGTACACATTAAACTTTGTTAGTCAAATGTATTTGTTTTCATTGAAATAAAACTACAATCTACAGATGGTGTTGGTTAGTTATGAAAAATCAATTAATCCATGCCGAAACCAAAACATAATAGTTTTGGTGTATTTTGGGCGATACGACAAAATTGTGCACACTTTTTCATTCATACTTATACTTATTTGTTTTCGTTGGATTAAGAATACATATTACACATACTGTTGATTAATTTTTTTTAATTCATTGAGCCCTGCCTAAACCAAACTATAATAGATAAAAAAATATTATTCTATCTATAAAACATCCAAAGTTATGTATGATTTATTTGATTTAATTATACATAGGCGAGTATTTTTTGACTGTTTTTCAAGGTTTAATTGAATTTTAAAAACTAACCAACTCCACCTGTAAATTGTAGTCTTATTTCAATGAAAACGAATATGTATGACTAACAAAGTTAAATATGCACTATTTATGGTGGATCTTAACAGCCTACCTCCACCCTTCGCCAATGATGTAGTCTTTATGAAGATTCTAGTGCAGTTAATCAATTATTATTGTGAATTAATGTGAATTATATTTAAACTAAAACATCTCCCAGACATAGTATATCATATTATTATGGTCCCTTCAATGTTAACAATGTTATGAAGTGAAAGGTCTGAATTTAGCTTGAATGTGATATATTTTGTAAATTTTTTATACAGGTCAAACTATGGAAATGACTCGATTGACCGATTCTTTGAAAATTATAAATCACTACGGCAAACATTAGTGACGTAGTTGTTTTTGTTTTGTATGTAAATCTTCCATTATCAGGTCAATAAAACGGAATAACATTATCATGCGCCGCCTCTAACAATTTACATTCTAATTAAAATGCAGTTATTTCGCTTACAATTTGTATAGTCACTTCTATTTGTCATAAACAACAAATTGTTGCCATTGAGAAATTAATAATGTATTCAATTTAGTTTTAATATATTTTGCATGTATTTATCATTACAAAGTAGTAAATTCCCTACATTTTTCTTTACAGACACCTGGTGGATGTCTTGCAAAGCCGAGGAGTTCCCGTGTACCTGGTATCTGGAGGCTTCAGATGTCTCATCGGACCGGTGGCCGAGCAGATTGGAGTCCCATTAGAAAACGTTTTCGCGAATAAACTCAAATTTTTCTCCGACGGTAAGCTTTTATATTGATATATTATTTTTTATCTGGCGTGAATGCATAGATTTTTTACTATTTTCCTATCATTAGCCTGTAGAGTGTAGATGCTTCTACTTTTATTTTCTGGTAATTGGAAATTTTTATAATACAGTCGAACTTGGTTTTTACGAGTAAGATGGGACCGACTGAATTTGCTCATTATAAGCATTACTCATTATATCGTTATATAACATTTTTCGCGCCACGTTCTATTTAAGCATAGAAAATCTGAAAACCATTGTAAAAATCCCCAAAACAAGCATGGCATTCATAAACTACAAAAGAAGTTGTTTATTGTAATGAAGTGCTGAGACGCCGGCGCCGTACCTACTGACTTCACAAAGCTTGGATTTTTTACATGCAATTTCAACCATATGCGTGGATACTTTTTCAACGTTGTCAGCGAAAACACCAATTAGGTAAGTACTTAAACACTTAACTAGTGACATAAACGTAATCCGATGCCACCGGTATCAGTCTAGTTAACTGCCCGGTAGGATTTTATTGCTTAGGATCGAAAATGTTGTTTTTAAACGATCGACACATTAACAGTTTTGCTCGGTATACCCGAGAAGTAGCTCGTTATAAAAGTGAATAAATGTATGGAGATAATCATAAACTAAATTGTCAACTAATGTTTCCTCATTACATCCGAGATCTCGTTATTTCCGTGATCGTAATAACCAAGTTTGACTGTATATTAAGCTGATTTTTTTCTGTTGACATTGTATTAAGTTACAGGGAAGTTGTTTTTTTTGTCGTCTCTGTCATACAAAATCTCCCCGGGATATATATTTGAGAGATTGGAAAACAAATGTAACAGATTTTGAACCAAAATATTTGAAAGCGGATAGAGAAACCTGGTGGCCGCTTGTTGTTTATTCATATTTTGTTAAATTATTCAAGATTATAAAAAATTCTCTTCAATTCTCGACATAATTTTTTAGTAGATTTTCTAGTATTTCTTCATTTGGTAATTTAATTGTTATTATTACTCGTAAATTCTACCTAAAATTATTTGTTTATTTCCTCTGCAATCAATCAACCAATTCTATATATGTCACTTGGCCGGATCGAACCGCTTCAGTTCAATTGCTTATTTTACAGATATCCAGTTTAAACCGGTTCATGACCGCTACAGTCTGTTTAAACAAGAAGGCCGACAATAAATAATCACCATGTTTGCCTCTGTTTAGCACATTGTTGGTGTAACGTTAAGCCTAGTCCACACAGACAGGTGAAATGTACAAATGGTGAATGTCAATATGCCCACCAATCCCTACTCGATTTCACACAAACCGGCAGTACATAGGTACTGACTTCATCCTAAATCATGAATTTGTTTATTTAATGTTGTTTATCTACTTGTCGTCCTTAAAATGTTATGTACCCAGTTCTACTTCAATCTCCCAATCTTCTCTAGAATATCATTAAACTATGTTTGGCTATTAATACACTATAACCAGACAACATAAGCATGACATTTTTTAAGTTCGGGTGGGTTCGCATGTTTTCGGTCAGTTGCGAAAACGGAAGCCCGTATGACACGTAGCAAATTGTTAAAATTACTTTCAATATGAATTATTAAATTACTTACAATATAAATCGCGCATTACTATGACATCTCATCTGATTCACTGTTCTGTTTAATAGTCATCGCTGTCATTCGACTCCGCACCAATATTTATTATCAAGTTTTCCATGTGTGTCTATTCCTAAATCACTTGCCCTGCAAGAATCTTCGATTTTTATATCATGCTCACAGCATTTTTTTTTCCATTTATGTGTAGTGTAATTAAGAAATTACCAATCAAAAATTTTGTATCATGTCTTATCTGTCGATTTTTTGACTTGGTGCTTTAACAATATCATATTACAAATTGTACTGTTTTTTCATCACTTTTCAATATTCAGTCACATTAAAAACAATAATTTCTCATGCTTGTCTTTGTAAAGGTTTTTGTAATACCCCGATCGAGATTCGAGTTTTTCATTGTAAAACTATATATATATATTATTGGATCGTGTAAAACAGACTTTTCACACACAGACGCAGCGTTTACACACCTACTATATGCACACTAAAGTAAGTGTGCTTCTGCACAGGTCCATGTTTAGATATAACTAGTTGTCTTATCTCCGGTCACTTGTAGTCTATGTGAGTATTATTTAGTGCGGGAAATAGTCGGAGATCAAATTAAATAACCTTTACAGCAGTTCATCGATTTCCTTTTAAGATAGGTCGGTTCTTACCAACCGACATTGTTGGCTGGGCATGGGTGAGCAAGATGCGTCGGATCTGACAGTTGCTGCTATGTTCACCGGACAGACGGATGTTTTTATAAACGTTTAGAAAAGTTCCTATAACCCGTATTTTTATTCATTATGGCAAGCAATAGGTCACAAAGGATATTTGATGAAACATCTTTGATTGCTCGTACTGAAAAATAGCATTTTGCAGATCCGACTTTTTTAATAGGGACCGACGATATACTTTCTAGATATTGATTTATAACATGTGCATGATAACGCACACATAATTATTTTTCAAGAACTTTTCAACCGAGGCTAGGCCGCTTGCCCCTTGTTTAATGGGTCATAGGCATAAAGCCCATCAAGACGGACGAGCGGGCGCAGTCGGCGTAAGAAGCGTATATTCATAACCATAATCACACGCCTCTTGCCGCGCATTACCCTTCACCTATGTAATAAGGGGCCTAAGAAGCACAAAATAATTATTATTACAGCGTCTCTCATAACAAAGCAATAAAAATATTATATTATTTCTCGGGGCTTGTAATTAAAAATCGGACACGCAATAACTAAACAAAGCGTACACTGTTCTTAATAATGGCTTCTCGCCCGTCTTATCGACGACGCTTCGAGGAGCGTGATTTTGCTTGCTGTGTTCAATGAATGGACTCCACTGTATTTTCGTTAAATCGTATCGCTGAGAAGCGAAAAACGGTGACTCATGCGGCACGCGGGCACAAGGCGTTGTCAAATCCAATGTGCGCTGGCGTATTTGATTACGTTGTATTTTCGACGATTTACGCGCCACTTGTAGAAATTTTGCGCGAGCGCCCCACTCGCTGCGTCAATGGGCTTTATGCCATAGGTTTAAATCCCTTTACTGGATCTAATTAACGTGTTGTTTTCCGCATTTGAATCATTCAATGTATGGATTTAATGCTTTCACGAATTACTGACAACCAATTCTCAAGATCTATTTTTGTCATTGTCTCACATGGCGTGTAAAAGTAAAATGAAGAGTTTGGGGATATCTTATAATTTGCACCAATAGATCTTACGTGAAATGCGTATCAAATTGCATTATTATTGACTATCGGTTTTTTTTTGTTTTAAATCAAGGAATATTAATTGCCTTAATTACTAACAGTTATAACGTCAACTTGTACTTGCTAAAAAATTTTAATAAACCATTTATTATATTATCATATATTCTGTATTGTTATGTTTTGTACTGTACTGTTATGTATGTTCAACATTTAACTCTATTATTGGATAACATTATATAGTAATTATATTCAGTAAACTTTCCATTGGAGTCTGTAATTTACTCTTAAAACATTTTGTGGTTCTGTATTTGCCATGATAAGATAATGGTTGTAGCAGGAATCGATAGCATTAAGCTTCCATTATTGTTTAGAAATTCTAATAACGTAAATGCCTTCAAGTAATGATATGAAGTGAAAAATACTATAAATTTACTTAATAATAAATTAAATTATTTTATGATTTACTCTCAATTTCACTTGTAAATAACATTATAATTCCCCTAATTACCTCATTATAGAAATCTGAATTTATTTTGAACACAATCTAAATAAAAATATAAACATGTCTGGCCGAGAGCATAAAAACGAGATAGCCTTTTGTTTGTTATAAATAATTCTCGATATTGCTTGCACTTTGCACTCAACCAGTTTAAAAAAGAGTTTCACCAGTGCAAACTGGATTTCGGTGTGTTGCCATGTGATTTTTTTTTATTATTGTATGATAATTTGTTTGAATTTATTAATACCTTATGATAGTAATATAATTATCCTCAAAAAAATTGTGTTGATTTTTTGTTTTTCAATGAAATGGTGTGACTTGATAAAAATAACTTTTATTATCAACCAGTATTTTGGACAATTTAAATCACCGTGATAATGATAATATTGTACACTGAAGAATATGTAATTAATCGTATGTAATTAATCGTACCTTTATCCTGCCGAAAATATTTCAGAAATATTTCACTTTTCTAATCTTGCCCATAGATTTGATTTGCCCATCTTAACACCTCTTCGTTCGTGATGTGATCAGATTTGGACACCATTAAATATCTTCATGAAGCCATACCTCTAAAACCTCCAATCCTTTGATGGTGCTTACTTACAGTGTTCAGGCTTCAAGTTTGAATAATAATACTGTTACACATTGTGTCAAAACAAATTTCCCGATTGCAGAAACGATGTTTTATTGTTTGCAATAGTAACCTTCATTAAAATATATCTATTTTTTTTGTTTCAGGAGATTATGCCGGCTTCGATGAGACTCAACCTACCTCCAGGAGTGGCGGAAAAGGTATTGTCATCGGCCGTTTGAAAGATCTTCATCATTTTCAAAGAATCGTGATGATTGGAGACGGAGCCACTGATCTTGAGGCCAGTCCACCAGCTGATGGTTTCATTGGTAAGATATTGCTATCATAATTATTTTCTATGTAACATTCCACAGGAGGTTGCGATATTGAACCTGACTTGGGCACAATATGCTACAGTGAATAAAACCTTGCCCGTTTCTGGTGTACCGTTTAATGATTTTTTTTAAGATGTATTTTGTTCAGGTATCATAGGATTTATGAAGAAGTGGAAAGACTGGAGTGGCATGTGGATTCTTGGCGATGCCATGTCTTAGTTATTTGGTTCACTCGTAGACCGGAATTGATTTAAAAAAGAGAATTATTTATAATGTAAATATTGCTCTTTGTAATGATTTTTTTTATTTACATTTTTGTCAAGCCCTGAAAAATAAAACCCGTTGATATAAACCCTCATCAACAATTCTAACGAAGGTTTCCTTCTTACAGGTTTTGGGGGCAATGTACTCAGAGAAGAAGTCAAGAAAAAGTCACAATGGTATGTCACCGACCTTCAAGAACTCGTGGACGCATTGGCGATACAGCCTAAATGAATACACTATTGTCTAAGTTAGTTATAAATGATTTGATAAAAATCATATTGAAAAGGATTTCTTGATGGTTATACAATTTATTAGTATTTTTCGATAGTTTATTTTTGCACATTGGACAAGGTGCACAATGGCATCTATGAATTAATTATAAAGCTATGTATCTTTCATCTTACACATATTCTGTCTAGATGTCGCCAAATACATTGGTTGTGCTCTTGGCTAAATAAAATATATTATTGATATTATAATAATGATATTGATTATTTTATTAGTAAGCAAAAATTTATTGATTGTGGATTCAGTGATATTAAAATAAGTTCACTTCAGAGAATATATGGAAATAATTTCCCAAATATTTCTCAATTAGGTGTAAATTATGATAATTATTTGTATTTATTTAATAAGTTTATACATTTAGAATGATCACTATAATGTAAATATTTATTTTAATTAGTTTAAAGTATATTGTATCTTTGTATTGTAAAAATTGGGCCATCAAAAATGATTATGATAATAACTCTAAAACGTGTCATTTTTTTTTCGAAATTTTATATTTAGTGTGTATTTAGAAGAGAATATGCTCTAAAATATAAATATATCTAAAGGATGTGTGTTTATTCCTTTAAAATTAAATAATAACCGTTTTATTAAATTTATTGGATATCCTCCAATTATAATGTTGTCGTAAAAAATAATAAACAAAAATATATGTGGTCATATTTGTTTGTCAATTTAGTATGTGCCTTTTATTTAGTATTAATTTTAATAAAAAATGTCTGCAATGGAGAAATTAACGGCGTGATATTGTTTTTCTCAAAATCATTGGACTTTCCCAAGAATGACAAATAGATGAATTTTATATTACAAGGATGGTTTTCATTTTTCCCCTTTTCCTTCATCACTTTCAGTTATTATTGTGAAGATATAGATCTATCTTGTGGATTGGTTTATTTATTCACAATTTTTGCTCGAGACGACCTCACACACAATAATAATATAAGCAACAAATATTTTTGCAAGGATCAACCGAAAGGTATTCACTATAACTCACATAAAAACTAAAAAACACATCACCATATCCACACCTTGAAGGAGTATCATCATCATCATCAGCCGGGGTCAATCCACTGCTGGATGAAGGCCTCCCCAAGCTTCTTCCAACTCTCTCGATCCTGTGTCGTTCGCTGCCACGTATTTCCGCCGAACTTCACCGGTTCGTCAATCCAGCGGCTTTTAGGGCAACCCTGTGGCCGTTTTGTGCCCCTTGGGTACCACTGGATGACGACATTTGTCCAGCGGCCGTCCTTTCGGCGAAAAATGTGCCGTGCCCATCTCCATTTCAGCTGTTTGGCAACGTCTATTACATCGCGTCCTCCTGTCTGCTTCCTAAGCCATTCGTTTCCCTTATGGTCCTTTCGCGTGATGCCCAACATACACCTCTCCATGCCTCGCTGTGCGACTCTTAGCCTTTGGACATCTCTCGTGTTGAGGGTCCACGTCTCGCAGCTATACGTGAGCACGGGTAGCACACATTGGTCGAACACCCTACGCAGACACAATGGTAGGTCACTTTTGAAGATACTATTCAAACGTCCGAAAGCAGTCCATATTAGCTTTCAAGGAGTATATAGATGTGCATACTTTGAAGATATGTATCTCAATAAGCTTTCTTACGAGGGTTGGTTGTTACCATTTACTCAACCCATTGAGTCCAATGTCTATCCAAACTTATTCAATTGAATTAACTTATTCATCATGGACAATACAAATTAATAATTTAAGAAATGCAACATCACGTTTGGATTTAAGAATTAAAGATGACTCATGAAGTTGTGGGTTTTGGATTCGAATCCACGATTTGGAAGATTCACACGTTTTTCAATGTGTATTTGGATCCACAGCTTGGACCTTAGGGTGAGTAAGTGGCTCTTCTGTTACGAAATATTTTTATGAGGCGGCTAAGATCTACATCATAATATTCTACAACTAATGAAAAAAAAAAAAAAACGCCCATCTAAATTCATCTCGTGTTAGTAGAGTATAAAGATATCTGAAGCAATTTAGTTTAATACAACTATCCGCTTTCCAATAATTGGTATCATCAATGGTAGGCTAATTTTGCACTTTGGGAGAACAAACAAACTGATGCTCCTGAATTCTTGCCAATATATTTTCTGCAAAGCAATGGTTAATTGTTATTTATTTTATAGGTAACGTTTTCACCTACATACTAATATAATAAAGCCTTGTACATACATCTGCTCACAAACAAATTATACCTATAAGTTTAAACTATCACCCCAACAAAAAATACTGAAAACAAATACTAAGTCAACTCTCACGTCATCTAAGCTCCCTTCGTCTGCCGCACAGCCATAAATCAAACCTAGGAACATCGCTCTGATGTTGCATATGAAGACCACGCACATCTACCTAGCGACAGTCACGCGTAACCTCTCGCAACATATATATATTTGGATGTGGTGACCGGCGAGCTGATATAGGAATGACCAATTCGTAGGTGTGCGTATGCATTCTGGCTTCTTCGACTCGTAGCACGAGACGCCCGCGATTTGTTGCAAGCAGCACTAGATGATTTTTTCAAACTAAAAAGTCGCATTTGACCAATGTGCGGAGCTCCTAAAGGTTTCTCTTGAACGTGTTTTAATCCGCGGTACAATACAAAAAAAAAAATGGTCATAACAATGAGTGTAAAAAATACATTTATTTGCAAGCAAATGTATGTAGGTGTGTACTGCATTCAAAAAGATTTTTCGTCAACATCTTTAGAAAGTTGATTATTAGGTAGGTACCTAATTCAGGAGTTTCAAGTATTTTTTGCGTAAATAGATATTTCTATGTTATTTTAAAATGACAATAGAACAGGTGAGTGTCAATCAACTGATTACCCAAGACATTTAATGAGCATTGAAATCTAAAGTGGTAATCTAGTCAAGTGTTTTGAATACACTCGGCATACCCAGTAACGTCCCTAGCCAAAATGCCGCCCCTGGGCAGCACCAAAATGTCGCCCCATTTTTGTATACCTACAGTATTTTCAATTTTGTATCATCCGTGCCCGGTGTCATTTCTCATCACCATGGATGTGGAAGGGCAACGGAAGTAAATTAGACGTCGCGAGCTCGACAAAAAAAATACAGCCCTGTTAAACCTTTTATGTTAATTAATATATTTTGTTTAATACCAGTGAGATGAATTTTGTAATGGAAATATATTTTCGTTATTACTAAGGTTAGGTATCTATTTCTGTATAATACACCAAATGATTCTCCTCGATTTGCCGCCCTTCGAGTAACTGCCGCCCCCAAGCGACGCTCAATCTGCCTACCCCCACGGGACGTCACTGGGCATACCTATCAAATAGACTGGAAGAGGTGATTTTAATGGTTGAGTATTTTTAATAAAATAAATTTTATATAAATACAGAAGTTGGTTAGGAGGGGGAGGGGGTCATTTTGGAGAATACGAATTTAGTATTTTATTAAAAAAGAAGTTAAATTTATTATGGTAATGGTCATGGCCCCCACAATGGGGGGCTGACAGGGCTCTAGCCTGGGGGCCGGGCACTACCACTTAAGTGAGATATACATAGGTACACCACAAATTTGCCTTAATAGTAAAAAAAGTCGCCTGCGGCACTATAATAATAGATATAAAAAATATTTATATAATGTGCGATGCAATTTGATGTGATATGAAGATTGATTTAGTTAAATGATAAATTATGTGTAGAGTTTTATAATTATTTTTAGTGTACTTCCTGAGTCCTGACTATTAAAATGGCTAGGTATTTATCCAATATTTCGAAGGGTCGCATGTTACTTGGCCACCACGAAAGGGGCCGCAATTAGTGCTTCATAAATAATAATATGATGCTGAGTGGCGACAACTCAATAAATCATCTGGATTTATTTAAAACTACAAAAATCGCTAAAAATACACGAAACACCCTCAACATGACCTCAAAGAACTCTGGAGATCCGCGGAATACCATTTGGGTAACACTAATGTAAAAAAATTACATTGCCCTTCACCTTAACGACAGGTAGGGGGGCCACCAAACATCCTGGTCTGGGGGGCCGCTTCTGGATGTGGGGGCCATGGTAATGGTACATGTAGACAGGGCTCGAAATGAATTGGATCGCACCGGAGCGCCGTTCCGGTTCAAAAAATCCCCAAAATTATCGCTGTCACGTGAAAAAATTATTTTGACAGTCTGAGCAAGGTAGATAGGAACTATATTAAAAAAATCGAACGCACTTATTTTTATAAAATACACATAAAATTAGATAACTATCTCTGTTTTAGAATTATTGAGCGCTTCAGTTCGTAATATTTTTTTTTCCATTTCTATCACTGCATATTGTAGGAACCTATTGCCCATTCATAACTATAAATACCTATATAGCCGTCGGTTGATTAAAGTTATTAGACTGAAAACCCTTAGCATTTTCTTCAAATATATTTTTTACAAGACGTAACATCCCATCCACACAGTGAAAAAAACAGGAACTGTTTTTGAAAGAAAAATAATTGGTAGGTATACGGAACCTCGCACTTGCAAATAACATTATTGTATTCAGATTTTTTTTAAACTACATAGTTCTTGAATATTAAAAATAAAATCGTGAAGCGTGTTCACACTGTTTACTATTATTGTTTGCACCCACCATCTTTCACCACATTCAAGATCAATGCGAATTAATATTGTGAGCGCGTATTTTTTAGAAAATCGTTAAAAATAAATCATCCAACGGCGAACAGAAGCGTGTAACGACACCACGACAAGTTAAAATCAACACGTTTTTTGTTAACTTTTAAAACAAAAGTAGGTACCAAGCAAAGAGATTGGACTCTTTGGTACCAAGGTATTCTTATTTAAAATAAAAAACGTGTCAAATGTTTGCATTTTCCGAGAAAAAATACGCAGGAAATAAACGTTTTATTCTTTTGCATAGATAACTAATAATAAAAAAGAAAACGACACAAGAGCATTGCACATTCTGGGCGTGAAACTTAAAAGACATACAATGGTGGAATACACAGCCTTACCACTATCATGGCTACGGACGTATTAGCGGCGAAGTGATGAACTACGTTTCCCCCGTACTTTCTGGTGTATTTTTACGTGTCCGGAAATTTGTACGTATGCAGTTTACCGTATCACACTTCACCGTGAAATGTTGTATCGGAAATATAATATGGCCGTATATTAAAGACCGTCCAACCTCTTTGGGTCGTATACTACTGACATAAAACCATGTCAGAATAAAACACGATCATATTATCGGCCTCCACAGAGTAGAGGTTTGTATTAACACAATGCTTACGGGACCTTTTGATTAATTTTGTAATTAACGTGTTAATTTGCATTTGAAAAGTAATTAGCAAAAATACAATTTTGTGCAGCCCGTTAGCTATGGGTTAACAGATTTTGTTTTTACGAGAAAAAGATGTCAGCCACTTGCTCAACTTATTAGGTCCATACCCTGACTCACACACAAATTGAAAAACAATATGTTCTATCACCAGATGCAGTGACGTTTCGTGGGGGTAGACAGATTGAGCGCCGCTTGGGGGCGGCAGTTACTCGAAGGGCTTCAAATCGAAGAAATCATTTGGTATACCTATGCTACATAAACTTAGTAATAACGAAAATATCTTTCCATTAAAATGCAGCTCACTGGTTCTGTCGGGTTCGCGATATCGACATTAATTCCATTGCCGTTCGACGTCCTTGGTGACCAGAAACGACACGTGCAGATTTGCGAATAATTAATCTGATATTTTGTTATTGTATCCATAAAACCCATTTCTTAGATATTGGACTCATGAAAGGATGATAAAAATAATGTATAAAAAAATGAGGCGGCATTTTGACGCTGCCTAGGGGCGGCATTTTATCTAGGGACGTCACTGACCAGATACTATTGATTTTGCCAAATATTGTTACTAAAATTTATGAAAATGTTTACAAAAAGTAACAACCACAATTTCTTCATGATAACGTATACCTAGCTTTAATAGCGATTCAGGGCTCGAAATGGACTCTAGCGCACCGGAGCGCCGTTCCGTGAGATCGGCAACGTTATCGCTCCGTCTTGTGAGCCATCACCATCTGAGCTAGATATGCCATAAATAATAAAACATCTAACACTATTTTTTATAAAATACACATACAATTTGATACTTAACTATGTTAATATCTTAATCTAACGCTCCGGTTCGTAAGCTTGTCCATTTCGAGCACTGTAACCTAGCGATTATTTGCGATTCACGGAAAATAGGTAGGTACCTATTTACCTAATTATTTTTATTTTGAGAGCTGGTCATGCAACATCAAAAAATGGTTCCAAACGTCGTAACACTCATGACAAAAACAATAGGGTCAAACTAAATCACACACACGAATAACATCGCATCGCACGATTTCTATTTACAACGTTTTTATTAGCTCGTATTCTTATTTTTCCGGTGGTTGTTTGTCCAGTACAAATCTTGCAATCGATTTTTAACTAACTTCCCGACTAGCTAGACATTTGAAACTTTTAGAATATATCAGAACACGATGCCAATGCATTTTTTAATACTTTTAGCCATCTTTAAGCAGGATTGAATTCATTTTCAGTTAATTCTGTTGTATGGAAAGTTATTTCAGAAAAATCCGTTAAAAGTAAAAGACTTTTATTGGTTGCTAAGGGGGTGGTCCTAGCAACTAAATTATTAATATATACGTGCGTTACTATGGAAATCAAAATGACATTTCAGTATTCTATAAGTATTTGTTTGTTTTTTATTTACTTCATATCAAGTACAACTTTGAACATATTGAGCATAATAATTCAACATGAAATTTAAAAACGTTCTAAGTACATAAAAAGTACTTTTTATCTTGTATTTATATTTACTTAGTTACATAACTCAATTCATAATGTGACAACGAATAACGACTTTATTTTTAAACGATTTAATTTCCTGTCTCGAGTTGGATAGGTTATTCCTGTAGATCGCGTCTTCCGACTCAACTTGTCCGGAGCATGGCCGCAGCAGTCGCGACAGACATCCATCCGGCGACGCTTCTGTCCGACCCCGTGAACTCTCATCGCGACCCAAAATAACCTCGCGCGTCGCTAGACCGACGACCAACTCGGAATACTTTTCTGACACATCACACTTCCATCACATCTAAATCCAACTCGGAACCGTTAACGACCATCTGGCACGATGGCAAGAAAGTGTTTGGGTAGGCAGGTAAGTACGTGGAGTAATATTAATTAATAATATGTATCTGCGTAGGAAATACCTATCCGAATACCTATACAATTTTAATTAAATTATATTTCTATTCTAATTAATGAATTAATTGATTAGTTTTAGCGCTTTTCAATGACAGGCAGTGGTGAAATGCAAAATAATCAAATACCGAGCCCATACTAAAGAATAAATTGTTTTGCTGATAAGTGATCCTAATGCAGTGGCGGCGGCTCGTCAACTTTCTAGGTGGTGTGGCAACGTGGCATGGAAAGGTGCATGTTGGGGGCACAACGCGGATAGACCACAAAAGAAGCCGAAGAGATAAGAAAGCATAAGAGAGTACGCGATGTAATAGAGGTTAGTAAGAAGTTGTAACGGCAATGGACTGGACACAGTGACGTCCCTAAATAAAATGCCGCCCCTAGACAGCGCCGAAATGCCGTCCCATTTTTTATACAGTATGTTTTAACATCATTAAAATTTCATATCTCCAATATCTAAAAAATGTGTTCTATGGAGACATTACTATCAAAATATATACCACTAAAACATACCAAATTAAATTTAGATATAAAAATCGAATAAATAAGGTTATTATTATGTTAGACACTTGCACAAATCACCAGAGTCTGAGGTCTTAATTAGTTGATACTTCTGACACATTTGGTTTCTACCATTTAGCAATACACAGATTTATTATTTTCACACCATTTTTACTATGCTATTATTATACAACATATAAAAAAAATAATTTTAGCTATTTCTATAATATATACCAAATGATTCTTTTTGATCTGCCGCCCTTCGAGTAACTGCCGCCCCCAAGCGACGCTCAATCTGCCTACCCCCACGGGACATCACTGACTGGACAAATGCCGTCAAACAGTGGTACCTAAGTCACCCTACGTGGTACTAAACGAACGTAAAGACGCCCTAAAAGTCCTAAAACCCGTTGGATAGACGAACTCATAAGCCGGCGCTCCATTGGCACGCAAGTCAGACGATTTACAGTCTTTGGACAATTTTTTCGCGTGGAGCAGCCTGCGGACTTTTTAATCCGCAGACCAGGCTCGTTGGATTTCAAATATGTTTGATATTTTACTCTCCGAGTTGCCAGACTTCGTCAGTCGATCACTATGAAAATTCGATTAGACATTAATACGCAATCATTCGGACCGAAAAAAATCTGTAATTGTTTTAAACATTTTCATTGATTAATTTGTTAATTTACACATAAGAAAATGAGAGATTTACCAATTATTTTTTTATTTGTATTTATGAAATTCACAAAAGAAATCGTAAAACTTTTGTCGTTTTCACTGCTATATTATTTTATGCAAGTCTACATATAAATAACACAAAATTATAGGATTATCGGAAGACATTACGAGAATCGTAACTTTTTACTTTTGACAGCTCGACTTTTTTATTCGTTCGTTGATCAGTAGCAGTGCATAGACAAATCGGACGATTTATTGTTCTCGGACTTTTGGCTCGCCAATGGTGCGCTGGCAATAAAGATCGATGGAAGTACGTAGCAGCGAAGAGCAACGGACCGAGAAGAGTAGAAGGAGTCAGAGGAGGTCTTTATTCATCAGTGGATCGACCCCGGCTGATGATGAAACGGATATAATAATTAGTGTTTCAATAAAATAATGCTACTTACATAAATTTCTATAAAATTGAAGCCAATACTGAAAAATTGTAAACGCTAAACAAGTCAGAACACGCCATGGTGTGAGTAGGTATAATGTAAAATTATACCCATTATGGCATACGGCATAGGTACATACTAAAAGCAAAGACATTTTTATTTATATCGTTCAATGCTCCGTACTTGTACCGATTGCCGGTTTCCCACGAAGCATATGACGCATCGCTTCATCAGAAAGTGATTTTTAAAAGAATTTTATTGTAACAAAATCGATCAAACCACAAAACAATAAAATTGTAAGAAAATTTTGGCCACATAGTCTCATAGATACCTATTTGACTATTGCTGTATACTCGATGGAAGTGTCTCACAAAGGCAACAAAAAAACGCAGGGGACCTCCAAACCTGTCATAAAATGTTTTTTTCAGATTTCAAAGTAATTTTTTAGTTTACTTACCGCGAATTACATACGGTCGATAACACTGAATATAGTACGATAATACAGAATTATAGTAATTATGGCGTACTATATTTTTTTATATCGTACATAGTACGCGTACTATAATTATAGTGCGATCGATGACACTAAATATAGTACGACAATACAAAATTATGGTATTTATGGCGTACTATATTTTTTTATATCGTACATAGTACGCGTACTATAATTATAGTACGGTCGATGACACCAAATATCAGTGGCGAAGACTCCATACTAGGCGATTATTTAAAGCCTACCTTCTTAAGAAAAATATTTTTTAATTGCATATTGACATATTTATATACTTAATCACTTCATTATTTTATGTTATATAAAAATAATTTATTTTGCCAACGAGATCGCATATCGTCGTTGAAACTAGAAAATTGTGTAACTCCAAAAACACTACTTTACAGGAGAGACAAAAAACATTATGGTTTCCTATACAAATGTATGGTTTTGGAGTGAAATCATCCATGATTTAACAATGATACAATTTTTCTGGAATTACAAAATTTGCAAGACGGATAGATATTATCAACGGCCACTAGATGGCATTCAAAGTCAATTTTCGATTAAAACGGAGTTACACAATTTTCTAGTTTCAACGACGATATGTAGGAATGTATTACAGTATTACACAGTTTACAAAACAACTGCAAAGGTATTAAAAAAACCACAGCGCGCCGCGCCGTAAATTAAATAATAAATGCCGCGACTTCTCGACGTAAATAAATTTCCGATTATGTTTGGAATAATTCTGATTTTTTTTTGTATGGACTTTACGTCTCGTAACCTCAGCAAGTCTGCTGATTTGTACGAAATGAGGCAAGCTCCTTTCGCAGAGCCTAAAACATTCGCGCATAATATTGTTGTCACGACTGCGCACTTTGTCCAAAATCATTAATAATTAGATAATTAAAAAAATAATTTCAACGGCGTTTAATCGAATATTAATAAATAAGTAAGTATAGATTGTTTTTAAAAATAAAAATAAATTTTATCTAATGATTTTTGATGGTATACATGTTTTGAAAAATACGTAATTTAAACACATCGCTCATTTTTATGTCGTCAATGAGTTTTTGAAGTTTCATTGAATTAGTGTGTCGTTATCATTTATTAGTGTGTGCTATTCATTAGTAGTAAATATCGTACTATTCTCGTAAGTATACCTGACAAGTGTGCTCTTTTTATCATATCTCCACAGCCTACCTCTTTCCAAAAGTCACCCTTCGCCACTGGCAAATATAGTACCTAGGTATGTTGGTAACACCATTTCCGCCATCAGCAAATGTCAACCTAACGATGTTTATTATTATTCTAGGTAGGTAGGTTCTTCACCGGTGTTATGTCTGAGGGTGGGTTTTGGTCTCCTCCATAAGCCCCCTCCACCTAATAATTACCTCCCGCCCTCTAGGTCGCTTCCACTATGACTATGGTACCCACTTGGGCATGGTATTTGGAGCGCTGTCATCAAACATTTCCTCAATGTGACCTGTCCTGAGGCTGTCCAACGCAGTCTTTGCGCCTTGAAGAATTTACCGGCTTGGCGTTTGCTATTCTAATTAAATACCTAACGATGTAAATATTTTTTTTATTAAATTTCAAGAGATTCTGTGTTTACATGGTGGTAATTCAAGATATTAATAACCACCACTTAGGCAGGTATGTTGTTTTATTAAGTGTGCATTTCCCAATAGTGAAGGCGACACACATATCTCGAAAAATTACTAAAAGAATAGAATAGTTTACCTACAAAACTTAATTGATTGTTGCAGTCACAATCACTGCTGACCTTTTAATTATGTACATAGCTGTACCCTAGAACCGAACTGTATTAACTCCAAAATTTTCAAAAGTCACTTTATTGCACTAAACTTCATGATTTTGCCTCTTCTTTACCATGGTAAACAGTATTAACTCCTATATCAATTATTTTCTGAGATATTGCGTTTTAAGCCTCCCCCAAACCAAAGCGAATATTCGCAGCGAATTATTCGCCAATCAAGCTCGTATTGGCTTACGGGACAGAGCACGCTTGCGCGACCGCCTTGCGTCTTGAGTGCGAATTTGCAGCGAATATTCGCTGCGATTTTCGGGAACTCTGTCGACAGCGAATTTATTCGCGGCGGACAATTTCGCCAAGGGAATTAGTAAAATCAAAATGGCGAAGACATTGAGCAGCTGATCGAGTTGGTCCGGAAATATCCAATCCTTTATAATTTCTCTGACAGTGACTACAAAACATGAGAAAGAAAGATAAGATATGGGATGAAATTGGCAGGGAAATTGTTGAAAATGGTATGAAGGTCGTCATAATAATATCTTTTATCTTTGTCTAACCAAAGTATGTAAAGTTTTTTGACAGGATGAATACGCTATTATAAATAAATAACTTTAATCTAAGGTCCCGATATTTAAAAAATACATATTATTAATTTGCGTCATGCACAGCCTTTAATAACAGAAACTTTATAACTTTGATTGTTAGGGCACTGACAGTTCTAACTTATTGCGATCGTTTGACGTTTTGGTTTCGACTTTCGAGCAGTCATATCAATAATGTTATAATTAGGTATCATTTACAATACCTACTTCAATCATATTCGGTATCGGTCACGTAAATACCCATTTTATATTCGTTGATAATATTTTTTTAGGTTAGATAGGTAGTCTTTAAGATTATTTTTTTGCATCTAACATTATGCAGCATAGCATTTCTATTGTAGCTAAAGATATAATATACATATAGGTAGATAAGTAGGTACTCCATGTCGTCATTGTGGTATTTTGTAAGGTTTTAGACCAAAAACCTTACATACTACTTACTATCGGGTTATTTACAGTAGGACATAGGTACCTAGGTTGTTTGTTTTTTGATCTCAAGAGACCTCAATCACAAAAACGATATTATGTACCTATATACCTACTAGGTATATATTTCCTTCATTATGTATAGGTATATTGAGCTAATAAACTGGTTTTGCCCAGTGCCGACCGCGAACCAAGATAATATCTACATGTTCCATGTACCTACCTAACATAACCAATGTTTTCTGTTTCACATTAATTTGTATACCTACCTACAAACATTTTAAACTTAATTGAGATGTTCTTAAACTTCTGTTCATGTAATATTATGTAGGTAGGTATATCTTGGTCTGCATTAGGCAATAAGATTAATAATTTTATGTGCATGTAAATATAAAGGTCAGGTACCTCCTCTAAGTACATAATATTATATTATCATCATGGATACCTACCTGAATGATGTTGGAGATATACTAATGCTTTGTGATGAATTTAATTTTAGCAAAGATCTTCAACCTTTCAACGTAGGTACAAAGCACCAGAAGAAATTAAAAATGAAATCCCCGGCATTAACAGGAATAAAATAATATTTCATCATCAACATCAGTCGGGGTCATTCCACTGCTAGATGAAAGCCTCTTCTAGCTCCTTCTACTATTTTCGGTCTCTAGTTCTTCGCTGCTACATACTTTTATTGTACTTCACGTGAACAAAGAGATCAACTAAGTGAAGTGTCAATCAACAAAAGTGGCATTTGTGCACAATGTTAATGAATTTTCCAAAACATTAAGTGTGATAATATAATATACAAGGATGAATAAGGCGTGGGCGAGGGCCAAGGTCCATTTTATGATTCCTCTATTGATGTACCTATTTTTATTAAGAAAAATGTTTGCCGTAGAATGGGGTGAATACTGAATAGACCCTTTTTAAAATTTCTATTTTTCTGCTACACATTATTCGGACAAATATGAATGACTTAAAACCTGTTTCTATGGACATAATCATACTCTAAAATATTTTTCAACTACCATTTATTATCAAACAGCCAATTTTGTGTGATGTCTCTTTCTATCCAGCGTTGGGGTGATTATAGACATGGCGGGTGGATAGAATCGAATAATGGTAATTTCCTAATGTTAAAAATGTAATTAAGTACCTACTGTACATTACAAATTTATGTAGGTACATTTAAGTATGTAAATCAAAATCAAAAATATAAATTTAAATGTTATACAACACAGTATCATGTAAGTATTTAAAAAAACGTATACTTACATAAACATCTATTTATCCAAGAATTATTTGATACTTGAATCTGTATTTTATATACCATATTCGATGGATGTATGTGGTGTATTTTGTAAAATATTTGGTATGTATTTATTATTTAACTAAGCGTATTTAATTTGCTACGTGACCTGTAGCTCTTTTATAATCACAAATTATTGTTGAATGTTCCGAAAATGAGTTTATGTGCCGAAACAGCTGTCAAGGTAAATGACTCATTAACAAAAATAACTATATTTCAAAACCATTATAATCCATCTACCATATAAACACCATTTCAAGTAATAAAGAAATAAAAAGTCACCTAATTAAATAATATTATACTAGAAAAAATATACTATCTATATACCCACTTAATTTTCATTTAAAGTTGTAAAACGCCCGGTTACTAAATAGAGGAAGGACAGAGTCTTCTGGCACGACCGAATCACATTGGAACGGTGTTATTGTCATTTGAAAGTAACAATACTGACACCTAAATGAGTCGCCTGCACTGCCAGAATCATCTGAACCCTGTCACCTATCTATATACAATTTATTGTTATTTTTTTTCATATTTGTCCATTTTATTACAATATCGTGTTACTTTTAAAGCTCATTGTAATTCTAATAATTATATAAATATTTTTCTTGTATTCTGTGCAAAAATGATTATTAAAACTTTCTTAACCTAAACCAAGTATTTTTTATTGAATGATCCTGCAAAAAATTCAAGTACAGTTAAGTGACATATTTTGTTTCAGTGTATAAGCCATAAATAAATATACATAAATTATATTTAATATATACATGTATACTGTATGTATAGCCACGGTTGGTCTTGCACTTGTTGCTGTAGCTATGCGATCTGGTGTGGTCCATTATCCAAAAACACTCAATCACATCCCTGGTCAAACAGCGGGCAGCCGTGTAGTGAGTCTGGCTGGCCTATGGTGGCACTAGAATGATTTCAATATACACAGTCTGTTAATTTGAATATGTTTTCGACTGAAAGTTGTAAAAATATTAGAAATCAGGATTTAAATAATTAAAAAACTGTTTCATTAAATATCATATTCATACCTATGCAAAATTTTGATTCCTTTGAAGTACCTGTACAAAATACGGATGAATATAAACCAAACAAAAATATTTGTTACTGGTACTGCCATAGTAAAGTAAAGTTTAACATACTTCCCTAATAAAACAAAATTCCCAATTCTTGTCGTTCTGTAGATGTTTCATTTCAGTTTTTACCAACGATCCACTAAATATGAATTGGTCATAAACACTCAAAGGAAATCTGGCACTCACTGCCAGAATGTCCATGTCAGACATGTCAGATACCTGCATAAAAATAAATGTCATGTTATGATATTTATTACGAATTTCACATTTACAGAAAATTTTCTGCGCTCATTTTTGAAAGTCTCCAAGTATGACGGGTATATTCGCACATGGGTGCAGTTAATGCACCCAATGATTTTCGGGAAACCTGCCCTTTCTTGAAGTCTGAAATTAAAAAATATTTTTACCGACACAAAATAATATTCCCGTTAAATTCTTATTGAGTAGGTAATTTACTTGTTGTGTCTATGCGCAGTTACTCTAGTTACATGACATGTACATTGTAATATTGTATAAATTGATCAGAGGGTATCAACACAACACTAAAGACTGTCAGCGCTGTATGGCGACTGTATGTAAGTATTACTAAGCACTGCTATTATAGCATCGGACACGTTTCCTATGCATCTGCTTACTGATGCCTGGCTCATTGCGCAGAAGACTTGGCCTACCCGTTTTTGGTACGCTCCCTCTGCGTAGAAACGCAAAATAGTCAAAACCTACAATTCAAATAACGGAGACATGTTATTTCAATAGCATATTACCTTCAAATCCTGTTAACCCTTCATGGTAAATGCTTATTTATAATATGTGCAGTTATGAAACTGAGTAAATCTATCTTACCTATGAGCCATGGCAATCTTGCCCTGTCATAAAGTAAGGTTATATTAAATGTCGATGTAATTTGTCGCACGCCATCTCATTATATCTTCAGCGTGTAATAAGCATTCAGAAGACGTGTACATTTTGTCAACACACAACTGTCACTTTGACATTCGTATATGTATTTAGTCTATGGCTGCATCCAATGCTGCCACCTTGTTTCAGATAATTAAAATACACTTTACGCAAAGTGGGTAAAAGTTGTAGCAATTCTGAAAGCGCTATAGTGTACGTGTATTTTTTATATTTAATTCATAAAAATTATAGAATAATTGGCGTAAAATATTAATAATATTTACAATTTTAAATCTGGCGCGTAAATAAAATTATTTAGTCTATGGCTGCGTCGCTGACGCTTTGGTGTGGGGCCAAACGCGAAATTCGCATCAAATCCAAGCGGTAGCGACAGCGATAGCGAGGGCGTTGCGAATTCGCTGCGAATATTCGCTTTGGTTTGGGGGAGGCTTTAAAGAATATTAAGTGCACCTTGATTTTGGAATCAAAGAATACTTAAGTCTTTTAATACTCTTTAGTTGTAGGTGTTTTGTTATTTATTGATATTAAGTCCACTCAGTCAAAACAACCAATACAATTAAACAGTATTAAGTGTTATCTTGCGGAGTTAGTACAAACAATGTTTGACACTTTTCAGACGACCGCACATTTTTGTTGTATTAACTCCTTTGTGCGAATGTTTGAAACAGTTTTGCATTGAAACATTTATTCCAAATAAGAAAAGTTAATTACAATTAATAATGTTGGAGAGAAGTAAACGTATTCTGGACTTAGTGAAAATACAAACCAATAATATTACTGATGACTGTGATGAATTACTAGGTACCGCAGTGTCAAACAACGTTTCAGAAACGAAAGGTAGGAATTTATATGCGTTTTATAAAATCAAACAATGTTATTAAATTGTATGTTAAACCTGACTGATATTTAAAATAATATATTGTAGCTCGATTATTCGAGTTTGGAAATAGTATTGTTTAATTTTGTAATAGCCTTATGCAGTGGCGCACCCAGGATTTAATATTGGGGGGGGCCCAAGGAGGAGAATGTCAATTAGTCCCATAGACTCTTTTTCTTCTTCACAGCTTAATTTCTCGTTTATCGGTCTTTTGTCTATTGCACTCGGTGTACCTATACCATGGTCCCCACATCCTGAAACGGGCCCTTAGGCTAGGATATTAGGAGATTAAATGCAGTGTAAAACACTACATTAACGTTTTTCAAATTGTGTTTTAGTTCAAATTAAGGGTACTTATACAGTGAATTATTGGCGATTTTTAATACATCTACTTTAATAATAGAGCTGTCGAGTATCGAAACACAATAATTAAAAAATATATTGCATAATTATATAAGTAATTGAAAATGTTCATGGCCATGTAGTGTATGTAATAGCGCCGCAGGCGACTTTTTTACTATTAAAGCTAATTTATGTGTGTTTATCTCACTTATCTGGTCAACCCGACACGCCGGGCCCCCCACAGACCGGGCCCCCAGGATAGAGCCCTGTCAGCCCTCCCCAGCCATGACCTACACCACTCCGGAATTCGGGTGGACACCGAGAATTTTTTGACATTTCCATTAGAGGTCGAGTTTCTAAAAAAACCCGACATTAGTGTTTCGAAATTTTTGTGTTAGAAATTAAAATCTAAGATTTTTTTTAAAGAGGGTTCTGGAGAATTTCAAATCATTTTTTTGCCGTGTTTTTATTTGTCTAAGCTATTGGCTTTCAATTTCAATGTTTTTGGGGGGGGGCAAGGCCCCTTGGCTCCCCCCCTGGGTGCGCCACTGGCCTTATGTCATAGTATTAAATCTATTAATTTGATTTTACAAAAGATCCGTGAAACAAAAATACAGTATTCATATTTTTATTTTTTAAGATTGATAATGGGTCATTTTCGTTTTAGATGCAGGGAGTTCATCAATTGAAAGGCAAATAAATGCACCCCTAGATGACTTGATTTATGTCGACAAAACTGGCTAGTTATCAAGAAATAAGCCGCCATAGTGATATTGTGTGTGATGATAATCTGTATGCATTTTTGGTCAGAGTGGTAATATCGTTTACTATGAAGTGTTGGAAACATCGGTTGAACCAATATAACCCACTCTCGCTTCCGAGACTTCAGATCTTCTCCAATGCGATAACATTAATATTGTACATGAAACATCTACACATATCGATGAAGATTGTATAGCTGACGATCCTGATTACCATCAAAGCCAGAATGGTTCTGAATCAGATGTATCAATTTCGGAAATTTCAGATACAGATAATCAAAATTTGACTAATATCGTGGACGAAGCACAACTGAATGTGAGAAAGAGAAACAAAGAAAGAGAAATCCATTCAATTGGAAAAATAACATTAGAAAACAAGAAGTAGCAGCAGGAGAGGAACGTACGACTAAAACACAAACTATCCCAGCACAAAGAGTTCTTGCACCCTGCAAGACAGAATGTCGCCTTAAATGTTCCATACATTTTTCAGCTCATCATAGAAATGAAATTCACAAGGCATTTTGGAAAAATGAAAAAAACATCGACTACAAGCGGCAATTTGTTGCGTTAAATGTAAAGTCCGTACCGATAAAAAGAAAGAGAATAACAAATGGTAAAAGGATCGATAAAAGAAATCATACACGTCAATACTAATTTGAATTAGATGGTCAGTCTATTAAAGTGTGCAAAGTATTTGTTTTTAAATACCTTAAATATTTCACAAACATTTATTACTACTGCACTATCTAAAAAGTCAGTTGGAGGAAATGTTGAACACGATAAAAGAGAAAAACAACCGCCATCAATAAAAATACCAGAATTTATTAAATAAAATGTTCGAGATCATATTAATAAATTACCAGTTTTGCAATCCCACTATTCGAGATTATTATTAAAACATACATATTATTTTTGTAATATTATTAATTAATATACATTTTTAAATCAATATTGAGTGTATTTTATTCAACATAATATTATATCCCTTCACTGAATGTTAATGGCACACAATACTATTTGAAGCAGTACTAAAAGTATCATAATATTTTTTTCTTAAAGCTAAATAGTATTAAGTGTTTATTTTCTATATAACTAAGTTAAAACACTGAAATATGCACATAGACTGTGTTAAGTATATACAATAATCAAATGTCTTCTCAAAAAAAATTAAGAACTATAAAACTTTTGCCAAAACTTTAATACAGGAGAAAAAATACATTTCAATAAACTTAAAATGGCTCTACTGAGAAATTTTGGATATGGCACTTAATATAGTTCAGTTCTAGGGTACAGAATTAGGTACCACATTTAAATAACACGTTAATTATAATATTTAATGGCCAAGTACTCCAAACGCGCCAGTCACGGTGTTAACACTAAATAAGTTAAATAGGCAAGTAATTTAAATCCTTTGAAAACGTACCAACCTATGTTAAATGTGCATATGAGTACCTTGGTATCAAAGTGGGACATAAGCTATTTACAAAATTTTACAGGAGACTCACAAACATGTGTGAAAAGTGTCCGTTTTTCATATAACATACCAACTTTAAACTCAAAAATCTCTATCAAAACTACCGTTTTTGATACTTTTGGTGGATTTTTTGAAAAGAGCATCACTTGCAGTACCATAATCAATTAAAACATGAATTTAGTGGGAGGTGGCGTTTGTCCCACTTTGATACCAAGGTACTCATATTTCCTTCTAGGTAATAAATAATCCCTTCGCAAAATTATTTCCTTTTCATATCAGAAAAATATATTTTCCTCCGGGAGGCTTATATAAAAATAGCACAGATGGCACTGCAGTGTTGTTTGAATTCGCACGCACTAGTCAGCCGCAAAGGTATGTATACTCTGGAAAATGGAATTTCGGTATCGCTTCTCGGCCTCAAGGCTAAGATCAAAGTGTAGTATCTGTTCTTATCAGCTTAATATCTGATAGTTCCCGCATTGCGGGACCAGTATATTAAACTGATTTTTGGAATGTGACGGGAAGTTCGGGGCTTGCTCCACTCCTGTCGCGGGTTGGCCCGGCATTGCAGTGCCGCCGGGATCGGCCCATCTAATAACTAATATTACGTCGATGTGCATATTAAATGACATCCATCATGCATTTTGATCAGTGTTGTCAACCGTACTATAATAATAGTATTTGTACAATAATTTTGGTCCGCGTACTATGTACGATATGAAATAGGTATACGCCCAAATTACTATAATTTTGAAAATCGTACTATAATTTAATATAAAAGTAATCGCAATCGAGTGGTTTTCAAAAATTTGAAATCTGCGGCCCGCGGCGAAATATTTTTCCTAAAAAAAACAAGACGACCATGAAAAATTGCATGGAACCTGCGGCCCGCGACGAAATATTTTTCCTAAAAAAACAAGCCGACTATGAAAAGTCTGGGAACATGCGGCCCGCGGCGAAATATTTTTCCTAATAAAAACGCCGACTATGAAAAATTGGGAAAATTTTCATTTTCAACAGATGACAACGCGTACTATATTTTATCCCCAAATACTATAATTTTGGAGGCTCTGTACTATAATTCCACTTTCAAAATAATAATAATAACACTGATTTTGATTCTCTGACCAGATTAATAAAATTTTTGCTAAGTACGCAAAGCAGACGGTTGTGTCAAGAAAAAAAAAACCTTTTACGATGTCAATACGTCATTTCAAATTTAAAAAAATATTTATAACTTTAAACCAAAACAAATTCATAATGGTCACAGCCGGTTTCGCTATTTTAGGATTGTCATAGAAAACAGTAATTAGAAATTGCATTCAATATTTTTTTTAATTTGAAGTCTACATAATATAATTTATTTGGATTTTAGCTAATCCGTCAGTGGCGTCAGTGACGGGCCGTCACCCGGTGGGGTAAATTTACACCCCTCCCCCACAAACACGCACATACAATTTTTCATTAAAACTTATATTTTTAAGGTACTTTTTAATTTCAGTGATTTTATATAATAACACTAGCCACGATAATTTTTGAAGTAAATAAGAAAATAGGAAATAAAGAAAAAAAGTATTCGTTGATGAAATGAAATATTAAACTTGCGGTTTTTTTTTTATATTAAGTCAATATATTAAATTTGTATGTTGGGTTGTTCTTGTTCAGTATAAACACTTTTATCAGTGTTGCCAACCGTACTATAATTATAGTACAATACTATAATTTTGATTCTGCAAAAAATGTAAAATACTATAATTTTATGCCGAATATGCCAAAATACTATAATTTTAAAGGATTCGAGCCGAAAAATGTTCCTGTACTATATTTTTTACAGAAATACTATAATTTTTACGCCTTTGTACTATAGTCAGCATAGAAAAATATGGCAACACTGACTTTTATGCAAAATAAACATTTATACACAATGTGTTTCTTTTCACCCTGACGGTGATGCAACAAATATCGTGCATTCGAGCAAAACTAAAATCTGGCAAAGGAAACTTTCTTTTAAGCCGCGTTGACACGATCCAAGTACACTTGGATCGAGTGCCATCCAAGTGACAGCTCATACTAATTATTCCTATCCAAGTTAACTTGGATAAGTAGGACGCGGTCCAAGTAGCTTGGATAGGAATAATTAGTATGAAGATGTCACATCATACGAGTGCACTTGGATGGCACTCGGTCCAAGTGTACTTGGACCGTGTCAACGCGGCTTTACAATATTTTTGTGTGAGGACTGTGCGGGGGATGAAAACATGTGTGCGGACTCATTTTGTGCATGTAACCACTGGATTCCCGCCAATGTGCTTTAAGCTACGGCATCCTAGTTAATTACGATGTTATTAACTTTGTAGTCATTTTTATAATGAAATGCTAATCAAAGCACATTGGCGCGAATCCAGTGGTTGGCTACAGGTTCGTGTCCCGTCGGACGTATTTAAAAAAAGAAACTGGCAGGTATATTATATCCGAGGTGTTTTTAAATCATGTAGGTAAGTACTTCAATCAAGTACATATTATATTTAATATTTTTTTTCTATTGTTTATATTGATAATTTTAGATACTTGGGACTATTTTGAAATAAACATATTTTTAAATAGAGTGGTACCGACCAACATTTATTTTTTCTACAATAAAAATAACCACGGAACGCCTCTGGCGATTTTTTCATGTACCATTTCGTACACTTATGTAAGTTTCAGAACACCCTAAAATCACACGTGTTAACTTCAAAAGCCTTTAAAATTATTGGTAAGTTTCAAACTCTCCTAAAATGAAATAATTATGCCAAAAGTGAGGAAGAGGAAAGGATAAAATTAATCTTTAGAATGCATTATGGTAGATCAAATACAGTTTAACCACCTTCACAGATTCAATAGATGAATAATACAGTTTTTTCAAAACTACGTCAGGCTGCAGTAGATGTGCGTCGACGCAGGTCTTATTTGATTCCAATTAGATTGGTTAAATTCGTTTTAGTTTTAGGGGTTTTGAAACAATAAGCTCCTCCTTTTTGTTGAACACGCGCACGAAACAAATCTTGGGAGATAAGCATGCAACTAAAGAAAATACCGAAGCAGTCATTTGTTATTAACGGTAACTAGTGGAATAATCCCCTTTGTTCCTTACTGCTATACGAAGTATTATTATTTTAAATCCGGGACAGCGCGTACGCAGTCCCGACTACCAAAAATTACGCGCCCGAGTTATCCGCATTAGGGATAATCGCAAGGGTCAGCCCAACCGAAGTGCAATGGAAGAGCCTCGCCCTGGGGAACCGCCTTTATGATCACGGTGTCCCCTACGCCAGGTAAGTATGCCTGAATGTCGAGTTGCTTTAGTTTTTATGGTTTTGTTACTGCGTTACGTGTGCGGTTTGAAATATAGCGTGCATCAGTGTCATCTGGCGATGATTTTTTAAAACTAAATAATCTTTTTTCACTCTTTTTTTCTCGCCAAAACTCATAATCGAGAATATATTTTTAGCTAAAAATACATTACTTATTATTAGTTATTTCAATACAATCATAATAGAGATATATTAAAATATAATAATACCTACTTAAAACTTTTGAAAATTTTAAAAAAATATGTAAGTACAAATTATCGAAATTGTGGGTAAGTAGGTGCCATCTATTTTTTTTTTCAGTTAAATAAGTTTTTTTAGAAACGAATACTTACCTATTACCTATGTCCCTCGCATATCACAAAATTTATCAACTTTTTGATTAATCATACACTCATTAAAAACACTATTAATACAACCTCCATTATATATTTTAGAGTGGACTGTAGGACAGGTCGACATTCTCCGCTTAGGAGCGAATAATGATTAAAAAAATCTAGAAAGAAACTTATCTAGAAAGAGTAAGTAACACAATGTTAAAAATATTTTTGTTTTGGTGTAGGTATTATCATAGCAATGGATTTGGGAAAAAAACGAGTGGTAATTATTGTGAAGATGAAAATAAGTAATGTAATTATTTAATGCTAAGATGACATGAAATGGATGTAAAATAATGGTTGATTCACGAGTATGTAAAGTGGTTAAATAGCAGCGGTAGAGTGGTGAGGTGATTTGCGGCAAGAGGGGAGCCCATAGACCCAACCATTGGGAGGGCGATAACTATGTTCAACCAAATTGCTTTGGGTGTTGATATATTCCGCTCGCGTGAGGTGAGTTTAAATGGACGTATACTTAATTGTATTTTCATTGTTTTTGTACTTATGTTTATATTATTATGTTCTCTTTTTATATTTTCACTTTTAGTACTTACTTACTTTTTTTCTTTATAATAGATAATGTTTCATGTCATGTTGTGAACGTCTTAAACTTATAATTTGTAATGTCCACAATATACTAATAAAATAAATTAACTGAAATTGAAATAAAGGTGCATACATTATAGTACAATCAAATCAGTCTATTTACTTATTCTGTTTATCCGTATAAGTACTTTTTATTTAAGTACATAATATACGGATACAGTCGCAAGCTATCACTAATAATTAATAATAGCCAAGAATGAGAATAAAATATTATATAGGAAGTACATGCACATAATAATATTATGCATAAACAAAACATAATAGCGTCACTGTTCTGGCAGAAGACACTAATTCGAAAAAAATACATATTGAGTTAGTACCAAAATGTTCCATATTTCAAACTTTACCGTCTGGAAACCTTGTCTTTATTTTAAAGTCATCCTTTTTACGATTACTTAATAAACTCACATGATAGACCATTATTTCAAACATTTTAAGAACTTCAAAGTCAAATTACTCAAAACTAGTATTCTCCAGTTAGTGTATTCTGCCAGAACAGAGACGATAGGTAATAAGCTAATAGGAAAATTTTCATTTATATATTTCACGTATAAGTACTTTTTATTAAAGTACATATTTCATACGGACACAGTCGCAAGCTACCACTAATTAATAATACCTAAGAATGAGAATAAAATATTATATTCACATGTACATAACTTACGTAAGCAAAACATATAAGGTGATAAGCTAATAATATATTAGGAAAAATACATTATTTATAAATCGTAAGTTTCGTCAGCATAATAATGATACAGTCGATGCAAATTCCTTCTAGCCGCGGTCACTATATCAAAGCTCACGTCGCATCCCGAGCTAGAGAGCTTCAAGACTTTTGTATTTTGAACTTTCAACTCTAAAAATAAATGTCGGCGTTTCGCGTGACCCCGCCCCCCGCCAACTTCCTCCCGCCGACGCCCGCGTCCCGACGCCAGTCCACGAAGCGACGTCTCTAAATCTCGTCGTCTAAGATAATTATTATTTACAATCGAAAATTAATCAGTTTGTGCATCTTGCGAATAAAATCACTCGGTAACTAACCATCGCAAGATAATATAATAATGTAATTAATACAGTTCGTTCAATTTGTTTACTGTGTTGGTAACAGTGCTTCAAAAGTTTGGCGGGAAAGTGTATACCTACATAATTCCTTTCTCATTTTTAAATATTGACCCTCGTTATTAATGATTGTGAAGTGAATTTTCAGAAACATTCCAATACCTACAAAATAAATAATACTATGTAGTATGTACATGTACATAATATAATAGTAGCGAAGGGTAGATGTAGGGCATGACCCACACTAGGGGGGGGGGGGGGGGGGGGCTGACAGGGCTCTAACCTGGGAGCCCGGCGAGGCGAGTCGACCAGATAAAGTCGCCTGCGGCGCTATTTCCCTTCTAATAATTTTATTAGGTATTTAAAATTATATGTTGTCCGATACAATTTATAATTGTGTATCAATACTCAACAATATACAATTATATATAAATAATATATATATACAAAAAACACTAATTTTACCGCGTACACCGTTCAGAAAATACTACTCTGGAGCTTCACACTATCTTTATCCTTAGCGATAGGTAGGGGGGCCCGCTCCAGGATGTGGGGCCATGAAGTAGGCTGGTAAAATCCGACTTAAATAGTGCAGACTAAACTTTGTAAATCCTCCGTTTTCATTGAACTAAGACAGGGGTCGGCAAACTCTTGGACCAAAAGAGCCAAATATGAGTATAGCAACGGTAAATTTTTTTTTCGAGAGCCATACATATATTTTTATAAATATGATTTATTTCAGTGAATGTTATTGTTTATTTATCAAGTGAAGAAGATTTTGCGAATAAAACTAACGCACATATAAGTTTTTTTTATTGTTGACATTATAAATATAATTTTTACAGAAAATGAGTTACATACAATTTTCACGCATTCCTTAAAACTAATGTGAACAATGACCTTCCTTGCATTTCTTTGGAGAGTGTCTGTATGTTTGGTATGTAACTTGTAGTTTTCAATTTTAGGCGTGACTCCAAATTTTCATCGGTTATTTAGCTTCTCTAAATGCTATTTATATTGTTCATCGTAATATTTACATTATTATGTAGATATTTTAGTATTCCTTGTTAGTGTTTTAGCTGTGTTGTGAAATTAAATTGCATTTTTCTCTCTCCAAATCCTCAATTTTGGTGGCAAGACCTACAAATTTGGAGCTACATAACTCTTTTCTTGTTAAATCTACAAAAGTGCTCGTGTCAATAAGAAATGGAGAAAAATTTAATTTGTCGACTATTGCAATGGGCTGATTTAAAACGACAACAATCATACCTTTTTTGTAAAAAATGTGAATTGGGAATTTGGCAAAGAGCCGCACGCCAATACCCAAAGAGCCACATGTGGCTCGCGAGCCGCGGTTTGCCGATCCCTGAACTAAGACAACAAATTGCAGATATTAGTTAGTTTTTAAAATTCATCAATTATGAAACTGCATAAACCGATAATAATAACAAATAGATAATAATTAAAAAATATATTGACGATTTTTTAAAATCTATTATGGTTTGGTTTAGGCAGGGCGTAGATAACTGCCTTGTTTATGGAATTGCTCCGAGTGATATACGTGCTATTTTGGAGCAATAAGGATAACGGAAAAGTCTTACCGTAGTAACTATTTAGGATAGTTCTATTGGATGTATTATAAAGAACATCATACTATTATTACTATTACATTGTAGTATAAGTTATGTCACATTTTGTAATTATTTATTGTATTGCTTTCCAATAAATTAATAATAAATACACTATTCACTCGTTCATAAATTTTCAAACAATAAAATAGTATGCAATCAATGCTGTTTACAGAACTGTACAATAAATTGCATTCAATCAAATTTATAGGCGCATGTCTATTAAAAGCTTTTATAAACAATGTTCTCCGATCTTTGAATATAATACTTTAGTTTTATAACAATTAAAACCGATAGTATTTATGACAGTACCAAAGGATGGAGGTAGGCTGTTAAGATTTGACATAAATGGTACACACTAAGGCATAAAGTCCACTAAAGCGGACTTGCGGGCGCTCGCGCATATTCTATGTGAATCGTCGAAAACACAACGTAATCAAATACGCCAGCGCACACTGGATTTGACGACGCATTGTGCCCGTCTGCCCCATGATTCATCGTTTTTTGGCTTCTCAGCGATACGAATTAACGAAAATACAACGTAGTCCATTCATTGAACACGGCAAGCAAAATCACGCTCCTGGAAGCGTCTCGATAGACGGGCGAGAAGCCATTATTTAACAACAGTGAACTCTTTGTTTAGTTATTGCGTGTCCGATATTTCGCTAGTATAATGATGTCATCGTGAATATTAATTACAAGCCCCGAGAAATTTAATAATATTTTTATTGCTTTGTTATGAGAGACGCTGATAATAATAATTATTTTGTGCTCCTTGAGCCCCTTATTACATAGGTGAAGGGTAATGCGCGGGTGGGAGGGGGCCTACTTCGTAGTGAGCGCACCGAGCGCCGCGTTGGTGGGCTTTAGCGATAGTGCCCACAGAACGCGTCGAGCGGGCGAAGTCGGCGTATTCACAACCATAACCACACGTCTCTCGCCGCGCATTACCCTTCACCTATGTAATAAGCGGCCCAAGCAGCACAAAACAATTATTTTTACAGCGTCTCTCATAACAAAGCAATAAAAATATTATATTATTTCGGGGCTTGTAATAAATATTTACGACGACATTATTCAACCAGCGAAATATATTGACACGGAATAAAATAAAACAATGGGTTCTCTGTTATTAAATAATTGCTTTTGGCCCGTCGATCGACGAGGCCTCAAGCAGCGTAATTTTGGTAGCCGTGTTCAATGAATGGACTTCTTTGTATTATCATTAAATCGTATCGCCGAGAAGCGAAAAATGGTGACTCATGCGACAGGCGGCGCGCAAGGCATCGTTAAGTCCAGTGGGCGCTGGCGTATTTGATTACGTTGTATTTTTGATGATTTACGGCGCCACTTGTAGAAATTTTGCGCGACAATACAATGTGTAGACAGTGTTGGTTTGATTTTTTTTTTAATTCAATAAACCAAGCCATAATAATTAAGATAGTAGTCAAAAACTATTCATCTATCTATAAAATATCAAAAATTATGCCATTAAACCATAGATACCTAGTACTTTTGGATATTTTATGGCTAGAAGAATATATATTTTTTAAATTTATTATGGTATTTGGTGTTCCAGGGTTTAATGAATTAAAAAATACTAACCAACACCATCTGTATCAATAAGCATTATCCATAATTCAACGAAAACAAATAAGAATGACTGAAAAAGTGAGCATTATTTTTGGCAGATCGCCAACAGCATAACCATATTATAGTTTGGTTTCGGCAGGGTTTATTGTATTCTACCACGTTTTTATTAGCTCGTATTCTTGTTTGTCCAGTACACATTTATTCTTGTGTGTCCAGTCGTAGCAACTAAATTATTGATATAAGTATACTTGTGTTACCATGGAAATGAATATGAAATGTCAAAATGACATTTCAGTATTCTATATTTATTCAGTATTTCTAGCAAGTACAAAAAAAAAGTATTTATTAATATGTACACAGAAAATTTGAAAACGTGGTATATAAAAAGTTCTTTTTATATTGTAATTATTTAAAAACTAACTAACAGTGTCTGCACAATGTGGTATTAGTTCAATGAAAACAAATACATATGACTGAGAAAGCTTAGTGTGCACCATTTCTGTCGGTTAAAAGCCTACCTTCACCCTTCGCCACCGGTATATAACTTTGGTACCTAGTTCGCATGATAAAGGTCTCCTCAAAAAATCTAAGATATCAAACCAAGTCGCCAGAACGTAGATATCGAATAAGAGTAGATACAGTCGTATGTATATTCTGTATTTAAAATCAGGGAGCACAAAACTAATGTAAGTGGCTTTCCTTCTGGCCGTCGCTCTAAAAGGGTACAATTAGCGAATTTAGAAAAATGTGGGGTAACACTTAACACACGCTAAAGAACAATATCTACGTTATTTTACTTTATTTCACCCGCCACGTTTCCACACACGTAAACGTATACCGTGGCGTAATGAACGTTATGCGCCTTTCAAAGTTGTGCTGAAAGTGTCACAGGAGCAACTTCCCAAGACCTTGATGGCGTGCACTAGGGTGTGCGTGATTTTTACTGAAATTGAACAGTTTACGAACCGGAGCGCTCGACAAGTTTTTGATGATATTTACATAGTTATAAAAATTTATTTGTATTTTATAAAAATAAGTGTGTATATATGTTTTCTACGAGACGGAGCGATAATTTTATCGATGTCACAAACCGGAACGGCGCTCCGGTGCGCTCCGATCCATTTCTAGCCCTGTTCATACTTCGATATAATGTACTACAGTCAATTTTCGTAAAGAAAAATCTTCTGTTCTTGTGGTGGCCAAGAGACACACCGGATTGTAGAACTAATTTAAAAAAAAGACTAATTTGAACTGTTTTGAGGCCCCTTTTAAATCTTCTGGCGAATCTATTGCGTTATCAGCGTCAAAAGACAGCCGCTGAGAAAAAAAGTGATTGATATTATTAAAATTACATTACCTACTATCGCAGTGGTGGCGAACCTATGGCACGCGTTTGAAGAGAAAAAATGCATATAATAATAATAAGTGACAGATCGCATTGTTTAAAATATAGCAGGCAAAAACTCTTCAAGAGTAAGCATTACGTTTAATGTAAATATAATTTCATATGTCGGTCTTTAGGCTTAATGCGTTACATATAATATTATCGCACTAGCCTCATAAGGCGGCGGGGGATGCCGCGCCGCGAACCTCTAATGTTGATCGATTTACAATGCTTGAGACCACTGTAGCGAGAGAATGCCTGTTCTGATCGGAGCAATGTTGATGTCAATTTGTTGGCAAAGAACCTAACTGATTAATTCATTAAGATAAAAATTCACGTCTACGCACAAAAAATGGCTGCACCAAATAAGAAACAAAAGCTTGGTGGATCTAGTAGTAGTAATTCTGGCAGATAGTTTCAAAATTTGTGGACCGAAATGTATGGCGTAATCAGTGACGTCCCAAGACAAAATACCGCTCCCAGGCAGCGCCAAAATGCCACCCCTTTTTTATACAGTATTTTTATCATCCTTTCATGACTCCAATATCTAAGAAATGTGTTGTATGGATACATTACTAACAAAATATATAAGTACCACTAAAAACAAAATTAAATCGTAGACGAAGAGCGGTAGGTGGGACGCTCTGTAAGACGGCCAATACAATTTCGACGGCCAATGCAATTTCTTACGTACTGGTTAATAAATCAGATCGTTTCTGGTTACCAAGGATGTCGAAGGGCAACAGAAGTAAACTAGACATCGCGAATACTACGAAAAACAGTAAATTTAAAACTTTTATGTTAATTAATACGTTTTGTTTCCAAATACCTACTAAGTGATTTTTTAAATGTTAAGACATTTTCGTTATTACTAAATTTAAGTAGCTAAGTATGTCTACATAATACATGTAGACATACTTATTACTATTGCCGCCCTTCGAGTAACTGCCGCCCCCAAGCGACGCTCAATCTGCCTACCCCCACGGGACGTCACTGGGCGTAATGGAAAAAAGTGACAAAGTTATATGTGTGCCGTGTTCTATGAGTGGTATCTAGAACAGGGAGGGCAAACTTTTTGGATGGAGGGCCAAATCCAAGAATTAAAAATGAGCGGCGGGCCGCAAGTAAAATACCATTTTTAGATATACACTATTTATTATCACGAAAAATAAACATTACAAAAAATTAATGAGAATATTGAAACTGATGTACCTTTTTTAACATTTTTTTAAATTCAGGTGTTAATTTTGTAGTTGATATTCTCAAAGCTGCTTCTAAATGGGTATCGGAGATATTTGATCGTGAAGAATTTTTATTGAGGTTCATGATCGAAAATGTTTGTTCACATATATAGGTTGATCCAAAAATAACGAACATTTTTCTTTCATAATCTTTAAGTTGGTGGAAATTGTCTGAATTAAGGGCATTGTAAAATTTGGAGATTTCTTCACGACGATGCAATTCTCTTAAATCAGTGTCACACTGCAGATCAATGATCTCAAGTTGTAGCTCTGTCGGCACACTATCAATATCTATTGAAATCGATGTTCAACGTAGAAAATAGTGGTTACATAGTGTGAGACGAGGAGACGCAAGGAAGACGTACTGAGAT
The DNA here is from genome assembly GCF_057557595.1 of Rhyacophila brunnea. Lineage (NCBI taxonomy): Eukaryota > Metazoa > Arthropoda > Insecta > Trichoptera > Rhyacophilidae > Rhyacophila > Rhyacophila brunnea. Next base: position 37,090,873 of record NW_028232827.1, on the reverse strand, counting down.
AATACATTTACGAAACAAGAAATTCTTCAAATTTTAATCTATTGTCAATATTTTTTAAAAAATATATAAAAAAAAGATATTCGTAATCAGAAGTACAATTATTGATAGCGGGCCACAAAAAATTACCCGGCGGGCCACATGCGGCCCGCCCTGATCTAGAACATCATCGTTTAAAAAAAAAGACTATTGTTTCTCCATGAAAAACTGCTCGGCACGTCAGACATTCGAAAAGTAATATTTGGGAAATTTTTGCACGCGCACGTAAAAGGGTTCGTCAACCCTGTACTATCGGTTATTTTCTATCACAATCCCGGTAAAATTATTGAAAACCCTAGATACGACATTGCAGTGAAAGGATTAATAAAATGTGTCACATAAGCTGTGCTGACATCGCGTGAACTCTGGCTGTTCACCGCACTTACGGTTTTATCACCTTATCAGCGAAGTTTGACTGATAATAGGTATTATTATTATTTATTTTTCAGTTTGCGGTGCCTTATCTGCCCGACCTGGTTCCTCTGTCAGTTTCTTCGCCCGGCTTTGCTATGATACGCGTTCACCTTTGACAGTTCATTTAATAATATTACATGCAGGTAGATGCAGTGTTGTGTGTTTGTGTTACGTTGGATAAATGTTTCCTCTAATATTAAACTATATTGATGTGTATACCATTAAAGGTTCTTGTGTGTCAGATATGAAAAAAGATAGAATAGGTACAGTATACATGACAATATAGAGTTGTTGAAGACGAAAAACTTTTCTAGAAGCGATCATTCATATTATTATTAATACCTATCAGTGGCGAAGGGTGGAGGTAGGCTATTAAAATACGACGTAAATAGTGCAAGTGAACATAATAATATTATGTATTTTTTTCATTGAACTAAGACTACAATACAGGTATAGATAGTGTTTTAGTTGGTAAAATTCAATTAAACCCTGCCTAATCCAAGCTGTAGTAGATAATAGTAAAAAAATATTCATTTATTCATAAAATATTTAAAATTATTCCATTAAACATTAAACCATACATAATTTTAAATATTTTATATGCGGAAGAATATTTTTTTAATGATTATGGTTTGGTTAGGGAGAGCATAATGAATTTTAAAAAACTAACCGATACAATTTTGTAAGTACCTGTTATTAATTCAACGAAAATAAAAATAAGTGTGACTGAAAAAGTGTGCAATATTTTTTATCGAATTACCCATAGCATACCCTAACTATTATGATTTAGTTTAGGCAAGGTTTAATTGAATTTAAAAACTAACCAGCACCATTATTGGAAATTGTATTTTTAGTTCATTGAAAACAAAGACGTATGACTGACAAAGTTTAGTGTGCGCCATTTACGTCGAATCTTAACCGCCTACCTCCATCCCTCGCCACTGATACCTATAATTTTACAAATATATATATATATTTTATATTGGAAGAAAATAAAGTTATCCATTATATTTTTTTAATTCACAATTAAGGTTTTTCTCAATTGTAACGTATTTCTTATATGTTATGTGTGCACTCTGCTACTTACTAATGGGTGCATCATGTGAATAACGAAGGACCATGCCAATAGACAGCTGTGTCTGCTCATATTTTGTGTATTTTTTCGTAAACAGATAAATGCGACTGTTCTGCATTGCTCGATATTTTTTTCTGCGGCATCTGTTATACCTAATCCTTCAGCTTCACATGTAGCGATTTAAATACCGGTATTTCGGTATTTCCTATTGACTACCGGTATTCATAAAATAATTGGAAAAACAGAAGTAGGTATCTACCAATAAATATAATATATTATGTAAAAATCTTTAAAATATTAATATTTTTATAAGTACTAGGTATGCGTCACCAAGGACGGTGAAGGGCCAGGGAAGTAAACTAGACATCGTGTAACCGCAAAAATATTATAGTCCCGTTAAGCCTATTATTTTACTTATTACATTTTGTTTCCGCTTTCAATACCGAATATATCGGTATTGTCTGATTTTTAAAACCGGTATTTTAATCCCTATTCACAGGTAATAATTGATAATTATACAATTTAACAAAATAAAACGTATTTTTTGAATTTTTTTTATATCATTTAAAATTATTTTCTTTAAGAAATTAAGACTAAAAATAATTGAATATTAGTCGAGTTATATTAGGGTTTCATATGCAAATAATTCCCGTAAAGAGGAGACTGCATATTAATTATAAATCATAATATGCAATTGCTAATGTCCAGCAACAACATACCGAAATTCGACAAATGATTTTCTGATATTTAATTAATAATTCGATATTTTAAGTCGTTAATGTTAGGTGAATAACTAAAAATAGCCTGCCATTTTCCAAGATGGCGGCCGTAGTAAAGCATGTATTGTCGAACAAGAACTTTTTGTCCGCGTGTTAAAACTGTGAACTAACAAGCCCCTCCTGTACAGTTAATAACACTTCTGTATTCAAATGAGGAACACCCTTTTACACGGAGGTGGTGTGTGAATTTACAAATTTACGTAAATTGATGCTTTTTATAATAAAAAAATATGTCTAAAACGATCGGGAGTGATGTAAGAATTATTATTAGTAAACTTTTGGTTTGTTGCTAAAAATAGAGCCAATATATTATTTAAGGGGGGACATGCTCGTCGAAGGTCAAAATTGAGTTTTTATTGTATTTTCAAACCATGATCCTGGACACTCCTTAAACGTTGTAGATGATCTATTTATACAATTTTGAAGCCTTATTATCCTTTATAGTTATTTTAAACATTTGATGACTGCATGAAGTATTTTTGTTACATAAAATAGTATTCTTTTAAACCTCTCGCTCTAATGTTTTAGAATATAGTCATATTTCGGTACATAACTGTGCAGTGGTGTTAAGATTTTTTACATTTATTAATTTTTAAACGCATTTATAAAACCATTAGCATAATTTATTACGAGATATTTTTTGTAAAATATTCACGATAAAAAATTATATTGATAATCTCTGCGATCCCAAATTTGACAAGAATTAGGCATTTTATTATTCAAAAAATCGGCAAGATTAACACATTTGAAGATAATTCTAAAGATATTTATTATAAGCTATGTCTTTGACCATTCAAGTGTGATAAACATCTTATGAATAATGATTGCTTTATAATAAATATTGACCTAAGAATAAGGTAGTGTTTTTTTGAAATACGCCATTTCTTTTGTCATTCCCTAGTGGTTAAGCTACAACATACGGCCGTAGCCATAAATTGACAAACTATAATTGGAGTAGGGAGTAAAATGATATTGACGCGCGTGTTTGAACATGTACCGTTTAAAAAAAAATTAAAAAAAAAATTGGTTAGGTACATGTTCAAACACGCGCGTTAACATAATTTTACTCCCTATTTTAATTATAATTTGTCATTTTATGGCTACGGCCGTATGTTGTAGCTTAACTACTAGGGAATGCCAAAAGAAATGGCGTATTTCAAAAAAACACTACCTTATTCTTAGGTCAATAATTATTATAAAGCAATCATTATTCATAAGATTTTTATCACACTTAAATGTTTAAAGACATAGCTTATAATAAGTATCTTTTGAATCATCTTCAAATGTGTTAATCTTGCCGATTTTTTGAATAATAAAATGCCTAATTCTTGTCAAATTTGGGATCACAGAGATTATCAAAATAATTTTTTATCGTGAATATTTTACAAAAAATATCTCGTAATAAATTATGCTAATGGTTTTATAAATGCGTTTAAAAATTAATAAATGTAAAAAATCTTAACACCACTGCACAGTTATGTACCGAAATATGACTATATTCTAAAACATTAGAGCGAGAGGTTTAAAAGAATACTATTTTATGTAACAAAAATACTTCATGCAGTCATCAAATGTTGAAAAAAACTATAAAGGATAATAAGGCTTCAAAATTATATAAATAAATCATCTACAACGTTTAAGGAGTGTCCAGGATCATGGTTTGAAAATACAATAAAAACTCAATTTTGACCTTCGACGAGCATGTCCCCCCTTAAACACGCGTTGCCGCCATAGAAGGTATGTCACTGAAAAGTCTTCTATATGCGACTACAGCGACTTCCTGTTATCGACGAGATATTGTTGTCGGACAGTACGAGTGTTGATTTTTGATATTATTAATTATGTACGTTTTATGCAGTCTCCGCTTTGGGGGAATTATTTACAGACAAAGGGTTATTTTAACGGTTAACTTAATATGACTAGAGTATATTATAATAGGTAATATAATAAGTCATCTTACATAAGAAAAGTTTTTTCTTACAGTAAAGTAAATAAGATGTCAAACTTAAGTGATGATGGAAAATCATCTTCATATTATTATGAAAACAGTGAAGGAGTCAGTTTCAGTGAAGTAAAAAAAGAAATCTTTTCCAGTGATAGTGAAACAGAATTTAATGTCAGTGAAATTAGAGGGTTTTGCAGTGATGGTGCAAACAGTTATCAGTGTAGTGTTTTCCCAAACAACGCGAATGTGAGAAAAAGTGATGTAAGAATTGGTGAAAATGACGACAGAACGTCGGAAGGTGCTTCTGGGTCTGTTGGCAACTTCAGGGAGACGAGACTGACATCTATAATCGATCAGCTGAGGAGTCACAACAAGTTTAAAGGTAAAAATCAGAAATATTTTGATTTACATAATATAATACCTGATTGGAAAGAAGTTGGCGATCTAACTTATAATTTGATATGACGTACCGAATACTAATAATACAATTTAATTGTCTCTCTGTGATTTCGATATATTATTATTTGCCTTTTGACTAGGTGTTCTCGAAAGTAACGCACGTGCAACAGTTCATCACTATTATGTATATAAAGTGGTCAGATAGCAGGATTGGAGAGGTGAGGTGTGACTAGTATATAATGCATTTAGTTCTAACCGTTGGCTATATACTAAAAAATAGTAAATTTTAAGTAAATAAATTCAAAACTAAATTTTAATAAAAAAATGCAAAGTTTGATATTGTACGATAAAAAAGTTTGACCACTAAATACTAATAAATATAATGAGACACATATTAAAGAAAAAAATATTTAAACACAATGTTTGCTCATTTACATGAATGTAGTCTCATAACTACAAAACGTAAAATTATACACTACTCATGGCCCCCACAAAGGGGGGGCTGGCAGGGCTCTAGCCTGGAGGCCCGGACTCAGGAAGGGCCCGGCGTGGCGAGTCGACCGGATAAGTGATATAAACACACATTACAAATTCCCTGAAATAGTAAAAAAAGTCGCCTGCGGCGCTATTGTTAGTATTTCAAATTATGTGGTTATACGATTTAATTTTTAATCGTGTATCGATACTCGACAACTCTAAAATTCAAATGGACATATTAAAATATACAGAAAAACACTAAATATACACATTAATTTTATCGCGTACACAATTCGGTACACCTACAGTAGAGAAGCACACTGCCTTTATCTCTAGCGATAGGTATGGAGGCCCGCCAAAGATCCTAGCCTAAGGGCCCGCTTCAGGATGTGGGGGCCATGACACAACTTATTAAAAATATTAGGTATCGAATTTTAATTTTTGACTTTTTCAGTATTTTAGCGCCTTTCTGATGACCCCTTGTCTTCCAAAATCATTTATATATTACTTAGATGAGTAGTTTCCATACCAATGCCATTTTAAGACTCTACCACAAAATAAGATATTATTACGAATATCATCTTATTATTATATTATAAGAAAATATTTTTTACAGTTGTATAGTTGAAAATGTAAATTATCAAAAAAATGTCTCAAATTGCAAGCTTCGTATTTTTCCGCTAGGTGGCTCTGGTAGGTAGAAGCATCACAATTAAGTCTTAATGTAATATGAGAGATGGAGATAAATATAATAACATAAAAAAATCAAACAATTTTATATTTTCATTTGATATTAGATATTTATTAAAGATTTTCTAAACATATTTAGATAAGAAGTAATAGTTATTATCACACCTCGATCCAAAACACATCTCGAGCTTTTTGCGTAATGAGAAATGTCTCAGATGAGCGGCTATTACCTCCTTTCGGGAATAACTACTCTATTAAAAAATCACTGAAGTTTGAAGACAATCTCTCGTCGATCGAATCAAAGAATTTGTTGAATGTATTTTGAGTATCGTGCTGCGATTTTTGATACGCTGTTTTAACAATAATTTATCCAATTCGCACATACTTAATTAGTGAGTTATTGCTTTCGAGATAAATCCCGGAAAAACAGACCAAAACATTTTATTGCCGGACGCAACATAATAAATAAATTCCAACATTTCGACGGTTGTAAAAAAATACAGCAATTTCGATCACTTGAAGCACATCAATTATTGCGTTACTGCTTTTAAAATACTAGAACCATTTTATCTTAATTATATTCAGCAGTAAAGTTTTGTTAAACAGATTTAATGTTAAGTTATGTGCAGTGTTTGAATTAATTTGTCTTGCTTAGGAAACATTAGAAAAATAACAATTTTGTTTTCCTTAATACCTACTATTATTAAACTTTTTTCGTAGATCGTTTTAAAATATTTCTTACCCTTTCCATATAATGAATTATTTTATCGTGAGGTAGCTGTCAAAAGTTGACAGTGGCGAAGGGTGGAGGTAGGCTGTTAAGATCCGGCATAAATAGTGCCTACTAAACTTTGTCAGTCAAACGTATTTCTTTTCATTGAATTGAAGTAACAATGTATAGATAATGTTTGTAAGTTTTTTTTAATTCAATTAAACCACGTGTAATCCAAGCCGTAGTCGATAATTGCCATTATACCGTACATAATTTTAAGTATTTTACAGATCGAAGAATATTTTTTATCGATTATGGTTTGGTTTAGGTAGAGATAAATGGATTTAAAAATTACCAACACCATCTGTAATATCATTTATTCTTAATTAAACGAAAACAAATAAGTATGACTGAAAAGGTGTGTACTATTTTTGTCAGATCTCCACAGCCTACCTCTACTATTATGGTTTGGTCTAGTCAAGAATTGCTTTTAAAAAAACTAACCAATAGGTACTGTTACACTCCTAAATAGACCCCATTTGGGGATGTCTCTGTGAATCTGGAGAAGCCCGAGTCGGTACCAAGCCGACAAATAGTACCTAAGGGTTGATTACGAAAATAAATAATAATAAACCGGCAACGTTGTACATGTTTGGCGCCAAAATTTAATATTGGCAACGCCGCATAGGTACCGTTTCGTAAGCGGCCGTTTGTTTTTTTGGCGCGACAGAACGCTGCAGACAGTCAAAGAGTAAACATTATTAACTCGCGCTACGCATAAATGAAATTATAAAAATGTAACCATTTGTAGATATTAACGTAAATAAAACTCGTCGTTTCTGACCACAATTCCGGTGTGTTATTTGTCCACCTCCAAGTCCCGAACACAGACGAAAAACCATAAAAGAATGAAAGTGACAGCATCTTTTCACTTTCGTAAATGGATGGAGATGACAGTACCATCTGCAATTTGTAGATTAGTTCAATTAAAACAAACAGGTATGACTGACAAAGTTTAGTGTGCACTATTTATGTTGAATCTCCACAGATAACCTCCACCCTTCGCCACTGACATCCCGTAGTGTAGTAGTGATGTAATTTACCTATAGATTGTATCAAATATTTTCCAAACATCCATACAACAGAATAACATATCCCATAGCTTTCAGCGTTATAGGCACACATTTTGTAATATATGAATCTAATAAAACCAAACGGACGGGATCCTGTTACCATCTTGTTAATATTTAAGAGTTTATGTAAAATGACGTCCATTCAATTATACAAAAACACTATCCAAACATCATGATGCACTTTTAACGTGCGTTTGTTCTGGTGTTTTCCTATACTGTCGCAGTGGCGGGGAAGACGATTTTTTTGGTATATTTGCGACAAGAAGTCACATTTAGTTGATCTATGGAGTCCGAACTACATTGCATGCCACATGCTATGTTCATCTCTCATCATTCTGGACGAATCTACTGCTAGATTAAAACTACTTCAAACTGATTCTATTCTCCTTGATCTCGATTGTATTTTTCATAGAACTTAGATATTTTGTCAATCTTGCGGCAACCTTTTAGTTATTTTATACCGTACTAGATGACCGTACTGATTGCCCACGATGACCGAGCGGCTTACGTATCTTATAATGCCGTGGGTCCCAGGTTCGAATACTGGGTCTGGAAAATACACGTATTGTTTTTCAATTTGTGTTTGGAGTCAGAGTATGGACCTAATAGGTTTAGTAAGTGGCCTACACCCATTTCTCGTAAAAACAAAAATATGTTAAAAAATATAAAACTCCACTCTGTGGAGGTCTATATTATAATCATATTAGGATCGGACATGGTCGAAAGAAAATAGATGACTAGATTTGTCCAGTCTATTTCTATATTAATCTCTCGTTTGTTCCCATAATCAATCATGTTGTTTTTTGTCATTTCACATTATTCCCAGCATGCGTCTCTCCGCATCACGTTGTGCTAGTTTTTAGACTTCTCACATGATGGTAAATCATATTTTTTTGTATAAAATGTAAGTATCACTCACTTGGTGTCGCATGTTTTAAATACTTACAGTGTGTAAATTGAAATGATATTATTTTTCATAATTCATTTAAAATTCATTTAATTTCTTTCTTTTTTTTCTTTCGACCATGTCCGATCCTAATAGGATCATATGGGCCTCCACAGAGTGGAGGTTTGTATTAACAGATTTTATTTTTACGAGAAATGGATGTCAGCCACTTGCTCAACCTATTAGGTCCATACTCCGACTCATACACAAATTGAAAAACAATATGTGTACTTGCCAGACCCAGGATTCGAACCAGGGACCCACGACGCTATAGTCCGATGCTTAAGCCCATCGACCATCGTGGAATTAATTTATTCTTTATTGAATATTAAAAATACCACCGCGCGCCACTTGCACATATTAAGATTTAATCTGCCTAGTTTACGCGGGAAACGCTCAATTTTACAAAGTGCATTTCGAAATGGCGGATTTATCTCCCGCGCTTTTTGCTACCGCGAAAAACGTTGCATTAGCATACTAAACTTACTGTTATTACTTATTACAATGCGATGTGACACGCCCGCTTGGTGGTCGAGAGCTTGTTTACCGCGCCAGAGGTCCCGGGTTCGAGCTTCACTCCGCTACTTGCTATTTATATTTTATTACGATATAATTTACAGAGAATAGCAGTTAGGCAAATTGGTACATACATGGATAAACGCCTCTGAGAAAGCCTTTCATATCAGCAACGCTCTATTAAAGAGCGAGTAGCATTTTCATATTGGTTGTCGGTTATTCAATAATATAATCTATTACTGATGGATTTTTATTTAAAATTCTAATTTATAATTGAATTACATTTTTTACTATTCCATTTAAGTTGTTTTATGCGACACAGGTTTCGCCTTTCGGGATTTTCGGGCACTATATACCTTAGACTATATATACATTAGATGCCACCCATTGCATTGCTAAATGAAGCTGCGTGCCGTGCGTTTGGTTTGTGGGCGAGCGAACGCATTCGTATACAAATGTTTGAGACCATAGACCATTTTGCTGGTGTTCGCCCAAAGTGCTCGCACTAGACGCTCAGAATTAAAATATAATTTTATAATATTTTTACGTTATATAGTATTTTTAAGCGGTCAAAATGCAACCATTAGGTAAAGATATCCATAATTTAAGTTATTTTAAAGAAACACTAGGTCACGTGATATTAAAATATATAATAATATACAAATAAATTATCACGAACATGTATCAACTTACCTATGAAACGTAATACCATCTTCTTACTTATCAGTACGGCTACCATATTTTAATACAACACACAAAACCATCTTTTCTACTTAATTAACTAAAAATATTTACCACTGACTTTATGTTTAACACAAAAAATATCAATTTTAGCAACACGCGCTCGCAGGTTATCGACACTTAGCCATGCAACAAACTAAGATTTGGCGGCGACACCATAGCAAACCATCTCACACATCTGTAAACCTTTTATCTTACTCTAGCGCGTGTCGCAGAGATTATAAGGGTGCCGAATACTTTCTCACTCGCACTTATGCATCGTTTTTGTTCAGGCCTTGCTATATACACTCACCAAAGGTAAATGCACACTGATAACGAATACAGAAGGTAAAAACCTTATTACATACTAAAGGATCATGTATAAAAACAATTTTTAAAGTTTTAATTAACTATTTTTTTTTATTCAAAGAATAATTCACAAGATTTTAAGAATGTGACATTCTAATTATTGAATATACATAATTTTGAAAACACTTCTGAGAAAATATATTATAACCAATAGAAAAAATCTTTTTGAAAAAAGTAAGCAGCATAAGCGTTGGACTACAAAGCCGTGGGTCCCAGGTTCGAATCCTGGGTCTGGCAAGTACAAAAATTGTTTTTCAATTTGTGTGTGTCAGGGTATGGACCTAATAGGTTGAGCAAGTGGCTGACATCCATTTCTCGTAAAAAACAAAATCTGTCAATACAAACCTCCACTCTGTGGAGGCCCATATGATCCTATCAGGATCGGACATGGTCGAAAAAAAAAAAAAAAAAAAAAAAAATGAATCAATGGCGGCAACAAATGGTCAGGTTTTAAGAAAGTAGGTATATTAATTAAACATACGTATTTACGTTCCAAGTATTTTATTATTATTATGCAAATCTATAAAATCATCACCATTTATAGATTCGTATAACTCTCAGAATGGATTTGAAGCAGGCCCCAATGCCAGAATCTTTGGAGGGCCCATCTGCCTATCGCTAAACTGCCCTCCCCTGCTCTACAACAATGTTTCCCAAATTCTACATGGGAATGATCATTTAAGTACATCAATCATCATAGCATCACATCAAATCACAACGCACAACCACATAATCGTGTTCGGAAACTTGTACGTATGCAGTTCGCCGTATCATACTTCACCGTGAAATATTGTATCGGAAATATCTATCCACACAATTAAGTTGGATCCAGTCCACAATAGATTTCTTAGATTTCTCTACTTAAGAACATACGGGTTCTTTGCTTATGATAATGATAATAAAATGAATTTCCCGACTCGTTTTCTTCTGGGTATGCTATCAATGCAATCCCTGTCCACCCGAAGAGTGATTGCTCTTTTAAAGCATTTCTTTTTACTTCGTAGTTCAGGGTTCATTTACAATCCGTATATTAAACTGGTAAATATTAATTTTCAAGTTCCCACCAATACCACTCGTAACTCTACTGTCTTCAAGATACCTCGTTGCAGGACAGATGTTGTGTTTCATGATGCTGTGTATCGTGCGATTAACTTATTTGATGGCACCATAAAGGTTGATTTATTTTTTATCAACTATATAATGTTTGTGGACGTGTTAAATAGGTTAAATTTATAATTGTATATAATATCATGTTTCTTTAATATTTACATAAACACATGCTGTCTTCTATACTTTCTTGTTATTTGTAATTATGACAAATTTTATAATTTTGTATTTATTATGTATTATGGCGCATTGGCCAATCGCTGTAATGCCGCAATACTGTTGTTGTAATATCAAGACCGTCCGACCTCTTTGGGTCGTATAGTACCTACTGACATACAATTCATGTCTAAATAAAACACGGTTCTTGTCGATTTACATTTTACAGGAAACCAGCAGCAAATAAATTGTGAAAATTTTTGTTATGTTAGGTTATGTTAGGTTTTCATTCTTGAATTCATGAATTTTGCCAAAATAAGCTATGAAAATTGAATTACTGTTCATATTGGTTCTAATAAAATTGGAGACCGTATAGTATACGGTCATCTCATCGTTGTATATTCTTGGGTTTTCACCGTGTCTCCTTCTTCCTTCTTTACTCGACGTTTCGGGCTCGTTGCAGAGGCCATTATCAAGATATATCATTGATAATGGCCTCTGCAACGAGCCCGAAACGTCGAGTAAAGAAGGAAGAAGGAGACACGGTGAAAACCCAAGAATATACTACGATAAAAAACAACCATGAAAGCCTCAAACATTATATACAGTCATCTCTTTCCGATAATAAAGCTCAGCGCGAACTGTGCCACTGTGAAATGTTGTATGTACAATTTACATGTAACCATATTTTTTAATAGTCCTGAACTAAAGTGGTTTTCAATATTCGAGTAAATTTGCGATAGTTGGTCAACCCACCACGCCAGACCCCTTCTATGCTCGGGCCCCTAGGCTAGACCCCTGTCAGTCCCCTCCTTGTGGGGGCTATGGATACAGCAATGTGCTATTAGGAATTAATGTTCTACTGGCCGTTAAGGATTGTAGGCTATGTAACTGTATTCTGTTTATCTCTAATATTTTTTTTTAATTTATAGGTGCTTTAAAAATTTAAATAGCAGGAATTATTAGAAATAAATATAGCATAGTTTCAGATTTTTTGACTGTTAAATTCGATGTCGTTATTAAAAGGAAATTTATGTAGATAATGAAGTAGAGATAAAGGTGTTGATGATTGGTTGTTTAGACCAGAGTTTATTGGTCGGTACAAGAATTCAATAAATACAATAACATTTTAATAAAGATGATTAAAATGACAGTGTGAGATTATAATCGCGGGAAATGATGTACTGGTGAGATCGATGTAATCAAGAGATTGATTATATTAATGAACTGAAAGACTCTATTCGAGTGGTATGATGGCGACGGACCCGTGACGATAGTAGTGCGTCGCGTGACGAACTCGATGAGTTGAGTGAGGATTCATACATTGTCCTTTCAATTTATACAAATGCAGTACATATATTAAAAGAGATATGGTCGCAATTAACAAATCAAAACAGACCCTACTGATCTAGTTATGATTGAGGAAATGGTGATTAATATTATCGCTCTATTGTTTTGTTTTAACAACAAAACATACTTATTAAAATGTGTCACATATTTAATGCTCAGTGTTATGATTGCTACTGAGTGGTATGTTTATCTATTGGCATAATCAAGAAATAATTGATATAAAGATAAAATAATTAATCTTTTAAATCAGAACTTTAAAACCTGGACGACTGGTATTCATTATATGTCCTTCTTATAATGTTGCCATTCTAACATTTAATACTACCTCACTATTATAATATGACATTAAGGTATCGCACTTACGTTCACCATGCATGACAAAACAATAAAATATAAAGTAATATTTATCATAGGGTGGTTTTAGATTTGTTCAGATAACTGAGCGGTCGACTGATTTTCATCTTTTATAACTGGTTACACTCGCACGGCAACGTATGTACTACTGGGTGACCAGTAATTAGGTGTTTCCACACCGGATGTCTTATTAAGAAAGCGCAGAAGGCAGACGTGCACAACATTTTACTTGGGCAGATAATAATATAATTTTCGACTGTAGAAAGAAAAAAGGATGTAATCCACACAAATTAAATTTTAGAGGAAGCACAAAAATGTTTTTGAAGTGGTTTGTGGTCAAAATTTAAATACAAAATAGTAACCTTGAAGTGTATGATAGTTAATAATTTGGATTTTATATTCCTAATCTGACATTAATTATTGAGTTAATTAATGAACACCCAAAAATATGTTAAGTTATTTTTCCCGCTTTACTTCCTTCTTTTTTTAAAAATTGCTAGCTAAATTTGGATAATAAATCGGCATTTGCAGTTTACATCCTTTGGATACAACTAGTATTTAGTCATGTACAACAATATTATCCAATAAGGATTTTTTTGAAAAAAACTGTGGTTTACGCCCTTTTCCTTTCTAATGTCAAATTTATTAGAAAAAAAATTGAATGCAGTGTTTAATTTCTCAAACGGGGGTATTGAATTTGTCAATAGAATAACTATTTCAACAAGAATGAATTCTTGGAACCTTAGGATGAATAAAAAAGTTGGCTTTAAAAAAAATAAAGTGAAAAGGGTCATATGTTTTGTCTGTCTAGTGGGGAGGCGAAATTGGATTATGTTCAATATTTTAAGGCGGTAAAATATTGATTTTACAGTTTTAAACATAACCAAAAAATCAGCTGTTTGTCATCTTGATTTTAATGAAAGGTTAATTTGTTGAATTTAATCAACGTCCCCAGACCTTTTTTATTCATCCTCAGCGTTACAACCTGATTTGGGTCTTGGACGCTTCCAGGAAATGTCTCTAATATCCTCTGTCTGACTTTTTTGATTGAGTATCATCTATCATTGCCCATTGGAGTCGCCCCACTTTCGCGTCTAAGACGACGAGGGATTATCGTACAACGCTTACAGTTCATGGTGTTGGCTCCGAAAATCCTTCTCAGTATTTCCCTTTTAAATGTGCTCAGTTTCCTCTCACAAATTTTTGATTCATAGGTCAATATGGGCTTTATAAGGGTTTTTGATTGTATGTAGGTACTATTGGAAATATGAAATATATTATCATGAATTTTTATAAATTAAAAAACCCAAAATATTTTGACACGATTTCGCAATTTGGTAAAAATCTTTAACTGCCAACTATAGATTCGTGAACCACTGGTTTGATAACGCCAATATTGTTCTTGTAGAGTCCGACGGTGTTGGATGTGCCGACTGCGGCGAGAGTGTAATGCAGTAAAATCTAAATTAATCATAGCGGGAGCATACACGAGCGTGTGTGTTGGGTTGTATGTTGTCTGTTCACTTTACATAAATAATATATTATGAGAGTATGAAAGGCGAACAAACGCGCTCGCGCCAACCATTATTTCGTGATAGTAAGGAGTGTAGTTCACCCAAATAAAAAAGGAACATTTCAAAAAATAAAAAGTCGTCGGAGAAAACCGTAAATAAAAGTTTCGAGTTGCATACACATTTACTTATAATTTACAATCAAAATTTTGTCGGAAGCAAGAATCTGTGGCACGATATTCATTGTCGGTAAAAAACAGTTTGTAAATGTTTTTATTTATTAAGGAAACAAAAAGTTACATTTTGAATACAAAAATATGTTTAAAAATAGAATAGTGAAAAGTTATTGCAACCAGCAAAGTTTACATATAAATTATAATATAGTTAAGCTTAACTTAACTTAACTTATTGAAATCATATTATCTCAACCTCATTGATTTCAAGGCCGTCGTTGAAACAAGAGCGTTTTCGGTGACTATTCTAAATTTGAACTACGATGGAAAATAACTAGGAAGGTACCTACATCTAAATTCTGACATCGCATATAAAATCTATTCATGTATTTTTTTGTAAATTAAATTTTAAACGTTGAATATATATATATACATATAGTCATATTGACATTTATTTAAAACCCACACTAACAAACATTAAAAAAATCGGTACAAGTCAGTTTACAGGAAGCCAGGCGGGAACCACGTTAATTTTCATAGCCGATTTTGGCAAAATTCATGATTCAAGAATAAAAGCCGAACCTAACCTAACAAATAATCCATTATATCGGCTATTTTCAAACTTTGTTTGCCGCTGGCTTCATGTAAACCGACAAGAACCAAAAAATCAAATTAAAATATTAATATTGAGCTAGGTAGTATCAATCATATATTATAGTCCACCCAATAGTTTACAAAATTCCACTAATTTGAAAAATCGTAAGTAAAGTTTTAGATTCATCTCATAGTCAATTGTATTCATTATTTTTGAACATATTAATTCCAACGAATACCCTGAAACTCAATTTTTTTTATTAATATTGTATGGAACTGTTTTCTTAATTATTTGATCAATTTGATCAGGAAACTTTACCGATTTGTACCGAAACCTAATTAATATTCACATTAATACAAAAAATATATAGCCCTAACTGCTCGACTGAAAACTTCAATTTGACTTATCTTTTTTTCTCAATGCGAAGTTTTTTTATCTATATACAAAATATATACAAATTTCTTTATTTTACATATAATGAAAATAACAAATTATAAATTCAAAGCGTTCACGACATGACATAAAATAAGTGTAAACATTTTTTTAAAATAAAAATACAGTGAGTTAATGATACAATAAGTAATAAAATAAGAAATAAGAAATAAAATAAGAAAAGAAATTAAATAAAATAACAGAAACAAGAGTAAAAGGAAAAGTAGATGGAAGCACAGAGTGAACTATTGATAGACCCTATCTTAAAAACTTATAAAACAACGTCCACCTAAATTCACACTCACGTAAGTGGAATGTATCAATATTCGAAGCGATTTCATTAAACATGATTATTGCTCTCCCAATTGGCATCACTAATGGCAGGTTAGTTCTGCATCTTAGGAGAACAAACAACGGTACAAAGTTTGCCACAGACAAATCTGAATGTAGAAGAAGGGTTCTCTTCATTATCTTTCGACGATTCAATAATGTTAAGTGGTGTAGTTTTGTTGTCGATTAAAATATATTTTTTAAGATCTGTTACCTTGAAATAGCGTAGGCCGTAGAGGATCCCACATGTTTCAAGTGGTCTGTACGCATAGAAATTGAGCATGCCAGTGAGTGGAACGAGTAGGCTGGTTGGGGGTGAGTACGCGTCTCGGTCGGGCGAGTGGCAGGTCGGCTCGCGAGCGCGCGGGTCACTTGCCACACGCCGCGAGCTACTTGCCTCGCCTTCCTTACCACTGCCTTCTAAACATCTTCACTCGCCAATACGGTGCTGCTCACTCGGCCGAGACAGTGTAGTGTTTCGTCAACTTTTTTCTAAGCGCCTCTGTCATTATCATCAATCTTGACTACAGGCGCCGATCGTGGACGCTGGGGCACGTGGCATGCACCCTTAATCAAGGGCGTAGCGAGGTATTTTAACGCTATGTACAGTAGTACAAAAATGCGCCCCTTACGCAATACAAGACTTGTACATTGTAATTTGTACCTGTGAATTAGAAATACAAATGGTAATATTGATGAAATTTTGTATTTAGCATTTTCACTTTCTATTCTTAAAATATCTTACGATATAGGAACACTGGACTAATGTTTAGTAAACAATTTAGGCTTTATAACAGTATGAAGAGGGCAGAATCTTCGGAGTGGAGGAGCTCGCACTAATATTATACTCTACTAGTAATTCAAAATATGAATTAAATTGTCACTCAATAGTTGTCGACATGCGAAAATTGTATTTATTTTTTATTTTTGTGTATTTGACCTAACTCCATTTCAGCACCCTAGCCTGCGCTGCGATCGGGGTAGCTGTCACGCTCGCCTACCACTTGTTACAACACTGGCTGACATTATCACCACATCGAAGCTTCAAATATCCTATTTATTATCGTCTTTAAGTCCTTCACAAAATACCTGATTGCTACACGTCTTGCCCGCGGAAGTCATCTAATCGACAAATTGCGTGTGCTCTCATGATGCTACTCGACTTTATGTTGCCCTAAAAATTACCTGAAAATCTTTGAGAGCAATGGTTAGGACTGTTAGGAGTCACTCAAATTATTTCGTTTGTCGATATATTTCACTTAACGAGAGTAAATGCAAGTAAACATTTTTTTTCCTTTATAATATGGTCACTTACTCAGAGGTTGACTGCTCAATATAATTATATTTTTATTATTTACTAAAAATATTGATAAGTATAGAATTTTCTAACAATAGGTCATTAAAAATGAATATTTGAGGATAACTGATTTTTGTGGCGCGAGCCAAAACTCATAAAAACTCATGTATGTATGAAGAAATATATGGTTCATAATATCATGATAGTTAATAATAATTAAAACAGGGTGAATCATAAACAATGACCATCACGCATTTTTTTATAAACTATATTACATTTTGTATTCAAGGTAATTTCTTGGAATCAAATGGATAATTACTTGGACTTAGAAATATAGCAGCCAAAATGAGACATCGTATTAATTTAGACACTGATTTAAAAAAAGTTAGTATAGGTAATAAAATATTTTTCTTCTGGTGATCCTCAAGGAATCAGTGTAGTTTTGAGGTAAATAAGATATGCATTAACTATCAGGATAAGTTTCAATCTTTTAGAGCAGTGGTTTTCAACTGGTGTGCCGTGCCATACTGCTATGGCGCTAAGCCTATTTTCTATAAAGAATATACTATAATAATATAACCGACACATACTGCAATAGCACGGGCAGAAATATAACAAAAATAATGAAGAACTAAAGCAGTTATTAAAAAAAATTATTGGAAATATGGTGTTTTTGATAATTATTATTGTATAGGCTTAACCCACCTCTACAACTGACATGTTATTGTCTATGCTCATTTTTAGAGCATAGACAATAACGAGACGGAATCGTCATAGTTGTCAATGAGAGCTTTGAAAATGTAGACGTTACGTGACGCTCGCCCTTTCCTTAAAATATAAAATGTAAAAGTGTCATTATAAACCTGAACGTGTAAATCATAGATTAATATACTTCCGTGTTATCCTGCCGTGTAATATCACCAGTTTAATTGTGCTATAATTATACTATATATAACATTAATAACCACGCCTGTTTTCATTCGCTGCTGACTAGATAATGACTTTTTAATTACCATCTTTAAAATGCACGTTAATTACATCGATCGGCCACCTGGTCATTACGCGCCAGGTGCGTCTTCAGCGTCCAAAGTATTAATAGAGACCAATATAATATCAATAATTCTTTCAACTCCGACCACCCCCCTATAATATAATACAACACGGATCTCAGGGGTTTGTTACATTTGATTAATTTGTATGATGTATTCAGAGTGCTAGCAATTTCTGAACATTCTATTTAATCCGTTTTTACAAATTTATTTTATTGTAAAATGAAACTCTGCACACAATATTTAATAAATATGGAATTGAGTTTTCATCAGAGTTAACATTCAATTAAATGATATATTATTAGATGACTCATTTAATCCGTTCATGGCAGTAGCGAAGGGTGGAGGTAAGCTGTTAAAATTCACCATAAATGGTGCGTATTAAGCTTTGTTAGTCATACGTAATTGTTTTTATTGAACTAAGACTACAATTTACAGATGGTGTTGGTTAGTTTTTAAAAATCAATTAAACCCTGTCTAAACCAAATCATAATAGTTTTAGTATACTTTGGGTGATACGACAAAATTGTGCACACCTTTTCATTCATACTTTTTTTTTCATTGGATTATGAATACATAATATTATTTTACTATTGTTGGTTAATTTTTTTAAAACCCTGCCTAAACCAAACTATAATAGAAAAAATATTATTCTATTTATAAAATATCCAAAGTTATATATGATTTAATTGCATAATTTTAGATATTTTATTGATAGACGAGTATTTTGGACTATTATCTATTATGGCTTGGTCTTCGTAGGGTTTAATTGAGTTTTAAAAACAAACCAACGCCATCTGTAAATTGTAGTATTATTTCAATAAAAACAAATACGTATGAATGATAAAGTTTAGTATGCACTATTTAACTGCTTACCTCCACCCTTCGCCACTTGTTCATGGACACCATAAAACATTTAGAGAATCGGTTTAAATTATGATAAATAATGTCGCTGATTATTTCGAGCCACGCGGTATAAAATTACCCCGGTGTGTGCAATATTTTTATGAGCAGTTACGATCCGACGCAATCCAATTTAGAAGAACATATTTTTACTTAAGAATCTAGAATAAAATTACATTTTATCTGTTCATCTAAATAATTTAAAATTATTATTATGTTGTCCGAACTGTAAAACTGTGTGCTTCGGGGTAAGGAGCATTTCAAAAATTAACATCGTTTCATTGAAAGATAGCATATTTTTTTAATTTAAAATTTAGCCAACCGTGTTTTTGAGTCGTTTATCTTAAAAACATCGCACTATAGTAACTATATGGAATGAGATCTTTTTAAGGTAGCCAGCTACCATCCCAATAATCCCAAATTATTTGTTACTACTTATCAGTTAGGTACACTTCATTAGAATGGGGGGTATCTAAAAATATTGATTTAAAAAAATATGTACATTTTAATTTTTCGTAGACAATTAATGTCATGAATGATGAATCACTTATTGTAATCAATGGTGTCCAGCTCGAGCAAGTCTGCAACTGCGTTTTTAGTTTTGTTTATATAAGGAAAACAAATATGTAGATAAAAGAAAATATAATGAGATTAGCAAGATAGTAAAAGTATATAAGGAATACCGATAACATAACAGAAAGAATCAGAAAAGAAAATTGAAAAAAGAATATATTTATAGTAAAATATAAACGGGTTATCATATATAATGCGTGTTATTATATAGATACGAGCATATCAGTATCTTATTGAAATGTACATACTAGTGCAGGGGGGGGGGGGGGGGGCAAACTGCGGCCCGCCGGGTACTTTTTTGCGGCCCGCCATCATTAATTGTACTTCTGATTACGAGAAACTTTTTTATAATATTTAAAAAAATATTGACAATAGATTAAAATTTGTTCAGCAATAGTACGCGATCCATTTTTCATAGATATTGATAGTGAACCGACAGAGCTACATCTTGAGATTATTGATCTGCAGTGTGACACTGATTTAAGAGAATTGCATCGTCGTGTTGAAATCTCCAAATTTTACAATGCCCTCAATTCAGACAAATTCTACCAAATTAAAGATTATGCAAGAAAAATGTTCATTATTTTTGGATCAACCTAATATATGTGAACAAACATTTTCGATCATGAACCATGAATAAAAATTCTTTACGATCAAATATCTCCAATGCCCATTTACAAACAGTTTTGAGAATATCAACTACAAAATTAACACCTGAATTTAAAAAAAAATGTTAAAAAATGTACAACAGTTTCATTCTTCTCATTAATTTTTTTGTAATGTTTATTTTTCGTGATAATAAATAGTGTATATCTAAAAATGGTATTTTACTTGCGGCCCGCCGCTCATATTGAATTCTTGAATTTGGCCCTCCACCCAAAAAGTTTGCTCTCCCCTGTACTAGTGTAAAAATGAACAGAGTAAGTATAAAAAAGGAAGAGGTATATTTTGAATTGCGATCAGGGTTGATTAAATACAGGGAACTTGCTATATAAATATTGCTGTAATGTATCTTGTGATTACTTAATCTTAAATATGTCATATAAGTTTGATGAGATTTTTATAAATATATTTAATATTTTACATAATTATTCTGTACAATGTGTTATTTATGTTCATTCATTTCATATAAATATACTACAAAATCCAATTATATCCATTTTTCAACATCTAGAAAGAATACTCCTAACTAGGGATTCCAATCCCGGGATCCCGAGCTATTTTCGATACCTATGAATCCCGTGATTTTTATCAATAATCCCGAAACTTTCGGGATTGATTTTTTTATCAGTTTTTATGGAAAATAAAATAAAAACGAAAATATAACAGAAAAAATACTTTTAATAACAAATAACTACATTAGAAATAAACTGAGTTTCAATGAAGTTTGATTTATACCCATGTGTAAGTTGCCGATTCATTTTATTTTTTCACATAAATTAATAAAAATGAAAAAGATTGGAAAAAAACAATGCTTCGCACTTTCAACAAAGTAATTCCACCATGATCTCATACGTTTTATGGCAGTTTCATATTTGGCTGACTAATTAGATTTATGAAGCGGAAAGGCCATAAGTACACCATGATTATTTGCTTTACTATTTTAAATCTCGCTAATCCATTAATTAAGTCTTTACTATCAGAAACAGCAATCACGTATAGAATTCACATTATTATTTATATTACAATATTATTTACTCCATTAAACTTATGTATTTCCAAGATTGAACGTAGATATAGTATATTAAGAATAAATGTCTTAAATGGTATAAATTATACTAAATTATACTAAATTATACTTAAATAGTATAAACTAGATTTATTTTTGATCGATTTTATCAATGTTATTTGTAAAAAAAAAAATTATATTAACAATGGAAAAATGCCAATTCCGGGACCAGTCCCGGGATCCCGGTATTGTCAAATTGTAATCCCGAAATCCCGGGATCAGAATTTTGGCTCGGGATTGGATTCCCTACTGCTAACTAATGTGTGTAAAAGTGTAAGTTAAATACGTATGTTAATTTAAAAAACGCATTAAAACACCAATATTAATAATATATACTTATTTAATATTTTTCGTATGAAATCTTTCTAATGAAAAGTAGATTTCAATAATGTGGCTCTGTATTTGTTGCGTGGTCTGTTTTTTGTGCGCTCATTTATATTACTCACACTTTTAAAATCCGGCATCAAATTTTTGCATTTGCCTTATTGGGGTGAGAATTTTATTTATTATCTGTGAAATGTTGAAAATGGCACGCATATATGTACTCAATATAATGGCACGTTTAAAGGAAGTATGTGAGTTAATAAACGAATCAATGCAGAGAAATAACTTTCATATTAAATATTATTATTAGTGTCGAATGAAGGAGTTCCGGTCGAAATTAGAATTAGGTACTTCAGTTGATATGGTGAAAAGCTCTCGGTCATCAAGTGTCTATGCCTACTTACATAGATTGATGTCCTATTGTGCCTGAAGCTCAGGGTGCTTAACTGATATGTAATTTCAATGCTCGCGTATGGATGTGGAACTTTTTCTTGTAGTAACAGAGTAATTCAGCTCCAACGTGGCAAAGAGAGGGTGTATGTAAGGCATTACGCGTAAAGACAGAAAATAGCGATACAGAAGAAAATAAGAGTGTCGATGTAGTAAATTCTTAAATTGAGATGGGCCAGCACATAACTCGAAGAAAGTAAAGCTGCTGAAAAAATACGATAATCCATTGGTCGCCGGGGGAATATAAGACGACCAAAAGGGCACCCCGAGGTATGCTGAATCTAGCAAATATCAAGGAAATACTGGATGAAAGCTGCACAGGATAGGGAGGCTTTCATGGAGATTTTGTCTGCCTCATTTAGTTGGTTTCTTTGTTGAATTTTCCTTATTAAGACCAATTTTTACTTTTCCAAGTAACGTTGCGATACTTTAATTTTTTTAACACGTTTTTATTAGCTCGTATTCTTGTTTGTCCAGTACAAATTTTTTCTAGGCTGTCCAAAATTTGTATTAGACGATTGAAGATTTTTAACTAGCTTCCCGACTAGCTAGACATTTGAAACTTTTAGAATATATCAGAACACGACGACAATGCATTGTTTTAATACTTTTAACCATCTTTAAGCAGAATTGAATTCATTTTCAGTTAATTCTGTTTTGTATGGAAAAATATTTAGAAAAAAAAATCGTAATAGTAAAACACTATTATTGGTTGCTAAGGGGGTCCTAGCAACTAAATTATTAATATATACGTGCGTTACTATGGAAATCAATATGAAATGTTAAAATGACATTTCAGTATTCTATATTTATTCAGTATTTCTATCAAGTACAAAAAAAAAGTATTTATTAATACATAAAATTGTCAAGTTTATATGATTCAACAGAAAATTTAAAAACGTAGTGTATAAAAGTTCTTTTTATCTTGTAATTATTGGATTTCTTTTACATGAAGGGTCAGTGGCGGGTTTAGGGACGCGCCCGTTACTTCCCACGATAGAAAATTAAATAATCAGTATTAATCATATTCTTTAGCTAAGAATAATTATTATTGAGAATGACAGTGATGACACATAACACTTTTAGTAGTTTATTTGTTTTTGTATACACGTAGAGTATAATATGGCTTCATAACTTTGCACTCCGATCTAGGATAAAAATGATGTAACTAATATATTCTAAAAATATATTTATTATCTACTTATTTTCTTATTACTACATAATATTATTAATACAAGTGAATATCATTATTGATCTAATTAATCTAATTTTATGCGAGGTAATCAGAGAAAGAGGCGTATCAGTGTACTAAAAGGTGCAAAAAAGTGAAAAATTATAAAACATATACTCTACGTATCTATTAAAGTGTTTATGCTTTGGGTAATATTTTTATATTCAATTTCAAGATGTAAACGATGTAAACGGAACCGAGGCCCTTTTAAATATTATGACGAATCGATTGAGTTATCTAAGTCAAATGATACCACCTCTCATAAGAACGTAACCAGCTTAACCCGTTTTGTCAGACTCATTTACGTAATACTTAACTCATATAGAGCCATATTTTGAATACAATGTCGACGCCCAATTAGCACTAACGATGATTTTGCAGATAGTACATATTGTGCAACCAAAACAGAATATTGGCGCAACCATTTTGCGCAACACCTTACCGGAAGACGAGGACGGTGGGCAATTAGTGAAACTTTTCACTGTATGTTTTGCAAGACTGTGTTTGAAAGTATTTACTTAGCTTAGATAATAATAATTGGTAAACATTATGCAATATAAGGCTGTTGTCACCACACATCTGAAATATAAAGAGAGAGGAAGAAGTAGACGATATAACCAGGAGCGGTTTTACCTTAAGGATTTGTAGGGACCATCCCCAGATCATTATCAGGTCAAAAATACAAGTCCGATATTTTTATCATTGCTATAATATATCTGCTTAATTACATGATTAAAATGAACTATTTAATTTATTTTATCCCTCTAAACCCGTCGCAATTTTAAAGACATATTTATTATTATTATACAAATAAATAAAGTAATGATTGTAAATTATGTAATAACACAATGATGATTACGCGGTATTAAAATAATGAATTACATATAACATGGATATTAAATCTGTGGTATATGGTCAATTTATAATATTATAAAATTAAAAAAAATGACCGAAAAAATGATGTTATTAAAAAAACGGAGAATTTTCATACCTAATATACTATTTATTATATCTGAATAATATAATAATGTTATATATTTACAATACTATTAAGTATTTATACTTACACATGTTAAAATATTATTTTAATTAATATAACCACAAAGAAGAGCAAAATATATTTCTGTCGATACAATTATTCAGTTTTTAGTGTAACAATAAGTAGTAAGTTGTCGATAATTTGTGAAACCATCCATTTCCGATGTGAATTTCATATTTAAAAAATGTCGGCACTTTGTGAAAATATGTATTGAACTGTGCTACTATTGAACATTCAAAAATGTTAGATCTGGCAAAAAAACGCTATGTTGGGATCGCTGAATCCGTTACCCATGGCTTTAAGGCCGCGCGTTCTACCACCTAGGCAAGTGTGGGTACAATTTTGTGCTTTGAGGTTTACCAAATGAAATGACTAACAAAAAATCAGAAAAATACCTCCACAATGTGAAAGTTCATATTATATTCCGTCATCTAGCGGAAATGGTAATTTACATTTTTAGTATCTAAATAGGTAGGTACTGTAACCTGACATTAGAAAATGACACGGTAAGAAGCACGCGCCGTGCATTGTTTATTATTGTTGTGACATGCGACTGTTTACGGTTCAGAAGTTCAGACGTAGGAGCGGTCAAGCGAGGAAAGAAAAGACGAAGAAATAGCAGCGAGCAGTACACATTACTCCTCCCTCTGAACTAAATAATTGCACTGTAATTATTTCATCCTTGCGGAAGTAGGATGTGCCTTATCCGTATGGTTCAGTACGTGACACTAAAATGTTATGATTTTTCTTTCTTTTTATATTGAACTAACTACCTGGTGGCGCGTTAAGACGATACTTCAGTGAAACGGCAAATAATTTTCAACTATAGGTGCGACGAAATTTTCGACTCGCTGGCAATCGGAGAGTGAACGTCGAGCTGTGAACACGTCAATTTGTTTCGTGATGGCGACGGAGGTATTAATTCTTAAATCGTGTAAAGACGACTAAAAAACGTTACCCATTTACTTGAAAAAGAAAACATGTCAATGAATATGTTATTATTGTTACTAATAGAATATTAAACAGAACATTAAATGGACGCATGTTGGATTTATATGACAAATTATATTTCGTTCGGCATGCGTCATTTGCACAATCCGCGCATCGCCTAGCCACGATCTTTTTAGACCATGTCTCAACTGAGGTGTAGCCTTAAACAAATCATGGATAATTATTATGTGTACATAAGTATTTTAATGTTAACATATTTACTGTTTATTTTATATCATGATCGTTTGGTTCTACAGTTTCTATGTAGAATTATTTTTGATTGGATATTATTCCGTCACGTACCTAGCGTTATTTTTTATGTGTGTTATGTTTTATTGTTGCATCAAACTTGAAACAAGAGCATAGCCATTAAATAATTATGTTTGTTTACACAACAGGGGTATGTAACTATAAGTCTGTAATCAATTTGTTATAAATAATCAATAAAAAATAGGTTTGTTGATTTTACTTTGAGGATTAGGCGGAAACCGACTTTGAGTGAACTTATTTATATTTGGAAGTTAGCTTAAAATTAATATGTAATATTTATTAAGATTTAGTTTCAGGTATTTTATGTAAGATTATCGTAAATAAAACAGTTTATTTACCCAGCCAAACCGAATTCCGAGGATTCAATCCAATGTAGAAATAACTAGTATGCTTTAGTAAGAGCCTTTCTAGAAAGGAGATGGAATTATTATACTTGTGTATATACCATCATTGGTTGTACAATGTTTGTTACAGGTTGCATTGTATTTTGTCTTAACTTTTTGCCAATAGATTTTTTGACTTGACTAATATTGACAGTTAAGCATTTGGCAATTTTTGTTACGTTACGTAATGTTTCGATGATTTATGACACACTCGTGAGAAAATTATTTTTTTATCTTAAGGGTGCTCAAAATTACTTAACGCCTCAGGCCTCCTCGTCACCAAAATTGCCACTGATGAATTATGTCATCTTTTATTCAATAGGCCATAGCTCAATATATCACTGAAACACTGCTAAATACTAGTTTTTTACTCAATTGGCTAAAGCTCAATATATCACTGAAATGATTTCTATACAAATAACACTGGCTTATTTAAAACTGGAGTTCAAACTTACAATATTAAAGTTAATTAATAAACAGCCAGCTGTATTGCAAGACATTCGATTTGGATTGGCGTTCTAACTATATAGTGATGGATTTTAATATAATAAAAAATAAATCGAATGATATTGTACCCCTTTACTTGAGTTGCTCGATTACTCACTCTACGGCGTAGAGCATTGGTTTGCGGCGCCTTGTATATACATACATATGTATGCTAAATACTATTCCTCAAATATTATGTACGCTTGGTCAAATGGCTACGTTGAATTGTTTGTGTCGAGTGACTATTTTTTACATATTTTTGTATGAACTCCCAATAAAAATAAACATCTTTAAAAAATGTAAAAAGCTTTATCTTAGCTTTTCGCGATGAAAATAAAGAAAAAAATATGTGTGTGTACTTATGTACGCCCGTTAAGGGTTATACGTCTTTGGTGTAACAAAACAAAACTTGTGATAACCTAGATTTTTCGACTAGCTCTTAATTAAATTGTTAAATAACACACTCAAGAAAAAGGGTCGCTTATTGGAGCGCCGTTATTTTATTTCTATACACTTTAACAACAGTCACTCTGACGTTTAATCGTTTGTTTACGTAAGGAATTGCAAATGGCCGAGAATAATACATTCGTTGACTAGGCAACGGAACAATTATACTATCAAATTTGTTTTTGTATACAGCTGACTGATTTGCAGCTAACTTCATACTGTCAGGCACTTCTATAATGGTGTACGCGCGAGCAGCTCTCAATTTCACTCTCTACCAAACGTCCCAAAAGAAGTATAACTTCAAAAAAGGACACCATAGAATATTAACTAATAATTTTGATCGTGCACCAGAAATTGTAAATTAAAAAAAAAACACAACAAAAATACGATTTAATTTTGCTCTGATACGTACGTCTATGTATAAGTAAGATTTGGCATTCTAATTTGGATGGGCGGCGTTCAAAATGTGCTCTCTACAAGCTAAAATACATTGATATAGTCGCAATAAATCTTCTGGTGTATATATGGGGTTTGATTATTCGCACCCGGATACCCTTAATAAGAGAACACATTTATATTATAGTTCTGATGTGTAATATTATAGTTTTAATAATACATCGACCATACTACTGTTAACTATACGCCTTATATGCAAATTCAATAAATCGATTATGTAGAATTTGGATTCGATCCGTGAAAATAAATTAATCACGATCATAACACCTGCCTCGCAGTGTAAAACAGTAAGGTACTGCATCTGACATATCCACACACATACGGCGTTAATTTAATTGGCAATAGATGGCGTCACGTGTGAGAGAATAAACCGCATGTGAAGTGTGGTGACTGGCGCGCGCCGGTTGCTGGTTACTGAACATGCGCATAAATCATACACGGACTCTGCGCATTCAGATCTATATGATTTTTTTTTATATTATGGAAGAATAATTATTATATCGCAAAGGTGAAGAGTAAAGTGGTTAATTGTGATAGAACATTGCGTTTAATAGTAGTTTGAAATACGGATACATCAGTCCTATCCGCTTAGTTAATACATGGGCAAATTTAATTTTATGGACGTCGTTTTCTAATAAAATATTTGGCCATACATTTAAGAGTTAGTACACATATTATGCACTTACAAAATTTTATTATTTGTTGCTCTCAGCCGGCTCTCACATCAAAACTCGTCTCGCCTACAACGTGTCGAATACGTCGATGTGACGTCATCGTTATTTACAAAACACATGATGCCAAATGGAGCTCCGCAGATTGGTTGAATGCGACTGTTTAGTGTGAAAAAATCTGTTGTTGCAATCGACAAGGTGCATGCTTCTCGGGTTCCGAGTCAAAGACGCCAGGTCTGGCTGTGCAGCATACGAGGCGAGTTTACATGTGAGAGCCGACTAAGTGATCGAGAACACGACAGCCACTATACATTATCACGGCTTCGCACAAATTATCCTTTCCCCATATAGACCTGTTCTGTCAGACTGATCTGTAGTATCCGCGCATCCCGACATCGTCAAATGCAAAACGTTCATGTAATAAATACATATCATGACTATATTTGAATGCAATCAATACAGTAAACTATGACTCATTTTTATTATGAGCAATATTCACTGTCAGATAAACTAAACTATTTTCGATACACTTAGAGCAACGTTCCCATTCATATACCTAAAATTATACACGGATTAGTTTAAGCAATATAATATACCTATTACCCAATTCATTTTTATTTATATTTTAGCATGCATTTATAGTTATAAGATAAATGGATAAAAATAGATTTTATTGAGTACATACTTTGACTATTATTAAACATACATAATTTTGAAAACACTTCTGAGAAAATATAATATTATAACTAATAGAAAAAATCTTTTTTGTGAAAAGTAAGACACCCAGCAGGAATCGAACTTGTATTTCTCGGGTTTTGCGCCCATGCAGAAAGACCACTGCTATAGGTTCCATACTTAATTGCGACAAATTTTAACTAATGGCTCTTAATACTCTCTGAAGCGCTTTCCAAATTGAGTTACTATTGGCGATCGGCTTTTGTATTTTAAATCAAAGTAGGTAATAATTTTAATTGCTAACTGACGTCACGGATTACTCCAAGATTTTTTGTTGAAACTTACTTGAACTTGCTAATAATTTTTAATTAAGTAACTATTTTTATTATTCAACGAATAATTCACAAGATTCAAGAATATAACATTCTAATTATTGAATATTTGACTTATTATGTCAAATTAATTATTCAGATGTCAATAAAGATATTTAAAAATAATATAACTGTTTTTTATTATAAATTTTGGTTTTGTTGTCTGATGTAAATAATGTTTAATTTATTATAAGGCGTATATTTAAGTGAGTTAATCAAGTAAGTAGTCCATACATGTACACTCTACCCTTTCCATAGAACCGTGTCATAAGAATATTAATTTGATAATTTACTGACCAGAGGTGAACACAGCAATGAGTGAACACGGTTATTATGGATGCCCTAACAGTGGCTTGTTCAAACATGCATCAGGCAGTACGTTGGACCCCTTGCCACGAATACTTAAATTCATTAATATTTAAATGTATATTCTTGGGTGTGTCATGTAGTGTTTATATTATGATATAACTGAGGAGCGGGTATAGTCAAAGAAGATATTTATAAGTAGGAAAGATAATCTATCGCGAATGTCACATTAATTGACTCGTTTCATCGTTGAGCTGTTAAAACCTCCGATGTGACAATGTTGTCATAAAGGTTTTCTGTTTTTTTTTGTTCATTTATATTATCACACTGAATAGTTATTAAAACCCTCAATGTATATACCACTAAAATTAAAATTAAATTATTTAAAGAATGTCTCATTTTAATAAACCCGCAATAACTCTAATTGAACGTCATATAGTCATCACATCGGAGTTATTGAAAACATTTCATCACCATGTCCAATCCTAGTAAGAAGATAATATTATTATGGAGCTTATTACTAGAAATGTATATTAGCCACATGCTCAACATATTATATCCTGTTATTTGGATAAATCAAATTATTCACAGACTCACTATTACTTCCATTCTACCACTTAACATTAAATAATTAAACTCTACTATTATCTTTGTGCTTATAAAACAGTTTTTTGTCTCTTGCGTGAAATTTTAATTTAGTCACATCTGAGGTTTTTAACAACTGAATGACGGTTTATTCTTCTACATTCTATTGATTTTGTCGCCTAAGATTTGGATGCATATTTTATTTTATGATTATATAACACGAGATATTTAAACATCCGATTAAGGGAGAAAAAATGGCAATACAAAATATTGATCGATTTAAAAATGGTCTCCCCGAATAAAAGTTTTGGGACGTCAATGCTTTTGATTTTACTGTAATTTTATCTATATTTTACCTTTCGACCATCTAACTAAATTTATCTTATACCTACTCATAATGCACTTAAGTAGGTATTCACATTCAGTGCAAACGAAAGATTGGACATAGATAAGCTAGAGAAAATAGATTAAAAACATCTAATAACGAATTTTATATGAAACGACTAATAGACAGAAATAATCCCTTTTTAATACTTTGCAATGTAAATCATACTCCCTTATACACGTGTATACTATTTATATTATGTTAATATCAGGGCATGTACAAAAACGAACCATAAGTGTGAGTGAGAAAGCATTCGGCACGTTTATATTTTTGCAATATGCGTTAGAGTAAGACAGAATGTCTTCGGCTGAATTAATTATTTTTTGTAAACGTCGCCGGAAAAAAACATTAATTTGAATGACTACAATCATTTAAAAACTGTGAGCACGTGTTTCTGAAAAATATTTTTTTTGTGTTACCTAAATATAAACAAACACCCACGGTGGCCGCGCGGCTTAAGCGTTGGACTATCACGCCGTGGGTCTCGGTTCGAATCCTGGGTCTGGCAAGTACACATATTGTTTTTCAATTTGTGTGTGAGTCAGGGTATGGACCTAATAGGTCGAGCAAGTGGCTGACATCCATTTCTCGTAAAAAACAAAATCTGTTACCTAATACAAACCTCTACCCTGTGGAGGCCCATATTATGATCCTATTAGGATCGGACATGGTCGGATTTTTTTTTTATTTTTAATTAATTTAGTAGAAATTAGGTATGGTTAAATATTTTGTGTTTAAATTTGGCAGCCGTGCTAAGAAGCAACATGGTGTTATAACTTATAACGTTTCATAGTAATAATAAAATTGAGGTTCTACAATGCGTTATACGTAAGAAACATGGCTTTATTTTGCCGAACAATAACCATTCCCTTTATATTATTACTCTGAGGTTAATACAGTTTTTGCAAAACACAGCATGATTGAAGATTGTACCCCTTTAGTGATATTGGTTTCACCGGCGTACCCTACTTTTGACGGCGAATTATAAATATTTTTAAGGATTCTAATTAAAAACAAAACAATTTTCTATCCAGTGATTTATGAAAAAAGCTCATCATACTATTATTGTGAAATATTAACAACAATAACGCTGTCGATAATACAATTTTAAAAATACTTACCCCCTCTATTTTACTATAACATGGAATTTTATTACCTATCCTTTTACCACAATATAAATACAATACCCAACAACGGTGGACAGCATTTCTTCAAATAGTCTTCACCAATATTACGCTACACTCAATAATTTAGAAACTCGCGAATGTAGGGAATTGTATCGTTATTTTTATATCGAAAAAAATCCATAGGTAGGTATATTCATAACGTCAGAATAAATAAATGTGAGAGAAATGATTAGTCAGTTCAATTCCCGTAAGTTGAGTTTTGGAAGTTAAAAAAGAAAAAATAACAAATATACTTATATATATTATATGAATGGTAATCTTATCGACAGATTTAAATTAGGTACAAATAAAATATTGCCAATTGCTTATTTTTTTGTCTGTCGATAAATAATTATAGGAAATATTTTGCATATTTTTCGGTAATTAATTAATTTGTAGAAATTGCTTTAGAAAAATTAAGGGGGGTGGTTATTATGATTAAACTAGAAATGCTCCGGCACTCCTCCATTTAGCACTACACCGCTATCCAATACACAGTATTGACAATAGTTAAAACATTTCATAAACTTAAACGTATATTTCGGTACCTTAAACTTGATATGACTCACAATGTGAGCGAAACCCGTGCCGTGTTTTTTTTGCGGTGAATAAACAGTGATAAACACCTTTTATAAAACACTTACATTTTTAATAAAATAAGTTAACAATTTTATTCAACGTCTGAAAAAGTAACAGATAAGACAGTTAGTATACTGAATAACTGTGTTCAATGTTTCTTAACTGGAATTATCCATTAATTATTTTTTTATTATTTATACGTTCATACTTATAAAATAATATATGACACGGGTGACTGCTCGGACGTAATTGAAAATAAGTTATTATTTTTTAATATCTGTTTGTGAAGCCATGAGTAAGTAGCTCATTTCATACTTATTTAACCCATAAGTCGGAAATGGAGAAAAATGCAATCGCCCAAATGGAAGAAAATTGAGATTCCTTGACTGTGTTAATATAAATTAATGTCACCATACTAAACTATTAATTGGGTCCAGCAAAAATTTAAAGTGGATTTTAAAACTTATAAATCGGTGATGGGAGTAGGTATATTACAACTTCTTACCGTATAGCAGAGTATAGCGTATTGTTCTTGCAATTGGTTCGATTTCTGCCAATTGGATAAAATAATTTACATTTATATCAATCGATATAATATAATATACTATTCAGTGATGTTTCTAGGTAAAGTTCCACCCTTAAGCACACTTAGAATCCCGCCCCCTTTCAATTTAGTTTCAAATTATCTGAAAACTGGTTAGGTACCCACTTACGTATGCTAGTATTTATTTGTTTTCTATCTTAGACAGACAAATACAATTAAAATCTGTAAATTAATATACACACGATCTACTGAGAATTAAAGCATTTCCACTAAATATGGCGCTAACAGGTTTGAATATTAAACAACTGTAGTTATATTGTCAGAATTTTTCTTCTTTGGTTATTTTTTAAACTAACATGTTACTCTCTGATGAAGAGACCGAATCGCCTGCTTAATCGAAAACCGACGCTGCTATCAAAAGATGTAATATTTGTATTCGATCCTTTATTCGCCGCCCTTTATAAAGAGCTTCTATACAACACATGACCTGCCTAACCCCACATGACGTTACTGATACTACTAAATCTGGATCGTGGATTTTTTGTGAGAGTTTAATCGTTGTCAGTCGACGGTTGGTCGAATGCGTTTCCTACGATTTTCCTACTATTATTTTCGATCTTTTAAGTAAGTTCTTCACTTACCACATACATACTTTTACAAAACTTGATGAGGTCATCTATCCAGCTGATTATACGGAAACTTAATGTTTGTTTAGTGTATCTTGGGTGCCAGTATATGATTGTATTTTTACAGCCGTCATCCACTCTCAGAGTGACATGTCTGAGTTCTACCAAATGTTTTTTCACAGTATTATAATAATTAAATTATCTAAAACTGTTAGTCAATATCTATGTTTGTCTTTCATATCATTATTAAGACCGATAACTAAATATAATTGTTATTCAATTAATGATTATTTTATAGAAAGAGAAAACCTTGAGCGATGTGACGGTATAGAAATAGTTTTCCCATGACAGTTCATGGTCTCTGATCGTATTAACCATATGCACAAACCATACGACACATAGCCTATAATGATGAGAAAAATATTGGGTACAAAGGGAAACAATAAAACTCACAGTGCCGGAATAATAAAAATATTAATTTTCCATATTTCATCATTAGATAAAAGATATAGATACGTAAACTATGTTGTATTTTGTATCAAAAATAGTTCTTAGAAAAACTAACTATATAAATATATACTGTTTTATCACTTTGTATACGTCATATAAGAGCGTATTATATGTAATACATGAAAAATGAAGTGTTTTTATGTATAAATACTACCGACTTATTATTATATAAATTATTCAATTTTCCAGGGAATGTAAGGCAATTCTATGAATCGACAAAACTTGTGGTACTAATTATTTTCACTTTTTTTTTCAAAAAGATGAACCATACATATTATAATGACTGTGTCAAAAGGCATGCTAGGAGTTACCACGTTTTAAATTGTTCTATGTTATGGAATTTTAAAAGGGATTGTTTTAATTGTATGGGTCATATGATTAGTTGGTACAAGTCTGTTTATTTGAAGCCAGGCGGGAACAGTGGCAATTTTCATTGTCAATTTCGACAAAACTCATGAATTAAAGAATGATAACCTAACCTAACCTAACCTAAAATTTGAAATAGAAAAGAATTGATTAGTTTAATCATTATTAAAAGTTGGTCAAATAATATTGAACTAAATCTATTTCGTTTGAAGGAAATTACTGTATTCGTGTCACAATTAGTTCAAAATAATGTCATATTCAAATATTTTTGTTATATTATTTGTCATAGTTCCGTTAGCTTCGAGGTGAAAATTTGGAATGAGCCGGATCCTCTGGCGAGGGGAGGTTTATACCTCTCTGTGCTTTTATATTACGAAAATGCGCAAGCGCATACTTTTTATTACAATAAATTCAAAATGGTGTCCATGTTCAATTCGAATGTCTTTTGATTTCGATTTTCATCGCATCGATCAGCTGTCAAAATCATTTTCCATATTCAAATATCGCCATATGTCAGATTTATCAATTTTATCATTGATGGTGAAAAATGTCACAAAAATCATACGGGGGGCCCCATCGTACAAATAAATACACAATAAAGACATATAATCATTGATAAGCTGAGGATTGCACAAATGTAAGTGGAAAAGTTGAGTTAAACGACTTAAAAATGAGATAAATAGGATAATTCTCGTTGTTGTTTTTCATAGATGGTGATTTCGACGTTCTGCAAATGAGATACCGTTCTTCGATTATCAAGGAAAACAATTTATGTATCTTATTAATCTTTGAAGAGTGACAACTTTTAATTTGCCAAAACATTGAAATTCCACACCGTTATTATGTTTCAATTATGGAAATATTTTTTTGGAAGAAATCCAGACGAAAAAGATTTGAAGGAAATTAATAAAATATTTAAAATCGTGATGGAATCATCCTTAAAGGTTGGTTAAATATATAACGACTTATTAAATAAGTTACGATTCTGATTGTTAATATTTTTTCATTTTTTTCTAATATATGTAGGACGAGTATAATAATATCTTCAATCTTGCATAATATAAGGCATCTACCATTTTTTTTTATATATATTTATGAGTCGCAAAGCTATGATGCCTCAATATTGCAGATGATATTGACTTGACTGCGGATTTTTATTTATGGGTTACATGATACAGTCAAGATACATACTGAAAAACAATATTTATACTAGCTGAACAAATTCTTCTTCTTCTTCGATGGCGCTACAGCTCAAGTCGAGCCCTGGCCTCCTCCACCGTCGTCCTCCAGCCGGAACGGTCCTCCGCACGTCTTTTCCAGTTCATGATTTTTAGCAGCTGATTGGCATCTTTTGTAATGTTGTCACCCCATCGTGTGCGTGGATTTCCCACTTGCCTTTTCCCCCTGGGTTTCCTTCGAGGATCTTCTTCGGTATCCGTGACTCAGGCATGCGCTGGACACGGCCTGCCCAGTTTAGCCTCTGGAGTTTTATGAAGGTGGAGAGTTTTGAATCTTGGTATAAGCGGTATAGTTCCGTGTTGTACCTAATTCTCCACTCCCCACCATCATTCATGGGTCCGTATATCCGCCTCAGGATCTTTCTCTCAAAGCAATCCACCATTTCAGCTGCTTTCACATTTAGCGTCCATGATTCGCACTCGTATGCAACGACTGTGCGTATGACGGTTTTATAGAGCCGGGTGTTAGTTTTTCTGTGGACATTTCTGGATTTGAATACGGGCAGCAATGAGAAATTGAATTAATTACTAGTCTGAAATTACAATGTGCACATTCACAAGAAGTATTGAAACAAATTTGAAGCATTCGGAATTACTGTGTAAAAATTAATATTGCTATTAGAATTGATATACATCTTGACTGATGGACTTTTGACTGTAAAGTAATTACGGTCTGTTAGCCGGTAAGTTTTTGTAGTTGGTTTATTTGTGTTGATATTATGATTTTAGTGTTGCCATTAGTTGTTTAAATTATTATACTATTTAAATGGCGGCAAAATCTTCAATTCAATATTATTAAATTATGAATTGCCATATAAAAAATATATAAATATTCCAGCCCTGATTTTTGGTCTTATCTCTTGCCAATGGCCGGTAATTTATTTTGATATGCTTGGGAGGATATGTCTCTACAAGTGAGTATTTTTGATACAGAAATTCTCATATTGTACGCGATATTTCCATTGTTAAAAGGACTTTCCCATGAAATCATCAACTGTTGTTTTTACTTCGCTAGAAGTAAGAATGATATTATATTTATATGAATATATTAATCTAATACTATACAAACTGGGTATTACAATATTTATTCTCAAACTTACGAGTATATGCGTAGAATGCAGATAAATACTTTAAATAACTTTATATATCGTCATTAAAATAGAACAACTAGATAGTTAAGTTATTATTAGCTATTTTTAAAATATTAGTCAATCTCAATTACCGCAGCTTAAGCATCGGCCCATAGCGTCGTGGGTCCTAGGATCGAATCCTGTGTCTGGAAAGTTGTATTACATACACATATTATTTTTCAATTTGTCTATCAGTCAGAGTATGGACCTAATAGGTTGAGCAAGTGGCTGACATCCATTTCTCATAAAAACAAAATTTTGTTAATACAAGCCTCCACTCTGCGGAGGCCCATATGATCCTATTAGGATCGGACATGGTCGGAAAAGTTACATATGTATTAGCGTAGTTTGAAAAAAATTGTTTAATTACTATAAGGTGGCGCCAAAAAGATCATAAATGCATCACTGCTAGCGAGCACTGTTATTCAAAAGAATTTTGTCAATTTTGCAATCAGATATGACATGTAGTAAACTTTTAACATGCACCTGAATTACACACATTCGATTTTGCAGCAAATACATTGACTGCTGACTAGATAATTACTAATTAATTAACACATTTCAATAGCATGCTAATTATATCGAATGGCTACCTAATCGTTACGCGCCTAGCGCGTCTTTAGTGCTGAAAGACTTAAAAGAAAAATCCAGTTCTGTGTGCCGTCATAAAACATTTTTATGAAGTTCACAGGGACTTGTACCATCGTTAAAAGCTATTTTTGAGCCAAAGTTGAATAGTTGCGATCTATTGATGCCGCGCGGCTTAAGTGTCGGCCTACGCCCTATAGTGTCGTGGGTCCCAGTTTCGAATCCTGGGTCTGGTAAGTACACATATTGTTTTTCAATTTGTGTATGAGTATGGACCTAATAGGTTTAGCAGGTGGCTGACATCCATTTCTCGCAAAAACAAAATCCGTTAATACAAACCTTCACTTTGTGGAGGCCCATATGATCCTATTAGGATCGGACATGGTCGGAATGAATAGATGAATTGAAAATAGTATTAATTTCATATTATTAGACCGTCAAGGGTCTAGTACGTTAGTGCGTGTACGAAAGACTGCATCTCAAGTAAAAGGGTGCAAAATATACTTAATGAAAATTATATATAAAAAACAGTCTATGTTAGCAATGTCAGTTAGCCGTGATTGTTGACTATTATTTATCAAAAATGTACTTGAATTAATATTTCAGCGCAGTGTTTCGAGATGATTATTTGACAAAAACTAGTTAAGTGCTGCAAAGAAGGCGACTACCATTTTTTCAACGGAGAAGGCAATGGCCTCAGGTTTATTTTGGGATTATCAAAAACTTGTAATGATTAATAATTTAAACAACAGGGAAGACAATAATAGGGCTTTAAAATGCGGTGTTATTGGATAGTTTTAAAAACAACTTGAAGGAAAAGCGGCTTAGATTGGCGCAGAAAAAAATCTCTTCCACCAGGACAACGCGTCGATTCAATGACAAAATTAAATGAATATGCATCAAATTGGTTTCGCATTCACCATATTTCCTGAAATTGACCCTGTGCAATTTCTACTTCTTCACGAATTAAAAAGAATGGCATTGTGTGAAATTTTTTCGCCGAATCAGGGTCTCATCTTCACAGGCAATGATTATTTTCCACATATCGATAAAAAGTATTTTTCAGACGTGATAAAAATGTGTAGTCCAAAAGAGGTCAAAATAAAATTGATATTTATTTTTACAAAAAAATATCTTTTAATAGATTTTTACAAAACTTTTCAAGCTACCCTCGTATATGGAAAACTTTTTATATAGTTAACGGCCCACGTGTGCCACGTAGGTCAAAATGGAGATTTTATGGTATTTTCAGAGCATAATCCTGGACATTCCTTAAACGTTGTAGATAATCTATTTATATAATTTTGAAGACTTATTATCCTTTATATTTATTTAAAAAATTGATTACGGCACTAAGTAGTTATATTACATAAAATAGTATTCCTTTAAACCTCTCGATCTAATGTTGTAGAATATAGTCATATTTCAGTACATTCATGTGCAGTGGTGTTACGATTTTTTAGGTTTATTAATTTTTAAACACATTTATAAAACCATTAGTAAAATTAATATTAACATTATATAGTGAAATATTTACGATAAAAAAATATATTTTATAATCTCTGTGATCCCAAATTTGACAAGAATTAGGCATTTTATTATTTAAAAAATGGGCAAAATTACTACATTTTAAGATAATTCTAAAGATATTGATTATAAGCTATGACTTTGACCATTTAAATGTGATAAACATCATACGAATGATGATTGTTTTATAATAATTATTGACCTAAGAATAAAGTAGTCTTTTTTTCCGCACGTAGGATCTTGGAACTTGGTCATCAGAGAACCCCCCCCCCACTACATTTCACCATATTGTTTCAAGTGCATTCTACCATGGTTATCAATCTAATGAGAGTTAATATATTTTTTTAATTCGGTTTACAATCTGATTTCAATCATGTCCGCATCGCTTATAGGTTTCTTCACACATATTCTTTTTTACGAAAAATTGATAAAAGCCACTTATGTATATTCTTTGGATTCAAAAACACGTTTAAAAACATCATGACTAGACACCGGACATCTGGAGTCCTTTTTTTTTGGGACGGACTCGAATATTACAACATTTTTTAATTAAAAAATGCGTTAATAATTTATGGAACCTATGTTTTTCAGAAAAATAAGTTGTACGATGTAGTAGGTACAATGAAATATGAAATAAATGATATTGATAATATGTGCAAGAGACTTTATCGATACTTAATTATACAGAAACGCTGCTATTAGTAGGTAGATATACTATACTATTTAGAGAAATTAATGAAGCGCTTACGTATAGAGTGGAAAAATTAGTTGTTTATAGTAATATCTATAATATTTAATAATATTCCACTTTTTATATACATACCTATTATTGTAATCAAAGTTTAAAATTTCTACTAAACTACTTTTATTTTTACTATCAAATAACAAATCACACTTGCTCCCATAATGAGAAGGACCTGACAGCTAGTGTATTATTAAAATCGTACCAAATCTGAATGATTTCGTATATTATGTTGATACTACGAAAATATATAATATGAAAACATATTATTATATTATATGGATTTATGGATGGGTAAAATGGGGAATATCGGACCTATGTGGTTAATGAAACCCTTTAGAAAAAGTTTCGTACGAAAGATACTTCAAATCGTACTTTTGTGTTTCAAGCAAGTGGTTGGACATATTGAGATATTCAATTTTAATATATAGGTACTGATGTTGTAATGTTTTTTTTGACATTTTATAGGCCATTTTCAAAAACTTTATATTCATCATGCAAAATATGTAAGTACATGCGTTTTCTGTTAATTGCTACTCCCTAATACTATAAATTATATATCATAGTATTATTTCAATGAAATATATAAACCCGATATAATTATTTATTTCGGAAGTTATCAAAATGATACAATCATAATTAGTCGACATTGATACATTGTATATATATAGTACCTAATACCATTGATAATAAATTATTTTATCAAGAAAATATTAGATATAAATAGGTATAACACAGTTGCAGTGCCTACCATTTGCCTTAACAAGTTGACCTTGGTTCTAATAGTTCATTGATTTATCCAATCTGGGAGTTCACACATGAAACTATAATTTGATGTTATAGTAATATGGTAGAAAAAACAAAAAAAACTTAACCTGCGCGTTTGTTAACTGATCTTCGTATTTTCTTAAAATCCGAGATCACTTCAGTTTTGACGATTATGGATTATAGCTTAAAATTGTTTATTTGTTTTTATTTAGTGAGTAGGTATATTTCGTGATATTTCACATTAGCTGGTTCCATTGTTTACGGGAAATGACGATTTAACGGGCTTACCTATTGAATGTATTAATAGTATGTAATATATTCATTACGGGTTTTTCACAAACACTTCAGATAATCAAAATTTGTTTTTTACTTGATCCTTTACTAATAGGTAAGAAGGTTTTAACAATCTTTTATTATGTCAATGTGCATTTACGATCGGTGAGTGCGCATAGTGCACGAAGAAGCCAGAAGGCCATAAGCCAGAAGGCATAAGCCGGGTCGTAAATAATGACTAATAGAATACCTAGTACAAAACATAAATCAATTAGAATTTATTGATTAATATTTTTGCCACTCGTACTCGTTAGATATAGGGACCATTATACCACTTTCCTCTAGAAGGTGTATTAGGTACTTTTAAACACTTTGTACATTTTGCATTTTTGTTTATTGTTATTAAATCTTAGTTGATATTATTCTTAGATAAAAATAACAACAATGGATGAAATATAATATTCCTAAATATTATAATATGTCACATATATAATATTGTGTAAGTATATAATATATAATTATCAAGCCTCGATAGCGAAGGCTGCGTGACTAGCAAATGCACTTACGACCTATGTAAACCTGCCGCTTTGTAATTTTATTCTTGTAAATCCACGGTATTATAGATGGTTGCACTATTATATCTAAAATGTAAACATCAATTTATATGCAATATTGATATATACTACAGCTGATGATGATACATACTATCGTATGGAAAATAATTCATTTTTAAGTTGTGGGTTTCTTGTACGTATCATGCGACAAAAGCAATAAAATCGTCTTCAAGTTTTTGTCATTGGTCGGGAACCTTTTTTGATACATACACCTACGGCAGGTGAATTTTAAACACAGCAAATTTTTCACAGTTTTGAAGTTACGCTATTTCTTAATGTATATAAACCAGTCATTTAATAAATAAGGACAAATATCACCAACAAGTTAGTTCAAGTAAACAATCGACTCCCACGTCCTCTATACTTAATTGACTTTTTATGCAATAATATGTACCTACCTATATTTTGTACTGTTATTCAATTGAAAATGTCCATTAGTATAAAATCGGTTGAATATCAACATTATGGAATAAATGTGGAAAAAGTACGAAAGTACATATTATAAAGTGTTTTAATGAAATATGTATCTAGGTACCAGTCGTTTTATGTGATGAATAGTTCTTTACACTTTATAATATGTAAGTATTTAAATCAAATACATAATATAATCATATATCAGATAATTTCTTTTTAATAACAACATTTAAATATAATGCTAATTATGTCGAATGGCCACCTAATCGGCGCGCCTTTAGCGTACAATGTATTAAATGGGACGGCGGGACTTTTTTTAATGTTACACACCTACAAACTTACCTGTAGAATGGCCAAAAATGGAACTACGAATTACCATAGGACGCCATTTTGAAAATTTCATTCGAATGTCAGATTTTGTCCAGTTACTAGTCTTGATTGGGTAGTTTTCGACAATGGCTCCATTTTTTTTGTAGTACTTATTCCACTTTTAATCAATAAATTAGGACCGGTTTCATCCGCCTCAGAGGGACATTTTCAACTGAATCTTCCCTTGTTCGGTTGAAAATGTCCCTCTGATGCGAACGTAACCGGTCCTAATTTATTGATTAAAAGTGGAATAAGTACTACAAAAAAATGCGTTTTTTTAATTAAACAACAATAAATATTAACGTAATACAATCACTAAGTGAAAATCTGAAGTATTACATGGGACGGCGGGACTTTTTTTTAACGTTACACACCTACAAACTTACCTGTAGAATGGCCAAAAATGGAACTACGAACTACCATAGGACGCCATTTTGAAAATTTCATTCGAATGTCAGATTTTGTCCAGTTACGAGTCTTGATTGGGTAGTTTTCGACAATGGCTCCATTTTTTTGTAGCACTTATTCCACTTTTAATCTATAAATTAGGACCGGTTTCGTCCGCCTCAGAGGGACATTTTCAACTGAATCTTCCCTTGTTCAATTGAAAATGTCCCTCTGATGCGAACGAAACCGGTCCTAATTTATTGATTAAAAGTGGAATAAGTACTAGAAAAAAATGCGTTTTATTAAATTAAACAACAATAAATATTAACGTAATACAATGACTAAGTGAAAATCTGAAGCAATATTATATTGCAAAACCTTTAGAAGAATGCAATTACGGCTTACGCAATACATAATATTATAATAGTAGGTTCAAACGAATATTTTCAGGGATGCCTCGCATCTACAGATGTACGCCACTGGTATTTTGAAGATGAAATTTCTTACGATCGATTTGATGAAATTCTTCAATGTCAATAGTTTATAATCAAATAGACCAGTTTGGGCAGAGCATCCTCAAAATACTTAAATATCTAAAGAAATAAACAAGTAGGTATGTGACTTTTTTATCGATATGTAGGTACAGTATTGTTGCTTGGTAATACTAATAGGTATCAATATGATACATTTAGAACATAAAACGGGTCAGCGGACAAAATCTTCCAATATTTGTATTTATATTAGTGGTAGGTACGCAAAAGCTATTCGATATTTAATTATGAAAAAACATATTCTACATGCATTTTATAAAAATGGTTTACCATTACTTACCTGCAATAAAACAAACCATCAATTTTGTAATGCGATCTTTTTAATTGCATTTTGCGAATTTGAATTCGTTTGTCGTAGCCGCAAGTCGCGTTATAATATTGGCAAGACGATTATCTTAATTACAATAATTACCATCGCACCTGAGCTGCCAGAAAAAACAACTGACTAATTGTAGAAATCCATAC
This sequence comes from Rhyacophila brunnea, assembly GCF_057557595.1. Lineage (NCBI taxonomy): Eukaryota > Metazoa > Arthropoda > Insecta > Trichoptera > Rhyacophilidae > Rhyacophila > Rhyacophila brunnea. The sequence goes on along the minus strand of NW_028232827.1, from coordinate 37,047,177 downwards.
TAAGAATCATTTGGGCAAAAGTCTCTTTAGGATATTGGATTCGTCCACCATTTTAATGTGTTTTTTTATGGGTTGACGGTTAAAAACTTGAAAGATCCGGCCTTTAATCATGACAATTTGCCAGACTAGTTATTCGAACCCGATATTTTGTCTATGATGATGATGATTTAATGAGAGCTATTTTTATCAAAGATAATATGTGAATTGTGAAATGTGAAATGTCGCCTGACATACCGTTTAAAATAGAGTATAATAACAGTTATCAAACAGAATTTAGAAATTCTAGCAATAACTTTACTAATATAGTTAGTTACATTATGCAAATAAATGAAGTGCGTTTGTCACGAGCACATCTTTAAAAAAAATATGAAATCCCTAAAAAAGAAACAAAATATTTTTCAAAAAACATGTCTGGATTGTACGATAAAGATTGGCAGCTTTATGAAAGCTCAGTCAAATGAATTAAAGAGCTTTTTCGGCTGTCAGATGACATCTCTAAATAAAGGTTGTCTCACAGCTTTGAAGTTTAAATGCTTAGCTTGACGTTTCCGAATGACCTCTTGCGCTGACGGTTACATAGATTTATCTTTTTTATATATCAAGCGATGCGACGTTCCGTTTAAATTTATGGTTTTAGATGGAGTCTAGTGAAAATGTGTACTATACTAACATATTTATATATGTATACTAAAGATGGAGAAGTATTGTAAAAACTCATCAAAAATAAAATTGTGTTATTAATTTAATTACTAAAACCTAACGCGCGTATTATATTATCGCGCGTGTTTGAACATGTACCGTTTAAAAAAAAAATTTAAAAAAATTCGGTTAGGTACATGTTCAAACACGCGCGTTAACATCAATTTACTCCCTACTTTAATTATAGTTTGTCAATTTATGGCTACGGCCGTATGTTGTAGCTTAACCACTGGGGAATGCCAAAAGAAATGGCGTATTTCAAAAAAATACTACCTTATTCTTAGGTCAATAATGATTATAAAGCAATCAATATTCGTAGGATGTTTATCACACTTGAATGGTCAAAGACATAGCTTATAATTAATATCTGTAGAATTATCTTCAAATGTGTTAATCTTGCCGATCTTTTGAATAATAAAATGCCTAATTCTTGTAAAATTTGGGATCACAGAGATTATCAATATAATTTTTTATCGTAAATATTTTACTAAAATTATCTCGTCATTAATTATACTAATGGTTTTATAAATGCGTTTAAAAATTAATAAATGTTAAAAATCTTAACACCACTGCACATTCATGTATCGAAATATGACTATATTCTAAAACATTAGAGCGAGAGGTTTAAAAGAATACTATTTTATGGAATAAAAATACTTTATGCAGTCATCAAATGTTTAAAATAAATATAAAGGATAATAAGGCTTCAAAATTATATAAATAGATTATCTACAACGTTTAAGGAATGTCCAGGATCATGGTTTGAAAATACAAAAAAAAACTCAATTTTGACCTACGACGAGCATGTCCCCCCTTAATACAAACCTTCACTCTGTGGAGGCTCACATGATCCTATTAGGATCGGATATGGTCGGAAAAAAAATAAAAATACCGAAGGCTGCCGATGTATCAATGCACTCCTAAAATGCGGTGGAAATATCGATTTGCAAAATTCCAAAAGATCCTTGAAGCTAAGATTAGGTAAAATGCCACGTCTCATAGCCATATAGGATCACAAGTAGCACGCACACGTTGAACAATCGCCATTTTGTCCTCACAGAATACAGCCATGGCCTCCATGCGACTCCAAGTTGGCTGAGTGAAGTTCCCGCTACACCCATGCAGATTTCATGTTCACTGAAAAGGCTGCCATCGTTGGCAACTGTGGAAACGAAATATTTGAGTTCCGTTGCTGTGGCCGACTCTCTCTTATTCTACAGCGGTGCTACAAAAGCGATCTACGCGCTGTGTGTCTCACATAGCGGAAGTTCAAAATTTGGCGATGGATCGAAGGAAGTGGCATGACATATGACATTGTGCGTTCCATCTGCCCTAATGCTGGTATGAAATAGGGTGAAGTAGTTAGTAGTAGTATGACCTTTAACTGAATACTACCAACATAGCAACAAAGGAAATAAATTGTTTATAATTTAACGATATTTAGAAATAATAACCATATATTATCAATATGTGGGATTAGAAGTCGATAAATGGGAAATAATAATTGTATTGTTGTGTTGTATTAAAATGTTAGTGTGTATAATAATATGGTGAAAGCTTTTAGGTAGTTAATTTCGAAATGTTTCTTAGATCCAATTCGATTTTATATATTATAACAAGTAAGTGTACTTTTAAAAAGCTATCGTACAGACCTTTATTTAACAATACTTGATAATTTGTAACCGATCCGAGGTTATTTGTTTATTTGTTAATATTTTTTGAATCTTTTTTCACGACAAGAGATCGACTAAACGCTGTAAGAATGGACCGTATAGTAGAGAAGAGTTTGGGAGCTTAAAACTTAAGACGCCGTGGGAATGTTCATTACAGCAGATGACTCGACACTTTGAGCTTTAAGCTCGCTGCCCAATGTTTGTCAAGTACGAACAATATTATATTTAGCGAATTAAAAAATTTGTTTAAATTATTACCTTTTCAATAGATTTAGCGTTTCGTCATCATTATTTACCTGATGAAAGCCTCGTTATGCTCCTGTAACTCAATAGTATTCGCTAGGTACCACGTAATTCTACCGAACCTTCATTTTGTCAATAATTCAGCGTACCTTGGGGTGCCTTTTCAGTCATCTCAAAAAAAAATATTTGTTGACAATCGCCTTATTTGTCCTCAATTATTAATACATAGAATTGTCAAGTTTATATGATTCAACAGAAAATTAAAAAACGTGGTTTATAAAAAGTTCTTGTAATTATTGTTTATAATTAATTACTAATGATCTATTAGGTTTGACGATTTATTATACGCTCATCGATTGTATTATTATTGATAAGGTATGGGGTTTTTACATACTTTTCAACTATTTATAATTTGTTTGTTATATATATTTTTATTGGATCCTTGACTTAATATGTAGATGATAAGCTTTTACCTACTTTATTATATTGATTTATTATATAAGTTAGAGTTAATAGTGTTCGTTGTCAGTGTGTGTTTGCCTTTTGGTGAGTATACACAGCACATGAAGATGCCGAAAGGCGAATCCCGGGTCGCAAAAAACGACTCAAATGGCATAGTACAAAACTTAAATTCATTAGAATTTTAATTTAATATTGTCCACTTCCTTATTTCTCTATACTATTATACGTTTGCAATGTAAACATAAAATAAGTTATAGAGTAGTCAATTCGCGCAATAAATTGGTTTATTTGGTTTCCCTAAAGATACCAACGTCTTGATTTCGAGTTTGTGTCACCTACGTGTTTTAAAAAAATACACCTCTTATGATTAGCATGATTGTTTGAGAAGTCTGGGTGTACCGGCCCCGGCGACAGCGATCAGCGATCTATTGAAGGGTTCATCAAGACATGTTGATTGTGTGTTGTCGTCGTGTGAGATGGACCTCTTAACAAGTTTCAGATTGGATTGGATTCATATCTAACTTTATGATGAGCAATGTTCCGAGCGACATAGTGTATTCAATTATTTTATTATTAAATTATCAAAGCGCATAGGACCTCAAGCGATTAAAGAAATTGGAGTTTATAGAAATTAATTACATTTTTTAACTTTCTAGCATTATGGAAAAAAAAATGAATCGTAATAGCAATGAATAAATAAAATAATATAAAAAGACTACGCCACTGTTGTGAACGAAAAGAAAAGTAGATATTACCATAGTACACCCTCATATTCTATTATA